>NC_045952.1:15773910-16398910 GCF_004382195.2 Drosophila sechellia
TGCCGCAGCGCTGCTCCTGCTCTGCCACTGCCGGAATCTGCATCGGAATGCTGAGCCGCAGGTTCGCAGAATCGGTGCTTTAGTCTCGAAAAGCCTTCTGTGCGTGCAGGGGTTTTCAACGCGCAAAGCACACGCGGCGTAATATGCAACACGGCTGAATAGGTTGTTCCCAAAAAGACGAAAAATTACGGTTAGTTAAATGAAAACCAAAAAAAAACCGAAGGAATATATATGTGAGTGCCCAGTCCACGAGAGTGTTTCGGACTTTTCCCATTTTATCGTTTGCCGGCTACCTGTTTTCCGTATGCAATGAACCGTGTGCGCCACGTTGTTGTTGTGTTCACTGAGAAAATTAGTTGTTGATTTCACTGGGCCTACTATTTTCATTTGAATCATATTTGTGGTGTTTGTATCAATATAACTAAAATAATTGTACAAAGTTTGGGTCAGGAATATAGATAGATAGATAGATAGATATACTAAAAAATATGAATTAATAATTTTGGATCATTAAAATTTTGTATTAGAAAAACAAAAAAATTCCATATAAAATTAAGATATAAGTAAGTGCTTGCTGAAAATAATTTTTTTTTTTGTTCTTGGGATTTATGCAATTACTATTCGCTATTAAAATATTTTTTAAAATATTGTTTCCTGTGCTATTGTATTAGAAATAGGAAAGGGAATCGATTCCCATGCGAAATTCTTAACAAGTGAGAAAGAAAGAGGGATTTAACCCTTGCCACTCGAGTTTGGCCGTATCGAATGCTTCTGACATTTTTGGCTGACCCCCAACATTGAGTTTTATTTTTTATTTCGGCAACCGTGTTCACTTGTCTTCTTAAGTGTCGGCAAATTAATTAACATGACAATGACGGAGGTGAATTGCGTGTTTTCAAAATGCTCCAATCAGCTCTCAACAAAACATTACCGCATTTTTAATGTGCCAGCCTTTCCTTTACCAAACTGTCGATGCCTAACGAGTCTCTCAAATTTTTCAAGGCACTTACAAGTTTTTAATTAGACCCTTTGACAAATTACCGTTCAAAACACGGCACAATAGTCGGTAATTAAATGTTTATTGTCGGTATTTTTTGAGGACGAAGGACGTGATTGAAGCTACTAGCTTGGCAGTGTACAATTGTCGGTTTTCATACAAGAGGACAAGTAAACCACTCAATAGTGACTTAATCAGTAGCTCAAAGACGAGTTTAAATAAAATAATGGAATCGGTCAATATATAATTTTGAAGAAATTTATGAATTATTTTGGAGGATTAATTAATTAGGTAATTCATTTTGTAAAACTATGAGCATTTAATTACTAATTGATTAATTAACAAACCAAGTAAACCTTTCATCATTTGTTGAATAAATACCCATTTTTTATCAAGTCAAGTTATCATCAACATGACTTTATGTCATTTTTTTACATTTAGAAGTTAATTAAAGTTATATAAAAATTTATTTAATAACTTTTTTTCATCGCGATTCTTTAAATTCCTCCTAATCATTGAACCGTATTCACCAGTGCATTCACATTTTTTTCAAGCTTTAGCGCCGAGGTTGCTTCACAACAAAGCACAATTTTCTATATTGTATATGGAATATCGAAATCAATATCGCATTAAATTTTCATTTTATGGTTCGTTCCGCTTTGCACCGCCGCAAGACTCGCTTTAAACTTGCGTCCTGGCAACGTGTTGAAGTTCCTTGTCATGCCTTGCCCACTTCCACCGCCCCCTAACCATTCAGAATTCAGAGTTCTCCCCATTCTCCTGGCGCTTTCATATTTGTCTAGTATTTGGGGTGAGGACTTTCAACTGCTGCTTTAGCCGTTACTGCTGCTGATTCTCCTGGTTCAAGTATAGCCACTTAAACCCTTTTGACAATGTCAGCCATCAGGCTCAGATGATGATGATGGCGATGACGATGACAAAGTGGATGATGATGATGTGGCTCAATTCAAAACAGCCGTCGCACAAGTTCGCCAAAAAGGAAAAAATTTACAAGCAGTTTCCATGCATGGCAAGAACATTAAAAAAAAAAAGAAAAAACGACAGGTCCAAATGTATCCTCAAAAATGAAAAGACACAAGCAAATGGATGATATGTGTATGGTTTCCACTCACTTAGCTTCACTTGAGCCACGTTGCCTTGGCTTTGAACAGATTTCCAAGCATTCGGCTAATTTATTTTGCCAGCCTAAAACTCATTACCTCATACATTTTTAAAGCAAACAATGTCCGCGTTTTCCATTGAAATGCACACAAACAATTCCTCAAAATTCAAGTGGGAAATGCTTAGGACGTCGATGTGAAGCGGCAGGGGCAGAGTGTTTTGCAATAATAATTTATAAATGAACGAATAAAGGGCGCACAGCAGCGGCAGCCAAAGGCAAATAAAAATAAATAAATAAAAATGGCAATGCGGCATAAAATGTGCCGAGAAGCCGAGTTGAGCCTCCGTTCCATGCCGTTTTATTTTACTCCGTTGGTTTGAGCTGAGCAGGCCGGAAATGTAACTGCGACGCGTTTATTTTATTGCGTATACGCGGCGCAGCAAAGTAGGCAACAATTTTTGCGGAGTGGGTTTTCGCATGCTTTCTATTTGCTCATGTGTGCGTTCGAGTATTACTGGTGTGTGAGCGTGTTGTGGTTGTGTGTTTGTGTGTGTGTGTGTGCGAGTGTGAGTGTTATATGGGCGCCACAGCAGCGGCTTAACTTATTTTCCACAAAATTAAACCATCAAAAATTTGCCAACAACAATGTTGGGGTAATTTATTTGACTCATGTGCTGCTGTTAGCTCGCCTGTTGTTTGGGCATAGGAAGCCACAGCAACAGCAGAATGGAAAAAAGAACACACTTATGACCACTGTGAAAAAATCTATGGCTAAGCTATAGACTTCCTTGAATTATTCTAGTGCTTGTTATCACGGTATTTTTTTGCTTTATTACTAAAATTAGGAGTCCTAAATAACTAATTGAATTATTGCCCAGTCTTTTTTAAGAGTGTACTGCTTACATTCTCACTGGGTCCCGTCCAAGCCCTTGGCGTTAGTTGTGGCTATGGTTATGTTGGTGACGCTGCCGCAGCCGCAATGGCTAACACGTACACACACAAACGGACATCAGTGCACACATGCAAGAGACTTTGACCAACTCATTCACTTCGTCTTCTTCTAGCGCCCTTTTGTTGAAATTAAATAAACAGAAGAGGCTTCGTAACCCTTGCCACGCCCTTCTGTCTCCCCTGCGATGATGAATTGATGATAATGCCGCCGGGGTTTTAGGCAAAATAATGCACAAAATTCGTCGCTGTTTTTTGTAAGGATCATACAATTTTTGGCTCTACGAACTTGGCTTTGAAAAGAGTTAAGCGTTCATTTATTTACATACATTTTTGTTTTATTTTTCGGAGACCGTGTTGCCCAGCGGGCTCAGTTTATTAAATCTCGAGTGGTGCGCCTTGTTCTCCGACTCCCATGCAAGCTTTGCTCACCCCTGGAAAACTCTCAGTACACTAAAAAATATTGTACCATTTTTCCAATTAAAAATACGAAATATTTTATTTAAAGATATACAAATCATAACGTATTTTTTTTTTTATTTAAATAATATATTTATTACAAATATTTGGTAAATATCACTTGAATGTTTTACATAAAATGTTAAGCTAATCTTTCAATGTACTAGACCCGGCCAAAGTTGGCTTTGTTGCCATTGCCGTTGGGCTAAGCACAGCCAATTTCATGCAAAGTTGGATGCGCCCTTATCCCATCCTCCAATGACCTGTTCCACGTCCTTGATGAATGACTTTTGACGCCAGGCAACGTTTGGCGGCCAATTTGATTTGGGCCGCAACGGGAAACAGTAGAGCCCGATCCAAGGGCCCCTCGGCAGTGCCTGCAGCTCACAACTGTCGATTTGTCAGACATTTGGCGTGGGACTCGAAGGCGGCCAAAATGACAGGGGGAATAGCGAATGAGCACAAGTAGCCTGCAGTGTATTACAGATTGGCTTTTGAATTGTTGGCATTCTTGTGTGCTGAAGCCAAAGCGATGGGACAAGATGGATGTGATGGCTAACTGACTTAAAACTGGGCGATAATACACCATCTGGGCACGTCTAAGGTCCAGAAAAAATCTTTGAGCTTATGTGTTCAATTATTTTAAAGAATAGATTTGAGTATGAATAGTTCCTCCACGATTTTAAGCATTTTCTAAAACCCGTTTAAGCATATAAAAGCATAGATTCAAACAGAATAAAGCAGCATTCTGGTTCACGCATCCTCATCCATTGGCTCAGTTTTGTGGGCACCTCGCATGGCACAAAGACAATCCGCATGACGTATACGCCACATGGGTCGCGGGTGTCACAGCAACTGAGAACTGGTAAATGTAAGCTGGTAGGTGGGATCTGGTGTGGCAGCTGGGCTGGCAGATTTCGCCTCTACCATCAACCTGCTCTGCATGTCTCGTCTCTCCTGTAAGCCAATGCTAAAACAGGCCAAAGCCAACGTCTGAAAGTTGTGCAATGAGACAGACGCCAAATTCCGAAAACGCAACAGTATACAGGGTAAAAATTGGGACCAGATTTTAGCATAAAATAATCTAAAAATAAATTCATTTCAAAATATGTCTTCCCAAGCGCCATAGTTTATAGGGGACTTGTATTATTGGACGTGTAATTAAAGTTATAACGTTTAACGTTACTAAGATATATGACTTCTACTTTAAGAAACACTATACTATATATAGAACTTATTGTTTAACTAAAAGCCATTCTTTTTTTCTAGTGTAACCATAAAGCCATATAGCAACAACGAGAACAGTCACAGCAGCAACGTGGAGCCCACGAACGATAAATCTTTAACGTGGATTTCATGCATGTAAGCCAGCCAAGGACTCTCTGTCATGATATGATGCATGAGCCGAAAGCGGGCTTAATATGTAAACTCCTTAAGAGCGCTGAGTTTTCAGTAACAAAACTGCAGCAGCGTTAATTTGCCTAATAAAATGCAACCAGCTACGAGGAGCAACTAGCAACTAGCGCCGCCATAAATATCATCAGCCACTGAGAGTAGTGGAGCAATGAAACGCGTTTTCAGCCACTGAGAGTCGTGGAGCAATGAAACGCGTTTTCCGCGGGAAAACAAAGGAAAAACCAAGGGGGAAAATCAACAGGGAGAGCGCAGCGGGTGGTGCGCCGCATTTAGAGGCAGTCAAACTGGCAGCCATCGGGCACAGTCCTTCCTGAGACTTCGCTCCTTACTCTCTGGCTCCTGCCACCCGACTTCCTGCCGCCGCCTCCTTGAGCCGAGCACTTCCGCTTCTTATCGCGGCAATGTAAACGCGTTTCCGTTTAGGACTCAATCCCAGGCTCATTTCGCAGCATCGGGAAGGGCATTAAACTAGCAGCTCGGCGCTGGATTACAAGTAAATTGGAAAGGATTTGAAGATGAGCCTACTGCGCCTGCTTGGTGCCCTGCTGCTGGCCACATTCAATGGTGAGTGCACTCGGAGAAAGTATTCATTTTGCGAAAAATCTTAAATATTACAAGTCTAAAAGATAAAATCATACCTAAAAAATATAATAGTAAGAGAACAAAGTAATTAATATTACGCCTTTTACGACTTTTGCTCTTTAACATTTTGTGTATCTTTAAGTCGAAGTATATTCATTTTTTCTGTGTGTTGAATAAAGAGCTGTTCGGAATTTATGAACATGATTAACGGTAAGCCCGCCCCCACCCCAAAAGTGTCATAAACGCTTGGATTTCGCCCGATCTGCGCGATTTATTTGCGCTCACAATTTATTTGCACAACTATTTACGAGCATTGGCATTGGCAATCATAATAACAGCACAGCACGAGAGCTGTGGCAGCAACGATTCAATATATGTTGCAATTTGCATCGACAACTACAATAAATTTATCTTAAATGAACAAACATTTTTCTTGCAGCTTTGCCGCCTGACTGGCAAATAAAATGCGATATGCCAAAGGCTTATCGTTGCCACAAAAGGCTGTGCCGGCAAAAACAACAATAAGTAATAACCAAAGCTGCACACAAATTACACCATGGCAAAGCCCTCGACAGCACTCCCAATGCATTTCAATTTGTTAAAACACTCACTCACATGCCCACTATACGAGGCCAGAAGTGCATAAAGATCCCATGAAAACAGTTTGAAAATAACAATAAAAAAAGGCAAATTTTCATCATATAAATTGCGGAATTTCGTCAAGCATATTTGTCAAAATAATAAACACATGTGTGTTCATAGAGGATTTCCTTTTTCTACTGTGCATTTTTTTATTGAGAGGGAATATGAAGGCCCAGATATTCTCCAATCAAAATATTCATTTGGAAAATTCAGATCAAATTGCAAGATAATCTATGAGTTCGACAAGACTAAGAGTTTTCTCTTAGCTCGTTCTCTTATTGAAATAGACAACTAATTGACAATTATTTTTGGTCTGTGATGACAAGCCCCTCAAGTCAGGAGAAACCAAATAAAAATAATTTGCTACCTACTGTACTTTAATTAATATGCATATCTTTTATATTTCTTAAAAATTTAAGTGTTATGAGCGACAAATTTCAAGTCTAGAAACCATTCAATACAAACTGCATAAAAGTAACTAAGATAAAGAACAAATATATAAAAGCAGTCCATAAGATCGACCGAATTTAAATTTATTTAATCATTTTTGATATTTATTCTTTTTGCAACGCACGAATGGCTTAATGACTTAAAATAACTCAGATGTGAAGAGATTTTCTGGCGATTATAAAGCCGAACGCAGCGGCAACTGAATCAATACGAATTATTTGCATGGCGAATAAAGTATTTTGATTTCACTTGGCGCGCAAACAGGCACCATAAAAATGTGTCAAATGCAAATTATGCATATAAATAAGAGCAAATATATGAATCAACAAATAAATATGTCGCATCAAGAGATATGTATGTGCGCTGGGCACCCGCATCTTTGTGTAAAAGTCAATTTGCTGTCGCCGCCCGAAAGTCGCGAGTGCCATAAACATGGCGAAATGTGCGTGAGACCGCAACGCCGCAACGCAGCAAACGCCATATGCGAATAAATAAAAATCGAGCGCAAGAGCGGAAAATGCAAAATAATTGCATATTTATGTGCGCCCGGCCACTGAGCCAAAGGAGCTGGCGTCTGAAAAGGACGAAAGTCCTGCGAGCTGCGAACGGCGAGCTGCAGCCATAAATCCCAAGCGGCTTGCCCGCTTTTAATACCACGAATCCCAGCCCGAAATGCGCAAATGTCTGACTGCTCGTAATATTCGCCATACGCCGTCAAAATGCTCGGCCGGGGGCGTAAATTTATTTCAATTAAATAAATATGCATTTGCCGCTCTTTTTGCGCAAGAAACCAGACTTCAAGGGCGGATTTATCAATACGTTATGCAAATCTGGCAGCCAGTGAGCTTAAATTATATGCAATCTTAAAAAAATAATAATAATAATAATTTATTTTATCTATCAGTCTGTAAACTCAGCATTATCTGTGTATTGATTTATTATATTGATTTCTTGAAGATGCTATGTGAATTATAACTATCAAAAGTTTTCCACAATTGTCACAATTAATTTGCTGCAAATAGAAGATTTATATGAATGCACAGAATTATATATCAACTTAAAGACCCAGCACAGAATCTTAAATCGGTTGAAAGGATTGCCGTAATTAGACGAAAATTACCGAGGGTTGATTGCGCAATAATCCACCCCTTTTTCACTCCTCCCAACGATGGCAGCACAAAGCCAATGAAATTAACTAAAAATCAGTCAAGAGCATGAATGGCAGCGTTTTATCTGGTCGCTTGTCTTTCGGCCATTATCTTTGCGTTTTGTGCGGCGGAAGAGGAAGCGCATTTGATGATAATAATAATAATAATAACAGCGCCAACACTTGGCCATTGTTTTAGTGGTAGCCAAGCGAAAAAGCAGCAACAACAAGATGACACTTTAATAGCACAAATGCGGAACTAAACAAAAACCAAAATCAACGAAAAATGAGGGTGGAAAGCGACTCCCGCCAGCTGTCATAATGAAACTGTCAAGGACAATAGGGGGCCAGCGGAAATACAAAGTGTACGTGTGCCCCTCTGGAAAAGTACCACCACGCGCCCCTGAATTTTCCCGACACCCCCTCTTTCGCATCCGCCACTTTCCGGTTTCTGCGATAAAAGCGACAAACGAAAATTCTGTCTGACGGGTAGAGGCCATTTATAAGAGCATCAGTTACAATAACACTGCAGGGCGGCCGGGCGTTAGGCGGCTTGGTCCAAGGGGGCGTGGCCCTCACAATAGCCGGGGCCATTGTCATAAATTAAAAATGAGGAAGTGTATGAAAATAAACAAAAAGCCAAACGGTCCAGCCAGCTAGCCGCAGCGGAAATACAAAAAGCGTTGATAAATAAATTTCTAACAAAACAAACAGCTACCAGAGAAAAGGCATCCCGAGACTCAAAGTCAACCCGAAGAGCCCAAGAAAAGATGGGGCGGAAAACGTGTTGGCCAGGTCAAGACTGTAGATAATGCAATTGCGCACATTAAAGTATTAAAGAAAAGTTAAGTCCCGCAGTAACTAAAGTGGTATAAGTAAGTGGTATAATAAAAATAGTTCAGAACTCGCTTGACTTTCTGAAAAGGAAAAGTGCTTCATTCGGACAAATAGTGTTTTACTATAGTGTTTAATAAGGCAGGCACACAGTTAAAATACCAGTATGATAAGAAAACAGCACTGTCGTATTCTCCCAAATAAATTATTTTGACCAACTGCTTTAAGTTGTATTTTAGGGCAATGCCCACATTCAACGCGAGCCACAAATTTCACAGGACGCGTTCTATGTGTCGTAGCACTCGCACTTTGTGCCCCCGTTTCCCGGGCAATTCCTTTCGTGCCACTGCAACAGCATCAGCTACATTGGCCAAGAGACTCTGGGCGCAGTGGCGAGCGGCAATGTCCAAAGCCGCAGCGGCTTTGATGGAATTTGTGAAAATACTGCACAGGAACGACTAGCCACAAAAAATAAGCAAGTAACTTACATATAAGTTCGACTTGGAAATGCTCTTAGTGGAGTCATATTAATCATTATATGAAAAAAATTTGATAAGATGGCCATAATAAAATTATTCAAAATATAACTACTTACCCCTACAATTTAAGTAATTATTGAATAATTATTAATTATTAATTAATATTATTAGGTCACACATACTTTACGAAGTTTTAAGCTAACCTAAACGTATGTAAATGTAATACAAGGAAGTTCTGATAAGCTGGTTCACAGCAATAAAAACATCTATAGGGTTCGTTTCTGCACATCCCCCGACCATTTCGACGACAGTTTCCGTTCTGCTTCTGAAAACCAGGACCATAGTTGACCATATCCCAAACGCTTTATTCTGTATTATGTACGATATTTTGTTTCTATTTTATGCGGCTTATTTGGCTCGCATGCCACGTCCAGTTTTTAGGTTTACATACCCGGGTGCAGATCCTCGTGGGGCTTTATTTTGGCTTTCGGCATTTGTTTAAATTAAAGATTATGCACAAGTGAAAAAGTAGCAGTGCGAGCACCACCATGAAGGGGGAAGATATTTGAAATTTAAATATGCCAACCAAGCACGACCTTGGGCCACGTGGCGTATGATGGATTTGGGACCGCATGACGTCAATGGGAGAGAAATCTGTTGTGCGCCCTTTTCGCTCGGTATCGTGTAAACAAGCAAATGGCTTTAAATTGCTGGCAAGTAGCAACTGCACAATGGGCATAATGACTGTAATCGTAATTAGCCATTTAGCACTTCATCTTTCCTGCGAGCAGCCTTTGCATATATTTATAATTCATATTCATATTGTTAATTCTATGGGACCCTTACCCCATTCCCCCTACCTCAAACCCTTTCATCCGTCGCCGAGGGTAGCTGCCATAAAAGCATCATAAACATTTTACAGCAGTTGCAGTTGCTGCAGGAAACTGCCCAGCAAGCGGAAACTGTGCCGCTCCTCAGTGCCACCCTCATAATTGCAGCCAGCCATTTCACATTTTGGCCTAGTCACGGAAAAAGGGGGGCGTGGCACCGGGAATTAGGATGGCTTTATCGGAGGCAGGCCAACTATGTTCTCGTATGTGTGGGCAAAGGATTTTTAAGCTTTTAAGCAGACTTCGTTTTTCGCCTAAGCCGGCTGAAATGTCAAATATCTAAAGTATAAATATTCCATGAAACAGCCATCACTTGGATACACAAAAAAGTATTCTATAAACATTCACGTATACATTTCTAGAATTTAAAATTCTGCATAGCAGGTTTTTTATAAGCAAATCATGCCCTAAAGCCTGTGAATTTTAAAATACTGCAAATATAAATATAATCATTGCAAAATGTATTGTGGTAATACATATTTGTATTTATAAAACTATAAAGAATTGCAGCGTGACTGCATATCAAGAGTTTTCTGTGCAACAAAGTCTATAGTATTCTAATCAACTTTTCTTATGCCCGCCAAGCACCTTTTATGGTTGTTTTGGCCAACTTGTGATTGGCCCAATTCCCCCGCAAACAAACTTCTATAACTGCCCTCGCGGCTCACATTGTTCAACTGCTTGTTAGCCTCAGGTGTAAATTACAAATCTGAGCGGCGCATAATGAATGAGGCGGCGAACGGCCAGTGGAGCGGCAAAAGAGGCGACTAAATGAAATGAAATCGCAGTGAAAACGCTTTCATTAAACATGCCAGAATGGGAGGTGCAAAAGTTTTCCCCTCGCCCACGACGGCGGGGCAGACAAAGAAGGCTGAAAGGGCGTGGCCGACGGGGAGGGAAAAGCGCGACAAACTGCGGCCAAGTTGATTAGAAAGCCGAGCAGAAAGTCTCGCCTGGGACTGGCAGGCAGCCTAATGAAAAACTTGGAAATTTACGGTCAACGAGTTGTCAAAGCGGCACCACTAAAGCTGGGCCCAAGTAGGGAAATGTGGGAAAATAGGGCAATAGGGGGAAAGAGGGGCGCTCGAAGCCTGCCCATAGTTTCAGAAACGCCAAGTCAAACAATTAAGACCAGCCATGTTCCAATGGAATGGGCGATAGGCGGTTTAAATAAATAATTGCCATCGAAATTAAGCAATGGGCTGGGCTGCGGAACATGGGGAATCTGCTGATGGCCACCAGGCACAAAACTGAACACTGAAGAAAAATTCATGGAATTGGAACAAAAAATCCAAAAATTCAAAAACTTAATCATTTAATATATTGTAGGAACGAAGCATATACTTTATTGGTTCTAAAACTTTGACAATATTTTATTCATCCTAACTTCTAGTATATTTATTTACTCTTCAGTTTGATCCTGAGTTCGTTGAATATGAATTTGAACTAAAATCGTTTTATAATTTCCTTTTGTACTGTTACTTTATAAATGCAATAAGAAGGAAAAATAGGATTTCTCCCGCGGGTCCTTAAGCATTTTCCTATTCACTTCGCGACAGTTTTCTTTATTTAATAACGTCTTTTATTGCCAGTGTGAGTGCTGTAATCTCGCGGGCACCGGGCAGTTGAGCAGCGGAGCCAAAGTGCGACGACATCGTGGAAAGGACAGTGGAACAGGACAGGACGGGACAGCACGGGACAGGGCGACACGGTAATGCGCGGACACGGAAGCTCGGAGACTGGGACTCGGACGATAGCAGGAGTAATGACAGGAAGTTCCGATAAAGGAGACAAAGAAAACGCATGCATTAACACAGATAACAGGTCATGGGAAAAAACCGACTCCGCCGGGGTCATTACCAGGGTGGGCGGAGGAGCCTGGGGGTCAGCTCCGCATAAAGTTCATTAGCGCTGATCAAGAGGCTACAGTTACCCAGTCGAAAATTCCGGAAGACGGGGAAATTTCAACTGGGCCGTGGACTGTGCCCCACATGGCACATAAAATGCTATGTAAATTTACCACTCATTAATAATGCTGGCTGGCCCTCCCTCCAGGAAATGGTTTTGTGGCCGATTTGGGCGAATAGCAACTATTAAATTGCAATCAAATATTGCCCAAATTATAATAGTAGCCACAAAAAACCTTTTAGTCCCCAAAACCCCAAAAGCGAATGACAAAAGTTAATGCTCATGTGGCATATGCAAAAATAGGCATAGATAAGCACAGTATTTTTAGGGAGGAGAGCCGTGGCTTTAACTGAATTACCCCTAGGTTACAACAATCAGCAAGTAGATAAAGTCATAAACGCAACATACAAATCCAATGGTAGTTATCTTTAAATGGCTTATTTTTCTTAAATATGATAAAAAAAATGTTATGAAAATATTTCCAAAAGTGTATGTTGAAATATTTGATTTTTCTACAGTCATAAAAATCAAAGGATTTTATTGCCTACTGGTCAATCAATAACAGTACCCTTTTTCATTTAAATTTTGCACGCAGCCACATGGGGTCAAAGGCTAATTGCCAGACCCTCACCGTAGTTTTCGTGACATCCCCATTGGTCACGTGCTCCTCGCTAGTTGGCACACACATAGCGAAATGGGAGGTGGGAATCGGAATGTGTGCCTGGCATTTTGGCGACCCAATCTTGATGCTATCATCAATTGTCAAATAACCAACTGTGTGAGATTTGCGCACCAGCTGTGGCCAGAAGCGTTGAAGCATTCATGGCACTGCAAATCAACGAATACACACACATGTTACAGTGTTACGCAGATACACAGGCGAAAAATGTGTAGTATTCGAATTAAAATAGCGTGGTTTAAATTAAAAATTGCATTCATTCCATGAGTTTACCAATCATAGAAGAAATTTCGCATGAAATTGCGTGATGCATTCTACTTTAAATTTACATCCGAACAGAGAATATTGAAGTTTTTCCCTTTATGTACTTACGCATATGGGAGCTTCCCCTCCGAACAACTCACTTTGTGGGTTATTTGTTTTGGTCATACGCTCATTTCGCTTCTGCTGGGAAAATCGAATGTAGAACCCCAAAAGAACTCAGGACAACAAAAAGGGAAAAGGCAAAAAGGTTCGACTAAACGATTCAGGGATTCAAGCACAGAAATCAAGAGCAGCAGCAGAGTAAACAAACGAAAGGGGAACCACAAATGTACAACGGACAACAAGCTACCAAAACCGAATCATGGCCAAAGAATTCAGCATCCCCGCCCGAACATCCCAACTACTGGTCCTCTTTGTGCTGCCAAAAAAAGGGGGCCCAGCCCAAAAACTCAACCCAATCTCAAACGACGAGCAACGAGCTGAGCAATCGTAAATCTTCTTATGTGCAGCAGCATTTTAACGATAATTTGCTTTATTGAAGCCGTTTAGATTTGGCTAGCAGAGCGGTCCAGTCTGCAGCGAACCGGACCACAAGTCAAACGACAACTAGAGCGTACCCATGTGTCCAGACTGGGGCCCAATCTTTGCTCCCTCTTGTCGTTGGATACACTGGGAAAAATAGTTCTCAGGACAGGGAAATGGCCAACAAAGATAGTCCATCACCGCACAGAAGGTGATCATGTTATACATTTACTTAAAATCTAAGTAAATTTTATAATTTCATTATAAATCATAGGCACTTTTCTGTCGGTGCAGTCTTTGGCATCGCTTCCCCTTTGAATGTTTGAAACGTTTCCGTTTAAATGGTTTTTATAGCAAATTTATGTAGAGGAAAACACTTTTAAGGTTGACCAAAAGGACATACGCAGGAATCCATAAAAATAGCTGGCCAAACACATGCGACCCAGAGCCAAATCGAATCGAATCGGCGCTCCCCCCGGATCCCCCGGATTTTCAGAGGTGTGAACAAAGATTTGCCACTTTTGCCGCTCGTTTGACCGGGTTCTTGGTAGTAACTGGTAGCTGGTAACTGGTAAGTGGCGACTGGTAGCCTGGTCTGGTCTCCGGTTTCTGGACCAATATGTGCCATGAATAATGGCCGGGCAAATTGCTCAGCAGCTTTCCAGCTAACTGGATTGCAGCAAATTGCCCAGTTAGCTGCTGCAGTCAGACATCCTGTTAATGTTTTGTCGAGATCACCGCCCACGAAGCTGTAAAAATGTTACCACATCATTGGAAGTAATTACTGTGTCATTTGTCAATTGACTCGGATTGGTAGATGGCCGGCGTTGATTTGTTGGCCCGACAGCTTAAGTTATTACGTTTTAACCGTATTAAGTGTGTGTTAAATGTCAGAGGTTAACTGCAAGCTTTTCGATTGATTTCAAAGGAATACACAACGTGACGAAAGGCAAAAAAATAATCTCATGAACTGCACTGACAGCATAGCCTGTGATGAAAACATTTTAGGGCCACCTCAAAGTGCAATAACTCAATTCGTCAGTATTTCAACCCATTTAATTAAAATATTTTATTAATTTGTATCACCATACCAAAGGCCATAAACTCTCTTTATACCATGCATGTACACAAACACAGTAATTGTGAAAAATAGCAACGATGCACAAGCAACATAAATTCAGAGCAACAACAAGGAAACAGAAACAGTGTTACATAAGCGAGGATATATGTATGGTTTACTCCGTTGTCAGAGCTTCTTTTTGGCCCGAGCATTATTTAAATTAATAAATATATTTCAGTTTTACATTAAGCCCAAAAAGGACAGCTTACTTAACTTGAGATTCCGAAAACAGTTGCAACTCCACCGCTGGCAAAAGGAATGCCAAATTATGATTGAGTGGAATTTGCAGTGGGGATGCTTAAGTAAATTTATTATTTCACGTTTAAAGTAAAGTAAAGTGCTGCTGTCTTTTTCAGATGCTATTGGGTTGGCTTTTTTCCTCAATTGTGTTGTTTATACTTATTTTCCAACAACTGACTTTTCATTTTCTTTAAATCACTGCTGCTTAGAATGAACTTCATTTCTTTGTAGAAGGCCATTGTGTTTAAATAAGTTTAAGCTTGAGAACTTTAAGTATTAGGCCCCTCACAAGAACTCCAGAAACTGCCCTTGACTCCCGCCGTCACTTTCCCATGTTGCCAACGGGGATGCATTTGCAGTAGATCCCCTTCTTCTGTTTCTGTGTCTATCCTGGTCGGCATTGCTACTTCACTTGGAAAAAAATGTAAAAGAAAATTCAGGAACAATTAATATATTCTTTAATATTTTTCTTTAATTTACTTTTATGGTAACAGCCTGCCGGAAAATGATACATGTGTAAACAATTTTCTTTAATATTCGTCCCCAATACATCTTCATTAAATATAATGGTTATAATTCAATTGACATATGAATCTTTTATAATTTTTCTAAAATTTCCCATCAAACATTTTCTCCCAGTCTACTTGCTTACTGCTTTGCGCTGAGGGGCGTGCCTGGCATGTGACATTCGCCGGCATAAATGTCAACAACTATTTGTTATTGTTGTTGGCCTGCTGGCGTTGTTTGCGTGTGCCTGTGTTGTTGTCGTTGCATGGCTGTTGCTCCTAACTTGTTGTTGTTCTTGCCGCTGCATTTGTTGTTATTGTTGCTGTGGCAAGTGTGACGGCGGCTTTGGCTGTCAACAATGGCTGATGCCAACAATGTGACCGTCATGCCGTGGGCACTTCGTAGCGCCAAGACTTTGCCTCCGAGAGCCACTCAAACTTTGCAAAATTCCACCCCACAGCGCAGTGTGCTGAGGACACACAAACACACGCACTCACATTGCGTATACGCCGCGTGGTAATTGTAATTATTCTCGCTATTCAGCCAGATTTGTTAAGCCATTAGGCAACAGGTCGACCAGCATCCATATTAATGCCATCGCCCAGCTGAGCACAACGTGCTTGGTTCTCGAATGGGGAATTCCGGAATAATTAAATTCATTTATGCGAGATCCCAAGCGTAGCACCAACTTCGGCCATAAAAACACGAAAATAGCCATAATAATGATAATGATATCAATAACAATGGGAATTACGGGGCAATAGTTGAGCGGGCGCTTCATAAAAACCAGATGTTAATATTTTTCCATTTTCACATCGATGTACAAATAAACACCGCAAAACACAGTACAACAAAAAAATAAAAAAATAAAGTGGGGGAAAGAAAAGCAAAGGAAACAATGGTAAAATGCTTTCATATCAGAAAATTATTAAAGACCATATGAAAAACTGAATCCTCCGCTTAACGAGGCATTCATTTATTGCAAATTGATGCATAAACAATTAGTATATTGGACTATTTCAATTTGAGCCTTAGGATTTGGTGAATAACCATTTTTGGCAATTCAACTGAACAACTTTAAGCGTCAATTCCAACATTTATTTACTGTATTTATATATCCATAAAATATTAAGTTTGACAGCTAATTGAATTAATATTTGGCATCGATTATATAATCGATTAATTAAGTCTAACAAACGCGAAGATTACACTTCGACTTTCCTTCTAAATACGTATGTACTTATAACACTTTAAAAGGTTACCAAAAATATATTATTTTCAATAACCAGACACAAGCTTAAAAAGACCCATCGATCGATTAAATGCAAATCGTTTTGAACCAAATAATGTTTATTTGTACTCGCCACTTGTCCTTTGTTAAGTCATTGTAACGCAGCACAGCTTAATGTTGATCCTTTCCATTTATCAATGGCAGCTCCTTGAACGACTCTCGCTGGGAAATATGATTTATGTGTCCCGCAGCGCTTGACTACTCGCCTCCCCCCCTTCGCTCCACCACCCGATTTTCCCACAATTTTCCCGCCCAAGCCGGAGGCCGTTTGAACTGTCGAAAGTTGTAAGTGTTGCCAAAGCAGCTTGCGCTGTTGCTACTAAACGAAATCGAAATCGAATGCCATCGTAATGGCCTCTGGGCAGACAACGGGCATAATTTTACACGCAGACTTTTCCGACGAACGGACTTGAGGGCCAACGGCTCGTTTGTCTGGCTCAACTTCTTCGTCTAGACTGGGAAAAAAGTAGACAAATTGCATAAATAAATATAATAAAATTGATATTAAAAATAAGTAAATATTTATACGAATTTAATAGACGTAAGAGAATAAATAAGTTATGAAAATTAGGTTAAGCTAAAACTGATAAGCTTTCAAAACCGTTTCTAGTTCTCAGCTAAATTTTAAATTATTTAAATGTGTTTCTCAAAAAATTACCACTATTTTCTTAAAGTGCAGTCCCTTATTAACAGGCAGAATGAAATTTTGAAATTATAATGCCATCCGGCCGGGCGGCAAAGTTTTTTTTGACCATCCAGCCGTCTGATGTCGTGGCGCCGACCCATAAATATAAATTTGATTTTTTATATAGCACTTTGATATGTGCGCAGCAGCAGCAACACTTTTCGCAAACTTTTCGCATCTCATCCCATTTCATCTCATCACCGGAACCGGGATCCTGTTACAGCTGTCGAAAACTAACTGAAAATGAAAAACCCACACAAGTCGTATATACGTGGGGAAATGCCAAAGGAAAAGCTTTAAATGCCGCTCAAGTTTCATTTGCATCGTTTCGATTTGCATTAGTGGCCATAAAATATGTTCAAACTTTGGCAGTAAAATCAAATGGTTTAATTTAAAAAGTCGTTAATTTTATTTACTTCAGTTTAATGGCGGCAAATAACGGAAGTTATAGTCTCCCCGCTTCGTAGGATTATCTAAACAATTAATTAAATATACTTTAATGTGGCAAGTAATTGATTTAGGGTATTGACTTGAAGTTAATTGATATGATTCGATCAGGTGATTAATCGTCATAAAAGGAAATGTAACAATTATTCACGAATAGGAAATCAAATAAATGAGATTCCTATAATTCAGTGAAACTTTTAAATATGAGATAATTTTGAATAAAAGTTGATGCAAAACGTCAAAATTAGTTAAGTATAAAATGATATTGTTATGAGGCTCAGCACTTGATGAAATTTTTGAAAATAAGCAGCTTATTTATATAAATCATATTTAAGAGTGTTTACCCAACATTTGCGCCATAATTAAATTCATTTAAACTTTCGAAGATTGCACGTGTGTTAAGATGTATATATATGGAAAAATGCCCAAGGCCGTAATGAATTGTGATTCGCCTGCGAAACTCAAGCTCTGCTTGCCAATAGCCGTGAATTTTGGTTATTTGCCAGAGCTACGACTGCCATTGACAGTGATTTGCGTTTGGCAAAAACTTTTTCGCCATTTCCATAGCTAGCCGGAAAAATGTCAGAAAAATACTCGGCCCATATGCGTGCTGAGGAAAATTCTGAGGTGTGGGCATTTAAGTGGTAGTACGGAGGGAGCAAACTTTTTCATTACGCAATTCTTGCGTATTTACCATAGTACACAGTGAGGGACTTTTTTTCAAAATCACACTCATATATTCAGCTTTGCTTATAAACTTTTCTAATTCCATTAACGTTACGCACATGCTCAAGCTCCCCATCGTCCATTCCCCACTTCGTTCGTCCTGCCCGTGCTATTGTGGCCGGTGAAGTTTCGCCCCACGTGCATTTCGCCCTGGACAAAAGGACTACACTGGAAAAATAATATAAGAGTACGAAGAATACGATCTCAATTAAATTGAAGTATATGGTTTTATTTTTTTGATTTATAGGAATATTTAACTAAACAACGCTCACATTAATATTAATGTTAATTTTCAATAATTTCTATATATTTTCTTTGAAATTTTTTTAAGTGTCGCCTAGAAACACAGAGCGCATTTTGCGTGACTTTGCAAATTCATACAATATTGTTTGGCTCGTTCCCAGCCGCTTTAAAGTGAACAAAATAAAAACAGGACAACGTCTATAATGAGCCGTAGTTGCGAACAGATTTCCTCCGCCCGCCGAAAGTCATTTTCTGCCCGGGGGATAAGTTTGGCTTTGTGGCTTTGAATCTGTGGGGAAAGTTAACCATTTTTTCCACGTCTCATTTCTCAGCGCTCAGCGATTGCCATGGTGAGGGACTGGATTTTGGGTTCCGCTATAATTTGACTTAATTTTTGTTAATAATTATTTTCGCATTTTCGGCATTGCTTGTGGTTGATGGCAGGCGGCGTTGCCCGGACGAGGGATCAGAGTTAATTAGTTTGTAATTATTATAAATTGAAGATGAATGCTTGTGGCAAGTTTAATTGGATATTTGATGTTTTTAAATTACGCAAAAATGAGCGTGAAATATTAGCGCCACATCTATCTGGCCGCATCTTCATTTTAGCCCCAAAGCCAGTCCCTGCGAGGGGTAAATTAATTTTTAATGCCTTGGCTTTGTCACTGGGCCCGATATTTATGTTCTGAGCCAAAGCAGCTGCCTTGTGACCGAGCTGCATGCTTTTTGTGTCATCGACCGCGCTTGTGTCACACGTGCCACGCCCATAACCAGTACAGTGATGCCTGGCACGTTGGGGATGAATATGTAAGAACATATATATATATATCTATTAACATATATTTTACATATATTTAATAATTGCTTATATTATATTATTCAATGATGTTGACTATTTCTTCAACCCTTTGCTGCTTTGCTGCTCCACTGTAGATTCAAGTGGCAGGGGCTGCATCGTGTTCGGTTTTGTAGAGAGGGCCCCAAACAATTAATCATAATCTCGTGTAGTTGCACAGCCAAGTGCCTGGGCCACGTTCGCAGCAGTTTTTCATAGTAGCGAACAATAAATTTTAGAGCCGCCGGCCGCGTCTTGAGCAGTCATAACTTTGAATCAAGAAAGCCACGTAGCCTGGTACACGAACTCCTACTCCTCCGCCAACTCCCAGCTGAGGGTGAAAATATGTTTAAATTTTACTTTAGTTTGCCCCAATCCTGTTATTGTATTATCATTTTCCCTATGTGCCACCGAGCCACGTACATTTGTAATAATTTAACATGAAATATGCTCCGGCGGTTGTGGGACCATGATAAAGTCGTTCGCCTTATTTATCCCCCATTGTTAATTCAATAAGTTGGCAATTGCGAGTAGCTGCATGCGTGGCCAACTATTTGTCCCCATAAATCTGTTCGAAAGTTTTCATTAAGGAAAGTAAAGACATTTCACTAACGGATTATATAGGCTATTGTCTTTTAGTTCTGAAAAAAATGGGATTAGGGCTTTTTTCAAAATGAACGAAATCTCATATAAATGCGAAGCACATTTGAACTTAAAATTCAATCATGTTAAATTCATCTTCTCTTGCACAAAAAATCCCTAGAAATAATAACGAATAATTGCTATACTCTATCAATGAATTTAACAACTTTAAGTGGCGTGTATATTTAATAAGTTTTTTCTTTCCCTAGTGCACTCGCACTACACTTTTGCTGGAGATTTTTTGTAAAAGCATTTTCAGTCCCCCTGAGCCGAGAATACGTGTGGTGACCACACTGAGCCCCAAAAGAACGCATCTGTATGCAAAAGTACACAAGTTCGGTTGAAAAACTTGAACCTTTGGTGTTTGTTTTATTGGCAATGATACACACAATTGTTTGTGTGTCCTGCCAGTGAGCGAGACAAACTCCGTTTTCCTGGTACTGCATCCATTTCCATTCCCATTTGATTTCCATCTAACACTGCTCCTGCCCCTCGTCCGTGCCATCGCCATCACCCTGTTGTTTTCTTTGGATGCCCAAATTGATTCTATTGGCTTTATTGTGATAAGGTCAAAAGTTAATGTAAATGTTGTGGCCCTGTGCATTGAGACAGTTTGCTGGGGGTTTTGGGTTTCCAAATTAAAACTTCCAACTTTACTATTCTTTTTGATGTGGCCGTAAGGGTCTTTCCCTCTGATAAACTCTGATCAAAGTAAACTGGCACCAGGGAGTCGATCTACGAGGCAGATATGCAACTTGGTAGCACATGAGCTGGTGTCTGACCAAAAACTAAACAAACGGTTCTGCATGTGGCAAGTGTGACAGTTCAGATTGATTCCGGGTGCTCTGAGCTAGATTACGACATATCAAAAGTAGCAAAATAATAACTAGTGCATCGAACTCTTATGAAAATATTTAATTTCAGTTTATTTTAAGTTTTTGTATTAAATCCCATGTCACGAGCTATTAAATAAATGTAATAAAAACTGCAAACGACTTAAGCTTTGCTAAACAGAAATTTAATTTCGATTTCGAAAACTTTTACCACCAATTGGTGTGGACACTATGCATAAATATTAAATAATATTTATCTCAACAACCTCTTGGTAATTGAAAATATTGCAACTGACAAAGGTTTCCAATTCATAAAAGTCTCCTTAATTATTTTCCAAGTTTCACACTCAATAGCCCGCACTTATTGCACTTTCTACTCTGGAAAAACCTCTGAAGCGGAGTTAAATTTAAAGAGTTAATTTCCTCTTCTCTCATCCCAGACATCCAACCACATACTATTGAAGCAGACTTTTTGGTTTGTGGATGAAGGAGTCAAACTGAGGCAGCTAACTGACAGCAATGCCGTGTCGATGTCAAAAGCATCCATTCTCCACTCAATCCGCCTGAAAACCATTGCTCCTGCATCTCTCCCCACTGAACTATAAAAAGCAATGCCAACTCCTCCTGCTGGATCTCCGGATCTCATCCTTGTCTCGCTGCCGGAGAAGTCTCAGTGGTTGGCTTTGGCAAAGTTTTGTGCGTAACATGAAAAACTTCGATAAATTCACAGTTGAAACAATTACCATGAATTTTATCAAAAATGATACGCGCTGTTCGTATCCGACCATGCAGCAACAATATTTTTTAATGCACTTTGGGGGAAAATGAAACGCAAGAAGGATGCCGAGGCAGCTGCTCGGGATAAAGATCTGTGGGGTCGAATGGTGCGGGGGGAGGTATTGCGGAAAAGCAGCAGCCCAGTGGAAGCCCAGGAAAAGCCATGAGGAAAACCGAGGGAAATGCCTGACAGATAGACCAGGAGCCAGCGTGAAGTTGCCGGGATGCTGCTGCTTCTCCGTAAAATGTAAGCGCAAAATTGCTTGAGAAAACTTTCTCAACTTTTCAGCTAATATTTGACTTTGGCAAAATAAGCAGACGATGAGGAAAAAACAACGCAGCGACATTGCATCGAATGGGAAAAATATATATTTTCTTAAACATTATGCGACGACATTTGCGCTGATGTGAAATTATCTTATGGATACAGAAATTCCCTTTGCTCCCCCCCTTCAAATTCCGCAGCATATGCAGTGGCAGGCCAATGTTTCGTTTCGACTTTTATGGCTTTGCTACAGAAAATATTGTGGGAAAAAAATCCGGAAAATATTTATGCGTTGGCAAAGTTTTTCGCCCTAAACGCTGCAATTGAAAATGAACATTAAAATTGATATTGGCCCGCAAGGCGGACAACTTTAATGGCTGTCAATTGCAGGCGAGTGCGCAAAGTTTTTACCTCTTGCTCGACCATTTTTTTTTTTTTTTTGGCTCGAATTTGTGTAAACTTAATATTTTGTTATTAGTTTTGCAAAAGTGTCCAATGGTTTTTATTCTATTGCAAAAACTCGCTGGCAGCGCGGGAAACTCAAATAGATTTTGAGTAGCTTTTCAGTTTGAGTCGACGTTAAATGAGAAAAGTTTCGTCGAGTGTTTGTTGCAGTTTTCCGTGTAAGTTGGCCGCTACTCCTTCGTGGCAGGTGAAGTGTCCTCTTCTCTGCCTTTATTTTGATTTTCCCGCTCCTTGTTTTCCACCCGTTAATGATATTTTGGCCAACAGTTTAGCTCTTGAACTTATTCAAAAAATCAATCAAAAAGACCTATTAAAATAATATGTTGCCTTTATAGAAGAATAATAATCAAGCAGTTTATATAAAAGTGGTCTTTTAAATCAATTTCAAAGTTCTTTGTTTAAGACATTGGTAAGTCTCGCTTGATACGAACAAGTTTCTCGAACAACAATAAGCTCTTAGAACAAATGTGAAGATTGAAATGTGAGCTGTTCTTAAATTTCAATAACTTTTGCAATTGGCACAATTTTCCGTGGGATCCATTTCCTCCATTTTTAGGCCACCGCATCACACTCGCAACTCTTGGCTCCGCCCAGTTTACTAATTTTAGTTTTGCAACTTTTTGTTGTCCAAAAAGAACAAACATACAGCCATATACCCACACATACACAATAAATAAACCCCAGCGTCTGTGGAGACCGTAGAAACAAGCAAAACTATGGGACGTGGGAAATCTACTGGTAGCAAAAACCAAGCCGAAAAAACAAGAGGAAAAGTCCGCAAAAATTTTTTTTAAAAATATAGAAAGAAATGGAGGAAAATTAAGAGCAAACAAAAAAGGCAAGCGTCGCACTCGCAGAGCCGAGCATATTGTATTGAGAGTTCGTTTTAATTAAAAGCAAAAGGAACGCCAAGAATGGCAGCGTCAGATTGCGGATTGAAAAGGTTACTGCAGCGCTGAATTTATAAAAATGATTAAAAAAGTTGCAAAATGCAAAAGGCAGAACAAACAATCACAAAAATTGCACAGAACGGAAATAAATTTAAGCAAAAACAGAATTTGTCAGACGGTGAAAATAGCGGCGCACAAAAGATGGAAAAAATGAACAAATATTTGAGTGAAAAAGTATAAGCGAAACAGGAGCATAAACAATGCATTGCGGAATATTTGCATTGCGTATACGCCCTGTAATAAATAAAAGTGGAAGTGGGATATTGGGAATGGGAATGCGAATGGATATCCGAATGGAACTGGGCAAGTGGCTGCTCCTGGAGCCCGACTCTGCAAACTTGGCACCGGCAAACAGTTTCCAACTGAATGGCTTTATATCCAGCGACTAGAGCTGCATTTGCCACAGCTGCCAAGGATCTCTGGCCATCCTGAGTTCCACCTTTATCCACTCACCAAATACGCTTACCTCGGGCATTTCCATCTGGCTTTCAATTTCTTTGTCTACTTAGGATCATAAGTATAATTTGATACGTATTAAGATTTAAAAGTTTATATGTTCTATTACATTTTTAATATTTTCTTGTTTTACATTTCTAAATTTTTGTTGAGGCATTTGATTTCGCAAGGGATATTACTCATTCGGAGAGTATACTTCAGCATTTTCTTCCAGTTTTTCCATGCCATCATCATCGTCATCTTCGTCTGCATTCAACTTGCAGCTCGTTTGTGCCAGTTTTGCTCGTTTACAGGCTTTTACCTGAAACTATTACCTACTTGCCGGCCGGGTTGCTCGATCCTTACCACGCCCCCATGCCCCTCGACATTTTCCGCACCCACCCCATTTTAACTTGACTAGTTTTATTTTGCTACTGCAATCAAGTGTCGAGTCGCTGCATCTTATAGTTGCGAGTATGCAGTTTTTTAGCTGCAGAGCAGCTGCAGAAAGTTGCTCATCTGATTACATATTTATTCGCAATTTATGCATAATTCTAGAACAGTTCAGTTCATTCTGCGCTGGCTTTAATCAGCGGAGAAGTGAGAGATAACCTTTCGGAATCGAAGGCATGCCAAAAAACAAGCCCTAGGCAATCCATCAAGGCGTATCATGCTCGGGAAAACCAGCCCCGAAAACTAAAACCTCACCAATTCCCGAGTGTATAAAACTGTCAGGAGCTCGCATACACTCTTCACAAAGGAGAAAAAATAACAACATAAAACACTTTACCATCTGATACTCAACGTTAAAGTCCTGCTTTAAGTCCCACCAGCGAACTATTCGGGAAGCGAAAAAAAAAGATGATGAATCTTTTGTTGTTTGCCCCACCTCCGAAAGCCACTAAAAATGTTAACTAAAGTGAAGCAAGAATATATGGCCTGATATGAACAAAAAGAAAAGTGGGAGGAAAGGGAAAGTAAATGTAACCAAGATGAAATGTGCGGAACTCCACCAGCAGCAATAACATGTTGAGCAAAAAATTATGATGGAAATGGGGAGCAGATGGAAATGGGACACGGGCAAACTGAGGCAACTTTGCCGGAGCAGAGGGCATTGACAAGCTGAAAATAGACCTGGCTGTGGCTCAGCATAAAACTAACAAGAAAATTCCGAGATATGCATTCCATTCAGGGCGTAACGAATCATGTAACTAAGCTCTCACTTTTCGTTTTCTTTAAAATTACGAAAACCAGGAGGAGCATCTGTCGGATGCCAAATTGAGGAAAGGAAATGCTTTTAAGCAAATGCTAATTAAACAGGAACCTTTTTGCGGAGCTGAGAATGTTGAAACTCGAGATATTTCAGCATTTGAAATGGTCATTTAATCCGTTTTAATGGTGATATGAAAATGTTCGATATGTTTGATTTGTATTGTAGGGAAAAACAATCATAAATCATAGTTGGGTATAGGCACAGCTTAGCATATTTAAGTAACATGATTTTAAAGTGTTCTTAAATAACACTTACCGAATTAATGTATCATCGAAAAAAAGTGCCACATGTCAATGTCAACTGCGATGACAAAGATAAATTCTTTTAGCCAGCATATCTTTCAGTTCAATTTGAAAATAGCCCTGCGCCTGCTTTAAATTTCCAATTCTGTTTTGTAAATTTAATGCGCTGTTGAAGATGAAAAAAAAAAATAAATGGCGCCAAATTCCGTCGGCAATCAAGTAAATTCAAAGCAAATTGTCCGCACAATGGCCCAAATGTCCGCAACGGGGCGGCCATCATGAATGTCCTCGAGGATACGGCAAGCCAACAGTCTAATGCTCATTATTTTGCGCTTGAGAAATTTCTGTCTCGTCACTAATTCATCATTGTTTCGGCACATTAAATCCTTGAACGTCAACGCATTCATTATCTCATCGCATGTGAGCTGAGGGTCCTGAGCCAAATACTCTGCTTTTTGGCCAACTCATCGCCGGGCTCACATGGTCAGCTGTCTGTGCGTCCTTCCGTCGGTCTGTCTGTCTGTCTGCCGGTCTATCTGTCTGTCATCGGGGTTTCGTCGCCAGGGCATGCTTGAGTGATATTAACTGACCGACAATCAGTCAAGGGCAACTGGAACATCAGCGGACAAAGCAAAGTTGGCCAAAAGAGGCTTATGCGAGATTTCTGCGCGTCCCCCGCCAGCGGAGATAAAGTGGAGCATTCAAGCAGTGGGCAAGTTGACCATGAATAGTCCTAGTCATTTTTGAAGATACTATGTGTTTAACCCTCTGTTCACCTGTGTGCCATATAAGTCATTTAATATAGGAGTATTTCATACAAGCTTGCTATAATATTTTTTCTTAGAAAAAGATAGCTTCTTTTATGGGTTGGTAAATTTTAAATATCTTTGTAATATTTTGTGATTAGGAAACTATTGCTATCATCAGAAAAACTTGGCAAGTAGAGGGTTAATATCCCCTTTCAAGGATGCCTGTGCGGCTTGCATGTTAATTGCTTTCCAAGCTAATCGAATTTTTCGCCTGTCATTATGAGTAATGTGTCTAGGATGCGCACATAAAGCAATTTGTCGAGAAGATTGCGCCGAGTGGCAAATTGCTCTAAGCGCTCGGCAATTTAAACTATTCGGGCTTAACGACATACGGACATAAACAATAAAATCGTTTAAATGTAATCCACCGCTGAATCAGCAAAAAAAAAAGGTATAAAAAAAGGGATGTGCGAACCCGACGTAATCATACATGTCATCTGGCCTTAATTTCATATGCAAACAAAACATGATTACAAATGGCAAACGAGCATACCAAAAAAACATTCAACAGAATGGCAAAAAAAAAATGGTAAAGAAAAAATATTTAACACGATGGCAAAAACTGATAAACAAAGGTATGCAAATATTCAAAATAAGCAAATGTCAAATGCCCTTGCGGATAAATGCAAATTATAAACGGATTTCTACAGTCGTTTACCAAGTGGAACAATGTCTAATTATATTTAAGAATTTTCTCTGCCAAACTGGGCGTATTTGCATTAAAGCCTTGAAACCAATGTGGTTGATCGGTGCTAGGACTTTAGAATTAATAAACAAATTACTCACTTTGCCAATGCTTTAGTGTCGTAGTTGTTAGCAATGCAAACTGTGTCACGCAGCTTAGTCAACTTTGGTCCTTTGGGACAAATATCATCCCCTAGTTGTCGTGGCAATAAATTCAGGGCATCCTGCGGGGGTGCCCAGAAAAAGTCATATTACATCGCTAATTTATGTAGCACATAAGTTAATTTCTGTTTGTCTGTTATTTGTTGTAATTAGCCGACGTTCAAGCCGTTGTCCCAGGGGCCATTAAAACTCGTCCCTGGCCGCCGGAAAAGCGCCATCCCATAAACAAACGAAAAACTGTTGCTTCCGGCGACAGCGTGTGAAAAAAGGACAGCTACTGGTGGATGTATATCCTTGCGAAAGAGATGGCCGTAGTCCGGGCTAATTATTTTGTCGGTCAGCCAAAGTTCATAGTTCACATGACCCAAAAACAGCCGGAGAAAGGGGGGAAAGGCGCTGCCCACTCGTGGCTGGTTCGTTTATACAATTTTTACTATCTGGCCAAGTAATATAAACTTAATTAATACCCGCGTCGGCCGAGGGGTCGGGCATTTGATTCATGGCCTGCATTTGCGAGCCGGGCTTAAATGCAATAATGGATGTGGCGACGCGAAATAAAAATAAAAGTAAACGCATTAAAATGCGCAAAGTCTGACCTCTCACAAAGTGAGAAAGCGTAAAGGTCGAACAGCGGGTCAGCAGCGCCCAAAGTCAAGGAATTAACGATGACGACCTTTTTGGCACCTCTGCCTTTCGAAAAAAAGAGAAAAAAGGGACGTACAGAGAGGCAAAAATGTTAAATGATTTAAAGAACTTGTTTGCCTGCCAAGTGATGTATTCCTAAATGCCTTAAAAGTTATTGAATAACTAAAACGGCAAATAAAATGTGTGAATAATAAATATAAAACAAGATTATTGAATTTCAAGAACAATAAGCTAATGATTAACTTATATACATGTTTTTCCCTTTTTTCTGTGAAACACTTTCACACCTACTGTGTGAGTATTTCGCAATCCAAAAAAGAAATCACTTACCAAACAATGAAATCCGCGCGGATAACGAAACAAAATCTATTATTTTAAGTTCTTCATGTGCAGGTGAAACCGCCCTTTCCCCACTCGAGTTCCCAATTTTTCCGCCCACGTGGCAAGCTCGCACTTATCGACAGCTTACCGTATAATACCAATGGAATCGGTTTCCGCTCAGGATGCATTCAGTGCTGTCAACTTGGCTATAATTTAGCTAAAGTAAAATTACTCTTCACATAATACATCATAGGCTTATAATCTCCCAAAAAAATACAAAAAAAGGTAAATGTTCTTTGAAATATCTGGCTGGAAATAATTGTCTTGATTATTATAAACTTATTATAAATATTTTTATAGATGTGAATTGGTATGGAGGTAAAAAGGTCTATAGATTAACAACGTACTTTAAGAATAATTTAGGAATATTATCTAAGTTAGCTTGTAAGAAACATTATCGTAAAATATGTTCGATTTCTTTCGCTAATGGCTGCACTGGTGGCTCTGTCGTTGCAGGAATGGCTCCTGTGCCCGCGGAGGGACTGCACCTGTCCAACCTGTCCGTCCCGCGCATTATCGACGTGGCCCAAAAGGCGAAACTCTTCTGCAGCTACGCGATGGGCAATCGGACGCTGAACTCAGTCAAATGGTACAAGGATGGCCTCGAGTTTTTCAGGTGAGCCCACCCACAAACCGGCTGTGGCCGTAGACCAAATAAAATTGCTCCCACCATTTCCATCTGGAACTCTTGAGCTGGCAACAGCCGAACACGAACCCATCCCTACCCCGCACCATGAAAATATATTTCGGCATTCAGTTTGAAATAATAAAATGTCGCCAGGGAGCCCCGGAGATTGGGAGTTGCGAAATGTGCCGGCGCATTCATGCAGATTTTATGGCGCAAATTGAAAACGTCATGAAACTGCAACACTGCCCGCAACAAAGTAAATTCCCACCACCTTCCAAAAACAAAAAAAAAAATAAAAATAAAAACAAAAAGAAAATAATGGCCGTGGGCTGGGTCGCTTGAAAGTGTCGCAACTAATTTAAATGCTTAATTGAAATGGATTTTTATGGCTCGCCTGCAATTGCGGCCAGGTGACGCTGCCATATCGGGCCCAAATATGTGCGAAGAGGGCTTTTTATTTAACTGGCTTAATTGTTGCACATTGCATTGCCGCATAAAGGTGCGCATATATCCACATCCATGTATGTATGTGCATATATCCAGGACGACCGTAGCGCAGATCCGTGCTCTCCATCCGGGACTTAATCGAGTGTGAAATTTTTAACAAAGGTGTGTGTTTGGGCATTACAAATCTTTTTTAATGTTTTGGTTATTGATTTTTAAAGCCCCGCTACATATTGTATATGGCGAGGTCAGGTGGCAAAAAAGTGATATTTATGCCAAATATCAGAACCATTTAACGGTTTATGGGCTTTGCCAAATGGTCGGACACGCCCACTTTGGTGAAAACACTTACGCTTGAAACTTGAGTACTAGTACTTGTACTAAAAGTTCATTTAATTAGCCTAATTGAGTTCTTTTCATCTGTTTTGTAATAAAAGCTGGCTTAAAATATATTTCTTTTTTTTAGATAATATTTGTGACAATGCTTGAATTTAGATTTATTTAGCTCGGAGCTATTTGCGAACCACGCCCCCAGCAACAAAGGTCGATGCGTTTTGGCCACCGCACTCACTTTGGGTTGCCCAGTTCGAAATGATTGTTTTTGACATATTCGCGAGGGGCGTGAGAGTGGGCGTGGCAGGTCAGGACGATTGGCGCAGAAGGGGCGGATTCTGGGTATGGACTAGCAGCCAGTAATTTACTGCCGTAGGCAGTTGGCTCTTATCAATTACGCTTTTGTGTGAACGTTTTGATTGTGCGGTCTGCACTCGGCTTCAATTATTCATGTGCATTTGACACTGCGGTTGCTTCCATCTGTAACAAAAAACGCCACAAAGGATACACGCACTTCTTGTGTAATTCTGAATTTGTTCGACTGTGCTTTTCTATTTGTTAAATTGAGTGTTTACGGGCACCAAATCGAGCTAACAATCCATTTGGTTATTGCGTGGACAAAGAAAGCACACAAAGTTCGGATTTAATGATGGTACTTCTGGTTAATATCGCAGTGCAACTTATATCTAGAACATTAATAGTTAAATAAACAAAATAGAAGGAAACTATGCACTTCTTACTTCATGTGGAGCTCAATTTTTTCTTGTCAGGATTGCAATGATTTAAAATTCCAAATGATTGGCACTTTCCCCTACATTCCCTCGTCTTTTTCCACAACCCTGAAACGAAATTCAAATTCGATGCGATCGAAAACGATTTTCCACAATTGCAACGCTAATTGCTGTAATCAAATGCAACATTCCCCACACATCTATGAATGGAATTTTGAATTTGAATTGTATCTGAGCTCCGAAGACAATACGAAGTTGAGTGGAACTGCATATTATTCATAATAAAATCGACAGCCCTGCCAAAATGTGCATACAACTCGACGAGTGCTGCAGCTGTAGGAAAGCAAATGGAAGCCAAAAATATATATATTTTTTTACTTTCGGATGATTTCCTCATCAATATTTCATGGTATCGGTTTTGCGCAGCACTCGAGCTCAAGCAGCAGTCCGACCCTGTCTCTTTCTAACGCCCTATTGCCACCTCTTTCCTTTCAGATACTCGCCTCTAACACCGCCGACAACAAATTGGTTCCCCGTTAAAGGTGTCACCATCGCCGACGGTTCGCCGCATTGCAATCAATTCATCTGCAACGTGGAGCTGGAGAAGCTCACCGCCCACTCCTCCGGACAGTACAGGTGCGAGGTGTCCGGCGATGCGCCCGAGTTCAAGCTGATCGATCAGACGGCCAATATGACAGTCGGAGGTAGGTGCAGCAAAAGTTCAGTTCGATCCGCGCACAGTGGGCAAGAACACTTCAAAAACCCCCTAAAAATGATTGTTAAATACCAGCTTCCTTAAATTAAATTGCATTATTAGTTCAACAACAATTATAACATTATGTTATTTAATAAAATCACAATATATATATAAGCTGATAAGTAATCCTCAGTTTCCCACTGTCCACTGCCCCCTTTTGCCACCTTGCCATTTGTGTAGCTGTGTTTGATTTATGTTTTGCAACAGAAAGACAACAAATTATGTGCAATTTTGCAAACACTTAATAAAATTATAAATGGTCCTTGCACGGCCAGTAGAATTTGGGGTCGAGAGTTCAGTCCGCAACTCCTTTCCATTTATCAATGCCACACCGGCGGAGTGTTCTCCGGTCGGATTGTGGGGGTGGAGGGGAATCACGGATTACCGGATACGGATAAATGGTGCGGAGTGCGCGGGAGGAGCAGCAGGAGGCGCAGGAGGAGCCAGAGGGTCACGAACCTAGGTCAGTAGGCAGTTGAAAAGGGCGTCGCATAAGCGCTGGAAAATTGTGACACGCGTCAGCCATTTATATGAGTAATGATTGTTAATAAATCCCGAACGAACGAAGCATCCCGAAAAGCGTACAGCCCGTACAGTGAACACCATGGCCGAATGCCCCGCTGCGTCTGCACCTGCCGCTCTGCTGAACAAATTCAACTCAATTGTGAGTTTTGTACGAATCAATTTATAATCTACAATGCGCGGTCGTTTGCCGTTGTCACGTGCTGGGCCTACGCAACAACAACAAACCAGGGTAATGGCACAAAATACAACAAATATGCCAGGACTAACTCGTTTGTGGCACTTGTAGTTGGGTTTGTTAACGTCAACGGCGCACCGCCGCACCACCGCACCACCGCACCACCCACACTATCGCAACATCGCGCCATAGAACCATCACCGCACCAACATCGAACCACCAAAAGCCGCTGGCAACGCATCGCCCACCATTTTGATTTCGCTTTGATTGGCAGCGTACATGACGATGATTCCGCCCAGCACCCAACACTCTGCGGTGCACTCAGAAAAATAAGGGTTATACTTTTAAAAATAATCAGTTTTTAAACTCTATTAAATGGGGATATTAGTCCATGTTGGATCACTCTTGAATTTGTTTAGGAAAAGTTATATCCATAACTTTAAGAACATTTATTGTGATTGTAACGAAAGGCTATGCATTTTGTGTGAGAACAGGAAACTATAGAATATTTTCTAAGTGTAACAATACCCCGTTTTCCCCCTTTTCTGCGGCTGATTGCGGCCAGGAGAAATCGTCAGCCAGGCAGACAGTCAGTCAGACTTTTGGTCGCTGGACTGGTTCTACTTTGAAATTCAAATCAATTGATTTTGGGCTCCAAATGGAAATGGCCTGCTTATGTCTTTTGTTTCTAGTTTCTATGCGGCTCAAAATGATTTATTTGTCGCAATTTTGCCGCTCAGCGATTTGTCTCTCCCTTTGTAGACGCCAGTGCTTCCACATAGATGCTAAATGGATGGATGGCCCAGGACCTCGAGTTTGGAGCTTCGAGTTCGTGGGGGGTTTCGTTTTGTGGGCGGCTTATTTATTGACGTTACTTTAAGAGATATTGATTTGCATAATGCGCACTTAGGCATTTGTTTACGCGTAACAATCAAATTTGAATTCGCATTTTCGTATTTGTATTGCGTCTTTAATTGGATGTTTGGCTGAGGGCAGACTGTTTTGTTTGTGTGCTCGCTATTTGCATGTCAATTTGACTTTTATCTATTCAGCGTACTTAAATAGACAAAGTAAGCCATGCTCAAGTGGTTGTACATGGAAATCCCAGTGGCTAGATTAAGTGCCAGTCTGCAGGACGAGCTTACTGAAACGTGGATGGCATTTCCCTTTTCCGCCTTTCATTTTCCCCCCTCGACAATCGACCGATCGAATTTCCCTGGCTTTCTTCTTCCACAATACTGCTCGATTATTAGTTGGCATTTATTTATTTCTTTCTGATTTATGGTGATTGATTTGGAATTGTGAAATATTGAAATAACTGCAGCAGCAACAGCAGAATTGACATTAAATGGAGTTTCATGAGTAGAATGTATCTCAATATAAAAGGTGCACAAATGATTCCTTTGCCAAATTGTATGAGTTGCAATTCGAGTTTTGGGTTTTAAATAAATAAGTAATTACAGCTCCTAGAGTATAACACCCCTTTGCAATATTCTTATCTGTTTTATAACATTCATATATGCTAAATAGAAACAATCTTTTGCTGAGATAATAAAAGGGCGAACAAACCACATGGCCATGGTGGCTGCATTGTCCACCGACAATGTGCCTTTGGCATATAACAACGTCAGTGGCCAGTTGGTTTCGTCATTTTAATTTATATACATATAAACTATAAAAAAAAAATGAACTGAACCAAAAGAAAAACGAGAAAATGCCACGAGGGGCAACAGCCAAAACAACGAAATAAAGCCAACCAGCCATGGCATCAAACTTCATCAACGAGATAGCGGCAAAGTTTAAAGTCCTCTTTGGGCGGAACAATGTGTCCGTGTGTGGGGAGTGTGGGGAAAAGGCTGGGGAAATGCGGGGAAAGTGTTTGGGAAAGTGTGGTTGAAGGGAGAATTGGATGCACGTAGTTTTAGCTGGTGTCCCCTGTTTTTTGTTTCAATGAAGGCGAAGCTGTTGACAGACCAACAATCGACTTGGGAATTTTGTCACTAAAGTGCCATCGCCATCGTAACCACCTTAAAACTTTGTCACAACAACATCGGCCCGAATGCTCTGCCTCTCGATTTTCAAACAGCCATCACCCAGAACGCTTTGATAATGCCAGAAGCAGGGATACCCGGATAGGTGGATGCTCGGGCAGAAGGCTACAGTGCTACGGGAATCCACTGAAGCACGGGAACACTGGAAAACAGGATCAGGAGGCCAGGGGCTTGAGGTTTGCTTCAAACTTTTGCCGGGCATATATTTTGTCGCTTAGCTGCGTGCCGTGTGTCATCACACTGATTAACTTTGCCAAGTTTGCACAGCTCAACAGTGGGCCGGGAAATGTCAGGATACGCCTGGATACTCCAGGACCTGCCGGTCAACACACACTGACCATAAAACGGTGACTGAGCCGCACTTAATTACTTCGGAGATTTGCCGCATTTCCACGGACAAGCTGCTTAGTTCCTTTTTTTCCCGTTTTGGACTGAAAGAAAATTGTGTTGAAAGAGAGAAAAACTACTTATAGTGCAAATAGTCTACAAGGAATATATCAGAAAAAGCAGTAATATATGTATAGCATTTGTCTGGTCTGCAACTACAATATTCTAATAAAAATTTTGGAATATAAATAATCGGTTTTGAAAATAATATAAATAAAATAACTACGCCATATTTGTATAATTATAAAAATTAAACAATTCTTGGCCTTACGATATCCCTACGGAGTAACCAAAAACTCAAAGAACTGATTGAATTTTAAATATTTAATTTCCAGTGTTTGTGTCCAGTTTGCCCCTCTGAATTTTGACATTTAATGAAAGTGGCTTATCATTCGAGGTTAGATTTCCCTTTAAAACAAACTCACTTTCGAAAATGGTTACACCTGTTTAGAGTAGCAATCCTCAACAGTTTTTTTTTTTTTTTTTTTTTCATTTTTTGCTCGTTTAGCCTCGTTTAGCATACCAACAATACAATTTTTGCCCCCGAAAGACGGACTTTGCTTTGTATTTTTTGGTTTTCCGAGGTGGTTTCCCCCTACTTTTTGGTGTGTGTATTTTTTCAATCTGGTTTCTGGTGCTTTACTGGCACTCGGGTATACAACATAGCCATTTTTGGTTTATTTACCCTAGTTGATTGCTTTGTTTTCGTTGAATTTTCATTTTTGCTTCTTTTGTTTCGCCCGCAATGCAAGTCACACAATTGGGGGCGGCAAACCGGCAAAGGGGGCGTGCCACCAGGCACAACATGGCCGCAATCATCAACTTCAACTCCGGATTCCGTCCGTCGGACCGTTGGTCCGTCAGTCCTCCGACCCGTAAGTTGTACTTGAAACAGGTCAGAAACTTTCCACCAAAAGTGGTTTGTATTAAGTCAATTAAAAAGTTTAAAAAGTCCTGCTGACTGCCTGACTTCTGATGCCCCACCCACAGCCATAGCCACACCCACTCCCAATCCCCACCGTCCATTGTCTCTGGAGGCCTTGGAGGTCCTTAGCATATTTCACAAATTTCCCACAACAACATTCATTTGGATTCGGGATTTGTTGTTGCCATTGTGGTTGGTTTGCTTGGAGTGGGAAGCGGGATGGAAAAGGGGGGCACTCGCCATAAACTAAATTACGCTTGTTTTCATCAAAAAACTTTGTCCTGGGCAATTATTTGTTAAGATTAATTAACACTTCAAATAAATATTTGCTGTTGGCGTGTCGGTAATTGTGCTGCCGAAAGTGCAGCCGGCACTTTCCCCATGTAGCATCCATTTCTGTGGTGGCAACTAAGCTCGGATTTCGACCCGACTTTCGGCTCTCTAATTGGGATAAGTTTGGTGCCCGAATAGCATAATGCATTTTCCGGCATAGTTGGGCACACAAATTTACTTTTGCCACCAGAGATGGGAAACTTTATGCCATTTTTCTAACTGGACAGTCTCATGCAGTCATTTTAAATTCGAGATCTTTGATTGCAATTGTAACAAAGTGGAGATTACAACCTAATATTCCTGAACTACTGTTTATTATAATTGAAACTTATATTTCAGTGCTGCCCAAATTCGATCCATTTATTTCGGGCGTGCGACACGCCTACAAATATCACGACTATCTCGAGGCAAATTGCAGTACGGATATGACAAGTCCGATGGCCAAGTTAACGTGGTACATTAACAATAAGACGGTAAGCATAGCAGAAAATTATAAATAATTGTTATAAGTAATTATTTTATGATTTTATTTTATGATAATGTCTTTGCTGAGTTGTTTTACTTGTGTTTATTTTTTCGAGTGCAAAAAGAGGAACCTAATTTTTTATTTGGTGAGCACTTTGGCCCAGTCGCTAAGCCAGCCTGGTCCTGGCCATCGAACTTGGCCAAATGTTGGCAGAGTACTGTGCGAGGTCTGAAAGGCACGCCCGCATGTGGTGCACAATTCGGCTTTTAAACCCAACGCTTTTCCCCATTTCCATTTCCGTTTCCGTTTGCTTCCGGCCACAGGCACCTGGGCACAGTTTGCAGCCGCAAATCAACGAAGTCTCACGCAACGTGGACGGCTTTCACCTGTTCGCCAGCCACCTGCACTTGCGACTCCACCTGGACGACCAGCGGTTCATCAGCAAGAGCGAAATGCTGGAGCTCCGCTGCACGGCGGACATCATGGGACTGGCAGCCGTTAGGCGGGAGAGCAGGGTGCGTGCCACCATCCTGGCGCTCAAGGATGCCGGCACTAAGCAGCGACTCACCGAGAACGGATCCTGCATGACCGGCCAACCAGGTGAGTTGGCAAGCAGATTCATCCAGAAATATCCTCCTCGAAAATTCGTTTCGCTAGATTTCAACAGAACATGTTGAGTTGAGTTCTGAGAAGGATTTAATATTACTTACTTATGTGCAATATTAAACATTTCTGTTGTGTTTTTCAGCCTCCCTGGCCGCCTGGCTCCTGAGTCTTGTCCACATTCTACGCTGGCACAGCACCCAGAGTTAGTGGCTGGCACTGACTGGCGTTCTGTTCCTGGCCTAAGTTTCCGGGATTTGCCTCCAAGTGCAGACACTCAAAAATTAAGAGAAATTAAGAGAAAGATAGACACACGCGCCAAATAAAATTAATGTGGCGATTCGCAGGATTTCGAGCCAAGTGAAAAGTTAACAAGCCAAGGTAGAAACAGTTGAATTTGTATATAGTCGAAATCGAATTAGTCTAGGTCCGAGCAGGAAGCCCAGCCATTTCCTACATAAGTGTAATGCAACATTTATTTATGTGTGAACAAGCATGCCAGCGGAAATGCAAAACCAAAAAATCAACAATGAATGAAAACTATGAAGAATAATTTAATATCTAGGTATATGAACGTAACATTTGCTACCAACTACGATTATATGTCAGAATTATTTCAATAGACGAGTAAAATTTGAATATCAACAAATTTACACATGAATATTTGAGCACAGAAAAAAGAGGAACACACACAATCAATGGCAAGTAAACTTAATTATTGTATGTGAAATGTTAATTGTATTAAATGATGTATGGGAAATAAATAAAACGATTAAAAAACACACACTCTTCATGTTTTTAGAACAACTTTATGGAACATAAAAAGGTACAAGTATTGGGGTAAATCACTTGTTTTCACAGCAGTTAAAGCAGGCTTGTTAACCTGATAACAACTTAAACTTTAATAACATGAATCCTTACTCATAGTGTAGAAAAGGCAGACCAAAAACATTGTTTAAAAATTATAAATAATTTTAAACAAAACATTAAGTAATTGTCGAAGGACCCTTCCGCGAATTTATACATTAACAAGTATTCTTTAATCTTTTAAGTGCTTTCCGTTTCCTAGAAACTTAACGAATGCCTGTCATAGTCAGAGCAAAAAAGCACACTCAATCTGAATTCCTGAAAAACCGGTAGGGACCCCTTAAAAAAACCGCTTATGAACCTCATTTCCTTTCCCGAAGTCATTTACCTAACTTATGGCAAACAGATACGAACAAACAAAAACACTGCTGAAATGAAAGGAAAATGCCAACAACGGAAAATTCGATTTAAATATAAAACCAAACACTTTACAAGCCAGTGAAAAATATTCAACGCATTAGGCTAAATCCGGCCTAAAATATGCAATGGCCAATGGCCGCCGCAGGTAAAAATGACAGCCTAAAAAAATCGGTAGCAAAAATAACAAGAACAAAAAAAAACAAAAACTGTCAGGCATTGACCGAAAATTATGCATAAAATTGCCTCGGGCATCGGGAAAAATAAAAACAGAAAAATTGGAGCAAACAAAGATAAGTTCCGCCGTCTGTTGGCTTGGGCTCGCCTTGAGTTCCAGCTCTGGATCCGGATACGCCAGTGGTGAGCCACTCCATCCCACCCACGATTGGCCGCGGGCACATTAAATGACGGAAGTAAATAAGCTTGACAAATTTCCACTCATCATTTTTGCATTAATTCTGCCTCCTTTTTTTTGGACAGAACCGACAAACCAACAGCCAAGAGACACGGGTACTGCACAAAAAAATGTCCTTTGATTAATCAAAAAATTTACCACTGCTCCTGGAAGGGGATGAGGCAACAAAAGCCACAACAAAAACAGCAGCAGGCAAAGGCGGCCAAAAGGAAAAACAAGAAGCAAACCCAACAAATTGCCAAAGAGGCGCCGCCGGTGCTCGCAGGGAATTTTTGAGTCCAGGACTAGGCGCCAAAGCGAAAGACCCACTTCTGGAACGGAAAACTCGGAGCAGTTGCTCAGCAATCTGCACTAAAAAAAATAGCAAGTGGCCTGTTAATATTAAATACAAATTTAATTTATAATAATCTGAGCCTTTGTACCATTTTTTTTTCGTTCAAAAATCCATAAATAGAATAGAGCTGGATTTGTATCTTGTATCTTAAAGCATCTGACCATAACATTTCTACTTTCAGTAGATATACCACTTTTTGGATCAAAAGCATACTTTCAAGTCCGCTGCTAAGTACATAATTAAGACAAACATGATACTTAATTGTCTCAGTGCACAAGGACTCCATCTCCGCAATGCACAGATAGAGATGGCAGCAAACAAAGATTTCACAGATTTTTGCACGCGATTTGTCAGCCCGACATTTACGGCGACATCACCCTGGGCGGGAATTGGATTTGAGGTGTTTTTATTCTCGCTTCTTATTGCTTTATTTTTCGGATGCCGCAGTCCAAGTTGATTTAGTAAGTCACGTGGCCGCGTAACTGTAAATTGCCCCATCCGGGGTTTTCAGTTTAGGTGTGGGTTCCGTTTCCCCAAGTCGTGCGCCACAAAGTGTCATCGTGGTTATGCTTGGCTCACATTTTCCCTCGCTTTTCCTTTGCCAACCAGATGGTTTTCCACCGATTTTCGCCGAAGAAACACACTCGTTTGACCGCAGGCTCTGCCAAAACACGTACAAGAGGCGCAGACTGGAAATTTGGGCTGGAAAAAATTAAAGTTACACAAAGAAACTAAATTTTTGTTTCTTATGGTATGATTCATATTGCAAATATAAATATTTTGCTTATGCAATTGTTCTCAAGCCTTGCAAGTATAAACTCTTACATAAAATTGAAACCTATTATTAGAAAAAAAATTATTATTAGAAAAATTGCAATCGTTTGCTTACCTGTTATCACCCAAAAAATATCAAGCCCGCATAGATATGGATTCACGTATGTGTTTGTTGGCCAAAAATAATGCTTACAAAGATAAGACACAATCGGTAAACTGAAAAGTTTTAGAAAATTGTTAAAATATGTCCACAAACACTGCTTATCGGTCACAACAGCGAGTCGGCGTCCAAGTGCATTTATATATAAAAACCCGGCTTGATAGTAAAAGTACAAGTCTACTGTTAGCCATCCAGCGAAATGGTTCTCCAGGCGGAAAAAATTCTGCTGCTAGCGATAGCTATTGGCGCCTTTATGGGCAGCTCCCAGGGAGCTAATATTCTGGGCCTCTTCACGAGCATTAGTCCCTAGCACTTGATCATCCAAATGTCCGCGGTCAAAGTCCTGGCCGAGAATGGGCACAATGTGACGGTGGTCAGCGTGCTGAAGCCAGTGGTTAACCATAAAAACATAACCGTTATCCAAGTGCCGCTTAGTAGGAAAGAAGCCCAGCTAAGGAGCGATAAGATTGGAGTGATGTCCAAGAACGACAATAGCAACATGGCTTTATCCCTGCTCCGGATGTCACAAATGGACTTCGTGATCAGAAAGAATGCCGAGACCCTGATGAACGATCGAGTGAGGGACCTGTACCTAAACCGTGGAAACAAGTTCGACCTGGTTATCTCTGGATACTTTATAAACAATTTCCAGCTCGGATTCGCAAGAAAGTGAACGCACCCGTCATCGTATTGACATCGTATTGGTAATCCTCTGGAGGTTTCCTATGCCGGAATCACTAATCCATCGGAGGGCAGTAATGCCGTAACCTTTCAACTGCGTTTAGCCAACTATATGCAAAGCGTCGTTTTCAGTGTGGTTTCTCATCTTGCCGAGAGGCGCAATCGAAATTGGTACAAGTAAGTAGAAGGCTGTCCCAAATACGAGCACTTTGTTAATATATTCCTATCCAGGGAAGTTTATGGCAACGATCCCAACATGCCTGAGTACTCGGAAATGATCAAAAACACCTCGTTGGTTTTCTTCATTTCGCACGCGGCCAGTGAAGGACCCATTAGACCTAATGTCCCTTCTGCCATAGAAATCGGTGGTATTCAGATTAAGGACAAGCCGGATCCCTTACCCCAAAACATTTCGAAGTTTCTGGGCAATGCTACAAATGGAGCTATTCTCCTCTCCCTGGGTTCTAATGTCCAGGGAAAGTTGGGTTCCCGGAAACAGTTGTCAAGATGTTCAACGTCCTTTCAAAACTGAAAGAAAGGGTGATTTGGAAGTGGGAGGACCAGGAAAATACGCCAGGGAAATCAGCTAATATTCTCTACTCGAAGTGGCTTCCGCAGGACGATATCCTGGCCCACCCAAACATCAAGCTATTCATCAACCACGCCGGAAAAGGTGGCATTACTGAGTCCCAGTACCATGGAAAGCCCATGCTCTCGCTGCCAGTCTTTGGTGACCAGCCACGCAACGCAAACGCCATGGTCAAAAGCGTTTTTAGTTTTAGCGTATAAAGTTTTGGCCTCACCCAGAGCCTGCTCACTTTGAAGGAGCAGCCGTTTCAAGAGGCCATCCTGGAGATCTTGTCTAATCCGCAGTATGCTCAAAGGGTTAAGTCCTTTTCAACTCTCTACCGCGATCGCCCGATGACCGCTAGGCAATCATTCCTCTACTGGACTGAGTACGTCATCCGGCACCATGGAGCTGCCCATCTTCAGAGTCCTGTGCTGCACATGAACTTTATTGCCGCCAATAATATCGATATTTATTTCCTGATATTTGTCATACTAATTTGTGTTATGGTACTTATTAAGTTTCTGGTGAAGTTTATTTATAGAAGGTTCATGTGGTTCTTGTGGCCCTTCTCCGCCAGGACATATGTATGATTAATATTTTCTGTTTTCCATCCATGCGATTAATGCTTTTTAAAGTAAACTTTTGTTTTAAACGTTTAATTCTTAACGATATTCAATTCAACCATAACATATAATAAGAATTATGTACTCACCCCGAGATATATGAGCTTTAAGCAAGTAACTTTAAGGCACATGCTGTAGCTGAAGTTGGGTATTTAGAAGCCCTTCATGGCTGAGCTCAGCACTAGATGCACTTTGCAATTTGGGCAAAGAAAATGTTTTAAATTAAATGAAAACACGTAAACGGCTCCGCTATCCGCCGGAATCTCGGGGTGGCTCCAATGTAGTTTCAGGCAAATGAAACGAAAGCAAAAACAACCGCATAAGAGTCGCTTCTCAGGTGGTAACATGTAGGATTGTTTTTCTTCCACTTCCCTTGAAATTCCTTGATTAATTTCTTCCCTCCGAAAACTGGCTTATCTCCCCTCCAGTTTCCCAATTTAAAATGGGATTTTAATTTAAGTTCAACATGCGTTTCGCCATTTGAATTTGCGTTAGCTCGATGTGTGTTTTTATTTAACCAGTTTACAATTGGCCCGATCATGGACATCCGTCTCTCCAACCAATTCGGCTAATGGCCAGTGACACTGATTTAAATTAAATATTTGTACAAACCGGCCGTGTCACTCTGTCAGCACGGATTCAAATAAATATAAACGGGGTTTCACATTGTAGCGGCTATCAATTTCCCAATTTTGTTGACTTTTTAGGTTTTCACTTTAAATTAAGCGTTCTAGCTATATTTCGAGTTCCTCGACTATCAAATATCCCACTGGAGATAATATATAATATATATTATAGTATCAGAAACGCTTTGTCTTGCTTTTAACGCATCAACAATTAATTGTTATATTAATTAACTAATTTAAAGAAGATTTCATAGCAACCGATTAGACTAAGATTGGTATTAATGGAATACTCTACATAAACTAATCATCAAATCATATAAATACAAATACAAATTTGATTTTATTGTAGGACAATGTAAACAAACATATTAAAAGATGTCCAATCTCGGTCTCTCAGTCAATGTGCAAAATAAGTCAAGTTGGAAGTCCTTTTTGGAAAGGATTTGCTAGTGGATGCATTGATTTTACATTTTGTAAACGGGCTGTCAGTCAAAGCTTTGCGAAGTCATGATTCCTGGCTGATGACAGGGCCCAAAACCTGACATGCGTTCAGCGTGATGATGGCAATTTAAGCTTGCAGGGAATCCCTATATCAGGACTCTTTGGTTTAGAATTCCTATTTTCGGATTCAAACACCAATAAAAAAAAAATCCATTGAACACATAATTATTAAAATTTAGATTACTTGATACCCCCTCTAAATACAAAATGATTCGATTCTTGTTATAATATTTTCAATATTATGATCAAAATACCGATTATTTTTTCTAAAAAAATCCGAGAAACTATTTTTGCAAAAAAATTCCTAATTACCAATTCTAACCATCCGTATCACTTTTTGGCGGACTTTGTAAAAATAATTTTTGCCTAAATTGTTGCGTTTTTTGTAAGGGGTAACATCATCAAAATTTGCAAAAAATTGGAAAAATTTAGAATTCCTAAAATTAAATGCAAATCGATTGGGATTCAAAAAACAAACTCAACAAGGTATGACACTCCATATTTGGGCCAGTATTTTCCATGTTTTAATCACAATATCGATTTTTTTGGTCACATAATATAACTTGTTTTTTACTCATAATTACTCATAATTCTATACCTATTCCTTTTTGAGGGACTTTGTAAAATCGTCGAAGGTGTGCGATTTGACAGATCTGCAGTCCCACTCCCGTTGTGATTTCTGTGAAAGAATGGCCAAAGGCAGTTGTCGTCTTGTCCAACGATTTTTGACTGCTAGCATTTGGGGGAAACTGGAGTGAAGCGTGTGGATAAACTGGATTTGGGTGGGTGTGTATTTGGCAGGCTGTGTATCGCACATATCCGCCGTATCATTGCCAAATTGCATTGACATATTGTTACTATCGGCCATGCCAAGTGTTCTTCAGTCCCTGCGACTGTCAAAATGTCGCGTCACGATTCCCGATCCTGCTGGAGGCAATCGAAATTGCCAATCCATATGCCACATCCCCCCTTGCCGTGCTGCTGCCAGGATATGTCGCCCATAAAGCCTTTGGCTTTACGCTGGGCATTAAGTGGACTTATAATTAAACAATTTGCTCATTTAATCGCGTCCGTTTATCGTCCACTGAACGAGCATGAAAACGAATTTCCCTTCGCTGCAGGACATTTGTGTGGATGTCGAGTGTCGTGTGTTATGTGCCTGTTTGTTGCAGTTAATGCTGTTGTCATTCCTGATTCGCATTCGCCACTAGCCGGAAGATAAGGCGACTGGAAATAATTGGGAGCGGTTTTTAACAAAATATCATCATTAAATATTACATTGATATATGCTAGCTAACGACTAGCATAAATAGTCAGCCGAAATTGATGGCCACATTCAACAACACATTTCCTCTAAGTATTCCCAATCAAATTGAGTGGAAAGCGAACCGTATGCTGTTAATTCAGTGGAGCCACCATCACCTAACCCAAATTCGAAACAACAACACACCAATTAACTTCCGCAAAAGAAGCGAGAGTAGACAGGATGAGAACTTTAGAGATGTCAAATAGGATGTGCGACCTTCGAGCACGGGTAATATCCCACATGGGTACCATTTAAGCAATCTGTCATATGCCCGCCAAGATGCTTAACTTTTCCCCCACCGCGATTTGCCGCTTTTACTGCTTTCCTTTACTTTTTTTTATGACAGGACACGACAAGCGAGCGACAATAACAACGATAACAAGAACAGGAAAAATAAATGGGCAACCGAAGAGGCGTGCGAAAATGTTGGAAAACCTTATATCATACACTGGGCGAAATTGATTAGAAAATTCAAAACGTAGCTTTCTAATATAAGAATTAATATAAAACAATAAATTAAAATATATATTTATTTGGCTAACTCTATCGATATTGGGCATCCATAATGTTTTTTTAGGTAATACCAATGTTTTAAAATATTTAAAATATTATTTCGAGTGCCTAAAAGGCCTATGGAAAAGTGGATGAGTCGTAGCCGTGTAGTTATAAAAATTGTTATCTTAAAGCTTCTGTCAGTTCGCTGGCATTCCCCTCCAGGTTCTCCGGCTGTCTGCTGATGAAAACGAATTTGACAATACGAATGAGTTTCTTATAACAACAGCCGGAAAAGGAAAGGAAACGGAAAAGCGAGTAGAGGGGCGGATACAAAATGAAGCGGCAGCAAAAAGTGCGAACGTGCCGCCAAAAAAAGAAAAGAAGAAATTGGTGGGGTGGTGTTCAAGTAAACTGAAGAATCGAAATGGAAACTTTTGGCTCTTGGCTCAGATTGAGCTCTTTTGGTTTGTCCAAGACTCTAGGATAGTAAATCTCGAGAAAAAAATGACAGCACACGGAATGCCTTTTTGTCTGTGTTTTATCTTTTCCCAGGATTTAGCTAGAGTTTAATAAATCAAAATGGCGAAACTTTTGGTTTTGCTTGCCGTATGTTTTAAACCTTGTTAAAAAAGATAGATTAAGAGAACAAAGTACTCCTAAAGTACAATTGAATTTTATTAGCAAACTTATTAATAATATAATTAATTAATTATTAATATAAAATTATAACAATATTTTAAAGATATCATTATTATTAAGACAAATTCAATGAATTATAAAAAAATACAACGCAAAATGTTTAAGCTATAAACACACTTTTTAAGCATAGAGTAAAAAATATCTTTTTAATTTAACTTATATGACAAAAAAGGGAAGATCGAAAGTTGGCAGCATTGCAGCAATTTTGTTTATGACAGTTATTACACACGTTGATTGCCTCTTCCCGGATAAAGAAAAACCAGCAGCCAAAATCGTTTCCACATTCTTCGCATATCCCGCAAATGAAAATATATTGCTAAGACATTTTTGAGCTCTCTTGGCGGTCTTTCAAACTTTAACCACTTTCTATAGAAGTCCTATGATTTGATTGTTTTCGTTTCAGAGGATGAAACAAAAATTATAAAAATGTTCTGGATTTACAGTCACAATCGAAATATAACAAAAATCGAAATAGTGGGTTTTTATGCTAAGCAATGAAATTTTTAAATCTAGCTATTTAAATAAAATGTTTCTTGTTGATTAAAAACAGTAGTCTGTGATTTCAACTGAATGTTATATGAATGCCCTCTAAATCAAATCATTAAAATCCTCGGCGGAATTCTTGATTGCCAATTTCTCTGTTACATAGTCTTATGAATTGCCTTAATCAACAGCAATCAAATTTCAATATGCTCCCTATAATTAAATCAGTGGGCACAAATATCGAATGAATCGTAATTTAAAGTACATGATCCTGTCAAAGGAATTAATTTTCCTACACAGCCATTGGCTTAAAAGGCTCGAAACTTTAGTTTTACAATATTATTAGTGCATATAAGCGAAAAATAGATATTCCCTATCTAAATCGAAGGTATATCTAATAGTATTAGGAATTCCATCTTTGCAACAATACAGTAATCTTCGGATTATTATTTTCGACTACCCGACACTTTGTTTGGTTAGCCAGTCGAGATTGATTTTGTGGCGGATCCTCTTTCTTGTGTGAGCCCAAAATAGCATCACGTTTTAAATTGCTGCTTATCAAAACATGTCCCGAACTGTAATCTGTTTTAGCACTCGCTCGCCCGCCCAACTGCCACCCACAATGGCCACCCACCTGTCCACCCCACCCACCACCTGGCTAAGAATTTTTCCGGAGGAGGCCACGACCAAGATCAGGCAACGAGAACGAAAAGCGGTAACCTCGAGTGAGCAGCGGCGACGAAGCGTAAAATGAGTGAAAGCAGGTTGGAGGTAAAAACGCAACCGGCAACGCAAACTGACACATCAATTATATATATGTAGGATATACGAAGGATATGCACTGGGAAAAAATATTTAAAAATCATAGAAAAACATTTTTCAAAAAGATTGTATTCATTGTTTTGCCTAACCATCTTTGGAAATTTAACAATATTTAAAGCCTCATTTTTCTTTGCCTGACTATTTGTCCAGTGTATTTTCCAGTGTACTTTAAAAAATACGAGGGCATATGTAAATTGAAACGAAAGGACCGCCCTCCGAATGAGTCCGACCCTAAGATGGATTTGGATTTGGGATGCAAGGCGAAGATGGAGACGGAAACGGAGACGACGGGCTCTCTTATCAGTGGTGGGCATAAAAAATGTACATTAGCACGAATGACTAAGCGGCATGGAGGAGCAGTCAAGGATCCATATCCAGGCAGTGCTCAGCGTGCAGACACACCCATATAAATCGGAAAACACCCGGAATGCCAGTGAGCGCAGGCAATCTCTGCTCATTCGCATCCAAAGCAATCTGTCATCCGTGCCCGTAACGTTGGCGGTTCCATAAATTCGTGACACTTTTTTACCGAATTTATTACTCAAAATAAATCGCGAGCTGTCTGGCGGTACACATACTGATATGCTCATTTGGTATTCATTAGAGCCAAGCGCGGCGTTACCTTTTGGCCAAGTTAATTAATTGAGCGCAACGATTGGCTGGCTTGCCGGTGTCATTGCAAAACGAGTGCTCCCGTGCTCTGAGCTCCAAATGAATTGGTTTTCCTTCCTCTTTGCCACCCACATCCTGTTTCCTTTTGCTTTGGCTCCCCTGCTTTTCCTTTTTCAACTCGGGGTGGTGTTGATTTTTGAAATTGTTTGGCATTTGAGTGGCAAAGTGCTCCCGATTGGCAATGCCTGCCAATTCCCCGCCAAGGCATCCCAATGGGGCAGGCAAATGGCTGAAAGAGCACAGGTCAAGGGGCAAAGAAGCCACAACCGATGGAACGATTCACAGACAAAACATCCGGAATCATTTGAAAACTAGGTGATGGCCGGAAATGTGCACTGCACTACAAAACAAAACTTTGGTCGATTGTTCCGCAGGATTGGCATCTCACCGGCACTTTTGTACTTTGTGGAACATGCAATTGTAATAGTAATTAAATCTGTTAGTCCAATAGAAATAAATAGAATATGTAATAGGAAATAAATCCGACACTTGCAGCAATTGCTCCAAAATAAAGGAGACAGTCGGCCAAATCCAATTTATGCTTCCCAAAACACTGACAATCCCAAGCTCCGATTTTCCCTTTTCCGGAAATGCTTTCGGCTTCTGCCATTCCCTCCTCATGCACATTACGTATACGCAGCGTGGCCGGACGAGTCATAAGTTAGGTCATCATTATGGATAAACGCAATGTATGTGGGTTTTATGTACTTAACACTTCAGCTCAGCGCCCTCCGATGCGATGACACTGAGTCCAGGCGTTTTAGGCGGAGTAAGGGGGTGGCAGGGGCGCTGGGAAATGGGGGCGGGGTCAGGAAAGGCGACATCACATCAACGTCGAGGTCGAGCAGATGAGCAATTTATCTCGCAGCTGTTTACTGTTTCACCCCAATACGCTTGGCTAAAGCCACTTATGCCCATGCCAACAAATGCGGGTGTATATGTGATTTATGTGTGTGTGCTGTAAATACATAAACACATAAAAACCTTAAATAAAATACGAGAATAAAGGCTGATTCCAGCGACCGGACTGCTAAATGCCCTAACAATTATTCTATGTAGAAATTGTTTGTTTCTTTGACTTTAGTGCATGTGAAACATTTTATTCAATTACTTCATATTTTTATATTGCAATAAGATTAAAAATTGTATTCCTCTTTTCAAACTAACACTTTAACGCTAGATATACCAATTTTTTATTGAGTACTTATAAAGGCATAGATAATGAAAAAGTAAAATAGATTAATTATTTACTTACATAATATATATAATATATTTACAACATTTAATGGGTCTATATATTAACATAAATTCCCTTTTCGCAGTGCGTTAAAAGCGGTAGAAAAACTGTAGAAGGACTCGGGCGACGGAGTGTCCTTGCGGCTAACACACGTATTAAATGAGCAAAATGTGCGGGAGGGGGAGGGGGTCGTTGTTTCTGGAGGGCGTCTTTTCCAGTGAAAGTGAAATTAAAAACTAAGTCCTCTTCTGGAAAAAAAGGAGGCGTGGCCGTCAATTGACAGCGGCAGCGTGGATTCCATACCGCCCACCCATCCTAAACTGTTTGCATTTCATTTGCAAAGAAAAAAGCATTAAAAGGCAAAAGCGAGGGCAGATTGTATTATTCATGAATTATATGTCATGCTTATTACACAATTAATTACACAATTAAGTAGATGAATAAAATATATTTGGTATATGCTTATGTCAGTAGGAACATATATTTATGAAAACTTGCATGATTTGGGCAAACTTTTAAATAATAATTGATAATTTTTAATGATTAATTACTTTATTCATTTAAGTAATCCTTTGACCCTCGGACTGCCAGTTTTTGCAGTCACTGCTCGTGTCCTTCGCAAACACATGGCTTTGGCGTGTGGTGTGGGTGCTGTCTTAGGCATGCTGCATGCAACAACCTCTGGACAACCCCCTGCAACGCCCCTTCCCGCTCCCCTCACCCAACGACCCTCCCTCTGTGGGGCCAACAGGCTTCTTTATGCGAATCGCACGCTCGTTGACGTCTGTGTGTTTGTTTGTTTGTTTGCTTGGCTGTTTGTCTGTTGCCTGTTTTTAGCCATTGCTTTTATAAGCGCAAAGTGCTCTTCATTATGCGCATCAAGTGAAAGGATAAGTGCAGCGCACACACACGTTGCCATATAAATATTTATACATATGTGCAAGATTCTTTTTATGAGCCTGAATTGCGAGGAAAAATCCATTGAAAAATTATCCCAAAAACCGGCAAAACGAACATTTAATCGGCTATGTGCCGAAAGCGGGGAGGAGTGGGGGGTTTGATAGCTTAAGCAAACAATTGCGATCAAAATATGAAATGTTGGATTTTAATTTGCGAGAAACTGACACGAAAGCCTTTGGGGCTAAATCACCTTGCTAATGGTTTAAGTTTGGCAACTGCACTTGCATTTCAAGTTGTTCTCGCATTTAATTGAATTTGGCTGCCGAAATAGCATGTTTTTGCTCAAGTTAATTAAAATACTAAACTCATTAACCCATAAAGTTATATCTTTAGTTATAATTTAAGGAAATACCATATTCCTGCAGGCCTTACTTACTCCGTTTGATGGATTTGGTAACCATACCTTCATATTTCGCTTTCCGTCTCCCCTTCCCACGCACACAATTTGAGATGCGACGACGGCCAACACCTTAATTAAGCCAAATTGCACTAACAAATCCATAAATAATGAGACGCACACACGCACACACACACCTGAGAGGATGAAGGCCGCGGCGCAGTCTTCAATTACGATTAGTTTGCCGCGGGTTGGGGGAGGGGGCAAGTGGTGAGGGGGGCAAATTGCACAGGAGGAGCATAATTGAATCGCAGGACATTCGCAGCGCACTGAGCTCAGCCTTGACTGAGTTATGGCCCCATTCGATTAGAGGGCCGAGAACGTTTAATTGAAATTCAAGATACGGCCTGCACCGCAGACAATGCAAAATGACTGCACTGAGAGAAAAGCAGTAATATGCTTACAAAATATTCTTAAACAAAACCGAATCACTAATTAACATGATAATGATTAAGATGAAAAATCAACTTATAATGGGACTCAATAATTTTATCATTTAACTACAAATTTTTTCGCAGTGCTGTAAATTTAATTTTTATAGCCTCCGTGTGTTTGTGCGCTGGTGGGCGTGTCAATAATCCGACTTAGGATCGCCGCCCATGCCGAAGACCCGATTACCACACATCGATGTTGTAGCCGCATAAAATGGGCCAACAAAAGGGACAAGCGCTGTGAACTGGGGTTTTGGGGAAGTGGGGAGTGCGGAGTGGGAAGTGGAGATGGAGGAGTGGGGCACTGTGGTCTGAGTAGCAAGGACCCAGTCAAGTGACAGGCTTGCAAGAGTCGTTGGGTCGTGGCAAATCGATTGCTCGATTGCTCCGTCAGGGTCAACTGGCAGGCCTGACAGCGCTTAGCTTATGGCCCCCAAATCGGCCACCGGCATTCCGGCTCCTTCGGCTTTTCCACGGCTTTAAATTATGTTCGACATGGCAGTGGGCCTAAAAAGGGGAATTGGCAAAACAAAAAATAAGACGGGGAGAGAGATTTGAATTTTGCACACAATTTTCTCAGCTGACAAAGTCGTTTTCGTTGTCGTTTTTGGGGTTAACAAAGTCTTTTGCCAGCTTTTTTGGCACACTTTTGCCCGGTTGCCATTGACAGGCAGACAAAAGGCCTTTGACACCTTTTTGTACGTACTCAAACGAACGACTCTGTTTTTCCATGCCAATGGGAGTGGCAAATTATAATGCAAATGTCTCTCTATTTTAAGAAATGCCTCAATCGAATAAAAAACACCGTTTTAAAATCGTAGAAGGAAGGATTTGTTAGCAGCTCTTCGATTCTCGAAATAGCTTTAAATTATCGCACACAAAAACATTTGTTGAAATTGCCGACCTAAATAGTTCTATGTAGTAGTATTTAATTTCAATAATATTCATAAATTTATATAAATTATATTTTTATTGAAACAAATTGTCTGTAAATTGATGTTAGTTGGTTTGTTTAAAATGTGCAATTTAATGAGAAAGCAATTCACCTTTGAATATTATTGTGTTGTGGCAAAGGACCAATTAAATGCTAGCATTTCGCCGCTCAATTTATGCGCATAAATATTATTTTTTATGTTTTCGTTCCGCCAAAACATGTGTACCTACGATGGGCGGAGACTACGCGATGCAAGCCCAAAATGCGAATATGTAAATGTAACTCGTCTAAAAGAAAACAATCATTTCGCCATAATAAGCACTAAATATGCAGGACACACCCAAGCGCAGAAATTCGCTTTACCTGGGCAAAATCGTTCGCCGCAACTCGTGTATTGATAAATATTAGTTAAAATATGAATAAATTTATGTACGTATGTATGTGTGTGAGAGAGTGTGCCACGGTGAACGTTTGGTAAACATAACGAGCTGAGTAAATTGATTGCATGACGCAATGAAGCGCGTCCTGTAAAACCACTTAAAACATGCCTCAGTACATGCCATAAACCCAAAGGCGGAAGAATCTCTCGCGAAGGATGTGGGCGCACACACATCCCCTGGCCAACGCAGGCTCCACCCCTTATTCGATGCCAAAGGAGCCGCAACCCGCCAACCAAGCCAGCACCCAAATACACATGCAAAACCGGCAAACATTTAACCAGGGGCTATGGAATTCGATAAATATCGACAAAGTTTGGCGCTTATTGGCGCTCGGCAGCCTCGAGGACAAGGACTCGAGTCTTCCAGACGGCAACACGGCGGGAGTTTATTAGCAACAGGATGTGGGTACTCACTGGATGCTGAATGATACCGCTGCACAGTGGGGCAAATCGCAAGAAAAGTAACTGCAAAACAAAACACTATCTAAAAACTAATAAATTATAATCATATTTTTATTTTATATCTTTGCTTTTGTATTTCGGGTTTCCTTGGACTTGTGCCCACTGTACTTTCGACCGTTTAAATGGCGCTAGCTGGATAGAAAAGGCGCAACTTTCGCATAAATATGCATTCAGAGCACCACATTCTTCTCTTCTCATCTGCAACCCACTTATTCCAGCTCCAGGACTCTGCCGAGTTCAATTACTCGCGTTTTCCACCTCCCTGAAATGTCGTGGCTCCAGGGGATTATCGCTTATATTTTCAGTGAAGTGTGTGCGAAAGTTGGGCTCGGCTTTGCTGGGTGCACTGTGAAAAAAACTCTATATGCAATTAAAATACATACATAACATCAAGTAAAAACCATATAGATAAATTCAATTAAAATGCAGTTCGAGCGATTATAAATGATTATTATATTTAAATGAATAAAAACAAATAGTTTCACTTTAGTTTTTCTCAGTGTCTTAATTCGGTTCTCATTCCCATCGAATACGACTATATGGCGGGATATTGTTTCGCGATTTTGGGGCGTGCCAATGGGCGGGGGCGTGCCTAGAGAGCGGCGCGATTTTGAGGTGGAAGCTCTTGACTTTTATGACGTAAAGTGAAAGGCGAGTTGTCGTCGCGACGTTCGTTGATTTGAAAATGTCATAGGCTGTAAGTACGCACACACACACAATCAAATGTATCTACTAGATACTATCTACAAACACATATTTGCATGTGCGGATTTGCTGGAGGGTGCCCGTATAAGTAGACTTATAAGTTATGCGAAAAATGTTCATATTTTCAAAGAGCATAAATACAGTAATATATCTTTTCATATGTATGTAAATTGAAAAAAAAATTTGCACACTGGTATTTTGTTTATGTAATGGGAAATAAACGAAATGAGAGGCAGCCCCGCATTACATTAATAATTTCCCCAAAAAAAGGAAGCAATTTGCATTTCTTTTCTGATCCGCCAAATTGTTGCCATCAATTCAATGAGCTTTCAATGTGGATTTAAATGGATGTAAAGGAAATCCACACGCAAGTAGGAGAGTGTTTCTTTTTCTGTGGATACCAGTTTTATAGGAAATGCTAAATCGGTTTATGTTTTTTATTAATATGCTGCTTAAATACGCTAAAGAACATAATTATCCGATGTAGAAAAACGTTGAAAAGCCACTCGAAACGGAGGCTTAAAAACAATTTAAAGAAATTAATATATAAGCTAAGTAATAAAGAACAAACCATAACAATCGTTAATGAAAATGTTCGAATCAAAAAACTAAGTGAATTGTTACAAAAGCGATAACAACTTTAAATATTATTAAAAATGTACTCAAATGCAATTGAATTAAAAGCTATATTTGATATCATCCGAATAATTCTTTAATGTATGCAAAGTTAAACTCTTTTTAAGGGAGTTACAACCTTTTTTTAGCAATTTTCCCGCTGAAGGTCAATATTCTATTTTTTTAGCAGGAATTTCCATCAGAGATTTTCAACTTTCCATTGTTTCGCCGCTGCTATGTATGAATTTTTTCTTTGGCATTGTCAGAGGAGAGGCGTGACATTAGCAGCTGTCGACATCGCGGGGCTTCGTTTTCGGGCGACAGTGCAACATGAGATCCAACGCAGCCCCCTCCGCTTACTTTCACCCCGAACTTTCACCCAGCGTTCGGCAATCTCCCGCTGATGGATCGCATGCAACTGCCATTGTTTTTGGCTCTTTCATCGCGGAACTGATTTCCTTTTTCGCCCATTTTTTTTTTGTCGTTGCTTGTGACAACAATTTGTTTTAAAGCAGTCGCGGCAGTCGCCGTAAACTTTTTAATTAATATAAAATATGAAACGTGGCCCAAAATCATAAACCCACTGGGAACTCACACATAGGGCACATGGGCCTAACTGGGAGAAAGAGAAATGAGGCAGAGTTTGTTAAAAGTTTTAATTAAATTGATTGTCACTTCTTTGTCTCCATTTTTCCATAATTTTCGTTATTGCAAAAGCACTCCGAAAAACGTCGCGATTGGAAGTTAATTGCAATATTCGAACAGTTTTAAAGGATTGAAAGTTATGAGGAAAGTTAGTAGAGGCACACAAATAAACAAAATCTGACATGAAACAGAAAACTTGGCTCGAGAAATTTTAAATTAATTATAAGCATATACCAGAGATGAATTAATAATTATAATAATGCAACATTTATAACTAAAAATTTAAAAAATTTAACTTATTGACTTGCAATTAAGGCGACAGAATCCCACTAGTCAAGTGGCCGAAAGGACATGCCTGCCATCAAGGACACCGACGGCGCTGACATTCCGGCCATCCGTCGAGAAGCCAACTCCTGTCGCCCGCATGCGTGCTCCCAAGTGGGCGTGGCCAGCCAGCCTTGCGCCAACTGTCGTCCCGTTTAATGTAGTTGTAAATGCATAATGAGCCGCTCAGAGTCCCTTACCATCGATGAGCCGGTGATTTTTTTAAAGCGGTTTAATGTGCGCGAAACACACTTTTCCGCAGCCCCAGCTCAATATACATTCATGATTTTACTTTAACGGCAGCATGGATTTTTTTTGCGATTGGTCCGCGCACCTTTTTTATTGACTGCTTTTATATTATTATTTAAAAATTAATTATACGCCACGTTGGCTCGTTTGGGTTTTTGCCGCATTACTTCGTCGCTTCGTTTTTACCGGCCGATTCAGTTTTTAATTTATATATAATATATTGACTTGCCGCTACCCGACACTACCGCGGCATATATTAAAAAATAGTTAACGCGTATTAATTTAAATTTACTTTGGCATCTCTTAGTGCGTCTCTGATCATTTTGATGGCACATTTAAGGCTTTAAAGTAAATACTAAGTGAATCCATCAATAGGCGTCTTTTTTCCGGCTATTACTTATTGATTCGTATACCTTATTCTTTGTTTAACAAATAACAAAGTGCGACATAGAGTGGAGTATAACTCTTGATTTAACTATATTTAGTGGATCCAAAGGAAATGGAAATTTGCATGGCTATAATAGTTTGAGTAAGAGTACCTTCTATTCCACAAATCCCCCTTACTTTTTGTCCAGTTTGACATTTTCGGCACGGAAAGACCAAGACCAAGACCAAGTCCAAGACCGAGTCCAAGTGAGATCGTGTACGCGAGACTCATAAAATTGTTGGCCATTCGAACGTTTTTGTGCCGGACCAGCCATTGAAAAATAAAACGCGGCCAGTAAAGGCTAATAGAAAGAGACAGATGGTCGGGCGATGAAAGAGAGGGGGAATGTGGTGTAGAGCGCATCGAAAAAATAGAGAAAAATCAAGCGGATGTCTGGAATTTCGTACTGTTGGCATGGCAGAAGTGTGAGTGTGTTATCCTTTGACAAGGAGCATAAATGTGCGAGCTCCTCTCCAGCGTCCTTTGTACCTTCCGGCGGCTGGGTGGCCAAGTCGATGTGTTGGCCATTTTATTATATTTGCTCTCAGACATTTTTGCCCTAATACGAAAATTGGATTTTAGGATATAAAAATTATGATAGATTACCGTTTCGCTCCCACACAGCCAACTGCCACCCACCAATTGCATTTTTTTGCAATCGCCACACACACACTCACTAATATGCTTGTGTTTGTCTACACTGAGAAATTTATTTATTTATTTTTTCCTTAAAGCTTAATAAAAACGGAAGCCTTTCTATTTGAAAACATCCTTAAAAAATAAAAGCTGTATGTCTGCTATATGTTAAATGTATACTCGTGTGGATTTTTTATATTATTATCACAGTGTAATCCCCGCCGTCACATGCAACTTCGTGGAAATTGCGCTGGCTTAGCTGGGTAAAATCATTTGATGATAAAAGTGGCCCTCAATTGCCTTGCTGCTTGTTGCACGTCGTTGGATCTTCCCCTCATCTCGTTGTTATTAAATTGCAATGGCAAAAAGTTGAAAAAGCAATATGTGCAAAACATGGTTGAACTGAGCATGTGAAAAGCACTGGACCTGGAAGAGCAACTGACACACCTCTAAAATAGCAAGTGCAGTTTGAGTGGTGTATTTTAAAATAGCAAACTATCAATTTGGTATTGATTTTATTTTCTAATGCAGGTTACAAACTATCATAAATAATTTGATTTATGGTAAAATAATTTAATATATAACACAAGGTGTTATTGTCATTACAAATACGAATGATAAGATTTTAAATATACATTTGTACAATACAAATGATTTTTTTAATTAAAAGCGTTAATCATAAATAAATAACGTTCGTTTTCAGAACTACAGCTGGCGCCATCTGTTATTATTTATGAACACTACAACGCAAGCAAAGCTTTTGAGCTTTTATAACATTAACAGTGAAGCACGTAAAACTAACAGCCAAATCTAGAGCTTAATGATAGCGCCATCTATTATATTTTAAGCGAACTCTCACTTAACATTAATTTTTTGCAATGTTAGGTTTTATGATGCTGTTAAACGAATTTAACATAAAATAAATTATAAGTAATAAGTTTTATTATAAAAATTACCAACTGGAAAATTCCATTAGCAGTGGTTTTTTGTATTTTTGGAGTATCGCTTGTCTAATCATTGTTATTGTTGGTCTCCTTAAAATACGTTTGTGGTCACTAAGCATTGAAATTGTATAACCTAGTTTGAATGAATGGAAATTTTTATAAACAGCCTGTGGTTTCTAAAATACATAGATAAGTTAATAATAATATAGTGCCATTCTTTGTTAGTTTGATATGCACGCTTTACAAAAATTTTCTCTTATATGTCGATAAAACCAATATTAATGCAGCCACGTATTCTTTATGATTACTTTATAATTATTACACATAACGTCTTTTTACTGACTTAACTGAAATTACATTTGACCCTGACAGCAATTGAAATCGTGTTGCAACTTTTCATACGACACTTTCGCAAATTTTAGACAGTAAACACAAGCCGACACTGCAACAATAAATTCGGTATAGCATAAACAGTAATTAATGTGTGTCATATTTGCACAATTGAACAAGATCTTTAAACATTAGTGCAATATGTATTCTGATTTCAACAGACAGAAGTGCAATAAAGCAAATCTAATTAATTTTCGAGTGCCACCCAGGCGACAAATGAAACAGCGGTGAAATCATTAGGTTATAAAATCAGAGTCAAAAGACGAAAAAAGCGTAAGGCTCCACCACACCGACTACCGAGTCCCCTACATTATCGTTTCACCTCAGTGCCTTTGAAATGACCCGGAATTCAATGCATTCATCAATTTTTCTTCGGTTGCCAAGTGCAGCCGACTGGGACGCGATGGTCAGCAATCGAGTTGCCTTCTTTGAAAGCTTAAATTATTATTTTTTAAATGGCCAGCAACAAATTGCTTCATGCATTTGTGTGCGCCGCCCAGAGGTCACTGCGATTAACCAAGCGCTCAGGTTTTGCGCGACTCCAAGTGAAGTACAACTCAGCGCCAAAGCTTCTCTAAGGCTGCAACGATTAATCAAATACGGTGGAACCCCGAAATGAAAGACACCTCAGATTGAAAAAGAAATGCAAACAAATTAATTTTTATAAAGTCCTTTTGTAAAGAATGAAATAAATAAATAAAGAAATAAACTGAAATCATATTAAAAACTAATTTTAGATTTGATCCTTTTTAGCGAGGCGCCACAGTAGCCGTCTGGGACCTACCGAAGTGACTCAGCCAGTGGATCAAATTTCGCGTGCTGCCTGCGTGCGGGTGCGAGCGGGAGGTCAGCAGCGGACACTCTCCTTCTCCTTCTCCTTTGGGCCGCTCGCTAACAAGTTGCCTCCGGTCTTCGCAGAGCCGCGTTTCCAGCGCGAGTTCAGTTTTTGACTCAGTTTCAGGCGGTTCGGAGTCAGCTAAGCCAAGCGCAATTGCTCAAAATACACTTTTTTAATTTTTGTTAATAACTGTTTTTAATAATTTTGGTGAAACAACGCGTGGTCAAGCGAACTAAGTTAATTTTCGCGTGGGAAAAGTTCACCACTTTTGCGGTTACCAAATAATTAACTTGTATAACTATTTAACTGGAGCTAATTAAACTGAAATCTAGAACCCAAAATGGGTAATTCCAGTTCCATTTGCGCCGATCGCAATGTCATAACAAATTTCGATGAAAATGGGTAAGAAATGAAATGAAAAAGTGAACAAGCTAAAGCTGAACTCAAGCGATTGGCAAAAGAGGATTTCGAAAATGCGAGGGTTGGCCAAAGAGTTTGTGTGGACTACAGCGCAGAATTTTTTTTAAATTATTCTTTTATTTTTATTTTAAGTACAAACTAATACCTAAATGATTAAAAAATTATATTTTATATAAATAAGTTATTTATACAAAAACAATTACAAATTTTTAACTGCCAAGCAAAATAAGAAATAAGGACTCAAATTTTTTGATTCGATACTTAATATAACTTACTAGATCCTTTTCCTACAACTACAAGTTTTTTTTGCTTGCCTCAGCCACGCCCCTCCATTAATATGTTTCTCGAGGTGTCATTAGTGCTCAATGATGCGTTTTACTAGCGTTTTATCAACGATTTACAGGCGAGTCAGCGTTGCGATAAAAAAGAATAACTCCTGGCTCACGCCATCGATAAAAAATCAGAGCACCACCTTCTTAATAAACGATTTTCGAAGTAAAACGAAAAAAAATGTTGGAGCGACAGGTGTGTTTTGCTCACGAAGGTACTTGGAAACAGAAATGTAATTCGTTGGCATAGCTGAAGTAAATTGTTAATATTTATGAAGGTTGCTCGGACACACAGACACATGTGTGATATATTCCAATTTATTCGCCTGCCGTGTTTTACTTTCAATTTTTTGTGTAATAATAATTGAATATATCAGACAGACATCCGAGCAAAAGCGGAACGGGCCCACCGGGCGTATGAGTGACTCAAGTGCAAAGTGGGGCGGGAACTGAAGCGATTCGGGACACTGAAGGTTAAGGTTGGGGTTTGGGGCTTCTACCTTGAGGCGTCTCTTTAAATAATATATACTTAGTCAGATGTCACAAGTTCAGGACGTATAATTGGTTAATATTTAACGCCATCGAGTCTAATAATCCGTAATAGAAAAGGTTCGTTTCATTTACTGCAATGCACGCAATTTGTACTTAAGCTTACATGAAAACCAAAGCTACTGATTATAATTAATAGTAGATGAGAAATTGCTAACTGCACTACTACATTGTCTAATTTGAATACTATTATTTCGACCGCTGCTGTTCTCACGGAAACTTTTCGCATGTTATTCACGCCGCATCGAAATGTTTTCCAGGTCCCAGACAAATGATTAGATGGTAATAATCGTTGTTTAATGGCGTTTATATGTGCAGATAGTGTTTGCACCGCCCTTATCAGTCAGCTGATATACCCCACACAACTGAAACAAATCAGCGAGAAAGAGCGAAAGAGCGCGGAAAAGCAAAACAAATTAGCCAAGTGTAAAATGTAAAAGAGATAAGTGTGTCGGCAGCAAAACAAATCGAATATTGCGGCTCAGTTTAGCACGAAAGCTGCAGCAACGCAGACAAAAGTCACATACTCAGTGAGATAATTGTCGGCAAATCAATAATCCAATAAAATATAGAAGACTTTTAAGAGCATCGCCATGCACTCGATCCTACGACGCTGTTCCGGTATCAGAAAAACCTTTGGACTGTGAGTCGAATGCAAGAATTTCCGAATAATAAGTAGAATGTGGTGCCATTCGATTGGACCACGGATCAAGAGGGTGTGTTTCTGAATCGGCAATAATCAGTGTCACTTTGCCACCGCTTATCGGCTTCCATCGGGAAGGCGTGTCTGCGATGCATCGCCTCATCATATGACCATGCACATACATTCAAACATATCAGTGCATTTCAAAGGTTCTGAAAACCTTGATAACTGAAACAAAGAGTACCCTTTAAGGGGCTCTTTTCGCCCTGAATACCATATTATTGCTCATACGACTTGTTGGCTTTAAGAAAAGGCTTTTGTGGTGAAATTCATATATAATTATATACTATTATATTATATACTATTCAAATATAACATATATATTATTTAAAATTGTTAGTATGGGTACATAGAGTAGCTGCGTTTGAAATTCAATTAAAAATGTTAACATCGATTCTTCTAGAAAGGGTATCCGACAGTTAGTGACGAATTTGTTGTTATTGTCGCTCCCGCATTGACATTCATTCACATATTGTCTGCTCTCTCTCTCTCCCTCAGCACGCCGGTATATCCCACCGCCAACAATTCTCAGAGTCCTTCCTCCCACAGCCGCGGCAAAGAGCGCGAGCTCGGCTGCTACACGAAGAGCAACAGCAGCAGCAACAACAACAACAGCCATGAGAGAGAGAGTCAGAGCTGTTGTAGTAGTCGTGTGTGTAAAAATCATACGACCACAACGACAACCACACTCGAATACGAACTTTCCAATTTCGCAAAACTAACGACACGAATCACAACGCAAAGTGCCGCCGAAGTGGACGCATCGCTGCATACGGATACGGACACGCATAGGGACAGGGATTCGAATCCGGGTAATATAGCCTTAGCCACCAATTTGGAACTGCCCAAGGGTCTGCCGTTATCCTCGCGACACCACTGGAACCAGCTGCAGAGCAGTTTGCACGCCCTACACCACCAGCAACAGCAACAACAACAACGTTCGTTCAGCTCCACTAGCGAAACACATTTGGAGGACAAGATGAGCAAACCCGATTCTAAACTAGATAAATACGCGCAACGCGATCGCCTGGGCCTTTGGGGCACTGGTGACAATGAGGTGGTCGGCAGCCTCTCCGGATTCACCCGACTCTTGGACAAGCGCTACTCAAAGGTGAGTTCCACAAGTAGGAATATGCGAATACGCTTTCAAGTTGCCCAGTTCCGTGAGCTTAGTGGAAAAGTACCAGGCAAAGGTTTTAAGGGTGGGTTCGCATTCGGTTTTTTTTTCCGCTCCCCATACTCAAGGGGCGCGAGTTCGACTAAACTCGGCGAATTGTGTTTGAGTAAATATTTAGAAGTAGATTCATAATTATAGACTATTAGAAGCAGTTTAATTGGTTTAGAATATTAAGAACTTAAGTTCGATTACCCTAGCCATTCATTTGTATCTGAAAGATATTCACTACAGAAGTGAGTTCCAATGTTGGAATTTCTTCTTGAAAAAGTGTGAATTTATTCTAGGCGACTTGCTATTTTTACCACTAGCAGGAGAATAAAAAATTCCAAATCATAAATACATAAACAACTATTAGGCGGAAACGTCAGCTGCTGAATTCAGAGCGTAAAAAAAAGATACTTTTTGGCAGTGGCTTAATTTTTCATCAAGTGGTGTGGGTGACCTTTAGATGACATAGCGAGTGAAAGGGACGGCAAATGGCACACGCGCCACTCTGGAAGACCAAAGCTCAATGTTTTTGTTAGTTTTTTTTTTTTTTTGTTTTTTTTTCATTTTTTTTATGGTGCCCCAGTCGAAGAAAATCGATAGACCAACTTTTATAATTGAGGCAATTAGCTGACTGTGGCACTTGCTGAAATTGTACGGTATGAAATAGTTGACACGAATCGGTCACGCAGATTTCGTTTACAAATTTATCTCAGATTGCATTTTCAAGTTCAAGCTTGTGCAGTTTTTCAGCTTGCATTGGCTTGTACGCTTTTTTTCCCACGCAGACATGAATGAGCTAATGCACGAATTGTTTCACAAAATATAAAATTAGAGAGCATTTTCGAAAGAGAGAAGAGAGAGAGAGAGAGCGCATGGGCTTTGCATTTGTTTATTTAAAACAGATGCACTAAAAAAAAACCGAGTTCTAATGTAAAGATGGTAATTATTAGAACTTTAAAATGCTAGGTATCTAAACAAATTACGTAATTTCTAATAAAGGCATTATTTTCCCTAATATTTTTGGCTCCTAAAAAAACTGACCAAAAGGGGCAAACCATTTGGTATTGTAAACAGAAGCTCCACTGAGAATAATGGAGAGGCCCTCCAGAATGGTGTTTCCCCATGACAACCAAGTGGATTTTTAGCTAGCCTACTTACGTCACGCCACAAACGCACGAAAAGACTAAAAATTAATAATTTAGCGAGAAATTATCTTGGGGTTTCCTTATCGTGTAGAGGCTGCCCACTTGTGTACTACAGATTGTTATTATGTACTTCTTACACGCTGCCAACAAGTGACTCTTGTTTATCTGAACCTCCTTCCCCGAACAGCTGAGCTTTGTTTTGATTTACCCATGGAAAGTTTTCGATTTCTTATCTCCAATGAAAGAAATAAGAAACAAAATTAAAGCCAGTCCGCGAAAACTGACCTACATTCAGCAATAAATTTAACTCTGTTTCGAACCGCAAAAATAAACAAAATAAACGAATGACGATAATCCCCACAAAAACACTTGGTATCAGCCCTATATATATACATTAAATATTTATCTTTGTGGTTTGCTCACACCACATTCAGTTGGCGAATAGAACTACATTCCCCTGCTCTTTGTTGTTATTTATTGCCGCTCTGAGGAAATTAAAAATTTAAACAAATTCATGCGGTCAATGTGCCGAAAGAACGACGAGCTTGAAACTTGTTGAAATAGTTGAATTATTTCATTGTTTACCCAATGATTTATCGGTAGCGATTGTTTATATTGGGCAACTAAAGAAAGAATAATATATATATAGTGTGCTTGTCAATTGCAATTAATGGCTGAAATGCTTTGAAATATGTGGGATATATGTATAAGTTGGAATATATGTTACTTTTGGATAACCTATATTACTCAAAGATAACTCGCATTTTTGCACTGTGCATCATAAGCTATTATGCTCCGAGTTGGGATAGTAGCCTGATTCAGTGGCACATTCATCCTGATCATTCCACATCGTATGACCCACAAAAGAGCAGCAGCGTTTCACCTGCTGGGAAGCTGGAACAGAATAATAAAAAAAAAACCCTTTCATCAGCTCACCTTTGCCAGAAGGGAAACAATCAGCTGAGATTGTCCGTTGTCTGTGTGTCTGCTCAACGGTCGCTGATTAAAGCGACGCTTTCGTCATCCGATCCGAGTCGTATGCAAAGTTCAGACACAGACGGTCGTTGATAGCCGACTTAATGATTAGCCATAGCTATAATGATGATCACCGTTGCGATCATGATGATGATTATGATCGAACTGGTCGCACCAGACAGTGCAAAAAAAAAAGAAAAAATAAACCAGCTAATTTTTTGGTGATTTTTTGATTTGTTTTTGCTTGTGGCTGCGACTTTTGTCAGTTTTCGTTTCGTTTTCGTTTTTTGCAATACCATGCGAAATGTGTATGCGTAATATCGGAGTTGCACATTACGTATACGCATGTCTGGATTCGAAGATGGTTGCCCCCATTATAAGTAATCTTACATGAAATGCTATAACTACTAATATAATACATACTAAAGTCAGATCTTGAAAAGGTGATGAAGATGATGAAACTATAGTTTAGTTCAAATGAGTTTTGTGTGGCAAGTTTGGAGGCATTGAGCAATTGCTGGGCGCATGAATATAAATCCATCATATATATGTACATATATGTATGTGCTGGAGAATGGGGAAAACTTGTTGCCAGGCGGTTTGAAAACACTTTCGCACGCTTATCGACGGTCGTGTGTCGCTTTCAATGTCAACGGAGTCGTTCTCTCGATGTAGATGTATGTACGTATGTATGTACATACGTATGTATTTCACCAGCCCACTGATGACGTAGCCCCACGATAATGGTTAAGTTCGAGGCAATTCTGGCAGTGAACAATTGTTTATGGGGATCACTTCAGTGTTTATTGTCCAAACAGCCAGTTCAGAGCTACTCTTAATTGAATTTGATGCGTATTTACATATGTACAATGTATGTACAATTCCCTTTTAGCGGTTTTAAGCCTTTATTTGTTTCTCTTTTATTGGGGGTATTTTAGTTCGCATAACTTAAAATATAATCGGGAATTCCAGCTAAAATTTCTTTAACACACAACAATAATATTTATTTGTGGTAGTCATCATTTTAAAGATATCAGTTTTAATGCCTATCACCATGAATAAGCAAGTTTTAACATAATTTTTAACAAAATATGCCAAATATCATATATCATAATTAAGAGCTGACTCAATTAACTAGAATATGAATAGTTTGTTTTCTTCGGAAAAGTAAAAATTCATAATAAAAGCTATAAATTTATTATTGCGTGACCGAGGCGAACGAAATTAATTTCAAACGATGATAAATGATAGACAACCTAACAAGTATAATTTCCAATAATAACTTAATTTGAGATACTAAAAAAATATTAAATTTACAAAAATAATCCGGAAAACTTTCGCAACAAATGAATTGGGGTTGCATTATGATGGATCGATTGGAAATAAAATTGTGCATAAATTATAAAGTTAAATCAAATGTCCCAAGAAGCTTAAAATAGACTCATTACGAAAACCTTTGTAATGGGCACGATTTGAAAACAGCAGCCACTTGGAAAAGTTACCCAAAGCACGAGTAATTATTCCCTAATGTGCATATTAGCAGGTACATCCGTAGTTTACAAAAAAAACCACATAATCCATAGTGATTTCTAGTTGAATGCCAACTTGCACGTATTTTTTATCTAATGTTGTGACCCAGTGGAAAGACGGAGGCAACGCCCCCAACATAATCCCCGCCTGCTTTGTCCATTTCGATAATAACCGCAGCAATTACGGAGCAAAAACTTTCAAAATCTCCGTACTATGTGCGTGTGAATCGAGGCCAGCGCTGAGTCACTTCCCCCTCGAAAAAAATGTGTTTTAATTAAAGCTGCGATTGCAAATCGCTTTTCAAGCGACTGGGCGCTAGAAAACGACTTTGAACTTGATGCCCGGCTCTTCTCTATCTCCTCGGATCTGTCTCGGGTGGCCAGTTCCCGTGGAATACTCTATAGAAATAGGGGCGCGTGCCTGGGAATTCAAGTCCATTATAAGCGGGGCAAACTTTTCCACCATCCCACATTTTGTTTGTTTTGATTTGAGAGGAGGTTCTATAATCATTCAATGAGGCGATCATGCCATGTCTAAGAAAGATGTACGAATCTTGAATCCTACAGATATTTTTAGTAGGTATTAGCAACTAAAATGAATATCCCTTTCGATTTCAGGGCCTGGCCTTCACACACGAGGAGCGCCAGCAGTTGGGCATCCATGGCATGCTGCCCTATGTGGTCCGCGAGCCCAGTGAGCAGGTGGAGCACTGCCGCGCTCTGCTGGCGCGACTGGAACAGGATCTGGACAAGTACATGTACCTGATCAGCCTGTCGGAGCGGAACGAGCGTCTGTTCTACAACGTGCTCAGCTCAGACATCGCCTCCATGATGCCACTGGTGTACACGCCCACCGTGGGATTGGCCTGCCAGCGCTACAGCTTGATCCACCAGAACGCCAAGGGCATGTTCATATCCATCAAGGACAAGGGACACATCTACGACGTGCTGAAGAACTGGCCGGAAACGGATGTGCGTGCCATCGTCGTCACGGACGGCGAGCGCATCCTGGGACTGGGAGATCTGGGCGCCAACGGCATGGGCATACCCGTGGGCAAACTGTCCCTGTATACGGCCTTGGCGGGCATTAAGCCATCGCAGTGCCTGCCCATCACCTTGGATGTGGGCACCAATACCGAATCCCTGCTGGAGGATCCCCTGTACATCGGTCTGCGCGAACGCAGGGCCACTGGAGATCTGTACGATGAGTTCATCGATGAGTTCATGCACGCCTGCGTCCGCCGCTTTGGCCAAAACTGCCTAATCCAGTTCGAGGACTTTGCCAACGCCAATGCCTTCAGGCTGTTGTCCAAGTACCGCGACTCCTTCTGCACCTTCAACGACGATATTCAAGGAACCGCCTCGGTGGCCGTGGCTGGACTGCTGGCCTCGCTGAAGATCAAGAAGACTCAGCTGAAGGACAACACGCTGTTGTTCCTGGGCGCCGGAGAAGCGGCTCTTGGTATTGCCAACCTGTGCCTGATGGCCATGAAGGTGGAGGGTCTCACCGAGGAGGAGGCCAAGGCCCGCATCTGGATGGTGGACAGGTAGGTCGATATATATGCAAACTTCATCCAGATACTTATAGATGCTTTCTATGTAGCCGTGGTGTCATCACCCGCGATCGTCCAAAGGGCGGACTCACCGAACACAAGCTGCACTTTGCCCAGCTGCACGAACCCATCGATACTTTGGCTGAGGCGGTGCGCAAAGTGCGTCCCAATGTCCTGATTGGAGCGGCTGCGCAGGGCGGCGCCTTCAACCAGGAGATCCTCGAGCTGATGGCCGATATTAACGAGACGCCGATCATCTTTGCACTGTCCAATCCGACCAGCAAGGCGGAGTGCACCGCCGAGGAGGCCTACACGTACACCAAGGGGCGCTGCATCTTCGCCAGCGGATCGCCTTTTGCTCCCGTGACGTACAACAACAAGAAGTTCTATCCGGGTCAGGGCAACAACTCGTACATTTTCCCTGGCGTGGCACTGGGTGTTCTGTGTGCCGGCATGCTGAACATTCCCGAGCAGGTATTCTTGGTCGCCGCCGAGCGCTTGGCGGAGCTGGTCTCCAAGGATGACCTGGCCAAGGGCAGTTTGTATCCACCACTCAGCTCCATTGTCAGCTGTTCGATGGCCATTGCCGAGAGGATTGTGGAGTACGCCTACAAGAACGGATTGGCCACTGTTCGCCCAGAGCCGGTCAATAAGCTGGCGTTCATCAAGGCCCAGATGTACGATCTGGACTATCCCCGATCCGTGCCCGCCACCTATAAGATGTAGATGATGACCAGATGATGAGGATCCATTCCGCCTAGCCCCAGAAACCAAAAGGAGTGGCCATCAAAAGATATTCAGCAAGGGCGGCGGGCAGTAACCCCATATTATTTATTTTATAATGTCGCACATTTGTCGTCTAGCATATATCCAAATTTGTATCGCGGCTAATTAACCATAACCATACACTATCCACCAACAACCATATTATAAAAAAAAACCAACTAAAATGGAATGTCATCAGATGCGGCGCGCGATTTTGTATAATGCTATGTAAATGGGATATTGATCTAATAGATATGTAAACAAATTTTATGTAATCACAAACTATTCTAAGGATATATACAAATAAAGAATTAAACAAAAACAAGACAAATGTATGTTTTAAAGTTCATAAAGTTACCGTTACGTGGCTCGGACGCGATTTACATTCGGCTTTTCGTACGGTTTGTTAGCGATTTCAGCGCGGCTTGATTGCGATTTAAACGCGAGCTTGGTGCGTTTTGGCGCTTTTTGGGATTTGTTTTGGGTTTTGCTTTAAGTTTTTTTTCTTATACTTGGATCTCAGGCTTACACTTGTTTTGTGCCAAAACCCTTATAGCTCGCATATGGAATCAAGAAAGTCACGCTAGAAATGAAATCAATTAAACCTAGATAATTTGTAAGTCGCATTTAGTGTGAATAAGGTTTTAGCTAAAGGTATAAATAAAATCAGTTAACTCTAGATATTTTGTAAGTCGCGCGTAGTGTGAACAAGGTTTTACCCTATAGCACGCATATGGAATCAAGAAAGTAAAGGTATAAATAAAATCAGTTTAATCAAGATATTTTGTTAGAAAGTCGAGTGCAGTGTGAACAAGGTTTTAGTGGGACCGCCGGCGGTGTAGAAAATTCGTTCAAAGTGACACAACAATGAATAGTATATTTGAAACTTATCATAAGACGGCCACATTGACCCCGCGACGTTTCGTTTTCCTTTTATTCATTTCAATTTTGACAAGCAGTTGCCAGCAGTTGTTATTTCAATGTAAGAAGTCACAATGTCATTCTCGCAGTCGTTCAATTTCGGAAACAGCACCTTAATGGCGCTGGAAAGAGGAATGCAAGCGGACGACAAGGAGAATGCACAGCCAGGAAATGGAACTATCCAAGTCCAAAGTGCCGGCAATGAGGTAAATAGCGAAATCCAGGAAATTAACTCGGAGTTTTTTCGGGACGAGTTCTCCTACGAAGTGAATCAGGCCCATAAGCCAGTGGAACAATCAGTGGTCAATGTGTCTCAGGTTCAGCAGCATATGGCAGTTATTTCCAATCAGGACTCTGAGGATCAGAGCCGCTCATCCCCTTTGAATGACCACATCTGCACGGAGAATTCGTTCGAAAGCGAGGTCGTCGTGCAGGAGCAGCCCAATGTGGATGAGAACAGTTTTTTGTGTCCAGCGCAGGATGAAGAGGCTTCCGAGCAGCTGAAGGAGGACATCTTGCTCAGCCATTCCGTACTGGCCAAGCAGGAATTCTACCAAGAAATTTTGCAAGTCACGCAGAACCTGAGCAGCATGTCGCCGAACCAACTGCGAGTGTCGCCCAACTCCTCGAGGATCCGCGAAGCGTTGCCCGAGAGACCAGCAATGCCGCTTGATCTCAACTCGCTTAGATCAATAAGCGCATGGAACCTGCCCATGAGCATTCAGGAGGAGTACAAGAAAAAGGGTGTCGTCCAGATGTTCGACTGGCAGGTGGAGTGCCTCTCCAAACCAAAATTGCTGTTCGAGCACTGCAACCTGGTGTATTCCGCACCCACGTCGGCGGGCAAAACGTTGGTTAGTGAGATAATGATGCTGAAAACCGTACTGGAACGAGGTAAAAAGGTTCTGCTCATACTGCCCTTCATCTCGGTGGTGCGCGAGAAAATGTTTTACATGCAGGATCTGCTCACGCCGGCTGGTTACCGCGTGGAGGGATTCTACGGCGGCTATACGCCACCAGGAGGCTTTGAGAGCCTTGATGTGGCCATTTGCACAATAGAGAAGGCGAACTCCATTGTGAACAAGCTGATGGAGCAGGGCAAACTGGAAACCATAGGCATGGTGGTGGTAGACGAAGTGCATCTCATTTCGGACAAGGGACGCGGCTATATCCTGGAACTTCTGCTAGCCAAGATCCTCTACATGTCCCGTCGCAATGGACTGCAGATCCAGGTGATCACCATGTCGGCCACACTGGCGAATGTGCAGCTGCTGCAGAGCTGGCTTGACGCAGAGTTGTACATCACAAACTACCGACCCGTTGCTCTAAAGGAAATGATTAAGGTGGGCACAGTAATTTATGACCACCGTTTGAAATTAATTCGAGATGTGGCCAAGGAAAAGGAATTTTTGAAAGGCCTGGAAAACGATTCCGATGATGTGGCCCTTCTCTGCATAGAGACGTTGCTGGAGGGCTGCTCCGTAATCGTGTTCTGCCCCTCGAAAGATTGGTGCGAGAACCTGGCCGTTCAATTGGCCACCGCAATACATGGCCAAATCAAATCTGGAACAGTGCTGGGCCAACGATTGCGGGCAAATCTGGATCCGAGGGCCATTGCAGAAGTGAAGCAACAACTCAGGGACATTCCCACAGGTTGGATCATTCGTTCATCATCATTCATCATTCATTCATTTACATTCATTCCTGATTATGACTTCATTTAACTTAGGTCTCGATGCGGTCATGTCGAAGGCGATCACCTACGCCTGTGCGTTTCACCACGCCGGCCTAACAACGGAGGAGCGGGACATTGTTGAAGCGTCGTTTAAGGCAGGTGCATTGAAGGTTCTAGTCGCCACCAGCACACTGAGTTCGGGAGTGAATCTGCCCGCTCGGCGCGTCCTGATACGCTCGCCATTATTTGGGGGCAAGCCAATGAGTTCCCTAACGTACCGCCAGATGATCGGACGAGCTGGACGCATGGGAAAGGATACGCTGGGTGAGTCTATTCTCATCTGCAACGAGATCAATGCCCGAATGGGAAGAGACCTGGTCCTATCGGATCTGCAGCCCATTACTTCCTGCCTCGATATGGACGGAAGCGTAAGTATCCAAAGATCCAAAAAAATAGCCAGAGCAATGCAACTAAGCTTTCCATTTTCCAGACCCACTTGAAGCGCGCTCTACTCGAGGTGATTTCTTCTGGTGTAGCGAACACTAAAGAAGACATCGACTTCTTCGTGAATTGTACCCTGCTGAGTGCCGAAAAGGCCTTCCACGCAAAGGAGAAACCACCAGATGAGGAACCTGATGCCAATTACATTAACGATGCCCTCGACTTTCTTGTGGAGTACGAGTTCGTTCGCCTGCAAAGGAACGAGGAAAAGGAGACAGCAGTCTATGTGGCCACTCGTCTCGGTGCCGCGTGTCTGGCTTCCTCTATGCCGCCCACTGACGGCCTCATCCTTTTTGCGGAACTCCAGAAATCTCGTCGCTCCTTCGTCCTAGAGTCAGAGCTGCATGCTGTTTACCTAGTAACGCCCTATTCTGTCTGCTACCAACTTCAAGATCTCGACTGGCTGCTGTACGTGAATATGTGGGAAAAGTTGACCTCGCCCATGAAAAAAGTGGGCGAGATTGTTGGAGTCAGGGACGCCTTCCTCTCCAAAGCTCTGCGTGGTCAAACGAAACTGGACTACAAGCAAATGCAAATACATAAACGGTAAGCAAGCTTTTTGAAAAGATCAAATATTAAACTTATATTGCTTACATGTGTTGCAGTTTCTATATAGCTCTGGCTCTAGAGGAACTGGTTAACGAGACTCCAATAAACGTGGTGGTGCACAAGTTTAAGTGCCACCGAGGAATGCTACAGAGTCTGCAGCAAATGGCCGCGACCTTTGCAGGCATTGTTACTGCTTTCTGCAACTCTCTGCAGTGGTCCACACTCGCCCTGATCGTTTCCCAATTTAAGGATCGTCTCTTCTTTGGCATTCAAAGGGATCTTATCGATCTAATGCGAATACCCGATCTGTCGCAGAAACGAGCTCGTGCTCTCTTTGATGCTGGCATCACCAGTTTGGTGGAGCTGGCAGGCGCTGATGCGCTAGTATTGGAAAAGGTGCTCTATAACTCACTCAGCTTCGACTCTGCAAAGCAAAACGACAATGAGAACGCGGAGGAGGCGGCCAAGCGAAATGTAGTGAGAAATTTCTATATCACCGGCAAAGCGGGGATGACAGTGAGCGAAGCTGCCAAGCTATTGATTGAAGAAGCTCGACAGTTTGTTCAGCACGAGATCGGACTGGGCACAATTAAATGGACCCATACTCAGGGGGGTGAGGACAAAGCTTCGAGGGCAATAGAAGATGGCGTGGAGGATGTCCACATGTCCCTGGAGGAGGAACAGCCGCCAGTAAAGAGGAAATTGTCCATCGAAGAAAATGGCACAGCCAATACACAAAAAAATCCCAGACTCGAAACACTAGTGAACACACAGCGAGGCTATAAAGCTGATAAGATGAAGCCGAATCTTAAAGAAATCGAATATGCGCAAAATAAGACTCCAGGGAATCCAACTGCACACATGGATAACCTAAACCTGATTAGCAATGACCTACAATTATCAAATGAAGAAAAACCTAGTACCAGTCAAAGTGCTAGTAAGAAGCTCGTTAAGGAGGGAATGGCCGAACGCCGCAGGGTCGCTTTAATGAAGATTCAGCAACGCACCCAAAAAGAGAACCAGTCTAAGGATCAGCCAATACAGGCGCCGAGGTCTAACCCACTTTTAAGTCCGGTTAATAGAACGCCCGCAAATCGATGGACACAATCGAAAAACGCAAACAATGAGATGAACAATCGTCAACTGCCCTGCAGAAATCCACGAAATCAATCACCAGTACCCAATCCAAACCGCACTGTCTCAAGGCAGGCTTCCAACGCAGAGGAGGATTTGTTTATGGCAGACGATTCCTTTATGCTGAACACCGGTCTAGTCGCTGCCCTCACGGCAGCCGAGAGCAAAATTGCCCCTTGCGCGGAGCCGGACGTGATACCTAGCTCGCAACCTAAGGAGCCGGAGGTGATCGGTGCACTGACTCCACATGCATCCAGACTGAAGCGTTCCCAACAGTTGCGATCACAGCGCATGCAAAGTCACAGCCCTACCCCGCCACGTGAAATCAAAATGGATTTGGAATCAAAAAACGAATCCACCGGGGTCTCCTCTATGGAAATCTCGGACATGTCTATGGAGAACTCACTTATGAAAAATCCCTTACATCTGAATGCCTCGCACATTATGAGCTGCTCGAAAGTAGATGAACCTGCCTTGAGTTTCTCTTCCATAGATATAATCGATGTGTGTGGCCACCGGAATGCGTTTCAAGCTGCTGTCGCCGAGATCAAAGAAGCCACGCGTTTGGGATTTAGCGTTGGCCTGCAGGCTCAAGCGGGCAAACAGAAGCCGCTAATTGGAGCCAACCTCTTGATCAATCAAGTTGCGGCGGCCGAGAACCGGGAGGCGGCTGCCAGGGAACGTGTGCTATTCCAAGTGGACGACAGCACCTTCATCTCTTGTGTTTCTTTCTGTCTTGCGGACAATGTTGCCTTCTATTGGAATATGCAAATTGACGACCGTGCAGCATGTCAGGGAGTGCCCACCCCTCTGAAGGTGCAGGAATTGTGCAACCTGATGGCTCGAAAGGATCTCACGCTAGTCATGCACGACGGAAAGGAACAGCTTAAGATGCTGCGCAAAGCGATTCCGCAGCTACAAAAGATTAGCGTCAAGCTGGAGGATGCCAAGGTGGCAAACTGGCTGCTGCAGCCGGACAAAACAGTGAATTTTCTAAATATGGTATGCTATGGAGAATATTTTTAATATTTTTATCTAATCCCTTCTAATTCTTGATCTTGCAGTGCCAGACATTCGCTCCAGAATGCACTGGCCTTGCGAATCTCTGTGGCAGTGGTCGTGGTTATAGCAGCTACGGGCTTGATACCTCCAGTGCCATTCTGCCGAGGATTAGAACGGCCATCGAATCCTGCGTAACGCTGCACATACTCAAGGGACAGATTGAGAACCTTGGCAGGATCGGCGAAGGTGACTTGCTTAAGTTTTTCCACGGTAAGTTCATTCATGGTGATTCATTTAGCCGAAACCAATAACCAAAATCCCTTTGTAGATATTGAAATGCCCATTCAATTGACTCTTTGTCAAATGGAGCTTGTGGGCTTTCCCGCCCAGAAGCAGCGACTCCAACAGCTCTATCAGCGCATGGTGGCCGTTATGAAGAAACTGGAAACAAAGATATATGAGCAGCATGGTTCCCGTTTCAATCTTGGCTCGTCACAAGCTGTTGCCAAGGTGCTGGGCCTCCACCGAAAAGCAAAAGGACGAGTTACCACCTCGCGCCAGGTGCTGGAGAAGTTGAACTCGCCCATTTCGCATTTGATACTGGGCTATCGAAAGCTGTCTTGTCTCTTGGCCAAAAGCATTCAGCCGCTAATGGAGTGCTGCCAGGCGGATAGAATTCATGGCCAGAGCATTACATATACGGCAACGGGTCGTATTTCCATGACAGAGCCGAACCTGCAAAATGTCGCCAAGGAATTCTGCATACAAGTGGGCGCTGATGCGGTCAACATATCCTGTCGGTCACCATTCATGCCCACGGATGAGGACCGATGTCTTTTGTCAGCTGACTTCTGTCAGCTGGAGATGCGGATCCTTGCCCACATGTCGCAGGATAAGGCTCTGCTGGAGGTGATGAACTCGCCGCAGGACCTGTTCATCGCAATTGCGGCGCATTGGAACAAAATCAAGGAGTCCGAAGTGACGCCGGACCTCCGCAACAGCACCAAGCAGGTGTGCTACGGAATCGTCTACGGCATGGGCATGCGATCCCTTGCCGAGTCGTTGAACTGCAGTGAGCAGGAGGCTCGGATTTTATCCGATCAGTTTCACGAGGCGTACAAGGGTATTCGCGATTACACCAGGAGGGTGGTCAATTTCGCACGCGGCAAGGGATTTGTTGAGACCATTACTGGACGGCGACGCTATCTGGAAATGATCAACAGTGATATGGAGCATCTGAAAAGTATGTGTCCTTAAAAAACGCTTGTGATCTCAATTTAAACATCCCTCCCTATCCCTTTCTCTCACAGAGGCCGAGCGCCAGGCCGTTAACTCCACCATCCAAGGATCGGCTGCGGATATTGCGAAGAACGCTATTCTGAAGATGGAAAAGAACATTGAGCGTTATCGCGAAAAGCTGGCCTTGGGCGACAAGTCAGTTGACCTGGTAATGCACCTACATGACGAACTCATCTTCGAGGTGCCAACGGGAAAGGCCAAAAAAATAGCCAAAGTCCTTAGCATCACCATGGAGAGCTGCGTGAAACTCAGCGTGCCCCTCAAGGTGAAGCTGAGGATCGGACGCAGTTGGGGTGAATTAAAGGAGATTAGCGTGTAGACTGTTTAAATGTGTTATTGTTGTATAGTTTATTATACCATTTTATAGATTTGTTTAAAGACTGAATGTTTTAGGACTGCTTGGCTTCCCACTCCGTCCAGGATCCGGCATAAGCCTTGGCGCTGCAATTGATAAATAATTGTACAAATGTTTTACTACGTACTTTAAGAGACTCACTTGGTAAAGCCCAGCGTGCTGGCCAGATTGGCCGCCCGGGCAGCTCGTCCTCCCGCCTTGCACGAGAAGATCATGACCGCATCGACGGCCGGCTTGGCGCGTCCATAAGTCTGGGCGAAGTCCTTCTCCGGCAAGTTCAGTGCCTTCTCCAGCTCAGTCACTAGAAATTAGAAAAAGGCGTGTCCATTAAGCCTGTAATCCCTGGACTTTGGCGCTTCTCACGTGGAATGTTTATGCTGGCGGGCAGGACGCCCGTCTCCTTCAGCTCCGACTCGTTGCGTACATCGAACAGGTACTTCTCCGGGTGGTTTGGAATGTCCTTGACTTCCTCGTAGGTGGCCATATTTATTTTTAATGATAATTCTCAAAGAACTCAGTTGAACTCAAAAGTTAGCCCGGTTTGAGGTGTGACCACTGATCGACTGATTAAATATACCAGCGGGGCAGAAAAATATACCGAAATCAGTTATTTTCGAAAAGTTTAAAATTTGAAAGTTTACTAAAAAGTAACTGATTCTCTTTTAAAATGTTTTTTAAGCCTTTGGTTATTAAAGAAAAATCAAATTGAAATATAAGCTACCATAATAATGAACCCCCATTCGTATTCAAAACAAACATTTCCAAAATAGTTTCATTTTATTCTTTTATACAATTTAAAAATCAGATTAGTTTCACATTTAATATTATTTTATATTCAAGAATTCACTAATTACAAAATAGTCGAAGCACAGGCAGTAAATTGCACGTTTCTATTTCTATTTCAAGTGGCCTGCCATGCGGGAGCATTTCAAACAATAATAATTCAAAATAAATACAGGAAATACATGCCCTAACCCACGATTCCGTCGATTGTATCAAAAGTGGTACGATTGCAAATTAATGGCCCTTCAAGCTGCACATCGACATTAACCTAGATATTGTATACAGTTTAACTCATGCTTTTTTCATTGGCATTGAACAATTGTTTATCCACACTCCACTTTCCTTAAGTCAACAACGACAATTGGGCGCTCAATACACACACCTTGTCTTATTCCACTAGTTTGCTACTCTACATCCTGCTTTACAATCGATTATCCAAAAATATGCTATATGCTTGTGTAAATTCTACGAATTTATGATTTATATCTCATACGGTGATACGGTGTGTGTTTTAATACCCAGCGCATTAATGATGCGCTTTCACAACGAGTATAGTACATATAAAAGGGCAGTCGCCTGCACTGTGTGGCTAAAAGTCAAACGAATCGAACATAGTGCATCCTAGGAGTGACATCTGTGTACGTCTGTGGTTTTTTGGGAATTGTGAGGCTGTGTGATCGGGTGTGTACATGCGTATGCTACAGGACACTAGTCATAGCGCTTCGACGGCGGTACTAAGTGCTCCGGCAGCACGGTGGGCAGCTCGCAGCCTTCCAGCTTGACGTTGATTAAGTGCAAGGCCAGCGCGAACTCGTCAGAGTCCAGGAACCCATCGCCGTCGACGTCCGACAGTTTCCAGATCTTGCTGAGCACCGAGTTGGGCAGTTTCGATTTGATGAGCTCCTGCTTGGCAGCTGCAAGTGGAGGAGAATGGGATTAGTATATTCGATTTCCCCCTTGAGTTATAACAAACTTACTTGCACCGGATATCTTGCCATCGACTGGTCCCAGCCCATTGAAGATGCCATCTGTGCGCGGCTTGTCCTTGTTGCAGATCCACTCGTGCTCTCCGTAGCCGGCATCGATGCCCTCGCCCTTCATGTAGCCGAATGGTGAGACATGGTCGTCGATGACTCCCTCGAAGGCGCCACCTGTGAAAGAGGCGATGAATGGATGGAGAGGTCAGTGTGGCATTCGATACTCTGTGTGCGCCATAAATTTGCATTAATTAAGCATGTAATCTAAGTTGATCGGTGCGTCGCCGTGCACAAACATTCAATTTGAGGCAATTAAAACCTTTAGATCGCTCTGGCTCCAATTGACGTCGCCGCCGCCGTTCCGTGACTAGGCTGGCTGACCGACTTAAGCATGTACTTTGCCGGCTACTTTAACTGGGCAATTGTGATGCAGTGCATTCTGGGGGGCAATTTAGATGGGCGGTGCAGGTTGCCGAGTGCGATCTCAATTCACTTTTTGAAGTTGCTCAATTCGTTTGCGGCCTCTTTGCAATTGAAAAGGGCCCTTCGCCTGGCATGACTTGGAGATCATAGAGTACCCATTTCATTATTCTAAGTAAATCAATAGTGTATTTCCAAGCGTTGCCACTGACTTATGGAATCAACTACTGTGCGTGGTGCTTACGGCCATATCACTCCCTGTCCCCGCCTCCGCCTCATTTTCAGTTTCAGGATCAGGATCTGGTTTGGTTTCTAGCTCAGAGCCAGAGCCAGAATCATGCTCCAGCTCTGCCGGTGGCATAGACTCCGTTTCTGGGCCGGGATCGGCATCCTTATCGCTCTCGACATTGCCCACTCGACTAGTGCAACTGCTGAACAGGCGGAGCTGCTGCTGGCGCAGACTCTGCAGCCAGCGATCGAAGCGCTCCGCGAACTGCTGCCGCTGCGAGCCGGGTGTCAGAAGAGCTGGCTCCTCGGCCACATCGAAATCGTCGTCGGAGTCCGCTTGGGTATGCAAGAAATAGAGAGAAAGATGGTTGACAGAGGAGCACATCTGCTGAGTGCGGCAGTGCGACTCGGACGTGGATATCAAAAACCGAGTTTAATTAGTGGGCCAATGGCGAAAACGAAAAGTACGAAGAACCAAAAGAACGGCGAACAGAAGAACTGATTTCTGCAAGATCGTGTCAGATATGTGTACAACTATTTAGCGACATACTGCTAAACATGTGATGCCGACCCCCATATTCAAGATGTGCTGGTGATGGTGATGAAGTGATGATGGTGACGGTGGAGGCAGTAGCTCAAGCCACGGTCCAGAGAAGTTCCATTTAGAATGGAGTGTCAATTCCATTGGCAAATCAACCGAAACTATGAAGACATCACTACCCAAAGCACTTATCTTGCTGGCTGAGCTAGCCAAGTCAATTATCCAAGACAATACAACGGAAATGCTAACAAATGAAAGCAAACTGTGCAGCGAACGCAACGAAAATAAAATCAGAGATACAGATACAGATACATACACTCACTCACTCACTCGCCCATGCACTAAATTAGAGCCCCAAGTTCTTGACTTTGATTTCGATTCGGTTCGCTTTATCAACGCATTCCGCCTCTCTTTTTCAGGGGTACATCCATCGAAATTCCTTCTGGTGTAATAATAAACGAGAAGTTCATTCACTTGTCGGGTCCAATTTAATAGGGGGGCTATATCGAATTTTACCCAAATCGAATGTCGCGGTGACCGAAACTGCGGATGGATGACACATGCGTTGAGGTATTGATCTCCCCACCCATGACATCAGTCGATCGCCCATCGTATTATGCTTGGATTTGCCCCAACGAAACGTATGTATATACATACTCGGCTATGTGGAATGCTTTCGCACAAGGTCAGGCCAAAATGCGCTAATAGTTGAATTAAAAGGCCACTCAAGTGGTCAGCAAACCAAAAGGCAAACAGTAGAGATCAGACAATGGCATTGTGGCGACTGGATTGCCATATATCATAGAGTAAAATGCTTTCTTCCTGCACTTAGCGCTAGTTCATCTGAATTCCGTGGGCCCCTTCGTGGAATTCACGAGCGGATTAGACGGAGGATGAGCCACTTAGTGCCACACGCCCCAAGTCACAATCGGAGAGCATCAAATTGATACGCGGCCTCAGGTTGCCAACGCCAGCAATACATTCACTCGTATGCGACTGCAACCGGTTCGGTTTACAGATCATAAGTACGTACGTACATATGTATATAATCGCCAGAGGTGGGTTGGGGCGATGGGTTGACCAGGGATCGTCTGGTCGAACTGGGCGTGGGGATTATTCTGGGTGCTGTTTGATCAGCTGGACGACAATCTCTCCTCCTCGGAGGCAGCACATATTGGAATGCAAAGTTTTATATATTTACTCTTCCCATTCTAAATTGCCTGGCCTATTGGGAGATAATTATTTGAGTTCTCCTTGTCTGGCGGCTCTGTGTACTGAATTAATCCAATCACACGCCTTTCGGTTGTAGTTTTATAGTGTTCGTTTCGGCATAACACCATTAGCTGGCATGATAAGAAGCACTGATAAATGGCAAGAGCCTTCTACTCGCACGATAAAAAGGTTTGTGCATGCAAAACAGATGATTATATAAATCAAATCAAATTAAAGCAATCAAATTAGTTACTGGCTTTCCGTATAAGTTGCTTGCTCAGCAAGCAATTATCCCTAAAGCTGAATATAATATATATATATATGGTGGCCAACCTTTGAGCCACTCATAATAAACATAATGCACTAGTTCTGATAATTCAGGCTTTTATTGTTTGAAATATGTCTAAAATTGCACGGCCAGTAGCCACAACCTGTTGCCTAATTACGCTGTTTATTCGGAGCTGATAAACGAACTAAATGAGCATACTTGCTGCTTGAAATTAGAGCAGTGCTAATAGAGGGACATGCCCAGACTTTTGTCGACTGATAAGGCATGATTTGATGATGGCATGCTGACTCGGCCTTACATTGATTTTTATCTAGAGTAACCTGCACTACGGCCAACTAGAAGTTGCCTAGCAACCCGATAAGGGTTGACAAACAGGCCACTTTGGCTCGACCCACTAACGAATGCACGGGGGAAAGCGAACAGGTGTGCGGCACTGGGCCTTGAACTCCGGGCCACGCACAAAGGTCGGAGGTCACAGTAACAACAGGGCGAACCGGTGGAGCAGCCAGCTTGCATCGAATCAAATTAGACTTTCAATTAGGGTTTACTTTTTCCCGGCTCCAATGCGACTGGCGCCTCTAGTCTCTGATTAACTGAGTTACTACTACCACCTCCGCCTGCTGCTCCTCCTCCTCGAATGCTCCACACTTAAACGCGATTATATTGCTGGGCGTGTTGGCTCGGCATCGAGTGCGTGGTATTCGTCATGGTTGCCTGGATGCGTCTGCTCCGGAGAGCTAGATCCGTTTCAGCTGCTGGGTACTCGAGTGTGAAATATTTATCATGCCCAACTGTACGCCTGCTATTATTTTCTCTTTTCCCCTCTCCGATGACTCATGGCCCAATTAGAACGAACCCTGCGCTGCTCCAAGCTATCGGTATTTTCCAATGATTACATCATGGCCACGAATCTTATCAGGTTGCGGGGAGAAAACAGTCAACTTGCCTGAGTTTCTTACCCATGACGAAAGCAAGGCGATAATTATTGACACATATGAATAGTAGAAGTTTTCGGTTTGCCACGCCCCAGCCCGCCACTGGCGCCCACTTTCAAGTACAAAGCAATTGGCTATCACATTTTGGGTAGCAGAGTATTTGCAAAAGATACGAAAGAGAATACGTGGTTCTGGGGCGCTATTTGCTTCCACCTCGATGTTGAGTTTGCCACAGAAAGTGCGTGTGTGTGGTGTGGCTGTGTGGTCTAAGCGCTAAATTGACACCGACTTTTTGCTCGCTCGCCTTATCAGTTTTTGGGGCTTATCACTTTGTTTATATAGTAGCTCAAATATGTTTCGCTTATAAAATAGGGTTTATATATAGTCGTTGCCAGGCATTGCATAATTTGCCAGCCAGCGAAAAGAGGAAGCTGAGCATGTGGGCCAGGGAAAAGCTTCGATTTTTGGATCCGCTAGCCATTGGTTTTGTTTTTCGCTGGCAATTTGAATTGTGACTGTAATTGTATATCTATTAAATACGTTTGGCTGCGGTCTAGCTGTAGCTGTGGCTGAAACTCTGGCCGTATGCGAAGCCAAGCCGCTCACTCCGCTTGGCAAAACTCGTTTTCTTCGCATTTTGGCCCGGCTGGAAATCTGGGTTAACTGGCGCATTTTTCTCGCTGCGCATGCGCAATATTTCGGTGCGATGGGAAAGCGAAAACGCGCCAGCGAAATGCCCGCGGAAAACCAAGAGATTTCTCGAGATCTTTGCGGGTACGAGTCGGATGTCTGGTTGCCCGGGCAAGTGCAGTGTGACTAATGCGGCAAAGCGGTGCTTAATCATTCATAATCACTCTCGAGGGGACTTACCCTTGACGATTGGGTCCGCGACCATGGTCATCTCCTCCTGGGGAATCATCTCCATCAGGCGGGCAATGTCCTTGGCCAGCATGTTGTCCACGATGTCCAGCAGATGGGGCTTGAGGGAGTGGAACTTGGTGAAGTCCTGGTGCTGCAGGACCTCCTGCATCTTCTTGATGTCGGGGAAGTCGCCGGGGGAAATGGAGTGCTCGCGCTGGATGCGATCGTACACCTGGCCGAGGTTCTTGATCAGGTCCTTCTTCTTGCTGTCCTTGCCGAACACAGAGGGCATGTCCTTGCGCAGCTCGGCAATGATGAAGGCGTGCACCTTGGCCAGGCGTGCCCTCTTAATCAGATCGTTCAGCTTGCGCAGGGCGGCGTTACGCGGCAGGGACTGCAGATCCCTGAACAGATCCTGCTCCTCGTCCTCGAACAGCCGGCGGTTGGCGTCGAAGCGCAGCGGCTGGTCCCAGAAGGAGCCGATGTACACACGCGCCACCTCCGGCGTCTGCAGCACCTTTCCCAGCGACCACATCAGTGCTCCGTACACCCGCATCAACTGCTGGTGGTCAATCATGTCGGCCTTGTTTAGGATGATGCGGATCTTGTCGTCGTGTCCCTTGAGCGCCTCGATCGAGCGCCGGAACTCGTCGGAGATGTCCAGCTTGTGGGCGTCGAACAGCAGGATGATGCGGTCCACGCGCTCTGCGAACCACTCCAGCACTCCGGTGAAGTCGTAGCCCCTGTCGATGCGCTGCTTTTCGCCGGAGAGAATTCCGGGTGTGTCCACGATGGAGATGGCATTCAGCACCGGCGAGGCCACACTGCTGCATTGGAAGCGATTCAGGAAGGCGTTGCCGTACTTGGACAGCGGCCGGAACTGCTTCTTGGGGTCCACGACCAGGGCGTTGCCCGGTATCACGCCCTCCTTGTCGTCGTACATCACGGCGATGAAGCGGTCCGTTGTTGGCTCCGGACCAATTCTAATGCCCGGAAAGTCGCGTTCCAGCAGGTAACGGATGAAGGTCGTCTTTCCCGTGGAGTACTGGCCCACCAGCAGGATCATGGGCTTCGCATCGAAGTCGGGATCCTCGAGCTTTGGCGAGTGAAAGTCGTGGAACTGGTAGTGCTCCTCCAGCGGCAGCAGCTTGCTCCGATAGATCTTCTTCAGCTCGCCGATCACATTCTCCACCACCTCCTGGGTGTTCTTCTCGCGCTTCAGAAAGCTAAACATGTCGCAAGACTCTAATATTAGCCACCGAAATTATAGGGGGAAATGGGATTTGGATACTGATTCGGGAATGGCAATAAGAATCAAAATCGGAAACGGGGTACGCGGTCGGATTTGGAGTGGTGCTGGCGCGGGTGTCACGGAGGCGACGACTACGGCAGTTATGTTATGTGTCTACACTCGATTGTCGCGCTGCGCTGGGTCGTGTAGCGAGTGATTCACGCGCGTACGTATACGTATTATTTTTGGAATACGACTTTTTTCGGTCCAGATAGCGGAGCAATCAGCGTGACCGCGCCAGAGACAACGAAGAAATACCACAGAGTCTTTGGATAAATACTGCAATATACCAACGCTTAAAAGAAATACCAAATCGTCTTCGACCTTAATTTAATATAATTAATCTAATTTCGAAATTATACTTCTATTTAACGTAACTATTATTTCTTAACTGTATTATTTGCTTTAAAAGAAATTGTCATTGACGATAAACATATATTTAAACATAAGTAATCGGCGCCTATCGATAACGGTCCACATTTGCGCGGCGGTCACACTTTTTATGCAAGCGCGAACTTATATCGAATTCAAATTGTATAAATATAGGATTGCTCACCTGTCGCCCGCTTCTGGGCGTGGCATCTTGATTTATTAGTAAGCAAACAAAACGTTAAATTTACGGGCCTTCCAAAGTATAACACCAAACAACTGTTAACAAGCACTAATCTGTTGTTTTTGTCCTTTGACACTAAAACGCTGTTAGCATTATCACTTAATAGAAATTTGCTTTTTTTGTGGTAAAAATTTATATATACAGTGTGGCAAGCAAGTGTATATAAAACACTGAGCCTACGTCGTTCATAAAAATATAACTTTAGCTGTGATTTCACAAATTCAGGGCTTCAGAAGTTCCACATCCGTGTGAGGAACAGCCGGATCCAGGCCAAAATTCATCTTCATGATGTCACAGAACACGGACAGGAATATGAAGGCATCAATGAAGTGGTTGATGGCGAAGCCCCGATTTCGATCCTTGGTATTATGCATATTGATGAGGGACTGGATGACCAGCAAGAGTCCAGCAGCCACCTGTTTGCGAAGGTATCAATACATTCATTTATTTCACTCTACAACTTAGGTTTGCATTAGCCTTAAAGTACATATATGTATGGATATAAGTGTAAATCGTTGGATCTCTAGTTTCTACGGTGTCTTTTCGTGCTGATCGAGAAGTCGGAGCGGCTGCGATGAGTACTCAATTCCGAAACCGGATATGATAACGTTCACCACGGATATTATGAACACGACCACCAAAATAACATCGTTCAGGATGACCGCTGCCGTCTGATCCTGCTGCCTGTTTATGTTGAGACTGCCGATGACCACGAACAGAATGCCCACCAAAAGCTGTCGAAATGGGGAATGGGGAATGCATTAGAAACGGAAGCGTACAAAACCTTCCATGCCCACCCTCTAGTCCTAGTTGTTCAGAAAGTCGCCCTGTGGCGGAGGCAGTCGACTGTCAAAGGCCGAGATGAACAGATTGATCATGGTCGTGAAGAAGGCGAAGCCCGTACGCACATGGTTAATGATATTGGCCGACTGGTGAAACTCCGGCTGATGCAGCCGGCAATCCCGCAGCAGGCTCAGGGACAGGCTCAGCACGCCCGACAGGACCTGCACAGAGAAAAACATAACTATCAGTTCCATATTCTCATGGGAATCAAGCCAAGTTTTGCCGAGTTTGATGGATTTCATTATGATACTCATGTTTTATGTTTTTCTCTGTGCCTGACACTTAGAGAATAAGGATCTAAAGAGATTATATGCCCACCTGCATCACTATGGACAGACTGATCAGGATCAGCATCAGCTTGTAGAACTGGTGCTGTTCCCCCACCTGGAGGATGTACTTCAGCTGCGAGGCATTGGCCGTCAGCAGGGCGATGTCCAACATGCCCTGGGCGATCGTCTTCTTGGTGGCATACCTATTGGCATCCATTGCCTTCATCTGAAATATAGGGTATATACATTTATAAGTATTTGAATTCAGGATATAACATATGCAAAACCGAAAGATACATTTTCGAGGAAAGTGGTCATGGTGGCGGTGCAACAGTCAGTTTGAAAGTGAATGAATCTTAAAGTTCGCTTTCAAAGTAGTTCCTTATCTATTGCCATTTGTGTCAGATCTTGTGCCGATAAGAAAACAGAACATCGCAGCTGCGAGTAATGAAAAATAGGCTAACATTCAGGGCAAGGGTTACAAACACAAATGTGCATAGTAAATAAAAAGAATATATCATTGAAAACTAACCTGCCAAGCATTTGTTACGTGTTTCTGTGGGGAAGCAAAGGATTCCGCCATACTGCAAGGATTATTACCACAAAAGGATGCAATTCCCATAACAATTAGAAAATCAATATGAGAACAAATGTTTTTCGCACAGCTCATCGGAGTTTAAAAGTGCATAAGGCCAACGAGTCGGATACACAACATTTTTGAATTGCACGAACAGTCGGAACAAAGACAATAATTACCCGGACTGGCAATTACGGAAGGAATGGAAATGGGGATGTGGACACGATGGTGTGTCTCATTCGCACGAACAAATAAATAATTCAAGACCAGGAATATATGGCTAAGATCAAGGTAGGTGGGTGCTCGCAATATCTTCATGACATATTTGTATCTTGACTTACCTCATTTTCGTTAACCCGCTGCAAACCTGATGCCATAATGAATGAATCTTTGGTTTATTGGTTTTGCTTTCGGTTGGAGCTTTGTTTTTCGCCACACACCAGTGCACTTTGGATCAGTTTTCGTGTCAGTCAAAAGAACTCACAACAACATTCAATTCAAGTTGTTTCGGTTTTCATTGTCTCCTGAAATTGGCAACTAATTGTTGGTGGTTGTTGGAGCGGCGTTGTCGTGGTGACGGTTGCCGACACAACCAAGCGATTTAACAACTGGCGGAGAACTGAATTCAGAAATCCCGTCCAGAGAGTACTACCCGATTCGAATGATTCGGCCATTAAGTATACTTGGCCAGCAAGAGAGTGCTTCAAGCTGGAAAGAGTGTTTTTGAGTAACAATGACTAATGGCAGTGGATTGAAAATGTATTGTTTAAGTTCATCAAGTTCTATGCCTATATATAGTATATCCTTTGGCAGAAAGACCAGTTCTTATCCTTAATTTATGTCCTTGATGATATTTGGAGTTTATTTCATATATATTCCGCACCATTCCTAATTTTGATTTGTATCACAGTGAGCTGAGTTTCTTACAGCAGTACAATTTACACACAGCTTTAGTTAGGAGTTTTAAGAAAGAAATTTAAATATATTTCGTTGAAAGATTTATTAAAAAGAAAGAACCATGGAATTTCCCATACCGGAGGCTCAGTACTGGGACGTTTCGAAGAAATCCCAAAAAGATCGTCAGATGATTCGTAAATTCGTGCCCGAGGCGGTCGACCTGGCCATCATAAGTCGTGCAGAGATCTACAGGATTGACACATTCTATTTGGAGTGCCAGAAGTACCGCGATCACTATCGTGACCCCTACGGCAAGGTTCACTGTCCGCCGTTCTTCCACCTGCACAAGGGCAAGTGCGGAATCAAGCTGGACCAGAGCGTCATCAAGATGACACAGGCGATTGCCGCAACTGTGGACCGGCAGCCCATAGTGTTTCCCCTGATTCCGAACAAGAGCATGTTTTTGGGTGGTAGCATTCCCATGGGGTCACAAACATCCCAGGTTGGCGTCACTAGCTATCTGAGATGAAGAAAGTATAACTTTTTGATAGCCAATGTATCAGAGCTAGAGTACAAAAATCTTTCGAGCAAGAAGATATAACTATCTGTTAGATACATCCAAATATACAATAGCTTGTTGCAAATACTTGGTTTATTTTTTATGAGTTAACCTGGGAAGGAATCATCCGCAAGTGAAATTTAAATTTTAGTACTTTATTTTCTAGGCTGGGAAAGCAGTTTCAATAAATAGCATTTTAAATACTTTGCGCCCTTCATGCGTAAAACGTACACAATATTTTTCAATTTATGGGGTACTTGATGTTAGCTGACACAAGGATTTGATATACATTTTAATTAGCCTTTTACAAATGGCGTTTAAGCTTATAAACACGCTAAAAAGTCTTTCTGTGCACGGCTTTCTGTCCCTCCTCCTCGTATTCCCGCTTCGAGATCCACATCTTCTTGAAAGTATCGAGCGAGGCTAAAATCGATCCGCCCATCCATGTGGAGTACAGACGTTCCTGCGGCGCGGCGATCTGTTAACATAGATTCGTCAGTTTCAGAACTCTGCCACAGAACTATACAATTGTTAGAAATAATTACCCTGATCTTGAGATCCTTAGCCGAGTGTTTCTTCAGTTCGGACAACAGACGGTCGCCGAATCCCTTGAAGAGCGTGGATCCGCCGGAGAGCACGATGTTCTGGTAGAGCATTTTCCTGAGATCCATATCTGACTTCTCGATGGAGTACATCAGAACGTCGTGAATGCCCTCACACTCCTCGCCCAGCAGATCGGGCCGGAAGAGCACCTCCGGTGCCCTAAAGCGTGCAGGTCCAATCTCGAAGGTCTTGCCGTCGGGCAGCTTGTAGGCGAACTTCTCGGTCTCCACGGTCTCCTCCTTCTGCGGATTGGTGGCCAGATAGCAGACCTTCTCCTTGATGGAGCGCACAATCTCAAATTCGGCAGTCGACCGGAAGTTGAAGCCCTCCCGGCGGATGAGTGTCTTCAGGTAGCGCGTCACATCGCGCCCGGCGATGTCCACGCGCATAATACTGTGAGGCATGGCGAATCCCTCGTAGATAGGAACTGCATGCGTCACACCGTCGCCGGAGTCGAGCACTACGCCTGTCACGCGACCGGTGGCGTAGCTGCAAGGGTACGGTTAGATGAAATCGACAGGGACAGTTCGTAAGATTGCAATGCTTACAGACTGAGCACCGCCTGCATGGACACAAAGAGCGCAGGTGCATTGATGCCTTCAAAGAAGAACTCGGCTGCCTTTTCGCGGTTGCGGCGCGGATTAAGCGGGGCTTCGGTCAGCAGAACGGGATGATCCTCCGTGAAGGTGGCCAGTTGTTCCTGGTAAATGCCATTTGAAACATTTAGTTAGGATTATGGAACATCTATGGACACCTTACTTTGCTGTAAATGTAGCTCCATATCCGCTCCATGTCATTCCAGTCGGTGACAATGCCGTGCTCCATGGGGTACCGGATGCTAAGCAGGCCACGGTGCTCCTCCGCCTTGGGTCCAACGAATATGTCGCCCTCCAGCGCACCAGCCATCACTCGGACATGCTTGGGCCGGCCAATGCTGCAGGAGAAGGCATTAGTTCTATGGGTTTATTAAGGTTATGGTGGTCCACTGCACTTACTAATTGGGAAACCTGCATTTTGGAATGTGCTCACCAGCAAAGCCGGCTTTGATCACACCGGAGCCCTGTCAAAAGTGATGTGAAATACATTTAGTTAGTTGCGTCAACTTATTTTATTTAAAATTTTATGTGCAAACGAGCAGGAAATCTAAATAGTAGACATGGAATCCTTTAGTGTGCCGGAGGTGGACATGATGACCGTTTCAAAGAACTCGCAATACGAACGGGAATCGCTACTAAAGTTCGCACCGCCAGTTGGACTGACCAACATCAGCTACGGCAGCTTGTATAAGGTGGACTCCTTCTATTTGGAGTGCCAGAAGTACCGGGATCAGTTCCGCGATCCCTACAACAAACTGCTGCGCCCAAAGATGTTCAGCACATACAGGGGCAAGTGTGGTGTCAAGATAGATCCCGAACTGGAGCGCTTAAAGCGACCCGCTGCCTCCCATGTGGAGTCTATTCCCGTGGTGTACCCAATGGAGTACGGGCACCAAATGGACTTCGATAGAGGCTTCCAGATGCAGGGACGCAACAGCAGGGATGCGGCCATCGCCCGCAGATATCCGTGTGTGCGTGTGCTGGGCAGATAAAGGGATTCCATGCAAGCATTAAAGACCAAATTCCCCGTTTTCGCTGTCTTCACTTCCGAATTGAACCATCTCTGGCGTTTGCGGAGCTATTCTCTCTGGGATTAGTCATGTTGGCCATTTGAAGACGGCTTGAAAGCTCGTTGACAAAGGGACGGGCGGTAGGTGATGTCACTGTTTGCTGGCTAAAACTCTGGGAACCCTAGATTTGCACAAAGCTACCCGCATTTACTGAGCCCCATCTCCACTTACGTTATCTATGACGACGGGCTGGTTGACGACGACATCATAAGGCTCCATTTTGTGCGTTTATCAAAATTTGCAAATTTTCTATTAAATAGTTGGTCAACAGGGTGACCGTAGGTGGTTGGCAGAAATAAACAGCATGTAAAAATATACCACGGCAAGAAATACTCAACACTTGTCGGGGGGTGGTTTTCAAATAAATGGAACTATATTTTCATTATTTTTATCTACATTTTTAGAATTAGCAGGAAAAATAATAAAACTAATAATTATTATAAAAAAGTTTTGAAAATAAAGAATGGTTTTTCAAAGAAACTCACGTAAGTTTCCATTGTCAAATCCGCACTTTACATGGCAGTATTTTCATGAGTGGTATATTCATGTGGTGGTATTCCGCAACGGTCCAACAAAGGTCCTACTTATCACACTGGATGAAATGGCTGAGGCGAATTTGGACAAAAAACCGGAGGTAAAGCCTCCGCCGGGCCTTAAGGCCATCATAGACCACCTGGGGCAGGTTTACCCCAAACAGCCCAACCCGCTGCAGGTGACCACACTACTCAAGTACTGGCTGGGCGGTCAGGATCCGTTGGACTACATTAGCATGTACAACTATCCGGGAGATGTGGACAGGAACGTTCCGCCACACTGGCACTATATCAGTTTCGGACTCAGCGACCTACACGGCGACGAGCGTGTCCACTTGCGTGAGGAGGGCGTCACCCGGTCGGGCATGGGATTCGAGTTGACCTTTCGCCTGGCCAAAACGGAAGTGGAGCTGAAGCAGCAGATTGAGAACCCAGAGAAGCCCCAAAGACCGCCCACCTGGCCGGCGAACCTGTTGCAGGCTATCGGACGCTACTGTTTCCAAACAGGCAACGGTCTGTGCTTCGGAGACAACATCCCGTGGCGCAAGACCCTGGACGGCAGTACCACTTCCAAGCTACAAAGCCTGCTCGTCGCCCAGGACCCTCAGTTGGGCTGCATCGACACTCCCACCGGCACAGTAGACTTCTGCCAAATTGTCGGCGTCTTCGACGACGAGCTTGAGCAGGCATCGCGTTGGAACGGGCGCGGTGTGCTTAACTTTCTTCGCCAGGATATGCAAACTGGCGGTGATTGGCTGGTGACTAACATGGATCGCCAAATGAGCGTCTTCGAGCTGTTTCCCGAAACGCTGCTCAACTTACAGGACGACCTGGAGAAGCAGGGATCCGATCTGGCCGGCGTTAATGCAGATTTTACGTTCCGTGAGCTGAAACCTACCAAGGAGGTTAAGGAAGAGGTGGATTTTCAGTCGCTGAGCGAGAAGTGCGCCAACGACGAAAACAATCGGCAGCTGACGGATACGCAAATGAAGCGCGAGGAACCGAGCTTTCCACAATCCATGTCGATGAGCAGCAATTCGCTACACAAATCCTGTCCCTTGGACTTTCAGGCGCAGGCACCAAATTGCATTTCACTGGACGGTATTGAGATTACCCTCGCACCTGGCGTGGCCAAGTACCTGCTACTGGCCATCAAGGATCGCATCCGACATGGGCGCCACTTCACCTTCAAGGCTCAGCATCTGGCGTTAACGTTGGTGGCGGAATCCGTGACCGGCTCGGCGGTTACATTGAACGAACCCTACGGCGTGCTGGGCTACTGGATTCAGGTCCTGATCCCCGATGAACTGGTGCCGCGCCTGATGGAAGACTTCCGCAGCGCGGGCCTAGACGAGAAATGCGAGCCCAAGGAGCGACTGGAGCTCGAGTGGCCCGAAAAGAATCTGAAGCTGATCATCGACCAGCCGGAACCTGTGCTGCCCAATGTTCTGCCCATGTCCCTCGACGCTGCTCCTCTGAAGATTTCCAGTGTGTCCAGTGATTAGCTAGTAGTTATTTAATTTAATCGAATTGAATCTTCCACTAACGAGTAAGTTTTACATATATACATCTCATCTAACACAATGCACGTGGCCTTTGCTCCTCGCCAGAGTCCAGTCAAAATATACAAACACATACATATACCCAAAACCACTCGACGGGCCTTTGATCGCAATATGAAAAGAGGAAGCGCCGGCGCCAGGAGCGGCAAACAATTCGCCGGATGAGTCAAGTTGGGGTCAGGCTATTGAGCACTGGAACAGTTCTTCTTTGGTGGCTGCGGCGGATATGGCCACTTACCGGCGTTGGAAGTCATCGCCACCGACTAAACCACCAATTGATGATATTGCGCAGTGGACCGCCAAAAGCTTCAGTTTCTAATTCTGGGAATTGATCAATTAGAAGAGCATTCAATTTGAACACAAAATCCCTGGAGCAGCTGCATCACAAGCCTGGCTGATGGGAAAGCCTTAACGCACCGCTTGTCTGTGCGTTGCCTAGGTGAATTTTTGTTTACCGCAGAGAACAGTTGCTCTGCTTCTCCGTTTAGGCGCACCTCATCAAGTGAGCGAGCGATTTTTCGCAAAAACAGCTTGTGGAAAATAATTCAGTTTTCTTCATTCCGCCGCCGACGACGCAAGCGTTCGGTTGTGTGCTCGCTCGAGAGGTCTCCACCCGACCACTGATTCGCGCGATTCTCGAGTCGGCTTCATCGGATTTCCAGTGTCTTCAAGTGAATCGCACGCCTGCCTGCAGCGACTGGAGTTCCGGCTTACAAGTACGTAGAGGAGCGGTCTTGGAGTTCGGCGCCGGCGATTGCATAAGGGCCAACCCATCGACCGGTGGGGTGACCTTCGGTTTTAGGCAGTGACCCCCCTTGGGATTGAACTGGGTGTCACACACCGCATCGTCATCGAGCGGGCACGTGCATGGCGTTGATAGCGCGAACTTCGGCGATAGCCGCCAAGAACGACAGTGGTTTCAATTGTATTTCTTTATTTTTGCTACAATTCCGTCGAGCGGTTCGCATTACATTGAGTTTTCGCTGTGGCGTCGATGCGGTTTTTTCGGCTGCCTAGCGGCGGGAAAAAGAAACGTTTGCAGAACGGAACGCTGCAGTGAACCGTAGACAGTAGACCGTAGACCCACCTCGAGCTACCGCTCCCCAAACCCCCGGACCACCAAAGTACACTCGACAAGGGCATGCATAATCGAAAAATGCGACGAATTTCATTTATCGCTTGTAATGCAATCTGTGTTCTGCGCAGCTTTAAAAGTGCATTACAATGTTGCTGACCAGATACGAAGCAGGGAAATTGGAGGCGGAATCGAAAATTATGTGGCCATGATATCTTTGGATATTAATTTGAACCAGATTTTTATGGTTCTTCATTAACTGAGCTTTGCAATTTAATCCAATTTAAACTTTTCGTTGGCTAACTAAGTGACTAACATGCTAAAGAACAGAAGGGTAACTAATTCAAGATACAATTTCATTTATTTGAAATATTCAAAACCAAAAGGCATTCCCTATATCTTTATAGCCATTCCCTCAGCTTATCTCCAGATGGAACTGTGATCTTCCCTAGTAACTCTCCCTTAAGATCTAGCCTTTGTTCCCCATTTAGTTGGCCTCTGGTTCGCCGACAATGTAAACAGCATTTTCATTTGTCGGGGGCGCAAATAGCGATAAACGTGTCCAAATATTTGGCCAGCCAATTCCGCGTCAGTCGGTGATTATTTTCCGGGATGGGGAAATGCGAGTGGCACTGGTATCATTTCGGCATATTTGGATGCGGAGTGCATCCCACCGATTCAATGCACTCAAAACTCATACACTATATGATATTTTTGCAGGCAGCTCTCGCCATCCAATCCTAGCCAGCAGCCATGGCTGAGAACGAACCACTGAACGACCTGCAAAACCAGGTGAATGGTCGCATCCTGTCCGCCGCCAATGGACACACTGCATCCGCGACCAACGGATTGGTGCATGCGAACGGCAAGGATGCGATAAAGCCGTCTGCTTCCGTCCAGAATGGGAATGGAAACGCAAACGGGACACACATCGAGGCGCCCTGCTGTCGGGACATACACGGCAAGGAGCCACCGGACGGAGGAGCACGCGCCTGGCTGGTCATGGTGAGCGCCTTCCTCTGCAACGGCATCATCTTTGGGTTCATCAACACCTACGGTGTCATCCATTCGCTGCTGACCGATAGGCTTACGAAGCTCGGCGATCCGGAGGCGTCCAGCAAAGCGGGTGAGTGTGCCACGGAAATCGGGTATCGGGTATGGGGTATGGGGATGTTTCCCCCATTCAACCGAATGCGAAAGCAATTTGTCCATAATCCCTTCAGCCCCTGGCGCATCTATTCGGAATTTATGGACGGCTGCTGCCGGCGCTGATTGTAATTATGCAGGCAGGGCAAATGAGATTAGATGGGAACTGGGCAGTTGTTTTTGCGACTACTATCTGTTTTCGGCACGGACCTGGCCAACCTCTCCAAAGAACAAAACATATTTTATGGCCTCTGATTGCTGACCGGGGGGTCTCAGACTTTGATTCGCAAACGCCCAGAGGTTCAATCGTCAAAGATTCCCCATTAGTTGATAATATTGTCACATCTGACTTGGATTTAATGGCATCCACAGACAAAGATCGTACTATCAACACTTGAAGTTACCTTGAAATTTCTAAAAGAGATTTCCGAATTTAAATTTGATTAGATGTTGACGCACTTCATACTCAATAATACTTTGCCAATTTTTATTTACATTTATTAATATTTATTTCGAATCTAACGGACACTCGGACATGGCAACGCACATTGGCGTCTCCCATCCGCCAGCTCTTGGGTTCAATAAAACGTTGTAGTACGTAGTACGAACGAAGTGACGATATAGGAATCCAACGTAGCGACGTCAAGTGAATTAAATTGCTAAAAGTTGATTGGATCACAAAGCATGATTCAACAGACTTCGAGTGCGAAGAGCACGAAGACAGCGACATAGAGTTGGAGCGGAAAATCCGTAGGGTTCTCCGCCAGAAGTGCATCTTTTTTTTTTTGGCCACCTCAACTGGAGTAGCGGGTAGAGCCACCCTCAACCAGAAAGAACTGAAACAAACGAGCAGAGTTCACACCACAGCATTTGTCAAGGTTTTGCCGCTTGGCCTGCATTACGCATACGCAACGTGGGACGGCAAACGCATTGGGGGCACGGCCGGCGCTTTTAAGACGAGCTCGTCGAATTGGCCAAGCCGACCGGCAGAAGACGAAAGCTACCCGCCAGTGACCCAGTTACTTGGTCGACTGACGGCGCTGCATCGGGGAAGCCCCTCAAGTGCTCCGCCTGACAGCGATCCTCCTCCGAACGAACGGCAGCCAGATGCACTCATCTAGGGCTAAGGCTAGAGCTAAGCCAAGACTGGCTGCCAGTTCAGTTCCGCAATATGATTAAAACCTGACGTAATCCGAACCCGAACCCCAGCTCTTGTGTGCCATATTTTCCTCCTCCTCCTCCGCCCACTTTTATCGCGGTGTCGATTCATCAATTAATTGTCAGCCTTTGTCAATTACACACCTCCGTAGGCACATCAACGCGACTTGGGGGAGCTTAATGGGCGCTGGTTGGCCCATTGGTTCATCCGCGCGGATCGGAGGTCAAGATCAATCATCCAATCGAGCGCCAATCTATGTGCTATCCCCCGATGCAATCCGCCTGCAGATTGCGTCAGATATTGCATGAGATCGCATCGGGTTGCCTATCTAACTATGAATATGAGGCGTCCTATAAATATTCCGATCTATTTTCGCCAGACGCCGGCGGAGCCATGCAACCCGGCAGATTCCCCTTCCGTACGGATTTGTTTTTAGCACCGATTTTTGGCACCCTCCATTTGGCTATTATCTAATGCCTCTCCCCGCCATTGACTACTGGCTGTGCAGTGAGAGAGTATCGTCGTCGTCGACGTCTCTATCTGTGGCATTGACATTGGACTGGCCGGCTCTTGCCGAGATTGCAGTGGAATATCGTTCTGCGCATGTGGGCGAGAGTTACGTGCCATCTCACGGCCCCATTCCTCAGTGGGACGTGTCTCGGCGAACGGTCAATAAGTATCCATGAGGCATTTGGAGTGGGTCAAATGCTATTTTGGGCTATGCGCGCTGAACTTTCTGTTCTATTTCTCCCATATATGTAATATATATGGAACTTAAGATATCTGAGGAGCGCATTTCTTATGCACTGAAATGGAAATGAAATGAAAAGAAACGAACTAATCTTTGAATTAAAGGTCAAGGAATCGCCATTAAAAAAGCCATTCCAACGTACATTGTGACAACAAATTCGGATGGACACGCGAACTGAATCCAGATCCAGTGCTTATCTCCAGTTCCGGCGTAGAGTAGTATTTTAAATTCCGCGCGATTGGAACTACAAGTCCGCTTAGTATAGTTTTGAGGGGTCAAAGACTTATAATTGCGTGCCATAAATATAATCTATATGGTTTCAATTAGTCTCGTAAATAAAGCGATGATTGCTTTGGAAGCGCTACCTGCTCCGGTCCACTGTCCATGTCCCAGACAATGGACCATTGGCGCTCTGGAGCGGCTGCAGCTGCACATGTGTCTTATCACGGCATTTGATCATCCTCGCTGGCGGGCAACAAAGAATTAACCCAATTCTGTCAGTCGGACATCAATTGGAAGTGCCAAAGTGGAACAAGCGAAAGTGTTTACGCCACGAAAACCATTGGATTTCCCCCACTTCTGCGCCCATAGAGTTCAGCGGAAAATTATTGACGACGAAAATCGAATCTTTGAGCGGCGTGCGATGCATTTGGTCCTCCAACCTCACCAACCGCCGGCGGATCGGGTTTCCAGCTAACGCACTCCGCTAGACGCAGTCGGGCATCCACCTGGAAGTTGCAATGAAACACCTGGGATGGCGGTCCAACTCCAGACATGGTTTGCATGGCCTCACTTCACAATCGACCGCAAGTGCGTGAGATTCGATTTGTCAATTGAAATTGGTCCAAGTGAGTCGAGCAGACAGTTGGTCAGCAAGATCGGTATTAGGAAGTTGCCTCACTGCAAATAAATGCACAGGAATCCATCTAGAGATAATATAAATATAAATATGTTGGACCAACAGTGCTTTTGATAAGCGGGAAAACCAAATATTGTTTAAGACGAGAGATTGCAAATCATCATTCATTCACATCTACATATTTAAATGATCTTTACTTAAGATGAGAGGTATTTAATATTTCAACATACCCTTAAAAATGTAGCTATATTTAAGGAAGCAAACCTCTTAGATTTAAAAAAGCTTCTTGTTTTCACACAGATCACTTCATTTGATATCAAGAATACTTAATCATTGTAGAAATTACTTTCAGCTCTGATTGGCGCCCTGGCCATCGGCACCACATTCCTCTTCTCCACAATGGCTGGCTGCCTGACGGACAAGATTGGCCTGAGGCTGACCACCTTCGCCGGCGGAGTCCTCTCCGCGGGTGGACTGCTGTTGTCCTCGTTCTGCACGGAGAACATCGGCGCCCTGTACTTCACCTACGGGATCATGTTCGGCCTGGGCGCCGCCCTTGCCTACACGCCCACATTGGCCATCCTGGGCCACTACTTCAAGCGGTACCTGGGCAAGGTGAGTGGCTTCGTGACCGCCGGCTCCAGCGTTTTCACTGTGATACTGCCGCCCTGTCTGGACAAGCTACTGGCTGGCTATGGTCTGGAGGGAACCCTGCGGGTAAGTGGAATAATGATGGCATTTACTTGCTAGTATAGTGATGGCTTCTCTTGATTTTCCAGATAATGAGCCTCGTTTCCGCCTTTATTATCCTCTGCTCCTTCGTGTACAAGCCACTGCATCCGCCACCGGAGCCGCCGAAGAAGAAGCCCGGCAGATCGCGCATCAATCTCTTCCTGCGCTCCATCATCAACGTGGAGATCTGGAAGCGTAAACGCTTCGTCATCTGGGCACTTTGTGTGCCGCTCGCCTTGTTCGGCTACTTTGTGCCCTATGTGCACATGATGCAGTTCGTGAAAACCACTTTTCCGGGCGAGGATGTCAACCTGCCGGTCATGTGTATCGGCATCACCTCCGGCATTGGGCGTCTGATCTTCGGCGTCATTGCCGATATGCCGGGTGTGAACCGCATGTACCTGCAACAGCTGTCCTTGGTGTCCATTGGCCTGGTCACCTTGCTGCTGCCGCTCACCAACTCGTACGTCATCCTCGTCTCGTTCACCCTGGTCATGGGTCTCTTCGACGGCTGCTTCATTTCGTTGCTGGGACCAATCGCCTACGAAATCTGTGGCCCCTCGGGCGCCACACAGGCCATCGGCTTCCTGCTGGGCCTCAGTTCCATTCCTCTCACAGTGGGTCCACCAGTGGCGGGCATGATCTTCGATAGCACGAACTCCTACACATTGCCGCTCATCCTCGCCGGACTGCCCCCGCTGCTCGGCTCCTCGCTATTGTTCCTCATCAAGTGCGTCAAGGAGGAGGAGAACGGGGTCAGTGCGCCGCGAGCGGTGGTAATGGCCAATGGAGACATCGAGATTGCCGGCAACGGCCATTATCGGTCGGCTGGTAAGTTTTTGGTTTTCTTACTCTTACTCAATTCCTTTTAAACTAGATTAATTGATTTGTCACTTTGTAACAGGCACCAAGTCCAGTGCACCGCTGATATGTGCCACAAGTGGTGTCAATGGAAGCGCACCCGCGTCCCCAACTATCCAGAGCAATGGACACGTGGACAACGGAACTGGTTCGTACCCCGACTCACCTTGGCCTAGCCCCACTCGCATCTCAGACTCCGCCGCCTGCGACCATCCCAGTAGCTCGCTTCACACTAACCCGGGCCACCTGCTGCCCAGCTGCTCGCACACCGCCCTGCTGAGCGGGCGCTCTGGCTCCAGGAAGTCCCTGCCCCTGGGCGACGAACCCAAGAGGCGTCGCTATAACTACTCCATCTACTAACCCACTCACTCACTCACTGCCTAGTTGCTAGCTGCTAGAGCTTCTCTGCTTCGCCTGCCGTAATCTGCCTTTCTGGTGTGGATCGAGTTTGTAATCGAATAGCATGACTAAGACGCACTTCTGTCCACTCCACATTCCGAGCACCTTGTCTCTAACCCTGCACCTGCATACCCAGCACACCTAAACCCCTAAACCCCTAAAACCCATTCTCATTCCCATAGACCCCGATTGCTTTGTAGATCGTAAGGCTCATCGACTTGGAACCGCTGTAAATAAATGCCAGCTTATGTCGCATACTACTCGCTGAGTGTTTCGGAGTCATCGCATGGGCAGGCTCGAAATCGTTCCACCCGAAAATCCGCCCAACTGTATTATCCTGTACATCTTTCAGGGAAACTCGCCGTGACCAACGGATCGGCGTCGTAGGGAGACAGACAGTCGTCGCACTAACTCTAAACGCTAAATTCCACAAAACTTTCGAAACCAATTGAAAAGTTCTGCCATTTTCCGCTGTAATCTCGTCGTCGGAGCCCGCAGCTTAGCCAGCGCAAAATCGAGGTGTTCATTCTTTATATAGACCATAGCCATCGCACATGTTTCCAAGCATATGCCCATTCATCATCAGATCAGGTGGAGACGCCTTGGCGCCCTACCATCCTCCATACGTGCATAATATACCTAGGCTAAGAACAGTTTGAAAACCAAATGAAAGTAATATTTTAAATTTTAATAAATAATACACAGAATAAGAAGAAGTCGAGTTTAATTAGTTTGGTTCAATCATTGTTAAGGAACTTTATGCTTTAAGGATATGTAAGCGTTTCCGACCTTATGAAGTTGATATATCACTTCCAAGTTGATTTGGACATGTCCGTCTGTCCGAATGAACGTCAAGTGGCGTTATAACTGGATTTTTTTTATAATATAGAGCGCTTTGCTAATATTTTGAAAAATTCGACTATTTAAACGCTTTCTCATTAAATAAAAATTAACTCTTTCCTTACTTACAAGTCCACAAACAAACACAATTTTTGTTTATGTTTTTAACTTTAAAAGCAAGTGCATACTATATATAGATCTGGTCGCCCATAAAAAGTAGCTTCAAAAAAGTTACGCATCTTGTTATTCTAATTATTGTTATTGACCGAACCCTACCGTTAATGAAATATCTGTGTCATCGCACTTTGCCATTTGAGATTCGTTAGGTTATACAATGCCATTAGAGGCACCCCTCCCCCAGATCGGAATCAGTGATCAGTGACGTAGTGCATCGTCGTTGGCCAATTCGCATTCTTGGAGCGTGAGGCGCATGTCACCACTGGCCATTAGTCAAAATTATAGCTATTTGTATGCGCAACCCCCCACGTCGAGTACCAATAAAAAGCGGCTCGCTATGTGCGGTTCAATGGGTCTCCACCCGTAGCCCCTACGGCTTCTTCTCTCCTGGGAGGAGGAGAATCAACCAGGTCGATTGCTGAGCTCCACGCGTGACAACAAATCGATCGATCGAGTCCCAAAGCAGTCAACACGTCCGGATTATAAAAAGTCGATTGACTGAGAATTGGCCAATCAAACTGTTGGCGCACTTCAAACCGATCGGTCGAAAATTGTTGGCAAACGGATTATTACAATTGGATAGCGGATATTGGCAAAGGATTAAGCATGCTGACCTGTACGCTGTGGTGTGGACTGCTGTTCCTGCTCTGGATCTACTTTCTGTGGAGTAGGCGCAGATTTTATCTGCTTACGCTCAAGATACCGGGACCACTTGGATATCCCATATTGGGCATGGCTCACTGGCTGATGCGCAGGGAAGGTGCTTTGGATATTGTGATGATTGGTCGGGAGTAATAACCTTAGTGTCCGTGCGCAGATATCCTTAACGCATTCGGTTGCTTTCTCGATAAGCACGGCCCGACCATTTTCTCCTGGCTGGGGCCCATTCCCTTTATGATTGTGAGTGATCCCCAAGTGGTGCAGGATATCTTCACATCGCCGCACTGCGTCAACAAGGGGATTATCTACAAGGCAGTGGACGATGGAGCTGGAGTTGGATTATTCAGTCTGAAGGGTGTGTGTCTATGGAATCGATTGTGCGAGTTACTTATGTGTGGATTTGTGTAGATCCCCGCTGGAGCATCCATCGGAAGCTGCTGAATCCCGCCTTCGGCCACAAGGTGCTACTCAGCTTCCTGCCCATTTTCAACCGGGAGACGGCCCTTCTGCTCGATCAACTCGAACCACTGCAGGATGACGGCGAGAAGGATCTCATTCCACTGCTGCAGAGCTTCACCCTGGGAATTGCCACCCGTGAGTAAAGAAGAATGTGTTGTTTGTTTGAAAGAAGACTCATAAATTATGGCTGTCACGTTTGTTGTTTGCATATAAACGTGGTCGAAAGCCAGAATGAATAATTCAGGTAAAAGACTCGATCTGATATTAAATATATGATATACTTATATGAGAGCAGAAACCACCATGGGCAGCGAAGTGAAGGACGAGGAGAGCTTCAGGAGCAATTCCTTGCTGGGGCGATACCAATGGTGAGTGTTGACTTGCAACCGGACTGCATCTATCCATTAATAGCATCCTGGAAACCATGACAGATATGTGCTTCTCCCCGTGGCTCAATAGCCGATTTTGCCGGCAGCTGGCTGGAAAGGAATCGCACTACTACCAGGCCAAAACGGAGATTCGTCAGTTTATTCAGAAGGTAACCACCTCCAACTACTTCCTCCGCTAATTCACTTACGAATCTCCTAACCCCCTTTTAGATAATTGAGAGGAAGTTGGCCGAGGACGAAATGGGAGTACTACCTGCCATCCAGTCCAAGAACATATTTCTAAACCTGGCCACGGATTTGATGAGACGAGGAGTGTTTACCCTGAAGAATGTTGAGGATGAGTCGAATATAATTGTTTTTGGAGCTTTTGAAACCACGGCTAATGCCGTGTACTACACCCTGATGTTGCTGGCGATGTTTCCGGAATACCAGGAGAGGGCCTTTGAGGAAATAAAGACGATATTCCCAAACACAGGAGACTTTGATGTGTCCTACGCGGACACCCAGCAGATGGTGTACCTGGACCTGATCCTCAACGAATCAATGAGAGTGATACCCCCGGTTCCGGTCGTATCCCGACAAACGTCGCAGGATCTGAAACTGTCCAATGGTATAGTGGTTCCCAAAGGGGTCCAGATCGCCATCGACATCTACCACATGCACAGAAGCAAAAAGATCTGGGGTCCGGATGCGGAAACCTTCAACCCAGATCATTTCCTTCCTCACAACATCCAAGACAAGCATCCGTACGCCTATATACCTTTTACCAAGGGCATTCGAAATTGCATAGGTAATTAAGTGACCGCTAATTTATGACAATTGTTTTAACTATATACTTATTATTTCGTTCTGATTAGGTTGGAGATATGCCTTGATATCGGCCAAAGTTACATTAGCCAAGTTATTGCGGAATTATAGGTTTTTAACGAGTTTTCCTTTTGAAAATCTTTACTTTGTTGAAGATATTACCATGAAGTTGAAATTTGTGCCGCTGTTGGAGCTCCAAAAGAGAACTTAAATGTTTATAGCACTAAGTGATTTAAATAGGTTAATAAAAGTTGTTGAATTAATGTGTTTTGTGAATTATACCAATATTAAAAAAAATAACATCTAGCTGTTTTATTATTTTATTAATTATTAATCAATTATTCCACTTTTTAAATTTATAGCATCATTCATGCTAACGTCTTTAGTTAAAAAGTTTAAACAGCTATTATTATTAGTATCTTTTCCGAAAATGTTGATACTCGCGTTTTTAAACCAATTTCAAGTTTCATGAATTCGAATTAAAAAATACTAAAAAAATACTTTGCGGATGTCAGAAAACTACAGTCACACTATAGCATTGCCTTAAACGCCGGTCATACGAATTAAAGCATAAACAAACTATGTCGCTCACCGATGTCTTGGAATTGAACAAAACGGAGATGTTCGCAAAGATCCGCAATGGGTTGCCCGTGGTGCAGAGGACTCAGAACCTGCTGGACTGCAAGGACGACCTGCTGTTTGCCTGGCACGCGAAGAACAGTTGCCTGCTGGTTCGCAACTGGCGCTCATCGCTGGCTGCAAAGGTGAATGTCCAGTTCCAGACACTGATTCCATCGTGCTTTGTGAGCCTGGAGGTGGACCGCGTGCTGGCCTCCAACGAGGGCTCCCTAGTGGCACTAAGTGGACCGCGCGGCGTTGTCATAATGGAACTGCCCCGTCGCTGGGGCCCCGATGGATACTACAAAGAAGGCAAGCCAGTGATCACCTGCCACTCCTTCGGCCTGGACACCAAGCTCTTCGTAAAAAATCCGCACTTGGAAGTGCGCCAGGTCCGCTGGCATCCGCACTCTGTGTCGGACTCCACGCTGATCGTGCTGCTCAACAACAACACTATTCGAGTGTACAATCACTCCAAGTTGCGCCACGTATGGCAGGTGGGTCCCACGGTGCTTCGAAGTGGGGCCAATAACTCGCTATGCGACTTCGGCGAGGTAGCCGTCGACTTTGACATCGCTCCTGCTGCAAAACCACGTGTCACTCAACCGGAAACAGCCGGCAATAACGAAACCACTTTAGACAAGAGCAACAAAACCCTTGTGGCGGCCAAATCGCTGCCAAAACAGGAGAGGATTGAGTGGCCCATCGTTTTGCTCCGCGAGAATGGAAACATATACATTTTGATGACTGCCGTGGACTCGGAGAATACGCGTCTGCAGGGCCCCATTACTATAACGCCACAGGCACATGACAATTATGGTCTGGAGTCGTGTGCACTCATGATTATCCCATCACTTCCGCCGACCCTGGTTATAGCTGAGTCCAACGGAAAGATCCACCATGCTCTGCTTATGGAGGCGGACGCCACTGAGAAATCTTTCAGCGAGGTTGACGATTTTGCGTTAATTGAACCCGCCGAATACGTTGTGCATGTACTAGAAACTGTCAAACTTGAGCTGGGAATATCTGCATCCGGAACTGAAAAAGGTGGAGACAACTGTCCCATATATTTAAAGCGGGATCTGATCAATGAGCTTCGCTACTTTGCCTACCACAACGCAGGACTTCATGCCATTACGGTCAGCTTTATCGCAGAGCTGCAACGCTACTTGGAGAGCGAGTCCGATGAAGATCGTCTAGAGCTGGCGGCCTCTGCAAGTGCAGAGTATATTCTGTGCACAAAATTCGACTCCAGTGAGACGGTGAACGCAGTCTTTGGACTTGCCCTATTACAAATTCCTGCCGGTATGGTTCTACTGCTGGGCAGCGGTCAGGTGATTAGTCTTAAGCTGGTAATTGATGCCCAGCTGTTGGTTACACTCAATGAGAATAAGCCAGTTGATCCGGAAGTGTCGCAGCAGGAAAGTGGGCCAGCGTTTGTCGATACGATTAAATCGCTTTTGCAACGTAGTGTTAACCAGCCCATCTTGGCGGATAAACTTTCCTCGCCATCCGTCCAGGAGAGCTACGAACTGCTTAACCAGGCAATCGAGGTGCTTCGCGAGCAGTACCTTAAACGACATGACCTTGTGCGCGCCGCCTTTACACGCCACATCAACCAGATCCAGCTGAAGAAGGAACAACAGGTGCAGGAGATCCAAAACCTGGAGCAGGAACGCGAACTGATCAGCGAGCGGGCCCACAAGCTTGCCGAGCGCTTCGAGGAGATTAGCTACAACCAGGAGCTGCTCGTCCGCAAGTGCAACGCCCTGATGCAGAGGGCCAATGCCTCACTACCCAATAATGTGATTGCGGAACGGCAGTTTTCCCAGGAGGTGTTTCGACTTAATAAGGTCACCCAGAGCCTGGCCGCTGGACTGGATAGTGTTAAGAAGACGTTTAACAAGCAGCGCTACCACATTTCCAAAACGCAAGATGACCTCAAGAAGAACGCGTACGAGCTGCCGGAGAAACAGCACCGCACTATCACCGAGATACTTACCCAGCTAACCGAAGAGATCGATCGCCAGATCACCGACGTCAAGCGCATTAATAAAATCGTTGGCATCTAAATTCGGATTGGAAAGCACACTGTTACAATTTCACCACGTTTTCATGATAGTAAAGCCGTTGCGTAGAACTAAAACGTATTTATAATAAACATGTCAATTAAGTCCTATTTTCGCTAGCTGGCTTCTGTTTTTTGTATTCGATGACACTTTAATGAGCATACGTCAGCGTTGTCGGCTAGACGATCCTTCATACAGAGACCACAAAAACATTGATACCCATGGGTATTGTGCTACAAAGTCTACTACAGTAAAATTTATTCTTGACGCATTGTCCCATTTTCCGGATTATTGTTCAAATTTCAATACTAGGAAAAAACATATATAATATTTTATGTTAGTTTCTTGATAATATAAGACTTCATACATCATAATTTGGAAATACAAAGTAGTACTTCAACATAGTTTTCCAAAATTGAGCTCCACTGTTATTAGAATACCGCCAATTTTTCCAGTATTTGGTTTTTTAAGAATCGCACTTCGATCGTTACTCATTTTCTCTGCAAAGCAGAACCCATTGAAAACGTAATGGAAAAGCATTTGCAAGGCTAATGACACTTGCCCCAAGAATTGAGGGTTTCGATAGCTATTGCGTTTTAGTGGCAGTCTGAAGCGAAGTTCGGCGGACGAGAGATGACGTTGATACTACTGGCCGCCCTGTCGAGCATCTACACCGGGATGTTCAATTACGTGAAGGCCAAATTCCCGTTCGTGATCGAGGCCGCCATGGTGACTCTGTGCTTTGGCTCCATCGTCGGCCGATTCTGCATAATGGTTTAGGAGAAAACTGAGGAGGCTCGAGACTGTGCGAATCGGAGGAACTTTATGTATATTTATATGAATGTGTCTTGTGGCCTTATGTGAATACAACTAAAAACTTAAATCTAAACCTGTGGCTTCTCAATCAGGTGAATGTAGAAGGCGGGAGTCTTCACCTGGCTCATCTCCTTGAAGTCACCATACAACTGGTGCTTGGCCTTGGCGGAGAAGATCTCGGCTAGAATCTCCTGGAAGCGTTTCAGCTCGTGGGGATAGTAGGACAGACGGAACTCGCTGGTCAGCTTATTGCCAGCGATCAGGTAGTCCATGGACACCAGGGCGGGCTTGCCGCAGTAGAAGAGCACGGATGTCTTGATGTCCGCCGTGTGACTCGTCTGCAATTAGGTGCAAGTCATCATTGGATTATTGGATTAATTGAATCGAAAGATGTGTTACTGATAAGGCGAGTGATGATTATGATGTGTTATGTGGTGGGATTCACAAACAAGATCATCCGTTCTTATCACCGCGATGATGCGACAACATTTACCTATTTTCACAGATAGTTTTTAATTGAGGAGATGATTAGCTAGAATTTCTACAACTCACTATAGGAGGTACGAACTACACGCTTATTGGATTAGATTCTACACACCGGAATTAGATTTTAAATGGGAAATTTGTACTTACATTATAGTAGATACTCTTGGCAGGCGTCGCTCCTGTTTCCAGGATATTGTCGTAGTTGCGATGATCGATGAGCAGGACGCCTCCAGGCTTGAGGCACTTTTCGAAGTTACCAATGGCCTGCTTGTGCTCCCGCTGATCCCCGAACCCGTCCATCAAATGGGCAAAGGAGTTGCCCAAGCAAATGACTGCATCGAAACCATCCTGAATGTGCTCCTGGATGTCGTCGTACAGAGTCAACCAGTTGGCTTCCTCAATGACTGTAGGATAGCAATAGATATAGATTTGGGGCAAAGCTTATTGGTCATTCACCAACTTACCCCACTTATCGAAGACAGCTTCCTTTCGTCGTGCCCAGCGCTCCTTAAGAGCGTACTTCAACATCTTATCAGAGGCATCCACTGACACAACCTCGAAACCCTCCTCCACAAGCATCAGGGAGTCCACACTGAAAGAAAAGTGTTGAAGATTGTAGAGTACAAAGTGGATTCGGAGGGCACAAGCTTGCAATAATAGCTTCTTAAAGGATTCTATACCATAGTTCAGATGAGTAGTGACTATTGTTCATTGATAAAAATGTAAGGATGATTTCGCATCTTACCCCGTTCCACAGGCCACGTCCAGGACACGCTTGCATCCCTTATTGCGCAGCATATCGATCAGGAAGTTCTTGTAGTTGTCCGTGCGCGAGTTTTTGTCCCCAATGAAGATTTCCCACACCTTGGCGGCCTTGCCATCGGCGTACTGATCCCGGACTCCTTCGGCGGAGATGCCATCGGATCGGGCAACGAACACACTGTCGGCGGAGGTGGTCATCTCTGTTGGTCAGCACTGGTCGGCGAATTGCGAGTGAATAATTTGCCGTTCCGCCATCACGTTCCACGTCGCCTTTCCGGGGATTCAGAAGCCAACAGCTGGCGCTCCCACAAAGTGCCGACGTCGTCCACATAGCACTTCGTAATCTTATCAGTTCCGCCCACTTGACGTTTGACCCATGGGCGGAATGACAGCTAGAGCTTCAACATCTGTTCCCGACGGAACGTGACGGGCTTTCGCTTTTGTGACTTGCTCCTGACCCTGACCCTCCGGTTTTGATTAGGAGTCAGCGATCGCATCCCCTGGTCAAAATAGAATGACGAAGCAAATAACTAAGCAAGTCAGCGTCAGCTTACAGTGAAATCTGTAATCTGTTATACCTTTGAAATGTGCAGATATTATTAGATCCTTTTAGTTCCAATCCAATTCTTGCGTCAATGAAACACTATTATATTTGTCCATATATATTTAACAAAATATAGTTTAAAAACTACAAAAGGTCTGCTCTAATTAGTATTCACTTTACATTGCATAAGCTCAATGAGTTATATATTTTCCTTGAATTTCCCAAAATCACTGGTTACTATTTTTGAGATAGTATTGAATACTGCGGAATCATCCGGGACTTACGTAAACCAAAGACTAAGATTCCTTGTTGAGTATATATGCTTTTATTTAAAATAGTATTATAAATATTGCACTGCTTTAAATAATTGGAACTCTTCTGTGTCCAAAAGATTGGTCATTATATTGCACCTTCATTTCTACGGATACGATCTTAGAGATAAAGTCTCACTGAATTTTCTATAGGAGGTACTTAAAGCTAATGATGATTACGTTTCCCAAGATAATTTCTCGTTTATACGGTAGGTTTGAAAATCGTCTTGGGAAACATAAGCCGTTCGATGGAGTAGAGTATTTACTTTAAATATAAGCTTATGAACTATGTACATCTTATCAGAACCAGCTTCTAGTGTCGGATCCCTCATCCTGGTCTATGGCAAGTAACCCAGCGAATCCTCTAACGAGGCGCTGACCGCGCGCATCGACTGATAGCTGCCCATGCGGCTCCTGCTGGCGCTGCTGCGTATGGAGGCGGCCTTGGCCTCAATGGCCTTTAGATTCGCGAGCAGATTGTCGGCACTTCCTCCGCCCGCCAAACCCATGCCCTTGCCCAGAGGCATGGGCGGTGGGAGACCTCCGCCCAAACGATCCGTGCTGAAGGATTCGCGGGTGCGGTACGAGGACCTTCTGGAGGAGGCGTACGATCGGCAGCTACCATTGCCAATCCTCGATCCCGGACCCTTCGGTGGGCACAGGCTCTTAATGTCCGTCGTCTGGCTGAGCTTCATGTCCGCAAAGACCGCTGCCGCCTCAACGCTCTTCTTCACGCTCAATGCCTCGTGCGGTTGCACCGGTTGACCGCTTCCGCTGATGCTAAAGAGCTCATAGTCCAGGCCCAACTTCTCCGCAGACTTTCCCTTGCGTGCCCCTCCTGCTCCTGCGTTGCTTGGGCGGGATTTGCGCTGCTGCTGCGACAGGGAATCCTCGCTGATGGCTGCGGCCGCCGCGGATCGCTGGCGACGATGGGTTCGCTTGCAGTAGCACTTGCTGGCGCTCACACAGCTGTCGGAGTCACAGGATGTAGTGGTTTCCGTGTGCGAGTTGTTGGCCGAGTCGCGTTCCATCGAGCTGGCCGGCTCCTCCTCCACCATGGAGCAGTAGCACTTGTCGTCCGAGCGGCAGGAGATCAACGAGTGCCGGTTGTTGGCTGCAGTTCCAGCTGCATTGGTTGGCAGGACAGCTCCGTTCGCGGTCTTTCGCGTGGGTGAGGCCAGGGCCATGGTACGTTCGTTCTTCTGGCGCAGCTTGTGGTTCAGGTGCTCCGTGCGCAGGCTGCAGTAGCAGCGATCGGCGGAGGCGCAGGCGCAGGACTCGGAGTCATAGCTGCACTCCGAGCAGGACACGTATCTGGAGGATATAAACAATGAGTTAGTTGCAATCGAAAACACTGGGATTAGAGTAGGAAGTCCAGATTTTCATGAAGTCCTTTTTTAAATAGATAGTAAAATATGTAGTACCTAATGGCGGAAACGTACCCACTGCTGCTGTTTCGATTGAGTCCTTGGGTGTGTTCGTTCCGCACCACGGAGACATCGGAGCCGCTGGTGGCCGCCCTATTCCGCTGGTGCTGCTGCTGGGCGTGGCTGTGGTTGATGGGCGGTCCGATGATGATGGGCTCACTGATCCTGGGCTTGCCCTTGCTGTCCAGCGTGGACTCCTTCACCGTCGGCTTGGCCAACTTGACGCGGCACGAGCGAAATTGGCCCAGTTGGAGCACCTTCTTCAAACTCTTTGTGCCGAAAAAACTCGTCTTTGCCTTCTTCTATAAGATGCATGATGTATTACTTGGACCATTCAAAGTTCAGAAAAGGAGACCCACCTGTGATCCATTAACACTAGCCTTGCGCTTCTGCTTCTTTTTCTTCTGCCGCCTCATGATATTCTTGGAGCGCTGGAAGAGCTCGTCCTGGGTCAGTGTGACCGCTAGCTTCAGCAGGAACTCCTTGTAGATGGGCTTCAGATCGTTGAAGGACATGCCGTCCGCGTCGATGATGGCGTACAGGATGTCGTCCAGCGAGTGCAGGTTCTCGTGCAGGCGAAATTCGTTAAACAGTTCGCTGAAACCAAGTGGGGAACTAGAAGCACAATTCAAGCGATGCCAATCAACCAGACCAAACCTTCTCCCCCATATTGCAAAAAGTTTGCCGCCCGTGCCCATGGGCCAGATGCAGTGGTGCAGTGCGCCAGTTGCATCCGACCACCGGACCGGTGACAATACTCACCCTCCTCCGCCGCCGCCTCCGCCGCCGAGTTTGCCCGAATGGCGTCTCGCCGCCCGCGACTTGTAGCGCGTCAGTCCTCCGGTGTTGAGAAAGCTTCCGGATCTGGGAATGGCCACACGCGTGAGGATGTCCCCGTTGGCTGGTGCCACGTCGACAGTGGCAGATAGTTCCGAACCCACCGAAGACTTCTTGCCGTGATGAGCGCTTTGATGCAGCCGGGTCACATGACCATTGCCACACACTATACTGCCACTTTGCGATGGTCCTCCTCCTCCGCCGCTTCTGTGGTTACCCAAACCAGGAACGGTGGAGGGAACCGGAGGAGCCCGCTTAGACTTGTGGGATTTGCGCCTGCGCTCCTCCGTCGATGTTTCCAACTCTGCCGTTTCGTTGATGACATTACTGTGTGAGCTTAAAGAGCTATTGGACACCCGCTTCTTCCGACCGGAACGGGATGGAGCTCCACCGGCACTGCCCCGGAAGGAGCTGCGACGTCCAGAGGCACTGGGCACAATCTGCGACCGTGAGAGGTAGTTCGAGCTGGCCAATGCCGAGCTGCTGGCGATGCTGATGCAGCTTACTCCGTTTTGCTGACGCGGTGCCCTCCGCTGGGTGCTCCGCCGCGAACTGCTGCTCACGTGGGCCATCAGACTCTGGTAGAGCGTGGCGGCGATCACGATAGCGTCCTCTGTGCTCTTGCAGATAAAACCATGGCACTCGAGCACCTTGGGCGAACTGGCCGACCGCATTACCACCGCGAAAATGGGCGCGTGCACATGGATGCTGTGCTCCACCGCCAGCTGCTCGCTGGAGCTGTAAATGTTATATATAAAATAGTATTTTAAGTAAATGTATCATATGGTCCAGAATTAGTGCTCCAAAGAACCTATAACGATATCTCACCTGAGTGGCTGGAACAGGGCAGTCTTGTCGATATTCTCTGGATCGGTGATCAGGGGCAGAAAGGCGGCACCACCATCGTCGTCGGATATGACGAACTTCACCGCCGACCACACGGCAATATTGTGGAAGGGCGTTATAAGGGCCTCGTTCTCCTCCGGAGCAGCCGCTCCATTTGAGATGGCCAGAGCGCTGATCTTCACTCTCAGTCCGGTGGCACAGATATCCAGCGATCCGGAGTTGAGCTTCTGTTGATTGAAATCAGGATATAATTGCCGGTTGGACGGATAATTTGAAGACATGCATACCTTCTTGGTCACCTCACTGAGGTACAGCTGACGCAGTGGCTCCTGCAGACCCTGCAGACTGGTCACCTTGTCCTTCAGTGGCAGCGAACCCAGGCAGGTGACATCGAAGCTGCTGGTCGCATCCTTGGCCACGTCCGTGAACAGCTGCTCGATCTGGGCCTGCACACTGTTGCTGATCCGCTGCACGTCCTTCTTGGCCGCCTCGGCCAGCACCTTGGCTGACTGCCCCTGACCCTGACCCATTGCCTGCTGGTTGTCCTGCAGGAAGCTGCTCAGGGAGCGCGGCGTGTCGCCCGAGGTGCTGGCCAACTCACTGCGCCCATACATGATGATGGAGCGGGTGCGATGCGATCCACGGGGATCGTCAAGGCGGCTGCTTCGCATGGATCTGGTTAGGGAGTAAGTAAAGGGTAATTTTATGAATTTTTATTGAAAGGTAAAAGGTAATCGAATCATTCATTCCAAACTAGATTGATAGCCAATATCAATAACTTTTGATTCTATTAGTCGAAGGACAAGTATTTGACATAATTTTCCCCAAAAACTCATAAGTTAGAATGTCATCTAGATCATCGATCAGATTGAAAAGTTTATGGATTTCGCTTCTTATTTTATTGCCGTTCTCCAGTCAACACGTTTAGTGCTTGAATCGAGAAAACGGTTCCATTTTTGTGAAAGTTTGACTGATTAACGCAAAAGCCGAGATTAGCATATTCGAAGCGCCGCGGAGTTTGAGTCCGAGTGTCAGCTATCTGTGAACTTGTTGGCTGGAAGCCGAATTGGCCACATCCTGCTGACCAGGTCAGAGCCCGAGAACCATGGAATGGCCAACTACGAAGAGAGGTTGCCGGGATAGAGGCGTCTTGGAGGCCGATGACCAAGTGCCGAACACCGAATGCAGCTTAAGGTGTTCCCAATTCGAGCCATTCTGTTTACCGCTAGCTGACATAAAATCGGAAATGCTTATTTCCATAGAACGTCTCCAAGTTTTGAATGGGAATGAAGATGGAGATGATGATGAGTGGTGATGGGGGAGGGGGAGCTCTTGGTTTTCTTTCTCAATCAATTTAGTAGTTCGTTCGCCGGCGAATATGTGTCGCCGATGAATATTTGTTTATTCAAAGAGCAAGTGTCGCTCTATCTTTGGATGGCCCCACTTTGGATTTGGGAATCTGCTCCATCGGACAATGTAGTTTTTAATTTTGGAACTAACTGTAGTTTTATGTTGGTTATGGAAATGCCAAACGGTAAACGAAATATCTCTTGAAACTAGTTTTTGTATCTGTATCTCTGCATCTGGTGAGTCGCGTTTTCGAGAACGAAAGTGTTGGGTGGTCAGCTGGGGAAATGAGAGGCTAATTGATTTGTTTTGCTTGGAGATGGAGAGCGAGGCTAATGGCCCACCAAAACACACCTCCCCAGGCAATTTGCTACCAATTACCAAATTTCACCCCGCAACTGTGACCGAAATCATCATATCCGTAACTCACCTGGAATCGTCAAACATGAGATCGATCTTCAGTTTGTAGATCGAGTTGCGGCTGACACTCGAATTGTTTTCGAGCTGGTCGCCGTCCAGGAGCCGAAAGCCGGAGGAGTTGCTATTGCTGTTGCTGCCGGCGGCGGGGGGCTTTCCACGCGTCCGGACCGAGTTCATTTTGGGCACAGCCACCGCGGTCTGGGAGTCCACCTTGCAGGTGACCATCCTCCTCCTTCCTGGTGGGCAGGACGTGCTAAACACTCGCGGAATGCCTCAGCTGCGGATGCAAATTTTCACTGTTTCACTGACTTGTTATTATTTGTTTTTAACTTGATCTCTTTGTTTGGTTTATTTGGGCGGCGGCGGAGCTAGCAATTTGTGAGCAATTAGCGGTGAATGCAATCCGTTTAGGCGCAATGAACGTTAATTCCCAACATGTTAGCGAATCGCACTGGGTATGAGATATTAGGCACACTGTAGGATGCCCGTCGAAGGTGTTGCATTTGCATGGCGTGCTCAACTGGGGCCATCATTCAATCATCGCACTGGAGCCGGCTCATTAATTAGCTGCAAGCAAAACCAAAAACCAACAGACTTTAGTTTTATTAGATTAAGAAACAGGCCCCCAAAACCGTTTGGCCATATAATCCACGAGTAGGAAAAGGTATTGCAAAATCGTTGTTAATAATATATTTATGATTCGAGTTTTCCAGTTTTACGTTTTAAGTTTTTACACTGTTTCGGCTGATAAATTGCCCAATGAAATGCGATTGTTTTATCGGAAAAATGCTGGTTGCTATTTGCAGCCACGCACTACGGACTGGTATTCGAGCTGCATCTATGAGATACTTTCACTGCAGAAATATTCGCGGTAATTAGCAAATGCCACACAGTAACACACACACACACACTCGAATGAGCCAATTCGAAATGCCATTTACTTGTGCCTTATTGAACTTCAACTCCACTGCACCACATCGTCACTCGTAAAAAACGCGGCCCAATCCGTTCAAATACTGGTCTAGCTTTTGGTAATCCGCATCAGCAATCCAGGTGCTGTAACTGGGCTCCGAAGCCGGGCTAAATCCGTCCGAGTTCGTTGAATGCCACACGGCGACTAAAACGGGCTCAAAACGTCGAAGTTGTTGGCCATAAGCTGAAAGCAAAAGAGCCAGTGGCAGAGAAAGAAAAGAAAGAGCGGCCCATAATAACAACAATATCATCTCTGGCGCAAGTGGGCAGTAGGAGCACAATGAGAATGCTTTTGTGTATCGCGGAATATGGAATATATGATGGCTAAATAAATGGCCAAACTGTTTTTCTTTTGGCCAAAATGACGGGCGACAGACAGAGAGAGAGAGAGGGGACAAATGCCACAATCACTTGCCCAATATTGGAGCATTATGTGTGCGGCTCAGCATTTGCATACCACCGATGTGAATGTCGCAAAGTCAATTTTGGGCAATGCACCATTGAGGGCTTAAACTAGCATTGGCAATTGGCCCGAACCGCGGGCAAATTGCAATTAAACCCCAGTGGTGTCGCGACTTCGAGTGGGTCTTCCAAACGCCGGTGGCCCGGTGGGTTTTGCCATTTGCGCAAGCGCAGAAGCTGTGACGGATTAGGGGATTCCGGGGCCAGATGGAGCGCATGGATAGCTGGATAGTTGGATGCGGCCAGGGGAAGGGTGAGCGGCGGGCTGCAGCAGTGAAGGCATTTTCGAAATCAATGACCGTGGTCAAGTCTTACGATAATTGGAGCTGCCCGCGGCCTCTTTCGCTCCATCGTAAAATGCATTTAATTTTTCACTCTGTGCCGAGCTGAAATCGCCTGGGCGCAGTTGGAAATTGAGAATGGCTTGGCCAAGAATGTGAATACTCGCCGAGCAGAAGAATAGTTTCGGTTAATAAGCGTAATAATTCATATGCATGCAAACAGGCATTACAGGCTTGATTTTAGATTTGCATTTTAAACTGCAAGTTAGAATAAACAAAAGAGCTGCTATGCTTCGTAGATAGTGTCATTAAAAGGGGCGATGCATGCATGCATGATGCATTTTATGATCTTTGGCCACCGAAATGAAATCAACACATTACCACCGCTCTTCATTCAAGATGATTTCAATTAAAAGTCCGTTTCCATTTCACTAATAAAACACTTTTGAGCCAGCCGTCGTAAAAATCTATATCTACGTTTGCATCAAACTTTCCATTTTCCATACGAGATTTTAATTTTGATGGCCTTTGATCGGCTGCGTTGTTTGTTTCTCGAGTGTTGACAACGTTTTCGGTTTATTCATGAGCTAACAGTAACAAGTAATTAAATGTGGTCCATTTGAGACAAAACGAAAAAAATGCAAAGCGATTTAATTTGGCCCTTTGTTGTTCAGAGTATGGCCAAAAAGCTCTGGGTTTTATGGGTTTTCTGGACCCTGAAGGGCCAAAGGGCCAACTTCAACTTGTGCCTGGTTTCGTTTTCAACGGATGTCACATGAAAAAGGCAGTTAAATAAGATACAAAAATTCAACTTTGTTTTCAATTCAAAGAACCTGTACACGAACCTGCCCCTTTTTCATTTTCGCTTTCAACGGGTTCTGTCCACTTAAATAAATAAATGGTAGAATTTTCCTTTGTGCGTCACCAGCTTTTACTTTTAAGAGAGAATTTTCATTTGGCAGCTAAAGCCGTTAACTGCACGCAGTGGCGGGGGTGGTGTTGATGGGTGATGTGATTTATTTAACAAATAACATCATACTACCGTGATCATCACTTTCTCTATTCAATTTACCAGGCTGTGTTTTAGCCGTAGTTATTCGTAGTTTCGGTGTCTGTTTTAAGGTTTCTTGAGTTTCTTGCAGCTATTTCAGAAATTAGTCGTATATTTTTTTCTGCTCAGCGCCAGCCCGACGAAGCTTGAAGATACAGATAGTGTGGATACAACCGGAGGGTTGTGCTGGAATTGGTTGGAAGTTGCAGGTTGGGAGTTAGGTGCTCCGAGAGATACGCTTGATTCCTTCGCGCTCGTCTTGTGCCCAGCATTGCGTATCTGACATGCGCAGGCAGTGAGAGAAAATGCGAGCAGACAACTAATCCAATAGATTGGCCATAAAGTCCGAGCACGAGCAACAGTTCGCGGCCTGGTGGAGAACTTTTCCCGCAGTGTACTTGGTGGACAGGTTCTGCAAATTATTCAAATCATTTGCACAAAAACATTGCGCAATTAAAGTCTCATGACTTTCCCTTAGACTTAAGGCCCAGACATAATCGCTCTGCGAGACTTTCTTTGTAGAATCGTGGCCCCGGCTGGGATACATTTCTTCCCCACTCCGAGCTTCAAGCTCCAAGCTGCCAGCTCCATGAGGCTCCATTCATTCATTAGCCAGCCGGCTGGCAGTTGCGTCACGATGCCGCGTCCGCCGAAATGAGTCTTGAAAAGTACACGACAATTGTCACATTGTGCTACTCATTACGCCATTTCCCGCCCCTTTCAACGCCCGTCCGACCCACTCTCACTCATCCGTGCAACAATAGCGATTCACTTTTCACGAGCTGGAGCGGTTTGATTTCGATTTTGATGCCAGCGGGGGGTGGTTAAAAAGAAATTAATTTCGCGCGTTTTAAAGCCCCTTTGTCAAATTGGCAGTAGCACTTGGACACTTTGCTTTACGATCTGGCTACGTGACTTGACCAAGATCACGACCACTGACCGCAAGTAGTGTGGATTTCACATCCTAAGCTGCTCATTAATATGTTAAACACTCGGTTTATATAATTGGCCATCATCAGTGGATTTCCTTGTTTACATTGTCACTGGTTTTGCGTACACACATGGCTTTCTTAGGAAAGTGATAAGTCGACACATGTAAATTATGAATATTAAATCAAAGGAATTCAGCTACTCTTACATTTTCAAAGAAGGTCGACTGTGATTGTGCAAAAACGGTTTGCATATGCATCTGTATTATAAACTCCTTTTGAATTAAGGCTAATATCTTTCGGACCGGTCGTTATGGACACTTTAGCGCACAATGCCCTATCCGCGAGGAGATGGTTAGGTGCATTACGCCGTAGATAATGAAATCCGACAAAGAAATTGCCCAAAAGAGCGTGACGCGTGGCGCTGCTCATGAACTCTGGGCCATAAATTGCCATAAGCATTTGCATTTGCATACCGCATGGCCAGTATTCACGGCCCAAAGCCCCTGGACTTGGACCTTTAGCGGTAAGTGGTCACGAAAATTCTAATGGAAATGTTTTTTGTTCGCCTTAATTGGACAACTCAAGATGTTTTCATCTTCTCCCACCAGTGCGAGAACGAGAATCGGGTGCTAAATGGCACTCACTCATCTTTGGTCAGCTAAGTTCAAATGGCGCGTGCTTTGTGGGTCAGCTTTCCGCCCATGATCATGTTAACGCCTCCGCCTCCAACGGGCGCCCGGAATGGACATTAAGTACCCGCATTGACACCATCTGATTGCCGGCTAACTGTGCTCTTTGTGGCCCAGTGCCGTTCCTCTGCGAGATTAGATCGTAATTCTGGGCTTTGGCCAGATAATTGCTTTCTTGTCATTTAACGCGTTCGCAGGGAAAGTTTGCACTTCTTGGTAGTACGAGAAAATAGATTTTCTTTATTGCTATTCATAATTACGGGGTGCGATACCACTGACCATTAAGGTCGCTGCCTAAATTAAGGGCTACTAGTTTCTGCCTGTGGATTAATGTAATTGTTTCTATTTTTGGATATACCGACTGTCTGGACGCCCCAGCGTGTCAATAATTGCTAGTACTCAAACACTGAGAAAAAATTCTTCGATTTGATATATCAATTACAGGTTGCCACACATTTCCTTGTTCCAAACACTTTAAATTTTATATTATTAAACAGTTAAAATGTTCTCAGGGCTCCCCTTTCAGTAAAATATATACTAATTGTCCCACAGATATTTACACCATGATGGATTGCCTACTGTTATAAGACCGCCAATTGAATCGATGTACAATCTTGTACTGCATTAGAATGGTTCATTAGCACATTCTAGCGTCCCGATCAAGAGATTGTTCGATAGCGGTAAACTGGTGATTGGAAATGGCTCAACGCACGATTATAGCCACATCCATCGCCGAACAGACGTGTCTGAGTGTCGGAGATCCAGTCGAGGAGTTATGGCTGTGACCCACCTTCAGAAGTGGAAACGAGTCGGATCGCAGCTGAAATAAACTGCGCATCGATGCTCCAGTTTCTGAACCGCGGACCTGTCACGCAGCCCCAGCGCCGAGGAGAAAATCTGAAAATAATTGCTAGAAAAGCCGAGAGATCCCTCCTAGAAAGAAGCGCGCGCGGATAACAATTGCGGCCAGCGGACAAGTAGGTAGGAAACCTGAACGAGTTTAGCAGGAAAAATGGCTTGTCGATCTTGATTCGAATGTCGTCGCCATGGCATGGAAGCCCAAGAAGCTACCAATGCTACTCACAGCTGCAGTGGTCGTAAATCCCGCTAATCGAATAAGCGTTTGCCGCTTCGCTAACAAGGCTTATATGGATTGCTTGTCAACGCACACACCTTGTCCAGTTTTTATGCGCCATTCTTGGCCAGGAGAATGTCGTTGCCTTAGTTTGTTCTTCGGGTAATTAGGATCAAATCAGAAATTTAATTGGCAGGAATAGCAATAATTGCATTGTTAGCTAGAAGAAGGCACTCAAAAACGAAAAGATGGATAGTTGGCTAGCACAAAATCATGTGACTACATGTCGTATGAGTAATATACGAATATTTTAGACTGATTCCTTACCTTCATTGGCTTTTCCTTAACACATAATCACTTTTCACTTGGCGGATTTTAAATTACTAAATGTCGCTCTTGATTAAACCGTGCAATAGAAGAGGCACAACTTTCTTCGCCAGACCCGCAATCAAAGTACAAATTCTGCTTCTTTTCCCAATGACTCGGTCACGTTCCTATTCTTCAGTAGGCGACAACACTTTCGTTCGCTCGTAATTTGCATTTTCCAGCCGAGAAAATGGTGTGGAAAACTCAGCAGCCGAGGCAGCGACCGGAGTGCGCGAAGTCAATAACGAGACTAACAGCGGCTGGCCAATTTGATGGCTCCCAAAGCCGAGCTCGCGATGCACAGGCCGCGAAAGAGACAGCAACAGGGGCAGAGAAAGAGACGGGCATGGTGGAGTAGCCGGTGCAGTGGCCAGTTTTGTTTTGGCCTCTGCGCATGCGTGCCGTTGGCCAAACAAAAGTGCTGACATCTGACGACTGACGGCAGCAGTGGATTAGCCAAAAGTTTGGCCAGCTGTCGGAACCTGCGGCGTCTGGTGATCCTAAGTACGACACTAATGATGCCAATTTGCCACGCTTAAGTCAGCAGAAGTCAACAGAAGTTAACTAAATAACTCTTCCCTTTCGCTAAGATGCATAGGACTTTAGAAGAATGTTTACATAAATGATTTCTCCTAGCAGGAAATGGTAAAAAGACTTAAGCACACTTATTATTAACCACTAGACATAGTTGATAATTTAAGTACAATGTTTTGATTAAGGCATTAAATAATGTACTCTTCGATTTAATCTACAAAAAATGATAGAAAACTGTTTCGATGGTCGATCTTCAACCTAGTTTAGTCAAATCCTACATGACTCACCTTAGATTACCATTACTCAAATCGACTTATTTCTTACCTAGTTACTGTTAACTATTTTTTATTTGCATGACACTCATGCAACATATCCTCGCTTTTTTGGAGCAGGTCAGGTCGCATTTGCTCCGCCCGTCCACCTTGACTCGATCTGGAGGCCCAGTTTCCAGTGCCGAAAAGTGGAAAAACCTGCGTGGACAGTGGCCCAAATTGCCGCGTGCCCATTCGCAAGGCAAATCTCTGACTTTGGCCAATATTCGAGTGAACCGTTAGACAGACGATGGCGTTGCGGTCGAGTCTGCAGCTCCAAGCCACCCGGGCCAAATTAATTCATGTTTTGGCCAGGCCGTCGATAACTTTGGCCGCGCATATTCATGCCATCCAGCTGGGATGCCTGGCTAGCTCCATGGCATCATCCGATAGGAAACTGGTTATTTGGCTCGGGCCAAAAAAATGGGTCAATCTCTTAGTAAGAACAAGTGTCAGGTTCTGTAGCAACCCACAAAAGATGAGGTTTTCCAGCGGGCGACGCATCTCAACTCCTTTGTGCCCAGAGAAACTGGGCCAGGCGATCTGTTCTAGTTCGATTCTGGGGGATTTAGCTGAAAAGCTGAAATGTGCCATAGACAGATGAGCTCATGGAGCACCATTTACCGTAAACGGACTGGCTCCTGGCGTGCCATAACCCATTTGAGATCGGACTTTGTCAATCCCAAGTCGCCTGTCTGCTGCTGCCAGGTGCTGAACTGGATTTGACAGCCATTGGGACCACTTTAAAAGCAATTCAAGAGGAGATTACCCTCGTTGAATAACAACTAACTTATAGAAATCGTCTCATTACGAACACAAGTAGGTTGGGTAATCTCTGATGTGCTAATCCGATCCACTGGCAGATGCTGCCACATAACCATATTATATCAGCTTACTATTAATTTTGACTTGTTCTATTGGGGTTATTGACTTGATCATGCGATAAAGTTTTGGTAAAGTTGTGGTATGCATCGCTATTTGAGGAGAATCAAAGAGATGACGTGAATCATTATAATTGGGTCAAAACAGAAAATTCTTCTAACAGGACATAACGTGAAAATTCAAAACAGAAAATTCTTCTAACAGGACATAACGTGTTTCTACTGAAGGCACAATTTCATTGTAAATATTGCATGAAATAACAGTCTACCAACATAACAATTTGGCTAAAAGTAAAAACTTATAAGGCGAAAACCCAAAGAAAGTTTTATAAAAAATTTGTTGAAAAATACTTAAGTGTTCAGCAGTGCGAATTATCATACATCTTAATAAAGCTTTAAAGTATGCAACAAATAGTTTAACAGCTGCATAAAGACTTCGTGTAAAATGCTAGTTAACATGTAGAATGCATGTAAGATTAACACAATTATATTCAATCATATGCATAGGTAGCTTCCAAAATATATAAACATGATTTAAGAAACAAATGCTTTAAGTGAAAACTGAAACCCATTAAAACGTATTTTCCAAATTATATTTAGAAAAATATACAATGTTATTTCTTAACTATAAAGACAATGCTCGTATTAATATAAACAGGTTTAACATATTTTTGGTCGATTACGAATAAGGATATTATACATTTCATATTACGTATTTGGTTTAAGTAAATACCTATTCCTAAAAGGGGGAATTCGGTGGCAGGGTGCGACTTTATACGATCAAAACTGGATGCTTAGGGCCAAATGACGTTACTAAAATACTAACAGTTGCAGTTATTGATTGGTTCGTTTTCTTGTTAGTCCCAGATTCTCTCTTAAAATTTGCATAGCTAACTAAGTCTACATAATTACAGTCGGTGTACACTAAAAGCTCTGGTCCTTAGGATCGCGAGGATATAATCGCAGAAAGGATGACCATGAGTCCCAGGAGTATCAGGGGACTCGCGGAGTGACCACAGCTTCCTGCGCCGGTCGCAGAGCGGTACTCATCCTCAGGCAGATACTCCCGAATGTGACGCGTTTGGTTCATCATCCAGTAGAAGGCCCGCATGTTGCCCAGTCGCTTCAGTTCGTCCCCAATATCGTTCCGGATCTTGGCATTGTACTCATTCAGTAGACGCTTCTCCGCGGCACTCAGGAGCGTACTGTCGATCAGTTTGGGCTCATACGGTACCATGGTGACGTCCCGGAATGCAAGGAAGCGTGCTCCACTGGGATGCGTGTGGCCAGTGTCCACCACCTCGAGCACGTTCTTCAGACGAACGCCGAAGTCATCACGTTTGTAGTAGCCGGATTCTACAGGACAAAGCTGCTTAAGCTGAGTGGCTTGGTTATATACCAGAACAACTTACCGCTTGAGAAGAAGTAGCCTTGCTTGAAGTGGAAGCTGCTGTTTTTACCATAGGAAACTGATATGGGAGCTGTGGTGGAAGATAAGTATCTTTTAATAGAAATCATATAGTAACAGACAACATGTACTCACGTTCTTCCACAGACCCAAAGGATCCAATGCCATGACCTGTTGCCTGCGGAAAGTCCGTCATGTCCTTCCAAACCATGCTGCGCACCAGGGCGTCCACCTCGGAAGGCTTCAGATCGGACGGGAACTTCAGTTGTGCCAGATGCAGAATCCCAGCCAGAACATTTGTGTATGCCTTTTTCATCTCGTGCGTGGGCTCACCAAAAATGAAGGTGCGCGACACGTCGGTGGTACCCTCCAGATACTGACCCCCCGACTCGATGACCAGCAGACTCTGGTCGGAGACCTCGATGTTGGTCACATTGCTGGAGATGTAGTAGGGCAGAGCGGAGTGTTCTCCATAGGCCACCACCGTTCGCAGGGACAGGCCCTTAGCGTGCTTCTGCGACAGACGCCACAGCTCCACCTCATACTTGATCTTCTCCTCGGTCCACTGTTCGGTGTGGAACCTAGTCTCCATGTTGCTCATGGCCTCACAAATGGCGGCGCCATCCCGGATGTGTGCCCTTCTCATTCCGGCCTGCTCATCGGAGTTTTTCTGTGCCCGCATAAAGATAATGGGCGAGATCTCCCAGACGACAATTTTGCCAGGCATGGAGGTGTATATCGCCTCCGACGCTCCAAGATCCTGTACGCAAGGAGCAGGCACAAGGACGCGCTTCCAGATCTGAGCATAGGTACGAATGTCACTCCAGATCTGATTGTATTCCTTAATTCTGAAACGATTTAAATTAGCAAATCTACGATATAACCTATATATACTGCTTACTTCACGCAATCTTCATTGAAACAGTCTGTGCGCAGATGAAGGTCAATGCCCAGACTAATCTTGGAGTGGTCCACATAGAAGAATATATCATTTTGACTAATTACGGCGTACGACTGATGGTGAAATGGTTGTTACTTATAGAGGCTATGTTAAAATAACTGGAACCCACCTTAATCACTGGAGTATACGGAATGTCTGTGCCCCGAATGTTCAGCAAATAGGCAATCTCGGTGAGCGAGGTGACCACCATTGCATCGCAGCCCAGATGCGCCAGTCGCCTTCTCAACTCCTTGACCTTGTCCTGCCAACTCTCGCCGGCGAAGTGCTTCTCGTGCACCTTTATCACCTGGTTCTTGGGCACCTCCGGTCGATCATCTCCCCAAATGTGATCCACCAGATTGGTATTGATTCTGACCAGCTTAAGGAACTTATCCTCCAGCTCTCGATCCCACTGAACCCAAAGGGCGTGTGGCACCAGATGGGGATCGGCACCCACTCGCTTGTCGATGTGGACATGGCTACCCAACCAGTCGGCCACTGAGACATTCCCGCTGGTCAGATAGATCTCCCAGTCGCACTCCAGCTCTCCATCGGCCTGCTGGGCATATCTGTTCTCCACCCAAATGGCTGCTCCGTGACTGGTCACGGCAGCAAAGGCACGCACTCCAGAGAAGCCGGACAGATATCGCAATCTCTGATCTCGCGCTGCCACCTCCTGGTTAAGATGTTCATCAGTGGAGGGCAGTATGTAGCCATAGATTTCTGGTCCCTGCAGCGTAGCTCTAATCTGCATTTGTTCGCGCATCGCCATCAGCCGATTGTGATAAGCACTCATGGGCTGGATCTGAAAATAGCCAGTCGGGTAAAAAAAAGATATTCATATGCCCAAAAAGCCACAACTCACATGTTTGCCCTTGCGGTACTGGCAAATCTCGCGATGATAGCCAGTCGGCTTTTCCGCAGCCACAAAGCTCACGACTGCAAACAATCCAAGAAGGCCATAATAAATGAAAGGAAATATTTGCAAGTCGTAAAAGATGTTGATAAATAAAATTTAAATTGTTGTCATTAGTAGCCAAATTCGTTATGCTTATTTATTAATGGCCAAACTAGCGATACCAAAATAGCATCAAGTGCGTCACGGTGCCGGGACAAATTTCCCACGCTCGTTAAACGGCCATGCGACGCGATTTTTACTATATAGTGTGGCATATATATATATATATATTCGCCCAAGTGAGACACTGAAGCATCTCCGTAGTGACAGGCGGAATATTCGCTTGAATTTCACTTTGAGTGGACCACCTGCCAACAGCCTCCCAAGTTGAGTCAACGCTGCGTATGCGTAATGGAAGTTCTGCTCGACTTGGTGTGGGTTTCCAATCCAACACCAAAAGGCAAAGAAGTGATTGGGATGTCAAAGCAGGGAGACAGCCAGGCCAGCTGACAAGTGAATGAACGAGTGTCGGCAGTTTGAGCAGCTTTTCAAGCACGATTTGTCAAAGTTTTGTGAATATAATTTGAAAAAATTCGAATGCGAGTATTTGCCATACGGACCAAGGCGAAAAGCATATATGTTCAATTGATTTATTAAGACACAACCGGGGAAAAGGCGAGACAAAAATATAGTAATAAAGGGTATAAAGATTGTGTGCTAAATACAATTCCATTACCATAAACATTTTGTTGATTCAAATTTTAATTAAGAGACCTTGAAACATTTGCAATTAAAGCAATACATCTATTTTTATTTGTAATAAAATTAGTTCAGAGCATTCCATCTTCGTCATGACTAAATCAGATATATATATCTTCTTGTTTATCTTTCATCGTTTGTTTAAGTGGAAATATTTGGGAATTAATTTTCTTGTTAATATCCGCATACTCATCTACTCCTGCCTAGTTTATGTGATCTAAAAGAAATATACGAATGACGGGCAAACATCCAGTTGACACAGCTGATTTGGCATTTGTATAAATAAACATTATGCCATTTGGCGATCGCATACTTTCGTGACGCACTGTAGCCAACAAGCCGCGGTATTCTAATCGAAGGCTAAAATGGCCGCGGGGTAAAAGGAATTCAAGTTCCTGGGGCCATGTGCGAAACGCCATTCGTTTACACAACCGGCCAAAAATACCGTAAATCGATCAAAAGTCCATAAAATAAGCATCGGTCCGCCGTAAAAATAACATGGTAATAGGTGGTCGTACTCACCCAGCAAGATGCTCAGAGCCAAGCGCCAAATCCATTTGGCTGTCGTCATTGTTTTTATTTGCACTTAAAATTTCCCGCGATGTACTAGCCGGCAGTCCGCAGTCCGTAGTTTGTAGTCCGTATTCCGTGGATCTTGGCCCAAAAGTGCGGGATTTGTTTGTGTTTGCCCGAATCGGCTCTTCCTGCCTTCGGCACTTTGGAATTGTTGCTTTTTCGCGGATTCTTGTTCTTTTCTTTTATGGAGTAAACAAATCAAATGGTTGCAATTAATGATCTGAGCTAGAGGCGAGATCGGCGCAATGCCCATGGATCTGGGATGGCGGGGGATGGGGATGGCTCTTCTAATGGCCATTTGTCTGAACGATGCACTTTTCCGGTTAATGACCGGAACGTGGCACATGTTGCACCTAGCTGCCTGTCCATTGCGGAGTGCCACATACATGTGGCAGTCCAAAGTTAAAAGGGTGTTGGCCTCGCCCGGCGCTTTCTTCTAATTGATATGCCGTGCGCCGTTCGACCAACTTCTAGTCCCTGGTGTAATAACTCATCTGCTGGCGACATTTGTATAAATAGCCATGATATCAGCCCGCTTAGGAATTTATAACTTCCGCCATTCGCGGGCTGCCTTTGAATTGGATTTTCCTTTTTGGAACACACCAATTTGGCAACTATTCTGTTTGGGGCTTCTGTTCTGAAGCTTAACAAAATATTCATTTAATTGCCGCCTTAATTAGCCATGCGTAAAGCCAAACGAATCAGTCCAATCATGCTGCAAATGAGCAACCAAAGCCAAAGAGCGTGGGTGGCTGTGGAAGTGGATGGGATTCCAAGTTCCGAACTGTAACTGTAACTAACCCTTTAGAGTACCTATAACTTTAAACTGGTTTTCAAACGCACAGATGGCAGTCAAAAGCGATTGAAAGTGATTGGGAAACATTTGAAGGCATCTGCATCGCGTGCAGATAGCTGTCAATAAAACACGCAGTTCTCCATTATTTTGCCATTTGTGTGCCAAAGCAATTTTCATTAACAAATTTCGAAGTGACCAAGAGAAGGTTTACATTTCGCTGTCGTCTCAATTGAGCGATTGAAAAACAATTTTGCCGCCTGGGCGTTACTCGACTATTAGAGGTAAGTTGTTGCTGCTACCATTGTTCGCATTGCCATTTTATTGCTTCGGCACTGGCGACAGATATGGCGAATCAAACGCCCCACATCCCATTCCTATTTTCAATCACACACATAAATACAAGTAGTACAACCACATTGTACAATCCAGCCACCGCAATGAATATGGCTTGCGAAAGGCCATTGAAAGGCATCGGAAATAGTGACATTAAATAAAAGTTAAGCAAATTCGCCAAGTTGTGGGCGCTCGTCATCGACATGTATGTACATATGTTCGTGAAAGTGGCAAGTGTCCCTGTAATCCGCCTCCGGCTGGCAATTATACGCTTGACTTTGGCACCAAAACGAGATGATGCTCTAGTTATCGCAGTGCTTGATATTTGTATTTGCATGTGCATTTGCTGCCAAGTCTCAAGATGACAGAGTGGATTTGGGCCCATAATGTGCATCCAGTGCCAACTGGCCGCCTGCCCTTAGATCTTGGTTATATCACAGCACATCCAGTGGAAGGAATCACCCGCAAATTTAAGGGGGAATGCAACACCTGCCGACGAGCTATATTCGGCCTTTTGTTTACATTTCTAATTGGGGAACATTCGTGAATTGGGAGCGAGGTGGTCTCATTTGTTTTTCTTCAAATGCACCGCATTTCATTTCGATTTCAATGCTTTGGCGGTCACGGCAAGATGCCGCTGACTTACACAGAGAACATAGTTGCCAAAAAAGAACCAAAAAATACAAGAATCCCCGCCAGCATATACACGATCTGCCAGATTATTTTGTTTTCTATAAGTAGGGAGGTGATTTCAAAAATTGAATTGAATTCTGCGCCAATGCGCACCTTGGGCGTCACGAAGCGCCAGAAACAAATTCGAAATATATTTCACGGCACTTGCAATAGAGACTGCACATTAATAACGGTTGGCCCACTGCGCGTATGGGTGACGTGTTGACAACGTTGCGTATACGCAGCGTATATCACCGCGTTTGCACCGCCGTTCGAAATAGCCGAGGAATTTCAGAATTCAGAATCATCTACCTTTGGCGGTTTTCAAAGGCGCACACACACACACTACTTCCGTTTTTCCTCGATTTTTTCTTACTACTAACCGAGGGAGGAGCAAATCCAAGCGAACCGCACGCGTGTAAAGCAACAAGCGAACTGAAAAAACTTTTTGATATTGCTATTTTGTTTTTTTCGAAATGTGTGGCAGATGAAAAAGCGCTGGCACACACCCACAGAGCGAGTGAGAGAGAGAGAGTAAGGGGGAGGGACAGCGAGAGTAAGAGTGAGAGGGAAAGAGAGACTAGACTAGCTAGCATGCAGGCATAGACGATTTAATCGGGAAAATAAGTGCTTGGGGTGCAGGAGGAAAAGCGGCGGAAAATGCGGCGGGAAAAGCGGAACAGCTGAGCGAAAGGCGCACGAGCGGGAGCTTTGGCGTTAGACGCTCGCCAGACAAAAGTGCGGAAGAAAATGGGAAAAGTCTCCTCTTCTCGCCTGCAGCACAGTGGACGTGGTTGCTCGTCCGTGGATGGTTTGGCAACCCAATCCCGGGGCCATTACAATGCACTTGTGGCGACATTGAGCGGCTTGCATTTCACTTTAGCCCGCCAAGTCGAGCAGACAATGACGTCGTTGAGTCGCTGGATTTCCAAGTGAGCCAATCCAGGGCGTTCGACTTAAGCAATTGTCTCTTCGATTCGATGGAATCGAAAAAACGAGGCTGTCAATTGGTGTTTTATGGCTTTTAAATTGATTCTTTGGCTAGCGACCGAAATCGAAATCGAAGACCACTGTGCGGGCGCTTGCATAATACGGCGTAAACAAATACATATCCGAATTGACGAGCTCTTAATCTCAAAATCGTTTTGTTTATTTCATTCGGTCACGAAGCGAGCGCCTTTTCATTTCGCTCATTAAGCTCATTTACACAGCGACAGCCACTCGATTTTCCGATGAAAAGCGGAGCGTCATTTGAAATGATGGGAGTGCCGACCGAAGTCGGGTGGGAGTTCAGCATGCTCTTGTTTATTATGTTGCTAGCGAGCAGTATGTAATCTTGCCGCTCTCTGATCGCCCATGCTCTCCATTTGTTATTAACTAATTAAAAATCGACTTTGAAGAGCGCCGCCCGCAATGCCCCACGTGGCAAATGAGCTTTTGATCAATACGCCTGACAAGCAATTAGGCGTACGGGTGCAATTTCTTCTGACTTCTATGTAGCTTAGCCGTAAATCATTTCTGGTTGACCTTTAGTCTAATCTTGGGACTTGAGGGGGTGGGGAACTGACTTCAAAGCAATCACACATTAAATATTTTCCAATGCATAATGCAACAGTTTCCATGCATCTTGTAACTCGGAGGCTAAACTACGGAACTTAACTGCCATGTTAGTCTCAGAAAACTAGCTTTTTCACTAATTGGCCATCACTTACACAGTTAATACACATGGCATTGTTTTTTGGCTTAAGTTTTACTACATGCCAAATTGGCAATAACTTTTGCAGAATATTTCCGTCAAAATGTTGCCAAAGCTAACTAACTAAGAGCCGTGCAAAAATCAAGATTTTTCTAACTGCAGGCTTCATTCAATGAACTTTAATCTTTCTTAATTTATAGTCGGCATATATGTAATCCAACAAAAAAGATTCGGTTTCTTTGCGTAAAGTTATGAATGAACAGCATTGGTATACATTTTGTGAATCAGTGTATCTTGATGATCATTCACTCAGCCCAAAAATATGCAACAGACTTTAGGAAAACCACCCAATAGACACTCCACACGTTGACCAATCGAAAATATTTATTCTGACTTCCCATCAGACACGATAAAAAAGAGCTTAACTCTATAAAAAAGTCTAGGTATAAATATTTTTGTCGAACTTTTGCAAATTCTTAGCGGCTAAAGTGCATTTAAAATTAAACAGTATGGCAAATGCTTTCGTTTCAATTCGAGTTTTCGTTTGCTTAGCTTGCAGCTGCTCTCAGTCAACAATTTAGTTACCAAAATGAACATCCGGCCAAAGAAACAGCCTGAAGTATTTATCGAAATCTCAAAGTTTATAAATATGGTATTTACAGGGCACCATGGTGTTGGCATCATGGTGCTGAGAGAGTCTACAGGCATTCATCGGTCTCCTCGTTGCCCATCGGCAGAATGACGGGCGACGAGAGATCCACATCGAGCAGCTTCATCTGGACATTGTCCTCTTCCTGAATGTCCTTGCCCAAACGCTGTTCCTGCATCTCAATGTCCAAGGTGCCGTGCTGCCGTTGGAAGGAAACCACGAAGATGACCAGCGAGGCCACGATGAAGATCACTGCGGTGCCGGAGCACAGGGCTATGATCAGGGTGGACCGGTAGTTGGTGGCTCCGGACAGCTGGGCCGAGTGCTCGTCGGCTGAGTTGCTATCGAAGGTTTGGCCAGCATCGTGTGGGGGATAGGAGACCAGCGGAGTGGCGGTGCTGTCGTCGGAAGAGGACTTTGCCTCATCCACAACGGGCTCGTTTTGCTCCTCCGAGGAGTCGTCATCCACTATTGCTCTCTCAGTTGGTTTTTCATCCGATTCGGAGCTATCCCTTTCTACCGTGGATTCATCATCTCCTTTTGGAAAGATCACTTCTTTGATTGGTTCCTCGGGGAGATTTGCTTCACGGATAGACTCGGAAACTGCCTGGACTGTACGTTCTTTTAGATGCTCCTGTTGAACTGAAACATCTTCCTGGGGTTCCTGCTCCTCAGCAATCTTGGCAGCTTCTGTGATAGCTTCAACTGTTGTTTCAGCAACGTTTATTTCATCTTGTGCATCATCAGGATCCGCTGCCACCACAGTTGCTTCTACAGAAGGAGTGTTGACCTCCACTTGCTCCTCCATTTCCGCCTTGGCCTCATCTTCCGCCTTTTTCTCGATCTCCTCATAGCGTTCGGTAGCTGATTTAGTGGGTTCCACGGTGATCAAGGGACCTGCCGTGGTGGACGTTTTGGCTGGAGCCTCCTCACCTTCAATGGTGTTCTCATTGATCTCATTCAGGTTGTCGTCGTGCTCTTCAAATTTACGTTCATTGCGAACAGTCTGGGATTCCTCGGAAGGCTCAAAGTGTGGTTCCTCAGATACCTCAGGCGCAATTTCAACGGGAGATGGGTCCTCCACGCCTTGTTTTTTGGTGACTTGATGCTTGGGCTCCTCGTATACTGGTACTATAGTACTTTCATCACCATCGAATTTCTCGTGCTCCTGCTCCAAAGCCAGAAGGTTAGTTTTGGTAATCGGTTGCTCAGTGATGGCCTTGTCTTCGTTAAGAATCACGGAAACCAGGTCACTGGTCACGCTGGGTAATGGTCTGATGTGGCTCTCTAACTGCTCACTGGAAACGGCAATGTTATCCGTTACTGTCTCCGCTTCATCTTTATTCTCTAAGCGATCCTCATCGATTGTCTTTGACTCCTCTTCAGCATCCAGGGTTTTGGGCTCCCGAGCACTTTGGACCGCAACTGCGAAAATAGTAAATTTAGTTACTTTTTTTGCAACTGAAGAGTTAATATTACTCACTTTTGATTCCATGATTTTCAAGTGCAGCTTCCGCCACTTTTTGAACTTCCTCGATGATTGGTTCCACCGGAGAAGGAGCATCTTCCACCTCGCTGTTCACGTCGTTCTTTATATCCTGCTCCAGATTTCCGCCGTAAACCGATACAAAATTATCAGTAGCCTCAACAGGATCTACAGGATTAGATTCTGCTACTTTAAGTTCCACGACTGGATGGGCAGTAGATGTTTCGTTTTTGATAATTGGTTCTGGTGTTGGTGAAGTCTCCTCCGACTGGATGGGTAGTATTGTGGTACCGTCCACATCGTCCACTTCTGCAGGCAATGAGGTTGACTCGACTAAAACGAGAAAATGTGCAAAACAGTTAAGATTTATAATAAATTTTATTTTTAGTTGTTTGTTTTGTTTAGCCAGTACACAAACCCCATGTAATGGTAATGTAAGATGTAGAAGAATAGTAAGCTCAATGTAAAATGTCAATAATATGTAAAATATTGCAGATCAGCTTAATTCTTAAAAAAAAATTGTATTAAAATATAATAAGGAACACAACTCCCTCTGCGAACATTTAATTGTTATCACACGCGTTTGGTTTTTGATATTTGTTAAATAAAAATCTTTGGTTTTTAACAAAAATTAATTATGACCCTTTAAACAAAGTATGATTATTACTGCAGCATTGTGAATCGAAACTTCGTGATGAACTTTCTGAATAATTAAGTTTACATCGATGACTAGGCTCGGCTTTCTCTCAAGAAACTGAGAACACGTCGCAAGTACTTAACCAGAAATGGAAATAGGCTTGGAAAATATTGAGAGCTCCTCCCTAACTTTCCCCCAAAAAATATCAGAATGCATTTAAAAGCGGAAATTAATAAAATGTATTTTCGAACGATGTTAATGGACGAACCGCTACATTGATAAACCTCCCATTTAACGCGCTAATAAACAAATATTACAGCCATATTCCACACGAGTGCCATTAGGCCTTTTCGTTGGATTCTTAATGCTTTATAGATGGCATCTTGCTGGATATTATCCATTACATATGTACATATGAGCCGCAACATCGATACGGCCCATTCATAGCCACATCAAGGCGGCTATCATCGCTGTCATCGGTGCACATTTTCTCACACATTCATTCACAACTGGGTCCCAGGTCGAGATTCCCCCGCCTGGTAGCCAAACGCAACTCGATCAACCCGAATTCTCCTCCAGAGACACATGTACATATGTACGCCCGCGTCCCATTACTCAAAATGCATGGCCACTTGGACGGATGAGAAAGGAGGAGGAGTAGGATGGAGGTCGGAGTGATTAAAATTCCAGACACACGCAGCAGACACCAAGCAACAAATCGAGGAATCCCAAATTAGTAACCAAATAAACAAACCAACGAGACCGGGCAACCCGCCCAGCCTGTCGCATTGTGTGCCTATAAAGTAGCTGACTTATTTATGAGGGGACATCTATTCCATTCCCCTGCCCCCATCCAGTGAATCCCTGTCCCTAAGATGCAACTCGTTTCGTGGAAAATCGGAATTATTAGATGCTCTGCATGAGATATGCATGGGCGGTCGGTCCATGCCCATGCCCATGACCAATTTCCATTCCAAATCCCTTGGGAACGCATCGAATGCCCAAGAACAACAAATAGCTACAATAGCAGCAGAAACTGTCTTTGGGTCTTAAAATGGGACAAAGCATGCCGCACAAACGAAAACAAAGAGGCGGCCAAATGAGGAAAATGACATTTAAAGGAAAAATACAAGCATAAATCGATTTTCTTTTCGACTTGTCTACGCAGTTTGCCGCAGTTGCAGTTCCAGATGGTAGATACAGATGTACGATATACATATATATTCGGCTAGATGTAGGCCAGTGTCAGCTGTCAGTTCCTTTAATTCGGGATGGGTGTGCCCAAGGAATTATGTTTTGCGCTATTTAAGTGAGAGAAATTACATGTCCAACACATAACACATAACACACAGCATGGCAACACGCCATATGATCAATGATCCTTTAATTTCGAGCTGTGTCCGTTGATAATTTAATAATGCGATATGGGTTTGTTCACCCCAGACTACGGAAATTTTATTGCCGCTACCCAATTCCCATTAAACTCTCCCTCGAGTTTATCCCCCAGCCCAAAAGGGGCAACGATATCTTCTCCTTATCGCGCAATTTGAAGTGTTTGACCGCCTCAATTGGCCTGTTACCAAACATTATTGAACTTTCGCACGCTGCCGGCGAGCATGAAATGCAGCTGCCGATGGCCATGGGTTGTGGTATCCATAAGTACACCAACTATGACACCCAAGTGCCACCGTTTGGTGTTTTTTTCTTTGCAAATGGGGGCTCTCTTCCGCGGCTCTGGCATAATTACGCTCGTTTTGAATTATGCCAAGCAAAAGCGCAGCTGGCAAGGAAAATCGCTATAAAGCCAAACCGCATCATAATAAGAAGAAGACGAGCAGGAGACCCCCAGATATGTATATAAGTCAAAGGCCTGATGCGACCGCAGCAGCCACTGCAAGTGATTACGACAATCACGATGATGGGGCCTGCGATGGAGATACCGTTCCACAGCTCCGTGGCGTGTCTCAGTGGAGATATACCCACTACACTCGCTATATTCATACTCCATACTCACTTGGCTGAGCCGAGCACGATGCCAGCAGGCAGAAGAAGACGATCACGCAGAGCAGCGATCGCGGTTGCAGACGCAGCCTCTTTCTGGAGGAGCAGCTGCTGGCGCGGCTCTTAGAAATGGCCATATTGAGTGACTGATTGATTAGGTTGTCGCTCCCAGTTTGACGGGCCCGAAATCAACTGGCCAACACGCACACACACGCACGCACAAGGCACAGCAAGACTATCAAACACGGGATGCGCACACAGATACTAAAAACACCGGGATGTGTAGATAAGGAATACAGCTGCAGTCGCCGGTTCTTGAGACTTTCAGCTGTTGCTATAACTTCGATTTGACTCCGGTTTTCTCGGGGTTTATTCACTACTCATCCGACTACCACGCACCACGACCGAACGCGTTGGCCACTCGCAAAGAACTAAAGTTGAGAACGCGTGCGCTCTGGAATTTTGTGTTGCTGCTGCCGCTGTTGCTGTTGTTGCTGCTGCTGCTGCTGCTGCTGCGGCAGGCAATGCATGTGCTGCGCTCGTATATTGATGACGACGTCGGTCCCCGCTACCTACCCTACTTGCCCCTACCGCCGCCGGCAAATCCATCATATGCCTTTATTTGCTCTCGGGTAATAATAGGGCCTGGCAGGCAGGCGGCTTCTGCTTCTGCTGCTGCTGCAAGTAAGTGGGCTGCCCGGCCCTATAAACTCCAACTGCGCCTCCCCAAACACACACACACACATATGCACTCATGTTGGTCTGATAAGTGCAAGTGCCTAGCGCCGGCCCCAAGCCAAGCCAAGGCAAACTGAAACCAACTTTTTGGCCTGGCTGTGGCCAGCAGCATCAGCAGCAGCACTTCACATCCACAGCGTCATCGTCATCGAGCCCCTCATTGTGAGAGTGGTTGGCAGCCAATTCGCCCGCAGGCGTTCTTCCCCCTCTTCCCTTCTCCTCCGGCTAACGAAGTTGTTCAGGTAGGGTTTACCTAAGGCCCTGCGTCCATACCATCCCTATACCTATACCTATACCTAGCCCCATCCCACTGCCCTCGGCCCGGAACTCTTATTGTTTATTTGGTACAATACAAGAGCTCCAACACAAAGGAGAGCAGGAACCATAAGGGCCGAGCTGGCTGGTCTAACCAAATATTCGATATCACTTGCACTCAATCGGAGCACGGATTTGGGACTTAATTGGAGCTGTAAAATAAATCGAATTTCAAAGGGAAATGATAAGATCGCCGAGGTAGCATGGGTCAGTCACTCAGAACTGGAGGTAATCTATATTTGCTGACCGCAAGATAATCGTGACACACTGAACCACATTCTTAAATATATTTTTGTGATATGAAAACTATAAAAATAGATAGATATAGCAACTAAATTAATTAACCATCTTAAAGACCACATAACTGACTACCATTTCAGCAGCTGCAAACTCAATTGCTCTCATGGCGAATCAATATTTTCCTGGCTAATCATGACCAAACCAAACAGCTGACTCGAATTGATTTTCAGCCTCTCCAGTTTCTGTTTGTGAATGATTTGACTCGGCTGAGTTGGCCCAGTCTGAATCGGAGAGCAGCGCCAGAATCGAAAATAGGTGGAGTGCCACTCCAACTTCTGAGAGCTGCGGACCACGGGGGTCTTTCCCGGCCAAGTGACTGAATGGATGATGGTCTGGTAGGTCGACCAACTACTTGCCGGCTACATGGATGTGTGTGGATATGGCTGGCTATATGGGTATGTCTGCCTGTCTAACAGAATGCCCAAACTTCTCGTACGCCCGTTGACAACGACATGGACCACAGGCGCTTTACCTACTCAGATCGGTGCGCGCACATATACTAACTATATAGTTGTTTTGAGCTTTTCGTGTAGGCTTTCCCTGCAACATTTTCCATTACGTGATGTATCCATTTCAATTTCAATGGGCTGGAGTCGCAGACGCTGGCCGGTCGGCCCACTGTTTATCTTTTATTGATTATGCCAGCAGGTAACCCCAGCCAAGTCGGGCCGGAAAATTTGCCTGATGTGAGTGAGTGAGCGAGCGCGCGCCTTCAGATTCAATTTAGTCGTTAAATATTTAGATTTTGTTATTGCCATCGTGGCTCTGCGGTGGACGATAGACGATGGATGGTGGATGGTGGACAGTGGACGGGAACAGGAAGGAATCAATTGGTTTCCCTTTGAGTGACCACGCTTAGTCATGACGAAAACGACGGCACTTCCTCCTGAGGCCTCGCTGGGTTCCTTTTGTTGTCGTCGGAGTCGTGGGGAGGCGGCTTTTTGTTATTGAGATTTTCTTTGCAGTCTTATTTCTAGGCATTCGACTGTTTTTTACGACCGCCGATTGCCTTGTTTGTCCGGCTAGGCGGCAGTTGTAAATTTCCTACGCCTGTGAGTCAGGCAGGCGCGGGCCAAAGTCGGGTAATTAGCCATGGCCACTGACTCAGGTAGACTCTCCTTGGCATCGCCTCCTGGCCAAGGCCGTCCTCCGCTGCCTGGTTAGGGTTAGTTACGAACGCATCAAGAAGCCATTAGCAGGGGATTAGCGAGGTGATCTAACGGCTAGTTGATCATCCAACCCGTCACTTTGCCCAGGAGCTGGTGACAGTCATCGTCGGTCAGTTGGCCCACACAGCGAGAAATGGAACGGATATTTATGTGACTAATTTCCGTTTAAGTTACCATATTCTCAGTATTCCCAGTATTATTGATCATTGTAAATGTATTATACACTAGAATTGTTTCATTATCAATCTTTGTTCTGCTTACTTATGAAAATTTTATATTATTTTTGAAATATTTTTTCAAGTAATTAAGTTAATTAATGGGAAATGGCTTCAAAATTAAATCGACTCCATTTTAAAATCACTTTTCCTTCCACGACTAGTTCAATCACCATTGAGATTTATGAGCCCAAGACGTCAACGCGGATGGCAGCGCATTGATGATAAGCGCCCTTTTCGGATTAGATAAACCTCGTTGGGTCGACCGGAAACCGGACCGGCAATTCCATAGGGACTGGTAAAGAAAGAGCAAAAAAAAGAAAAAGAAAACGCAACCGAATGCATATCAGAAAGCAAAGCACTTAAAGTGAAATGTCAGCTCATTGTTCGGCGGAAAAGCTAAACGCTCTTTGAATTGTGACCGACACACACACACAACCCATCCATCCGATCGTATGCATTATGCAGATCTTGTCCAGCTCCAGCTCCAGTTTCAAGTTCAATACAAAGTTCACTCCACACAGCTGTCAACAGTGAATGACTCTGCGGTCAACGAAAGTGATTTCGAATTCGGGGCAGTGGTATCTGGATACTCTATCTGGTGTTGAGGTATTTTTCATTTTGGCGCTTGAAGTTTTACCATTTCAGTTGGGGAAGAAGATATATGAGAGTGGTTTTGGTGGGAGGAGGTTCACATATGATGGTTAAGATCTCATATTTGGTACACAACAGTTCGGGTTTCTGTCAATGTTTTTAAATTGAATCGGTTAATATCGTTAAACAGCTCCGCTACTTGCGGTTTAAGCACCGAGCTTAAAAGGGAAATAAACATCTGAGTTGATTAAATGAAATATGAACTCATCGCATAATTACCGATGGTTATCCATACCTGTTTACATAATAACTTATAGCCTTTGATTGCATCACGCGACTATCACTTGTGCGGGCAAACATTCAGGCCCAAATAAACAAACAAATTTGGCAATGAAGTGCGACATGGAGTATGGAGTGTTTAGGACTCAATTACATAGAATCCATTAGCCGAATGCGAGATGGCACCAAGTGAGAAAGAAAGTCCCAAGAGGTGGAGATGCCTTCGAGTTGCCCCTGGCCCCATGGACCCAGTGCCGTTTGATTGCCCGCCTCAAGTGCCCCAAGTTTAATTGTCGAAACCAGTTAGCCAAACAGTTTACTTTATCCATGCGACAAAACACTGTCTCATGTGTCACAATAGGAATTAGCGTAAACTGTTTTAACGCCAAACAAATGGGCATTTGAGCTGTGAGCCATAATCATATGTATAAGCGACCCGCCTTGGGGTTTACCCAACATGATGGTAGCGATGGGCTAGGTACCCTTTTTGGTCAAGGTAGTACAATGTAGTAGTGATGTACCCAAGAACAAGAGTACTAAAATTGTAATTAGTAAAATTAATTAAATGACTTCATAGTACGCATGTATGTAGTTAGATGTAGTGAGTGGCACATAAATCAATTAAATAGGTACATTTAGTAAACTATTATAGTAGGTACTTAAACAAATGTTATGTACGATATCAGGTTTATTAATTAGATTGTATATTTTATGCACCATTATTATATTTATTATTTTTAAATTTCGGATTTAATTTATCACAAAAGGTAAAAGTTCTACGATCGTACTATCATATCATGAGTAAATATCCATCCATCATTGCTCGCTTAAGATAAGGTACTCCATGCCAAGTACCTCCGTGGGCAACACGGTACACTCGGCTGTGTGTACCCCACAGCACTGGGTAATCGCTCGGCGGCTTGGTGGGTTGTCCAGTACGTGAGCCGCGGCCGGTGGGTCAATGCCGCCAGTGGGGCAGTGGAGCGGCAGAGGTCCATTGATGAAACGGAGTAGAAGCCGTGTGCACAGCAGTTGAGTTCAGTTCAGTACCAACCCCTTGCGCAGTTGTTGACGAGCTATTAAAAAGCGATATAAACAAACAGAAAGCTCTCCAGCGATCCGCTGCTGAATGAATGGTGAGAGCAGCGGCGGTTCGACGGGCGATCCGTCGATTGTCTTTCAAGTGGGCAAACATAAACACCAGAAGACTATGGGCATCCAAGCCTATGCCTCACATGCACACATGTACCCACTACATACGTGTACATATTTATGCCTTTTGGCAAGTAAGTGCGAGTACTTGGGCCAGACCAGGCCACATCCTAAATAAGCAGCCGCCGTTTTCATTAGGCAACAGGTTATTGCAATTCAGCGAAAAAAACAAAACAGCGACCGACGACAACAATGCGACGAAAAACCACGTCGCAGCCACAGTCAGAGCCAACAAAAAAAATTGGTTAAAAAAGAAGGTAAGTAAGTAGCTCCCAAAAAATTATACACTGCTCGAAACCAATTGTCGCTTATGAATGCTTGTATGTGATGTGCATAACTTTCAACGGCACGTGAGCACATGCACATTGTTAAGCTTATTGGGAGTATTTATCATTGTTTATCATTCATCTTTTTAATGTGGCTTGAATGGCCAAGTGATGTTGGCCCTTTAACATTCTATGGTGCTGATCAGATGACAATGCTGTGAGATGCCAAAGCTGTCAATCGGTGATGTGAATCATTTTCCGGGAATACAGATGGGTTTCTATAGCTCACGAGTTTTGGCAAGTATAAATTAGGGTTATTGTTGAACAGTTAAAGATATTTCTTAAGATATATTGAACTTCTGGAGGTAGAAAGATGTTTTATCTTTTATTATTCAATACATTACTATATAGTACCATAAGCTCTAGGACACATGATTCACGAAAGTTGAGCTCTATGTTGCCAAGCAGTCCTTGGGTTTTTTTTCTATGCGACAAGGTCAATTTCACTTTCTTCAGTTATTGGGGGGCTTACAATTTAATCTCATCTTGAGGTTGTTTCTGCGCCATTCGCCCACTGTACTTGCCGTTGACAGTTTTGGATAGCGTTCTCTCTTTCGCTAAGCTGTTATAATTGCTCAAATTGCCGTGGCAGCGTGCCAACTGATTGGATTTTTATGGGGGTATGGCTTGGTGGAGAAGGGTTGGGCAAATAGCTGAGGTGGGGGCGGTGGCGGCGGCAGGTGATATTACGCGCAGTGTATGCCGGCGGCTGCCGCCGAGTCAGACTCTTGGATGCGCCGCTGCTCTGGGCGCTCAGGTAACCCGAGCCGAGCGACTGTGCCATTCCATGCAGGTGGCTCACCGGTTGGAGCTCTGCTCCGCCGCCAAGCCGCTCAAATGAGTGGCAAGCCCTGCGAGCGGCGGACGCATGCGCAGTCGATAAAGCACATTCGGATCGAACACTAGCTGGCGGAGCAGCCGGAGACGAGGAAACGGCACTTCGATTGCAATTCCCATTCATATCCATTCAGACGGTCTTCAGTTTTCGGTTTTTGGTTTTGGTTTTGGCTTGGTTTCGTTTTCAGTTTGAGTTTCGGCGTTTTTGAAAGCTCTCTGCTGGCAGCGAAAGAAAGAAAGAAAGTGCTGTCTTTCGGTCTTAAAGCCGCCGATCCTTGGGCAGCTTTCGTTTTCATTTTCATTTTCGGTTTCGGTGCGATCGACTGCGAACCGGTTGGACTTCTGATCGGTTACCCAGTTACTTAATCCCAGCGTGCGTCGTTCATGTAACCATAATCCTGGTGACCACCACCATGCGACGGGAGCGAGTGGTGCTGCTGTGCCTGGCGCTGCTCGGATTGCAGCAGGTGTCCAGGGCCACTCTGCGTCAGTCGCGCGAAATCATCATCACAGATGCGGTAGGTGTTCCTGGCCAAGATCGTCGAGTGCAAATGCGAATGGTGATGAAGAGGGGCTGGATTAGGGGTAAGCCCCAGGTCGGCTCGCCAGCGGAATTCCTAATTAACCAAGTGTCACAACGCACGCGTCGCGTGGCCTCCAAATGTCAAGCGCCGAATGTGCCAACAATTTGTGTTTGCATTTCGGATTTTGGGCCGAGTGCCTTGCCCTCGCTTCCTGCCTCCAGTTTGGCTACCTGTTGCTTACCTGTTCGTTGTCTTTGGTCCGTTGCAGGTGCGGCGTATCCAGAACGACGGCTACAACGTGGAGCGCCACTCGGTGACGACGAAAGACGGATATGTGCTTACCCTGCACCGCATCCCGCAGGTGGATCCCGAACTGGGCAGTCTGCTGCGACGCCCTGTCGTCTTCCTGCTCTCCGGACTCTATGCCTCGTCGGATGTGTGCGTAGTATAGTAAACCACATTCCTAATAGACACTTCCGCTTGCGGAAGATAAGAATCATTGGGAGATCCCAATACTGATGTTGTATACACGAGTTCCCTATCCTTATACCTCCATGCAACTGTCCCATATCAGTTTAAAAGGAACCGGCCTTATTGTGAACTATTAATCACCATTATTTAGAAACAGATATCTTAGTGCTATGATCTGATTGAGAAACTCCGTAATTATATATTTCAATAGCATTCCGTTCTTTTAGTAACTGCAGATTTCAATGCCGCTTTCTCCTTTTCAGGTGGCTGCTGAACGGGCGGGAGGACTCCTTAGCCTACCTTCTTTGGCGAGCAGGATATGATGTGTGGCTGGGAAACAATAGAGGCAACATCTACTGCCGGAAGAACATGTGGCGGAACACCACAGAGCGGGAGTTCTGGGACTTCAGCTGGCACGAGATGGGCGTCTACGACTTGCCAGCCCAGGTGGACTACGTTCTTCGGACTACCGGACAGAAGGCGATGCACTTCGTGGGTATCTCGCAGGGCGGCACCGTCTTCCTGGTCCTCAATTCAATGATGCCACAGTATAATGCCGTCTTCAAGAGCGCCACCCTGCTGGCCCCGGTGGCCTATGTGAGCAATACAAAGAGCGGGCTGGCCAAGGTCATTGGTCCAGTGCTCGGCACCCGGAACTATGTCTCTAAGATGCTCGAGGGCGTCGAGATGTTCTCCACGAACAAGTTCTTCAAGAAGTTCCTATCGATGACGTGTCTGGAGAACGAAAAGCCCCTGGTCTGCATTAGTCGCCTGTGGCCAGCCGTTGGCTACGACACCCGATTCCTTAACAAGACGTTATTGCCCGACCTGATGGCCAACTTTCCGGCGGGCGGATCGGTGAAGCAGCTGATGCACTACTTCCAGGGCTATGTGTCCACTAGATTCCGGCAGTACGACTACGGTCCCGAACGGAACTGGCTGCACTACCAGCAACTGGAGCCACCGGAGTACGCGCTGGAGAACGTGTCCACGCCAGTTACGGTCTTCTTCTCGGAGAACGACTACATCGTGGCGCCGGCGGACATCTGGCGATTGCTCACCCGGCTGCCCAACGTGGAAGCCGTGTACAAGGTTCCTTGGAAGCGATGGAACCACTTTGACTTCATTTGCGGATTGGGGGTCAGGGAGTACATCTTCGACAACATTGTGCTCTCCATGAACCGCTACGAGCAGCGGACACGCTGATGAAAGCCAGGATGTCGTAGGATGCAGGTGGATCACAGCCAGAACTATCACTAGTGCCAAAAACAAATTGTAGAATTACGAAACGGAGTCCGCGTTGAATGAGCTAGATCAACCATGGATATATGTACTGATTAATAAATAAATAATTTATAGTTTAGACCAAATAAAAATCCAAATCTTTTAATGGATAAAAATTCAACTCATTTTTGGTATAAACATGAAAATAATTATTTGACAATTCGGTCCTAATCATTTTCTTGAGATACTTAATTATGACGACAAATTTTAGCTTCACTTTAACTACTCTTTAATATGCGACATTATAGAAATCTATACATTATTTATTTCGTTTTTAATTTGCTCTTGCTATCAACACTATTTCAAACAATTATGTTTCCCCAATTATTAAAATTCATTTAGAAGTGCATCAACACTGATATCACCCTTTATATTCCCAATTTTTTGCTTTAGATCTTCTTCGAAGGTCTCGATAATCTGGATTACTGGATTATTAATCAATTCATTTACGTTGTTCGCTAGAAGGAAGTCCATGTGGTTCCAGGTTTCATCCGTGATATGATGGGGGACAGCGTAAGGCAACTTGCTAGCTAGGGCTAGGACGTCCCTCGGAGAGATGGTTCCATCGTCATCGCTGTAGAAGATGTGGATGGCGGAGTGCGGACGCACCAAATGCAGGGGATAATCCGGGGGAGTGTTTTGCCTGTAAATAAGATAGTTCATTCCGAATCCAAAGTCGTATTGTCGGAATCTCCCGGAGTCCTTGAGCTGGAAGAAGTGCCTCGGCTGCCTGGTAGAAATCCCAGCCGGATGAGTGGCAATCAACATCGGAATGAGGGTCTGGAAAAGGCAGTCAAGTTGTATACATAAGCCTGACTAGCCTGCTCTCCACTTCTCACTCACCCTGTTCATGTGCTGGGATACTCGTCCATTGGTTAGGAGATATAGAGCGGTACAAACGTCCCTCACGCCAAGAATTTTGCATATGGCTGATACCGCGGAATTCAGAATCTTGTGATGGGGCAACAACTCAATGTCCGGCAGAAGGCTAAAAAGAGGCTTTATTATATTATGACCCATGGAAAGAGAATGTCTCAAGAAGGCAGGCGGGGCCAGTAGGTTTGTGGTCCGGATCCGTTTATTGTACTCCGGTCTCATGCTGAGCATGACTAGAACGGATGTGCATCCCTGAGAGTGACCCACATAGTGCAAGGATTTCTGTTTCGTGGTGGCCAGGATATGGTCAACAGTGGCGGGCAAGTCCTCCATTCCGATTTCATGCCAGCTAAAACGCCAAAACTGCAACAGCCAGGCTTTGAGTTTGAGATGCTTCCTGGAGTACCGGGTTCCGCGACAGTTTATCAACCACACATCGTAGCAAGCATCGGCCAACAAGAAGGGCAGTCCATTGCGGGGTCCAGTTAGGAGCCATGAGTCCGCGGAGCCAGTCATACCATGGTTGATCAAAACAACTGGCTTTGGCCCGTTACTTCCACATAGCTGTGATGATGGGATTCGGAAGACCGACAGTATGTAGCCATCCCTGGTGACCACAGTGTGCGTTTCCACCGGATAGTTGTGACTGCTTATGATGTCCACCTATAGGAAAAGGGATTACTAACGCCTGCAGCTGGAGTCAACTTCAACGTACTCACCGCAGTAATTACTTTGGTGCGATGATGAATGTCGTTAAGCGAGTGATTCTTCCAGTTCACCTATGAAGCAATTTTGTGGTAATATCCTTACGTTTTGTTCAACTATTGCACCTACCTCAGATAAGGCTGTGCTGTTCGATAGCCACACAAAACAAATTCCAAGCAATATCGGCAGCATTTGGTTGAGAAATGACTGCATTTTTCATGGATGATTGTAAGAAGAGGCCGAACTAATCCGTTTTGTTTATTAGCATCTTATTTTTACAGAACTGCAACTACAATATTTCGTATCTGACATTTGTGCTAGTTTTACCCGTTACTCGTGGATTAAAATGTGCAAGTTAGTTTGTCTTTGGGGCATCATTTAGCTCGGCCCAAAAGTATGCACGTCAATTGGCCATTCCTGAGGACGAGATAGATGATAGCTAAGCCCTAAAAATTATAGTTATCTCCCCAACTGGTGGATTTGTAGAGCATACAGATCAGATGCGAAATCCTGAACCTAGTCATACAATTTAAAACCGATGATTAAGACCTCGTAGTAAAAGCCCGCAGTACACCAAGACCTTCATCTTGATCGGAGACTTACCTGGAGGGCCCACATCACGTCGGTCAAATTTAAGTCACTGGCGAAGCTAAAAAAGCTCGACTCACGCATCTGGGCTCTCCTGGTATGTGACGTACATGGTTATCGAAAGAGATCTGAAAGTTACCCTTCTTGGGGATCAGATTAATTTCCATAGCAGCCGTTATGCCGACAGGCTTATGGTCCACCCGAACCGACTAGCAAATATCCTAGCTGATCCCATCTCCCTCCGAAGAGTGAAGAGGGTACACCCCAGCGATCTCCATACCCGGAGGATAATATAACATATTACATATTAAGTAATTAATAACTAGACAAATTGTTTCTTCCTTTTGTACTTTATAATTAAGATACCACTTGGTCTCATTTATCTTTATCATTTTAGGTTAAGTTCAGAGGAATTACTGAACGATTCCTTTTGGAACCTTAATAAATAGAATTAGTTATTAAAGAAAAACATACCATTATTTATTGTATGAATATCTATCGATTCTCAAAGCGATCAATAACTTTGATAATTGGTTCATTAACAACATTTTTGATTAATTTAGCGAACAAAAAGTCCGAGTGGCTCCATTTTTTAAAAGCAATGTCATGCAACACCACCTGGTCCAACTTGCTGATCAGGGTGTGGATGTCTTTGCGCACCACCAAGTCGTCACCATGGCTGTGGTATATTTGAATGGGCGACTTGGGACGGACGTTTTTCAACGGATAGTCGGGAGGCGTGGCCTGATTGTATAGTTTTTTGTTTCTCATGACTCCAAAGTTATAGGGACGGAATTTTCCAGATTTCCAGAGTTGCAGAAAGTGCTTTAGCTGTCGGGTGGAAATCGCACCAGGATGCGTTGCTAATATCAATGGTATGGCGGTCTGAAAGTGTTCATCAAGGTACAATTTGGAAGTTGGAATACATTGTGGCTTACAATATTCATATACGGTGTTGGTTTTTCACTGGCCATTACGAACATAAAGGCGCAGAAATTTTTAAAGTTGGAGTTTTTGCAAAAAGCCGATAGCAGGAATCTTATAGGTTCTAAGGGACCAAAAAAACTACTGTCCTTCATGCTCATAATGATGTTCCCAAACATGTTCAATAGCTTGTTCCTTGCGTGCTTCATGAAAGCGGCGGGGGCCATCATGTTGGCCGTCTTTATCATCCGGTTGTACTCCGGCTTCATGCTGAGCAGGACCAGTAGGGTGGTGCATCCCTGAGAATGGCAAACGAAATGCAGCGCCTCCTCGCTTGTCGTGGACAGGATGTAGTCGATCATGGCGGGCAGGTCCTCCATTCCCATTTCATGCCAGCTAAAGCGCCAGAAGGCATCTTGGGAGGCCTTCAGGCGGATGTGGCGCTGCGAGTAGCGGACTCCCCGGCTGTTGCTCAGCCACACGTCGTAGCAGCGATCGGCCAGCATGAATGGAAGTCCGTTCCTCGGTCCCATCATCAGGAAGGAATCGGCCAGGCTGATGAGGCCGTGCTGGAGGAGGACAGATGGCTTGAAACCGTCCTCCTTGCACTTGGGTGATGAGGGAATCCGGAACATATCCAGAATGTATCCATCTCCAGTGCGAACCGTGTGCGTCTCCACCGGGTAGCCGTGCTTGTCTATAATACGAACCTAAGAAATCGGTGTTCGAACACGTGGTCCCACCTAACAATTCCATCTACTTACCCCAGTAATGCCCTGGATGCTGTATTCTTTACCACGACCCGTAAAGATTTGGAGACCAAACTTCACCTTCGGCATACCAGAGACGATCAACAGCCAGTCGAAGAAAATCACAAGCTCCATCAACAACATATTGGAGTGGTTTGAATGGATTGATTGTGAAGAGATGTTACGAATAGTAGAACTAATTCGCAATTTACCATAAGCTTGCCGAACGACATAGCCATTAGGAAATTCAGTTGCGCTATAATCAAATGGCTTGTAACATGCTTTAAAATATAACATAGATAATTACTATATATGTGATTGATTTAAAGCTTCTTAACTTAAAAACCTGTGACTATTGTTTAAGAAGTTGTGCTAGTGTAAACTGACTGTGTTTTGTGTTTGGAAATTTTTCCGTTGGAGATCAAGTAGAAGGTTGTGCAGAACACCCTGGCAATGAATAGTCCGCACACATTACTCAAGAGTTTGTTAAAAACTCTGTTGTGGTACATGTACTCCTTGTCGGGCATAGCCATGATAAATCTCCTAAAGATGGTCTGCGAAAGGGTGCTTGTGTGGCGCATAAAGACAGCCGGAGCTAGTAGGACTGCGGTCTTGACCAACTTGTTGTACTCCGGTCGCATGCTGAGGAGCACCCCCAGCGTGGTGCATCCCTGCGAGTGACCCAAGAAGTGCAACGCTCTCTGCTTCGTGTTCGATAGCCACACAAAACAAATTCCAAGCAATATCGGCAGCATCTGGTTGAGAAATAAGTGCATTTTTCATGTAAGAAGAGGCCGAACTAATCCGTTTTGTATATTAGCATCTTAATTTTACATAACTGCAACTACAATATTTCGTATCTGACATTTGTGCTAGTTTTACCCGTTACTCGTGGATTAAAATGTGCAAGTTAGTTTGTCTTTGGGGCATCATTTAGCTCGGCCCAAAAGTATGCACGTCAATTGGCCATTCCTGAGGACGAGATAAATGTTAGCGAAGTAGTGTATTTGTAGACCCTTCAGATCAGACGCAAGTGCACCTTGGTGGGTCTTGACCAGGAAGCACCATGAATATATGCCATCGTTTTGATATTGTATACATTTTACATTCGTTTTATACATTTACACGCCATGTAAACTGCTTGCCAAGCAGCGCTTAAAGAGAAGATTACACAAAAAATAAAGCTAAGGAACAGATTTTTATACAATATTTATTTATTTATTTATATTCATGAAAACATAACAATAAATATATATGTGGTTATTCATTTTAGACTATTTAAGTAATGACTGCGAAATGATACTATGATTTAATGTAGGAATATCTATTGCTGATATGATCTATTCTCAAAGTGATCAATAAATTTTAAAATTGGTTCATTAACAACTGTTTTGATTAATTTGGCGAACAAAAAGTCCGAGTGGCTCCATTTTTTAAAAGCAATGTCATGCAACACCACCTGGTCCAACTTGCTGATCAGGATGTGGATGTCTTTGCGCGCCACCAAGTCGTCACCATGGCTGTGGTATATTTGAATGGGCGACTGGGGACGGACGTTTTCCAAGGGATAGTCGGGAGGCGTGGCCTGATTGTATAGTTTATTGTTTCTCCAGTCTCCGAAGTCATACGGACGGAATTTTCCAGATTTCCGGAGTTGCAGAAAGTGCTTTGGCTGTCGAGTGGAAATCGCACCAGGATGCGTTGCTAATATCAATGGTATGGCGGTCTGAAAGTATTCATCAAGGTACAATTTGGCAGTTGGAATACATTGTGGCTTACAATATTCATATATGATGTTGGTTCTCCACTGGCCAATATGAACATAAAGGCGCAGAAATTTTTAAAGTTGGAGTTTTTGCAAAAAGCCGATAGCAGGAATCTTATAGGATCTAAGGGGCCAAAAAAACTACTGTCCTTCATGCTCATAATGATGTTCCCAAACATGTTCAATAGCTTGTTCCTTGCGTGCTTCATGAAAGCGGCGGGGGCCATCATGTTGGCCGTCTTTATCATCCGGTTGTACTCCGGCTTCATGCTGAGCAGGACCAGTAGGGTGGTGCATCCCTGAGAATGGCAAACGAAATGCAGCGCCTCCTCGCTTGTCGTGGACAGGATGTAGTCGATCATGGCGGGCAGGTCCTCCATTCCCATTTCATGCCAGCTAAAGCGCCAGAAGGCATCTTGGGAGGCCTTCAGGCGGATGTGGCGCTGCGAGTAGCGGACTCCCCGGCTGTTGCTCAGCCACACGTCGTAGCAGCGATCGGCCAGCATGAATGGAAGTCCGTTCCTCGGTCCCATCATCAGGAAGGAATCGGCCAGGCTGATCAGGCCGTGCTGGAGGAGGACAGATGGCTTGAAACCGTCCTCCTTGCAGTTGGGTGATGAGGGAATCCGGAACATATCTAGAATGTATCCATCTGCAGTGCGTACCGTGTGCGTCTCCACCGGGTAGCCGTGCTTGTTTATAATACGAACCTAAGAAAACGGTCTTCGAACATGAGGTGCCACTTGACAATTCTACCTACTGACCCCAGTTATCACCTTGATGCGGTAATCTTTACCACGTCCCGTAAAGTTTTGGAGACCAAACTTCACTTTCGGCATACCAGAGACGATCAACAGCCAGTCGAAGAAAATCACAAGCTCCATCAACAACATATTGGAGTGGTTTGAATGGATTGATTGTGAAGAGATGTTACGAATAGTAGAACTAATTCGCAATTTACCATAAGCTTGCCGAACGACATAGCCATGAGGAAATTCAGTTGCGCTATAATTAAATAACATAAAATAATAAGAAAGAATTCATGCATAAAATATAACATAAATAATAACATAAATGTGATTGATTTAAAGCTTTTTATCCCAAATGCTTAAAGATTAAAGATTAAAGCTTCAATGAACATTCGTTTATGAATTGAAAGTTTATTTTTCATTCAGCATTATATGGAATATATGGAAACTCTTTTCATGTGAATGTAGGACTGCTGAGTCGCTCAAAGCTTCTGAAAATTTCAATCACCGGCTTGTTGATTACGTCAGCAACGGTCATGGAATGCACGTAGTCCGTGTGGTGCCAGCCCGGTGTGGAGATGCGGTGCATCACCGCCTCCGGCACTCTGGCGGCAAAGTTTTGAATATCCTCCTTTGTTGTGGAACTGTCATCGTCGCTGTAGAATATGTGGACTGGCGTCAGGGGACGGACGTTGCTCAAAGTATAGTCCGGAGGTTCTAGGCTCTTGTAGTTGATTAAGTTCCTCACGATCCCGAAATCGAATTGTCTGAACTTGCCGCTGTCCGTGAGCTGGATGAAGTGCTTTGGCTGGCGGGTAGAAACTCCCGCCGGAAGCGTGGCGGCAATCAGAGGAATAACGCTCTGAAAAGTGATGTTTTAAATAACCATATGTAAAATATTATATATTCTCTTTGTGCACTTACTGTGTTTAGGTGTTTGGAAATTTTTCCGTTGTAGATCAAGTAGAAGGTTGTGCAGAACACCCTGGCAATGAATAGTCCGCACACATTACTCAAGAGTTTGTTAAAAACTCTGTTGTGGTACATGTACTCCTTGTCGGGCATAGCCATGATAAATCTCCTAAAGATGGTCTGCGAAAGGGTGCTTGTGTGGCGCATAAAGACAGCCGGAGCTAGTAGGACTGCGGTCTTGACCAACTTGTTGTACTCCGGTCGCATGCTGAGGAGCACCACCGGCGTGGTGCATCCCTGCGAGTGACCCAAGAAGTGCAACGCTCTCTGCTTCGTGGTGTTCAGAATGTAGTCTATGAAAGCAGCCACGTCCTCCGTTCCAATCTCGTGCCAGCTGAAGCGCCAGAAGGCATCATTGGAGGGATCCAAAGACACGTGGCGTCGGGAATACCGAGTACCCCTCGAGTTACTCAGCCACACATCGAAGCAGGCGTCGGCCAACATGAATGCCAATGAATCCTGAGGTCCGTTCAGCAGGAAAAAATCCGAGGACGCGGACATTCCGTGCTGAAAGAGAACCGCTGGCTTTGGTCCAGATTGCTGACAAAATTTAGAGCCCGGTATGCGGAACGCGTCGAGGTAATAACCATCTCGTGTGAGCACTGTGTGTACTTCTAACGGATAGTTGTGAGAGGCTATAATTTCGGACTTTGGTAGGAGGATTTAAGACATGGACTACGACTAATGATGCATTTGCTTACTGTAATTAGTCCCTTGGCAAGGTCAATATAGAGACATAAGAGTATAAACGTTTTGTACGACATTTCGAGTAGGAATAAGTGAATAAATCGCTGATATATGGATAATATATGTATCGGTTTAAAGTTAGAGCTAATCTCATTTATAAATTTCCTCAAAGAAATCAATATGTAACGCTTGAACGTAAAATTTGTGGGGAAAACTCTCTAGTTAATGCAGTATTTTACAGCTTAGAATTAAGTGAAAATTGTTGTGCATGGAAGAAAACCTACTCTTCCGTAAAAGACCAGACGTTGTCGATCATGGCGGGCTGGTACTCCATATTATTTATTATAGACTTCCTCACAGTCGATAGGTTGCTCAAACCTTTTAAAAATTTCAATGACCGGCTTGTTGATCACATTAGCGACGGTCATGGAGTGCACGAAGTCCATGTGGTGCCAGGACGGTGTGGAGATCCGATGCATCACCGCCTCCGGCAAGCTGGCGGCGAAGTTCTCAACATCCTCCTTTGCGGCGGATAGGTCATCATCGCTATAAAATATATGGACTGGCGTCAGAGGGCGGACGTTATGCAGCGGGTAGTCGGGAGGTGTGAGGCTCCTGTAGTTGATCAAGTTCCTCAGGATCCCGAAATCGAATGGTCTGAACCTGCCGCTGTCCGTCAGCTGGATGAAGTGCTTGGGCTGCCGGGAAGAAACTCCCGCCGGAAGCGTGGCGGCAATCAGAGGAATCGCACTCTGGAAGTGTTGATGTTCAGAATAAATAACATATATATATTTTGCTCCATTCGACTTTGATACTCACTGTGTTCAAGTGATCTGAAAACTTTCCGTTGACGATCATAAAAAAGGTCGAACAGTACACCCTCACAACGAAAAGCCCGCAAATTTTCCTCAGTATTTTATTCAAAATCCGGTTGTGGAACATAAATTCGCAGTCGGGCATCGACATTATGAGCGTCCTGAGAAAAATTTGTCCCAGCGTGTGTGTGTGACCCATAAAGACTGGCGGACCTAAGAGGATTGCGGTCTTTACCAACTGGTTATACTCCGGACGCATGCTGAGGAGCACCACCAGCGTGGTGCTTCCCTGTGAGTGACCCACATAGTGCACCGCACTTTGATTTGTGGTGGCCAAAATGTAGTCAATGAAAGCGGCCACGTCCTCCGTTCCAATCTCGTGCCAGCTGAAGCGCCAGAAGTTCTCATCGGAGGGATCCAAAGACACGTGGCGTCGGGAATACCGAGTGCCCCTCGAGTTACTCAGCCACACATCGAAGCAGGCGTCGGCCAACATGAATGCCAATGCATCCCGAGGTCCGTTCACCAGGAAAACATCCGAGGAGGCGGTCATTCCGTGCTGGAAGAGAACCGCCGGCTTTGGTCCAGAGTGCTTGCAATAAATTGAGTTCGGTATGCGGAACGCGTTGAGCAAATACCCATCTCGTGTGACCACTGTGTGAATTTCCACGGGATAGTTGTGCGAGGCTATGATGTCGGCCTTGGAAAAGAGAGCGTAGCACTTGCCTATAGCTATAATTATTGACTAAAAAGCACTTACAGAAGTTATTCCATTGACTATGTGAGTACAGACACTCAGAATGACAAGCGTTTTATACGGCATTGCGAGTAAGAGTAACTTGCTCAAGTCAAAATAATTCTGACCCAACTTTTAAAATTCCTGAGATAGATACTTAAAATTTAAGTGTCCAACGCTTTAACGTAGAGGGTAATCTAAATTGTAGAATTCCTATGAAAAATTCTCAATGAGTGGAGAATGCAAAAGTTCAACGTTAGATATTGTGAGATAATCTCTGTATACAAAAATAGAAGCATATATAGATTAGTTAACAGACATTTTTTCATGCACCTTGTATCCCTGTAAAATGCTGAAAAACTGATGATCGCCAAATAAATAGTTTTGCTTCCTCTTCATTTCATTCTCGCACTTTAATTCCGTCTAGTTATATACACAATTTGTTGTCTAACTCGGCGTCCCGCCAGGAACGGGACCCAGCTTGAGGTCCATGAAGCGTCGCAAAGCAAGCGCCTTGTTGGCCACCAGCGAATGGGTTAAATTGGCCAGGAGTGCTTTAGCTTGAGCCAGGTCGTTCTGTAGAGCCATCGCAACAGCCAGATTATACCGCACAACGTTCTGAGCGGCGTCCACCGACTTCAGTTGCCAGTCACGCGTCTCAAAATCGAAGGCGTTCAGTGTGCCCACAAAAGTAGGGTCCAAATGGTCGCGTGCCTCGGCTGCCTTGTCCATAAGCATCAACGCCTCGCCAGCGTACATGTGGCCCAGCAATCTGAAGAAAAAAGGGAAATACGTTAAATCAAACATGGGATGATTTAATAGAAACTATATAATACTTGTGCGCATCGGACAGGCGTTCACAGGCCAGCAGTTTTTCCGACATCTCGAGAGCGGTCACATGATCGCCTAGGCGCAGCGAGACGAAGCTGTGAGCTGCATATATGGCAGCCATCATGTTTTCCAATGACTCTAGGCTGACCGGCTTCGAGGGATTGCAGAAGTTATTGTCCTGGGGATGACGCCAACTCTCCTGAGTTGGGTCCTTGGGTTCGGGTGCTTCCACATCCTCCGAGGAGACCGCCACCATGTGGAACCTCGTCTTGTAGTGTTGCGTTAGCGTCAGCGCGCTACGTAGACACAAGGCAGCGAATTCCAGCGTGGGCTCTGGCACTCCCGCCGATTGAGGACTAAAAGTAGAAGAGGGTTACTATCAGCAATGGACGAAGCCAAAACAAATAGCACTTACGCGTATGGCTTTGTAGATGGCGTTTCTGACTGCGACTGGCGCTCCTCCTCCACTAGTTTCTTTAAAATAAAATAATTTAAGATATAAGACAAATACCATATTGTGACACTATTGTACTAGAACATGTTAGTGATAAGTTGCCTTACCGCCTCGTGCTCCATGATGCAGGCCTCAGCCATGCGCAGCCAAAGACGTGGATTGCTGTGGAATTGCTTAACGGGAACCAGAAAGCACTGAAACGCCTCCTTGGGGCGGCGTAGATGCAACATAGCCACGCCGAGGTTGTAAAGGATCTCGCAGGACCTTGCCGAACTCATGGTTTGCAGCGTACTCTGGCGCAAATTTCGCGCCAGCTGCTGGTCAAAGTTGAGCGCATTTTGGAAGAACTTGGCGGCGATGGCATAGTGGCGCACTCTTAAGTGTATCACTCCCATATTGTTGGCAATGCACGTGCTCAGCTGGGGCGTTACAGTGCTATTAAGATAGACAATAAAATAGTATGTATTTTATGAACTTATATTAAAGCAAACTAACTCACCCCGCTTGTGTACACTCGTTATTGATTCGCATCAGCTGCTTGGCGGCCATCTGAAAATCCTTCATGATGTAGTACTGCTGAGCTTTCAGAGCAGCGTACTCCGGCGTGCCGTCTTCCTGAATAACCACCGGTTTTCGGTTGAGCACGAGCGTAATTAGCTGCAAGAGCTGCAGACTACCGCCCAGACCGGGCACAGCTCCCTCCACAGCTGCTCCTCCTGGTGTGGCCACCACTGAACTATTGGTGGCCGCCGTCGGAGGTGCTGTGCCAACAACAGCTGCCTCTTCGGCCGCATTGCTGCTAGGCGCTGTGGCCACCAGGTTAAGCTTGTACTGCAAGTAATCCAGAAAGGCCTCGGCTCGGTTTAGTTGATTGGTGGCCAACAGCAGCTGTAGCTGTAGTGTGGCCACCAGCGCTGCCATCGCCTTCTCCAGGGCCTCCAGACGAGCCACTAGTGGTGCTAGTCTCTCCAGTGCCGTGCCGAACATATGTCGGTGATAATAGATGACCGCCCGATTGTAACGAGCAACAGTGGCGGCGGCCGCTCCCTGCTTAAGGCTCAGCCCGCTGGACACCTCTCCGGGCGCATCTGCATCGGCGGTTAGGGCCTCCAGTTCTTTCAGCAAGACGGAGTGTTGGGTGCACCCGGTTTTGTAGTAGCTGACTACCGCCCGGTTGTGCCGCAGGACAGGACCACTGCTTTCGCCGCGTGTCTCCAACTCTTGGAGCAGTTCCAGGCAGCGATCGAACTCCGAGCTGAAATGAGGAGCAGCCGGAAAGGAGTGGCGGTTATGGGTGCACTTCCCGATGACACGCGGATGCCCACTCACTTGTTGAACTGCTCGTGCGCCTGGCACAGCAGACTGTAGTTCTCGTCCTCGCCGTCCTGCGTTTTGGTGGGGGATTCCGCCGAGTCCATGCCAAAAATAAATAAAAACAAAAAAACCGAACCAATCCACAGATGACACAGCGTTGCCAGAAATAACAAGCGCAGCGTTGCCACTTTTAACCGTAACTAAAACGGTTAACCTTATTAATAAATAAGTTTATTTTTAAGTTCGTTAAATTAGTTATTAAATCTCTTGTTAATTGATAAAAAAATATATTTTTAATATGAACAAATTAAAATATATTCAATATAAAATTTAAATTTTACAATGGTCAAATCGGCTTTTTGCTGTCGATAGGTGGCAGAACATCACTAGTACAGATTTGCAGAGCGCGAAATTTAATTTTCTATTATCACATAATAACCTATGATACCTTTATTAGTGATGTGTGTTTGTGATGATATATAATATGATGATATATATATAATCCATTTATCATTTACAATATTTTATCAACCTATCCACCCACCTGTAATTGATTATCCCTGCATTCCAAAGAAGTTTCCTGTTGCAGCATATTGTTATTAATCCTCGCCTGGTTTAGCTAATGGGAACTCGATAGATTCACATTGACCAGTGAAGGCTCCAACTACCGTCCCGCAGAATAATTGGCTAGGTAAAAAGATTAGTATTATATACAGAACTCAAATCGAACTCAGTATCCCATCATTTTCCACCACATTCAAATAATATCAGCAGTTCAATATTTTTTAATTATTTTAATTTGATTCGAAGTACAATATTATTCACTAAACTGTTTCAAAATATTCAATAATTTGCATACACTTACAAGGGATGGATTTTGGGGTCAGGATGGCTCCCTTATTTTATTTGCTGCTTCATTACCGCTGCAATGGTTCAAAACGAAGAAACTGAGGGTCGGGAAAATGGGAGGGGCAGCTCCTACTTTCGAGACTCATTTAGCGAGGACGTAGTAGGCATGTCTTATGTACACTATTCGTAAATATCTGTATTGTATATAATATATATATATATATATGTATATTGTTATGTATACCATATAAACTTGAATTTAGCATTAAAAATTCCCAATGCTCGTTTTTAACTAATCCCCGGGGGGTGAGAGGGGCTCAACATTAACTGAGCAGCAGCACTTCCCGCCTCGTATCGCGTCGCATAACAGATCCCATCTACTCCAACCTACATCATCGCTCCTCTGCTCCATCCTCCTCCAATCCGGGCAAGCACACGCATTCACACGGCTTCCGTAAAAATTTCGTAGCGGGTTTGTTCGTTCGAGTTTTTGCTTCATTGCATTGCTATGGTTAGGGGGTTTCGATTGCGCCGGACTAAGCTGCTTATGTGTTGCGAATCTTGCCGGGCACGTAGTTCTTATCTATGACATTCTCCTGCAGGAACATATGCAGGCAGCGCTCGTTCTGCGCCAGCGGATGTCCGGCTATCTTGTTGATGAAGGCCTCCAGTCCCTTGCGCCGCTCCTCAATGAAGCTTTCGTCGAAGATGCCCTCGTCGCCGCGGAAGGGCATCTGCCGCTTCCAGGCCTTTCCTGGGAGTGGTGGCACCACAATCTGCGGGGATATGTATGTTTATGATTAAATACTAATTAATACTCTTCAGGCGCCTATCGAAGTTTCCGTTTTCACTTATGCAACTGAGGTTTCAGTTTCCGCTTAAAACTTTTCTAGTGGCTTTTTATACTGCCAAAGTATTATTTAGAATCAAAGATTTGTTGATTCTATTAAAGTAAAAACGGCGGACTTCCGGCTGCATCACACTTGTCCGCACCTTGCTGTCCCGCTCCAGCTCGTTCCGTAGCCACTCAAAGTCGCTGTAGCGTCGCCTCACACTGGACTCCTTAACCTTGAAGACGGGCAGATTGGTCTGGAAAACAGAGATGGTTAATCATGTGTAATGGCCAATCTTGAAGGGAACTTCAATGAAAGGACGGTGCCGCATTAAGGCACCCGCATGTCGCATTTCCGTGACTTAAGCCCCGAATCAGTGCTCTGCACTTGTGACTAATGTTTATCGGCCGGCTCACTTTATAGGCGTATCACCCGCACTCACACACACACACGCACGCACGCACACATGCACAGCGAGACAAAGTCGCACGAACACATGCACACAAGTGTGTGAGCGAATTCCAGCGATTATCAATGGTTTTTTCGGTGAATTTTGGAAGGTGCATAGGTGGTGCCACCTTGTACATGTACTCCGATCACTCACCCGCATCCGGACCTCGTAGTCCGTGTAGCGCTTCTTGCCAGCCGCCATGGTGGTCAGCGGATTGACCACGTCGATCTCCAGGAAGTTGGCGGGCACGGCGTACGCATCGTCCAGTGTTTGCTTCTTCACGTTCAGGCGGCGGGTGGCGTCGGCGGTTCCATCGGACTCAACCATCATAGTGGGGCAATGCCAGGGGCTCCGGATTGGCAGAGCTATAGACGCCCCTTTTATCGGTTGGAAGAAACGGGTTTTGCACTGGCTATCTCTCTTTGTGTACTTCTTTGTCGCGGCTCGCTGCCTCCGATGTCCCGGATTCTGGTACTGTGCAATTGCTGTCCCCGAGCACTACTCTGTTTTACTTTCTGGGTGTCCAAGTACCGCAGCGGGTAAACAACTTTTGTAATTTAATTAAAATTGTTCCATAAAAAACTTTCCAATAATTAACAGAACTGTGCTGTGTGAGTTAACAGTAGGGGTGGTACAAATCAATGCTTCCAAATTTATCGATAAAGTACAGAAATATGGCAGCACTCCTTAGGTGGAAAACATAGCTAACTCCAGTGTAGGAAAATAAACTTGTAAATGCGGAGTTGCTATACCTATTTCGGCACCGGTTCATTTGGTAACATACGGAAATGTGGCAGCCCTGCTGCGGTGTGGAACTCCACTAACTGCCGACACTAACAACTAGTGTTGCTAAGCGCGCTAAACAGAAATATCCTAACGCGTGGCGGGTCATGTGACGGCACGTGACGTCACAGCAGATTCACATTCAGCAATACTTTCAGTTCCAGGGCAATTTTTCATCGTACTCGCAACGACTTCGCAGGCCAAAATTTTGCGTGTGTGTCGCTCAGTACTGTTTCGTAGCTGAAAAATTGTACGTGCTTGCAGAATACCACGTCCGAATAGTGGCTAATAGCTAAAATCGTATCTAATTGCAGCTCGAAATTTGCAGTGCACTTTCAAGGTAGAGGCGCAGAAAAAGTCTATTCAAGATGAACGCCCAACAAGCCCAGCGGGAACATGTCCTCGCCATCTCCCGGGACTTTATCTCCCAGCCCCGCTTGAGTGAGTAATCCACGGAATTTGCAAATAAGTGAAATATCGAGAAATGCATTCGCAACCCAATCAAGTGACCGAAAAAAACCCAATAAGAAAATGCCAAGAAAGTCCGCCATGACAGTTTGCACGAATCTGGTGTGAGGCGGAGTAGAGAAAAAATCAATATATTCTTGCGACACCCACAAAAACACACAATTAACAACGTAACAGATAAAACCTATAGCACAATATTTCATATAGAGCTTTAAATGTTCTCCGCTGATCAGATCGTAACGGGGAGCACCCCATAATCATGGTTAACGCTTATTGAAAATTTTCGCCGTCACATGACCGTTCGCTGCTCAGCTGTTTGCGTTTGCCATTCAACGTAGAACGCACACACTCATAGGCACCTGACTGCGAACGGGGTGGATGGCATAAGTGACGATTGATCGGTTCGGTCGGCAACTTTAACTACTTTTTATTGTGGAGGATATTTCAATGTTTTTTATGTTGGCCCTATTCATGTGTCAAATTAGTAGACATTGTAGATAAATAGTTATATATAATTTTATTGTTTTATACAAGAGTGTTGCATAAAAGCCAGTTATTGCCGGTTTGCCATTTAATGAAATTTTCTTTATCTCCGCTGCATTTTTCAATCCCTTTTTCCTATCTAATTCCTATAAGATTCCAACTGCAGCTCGTGGCAAGGGCTGAAAACCAGTTGGACAGTCAGCTGACATAATTTACCCTCCCAGTCAACACCCCCTCGCGCCAACACTTTTCTTTTGACGTTTGCTTTCTTATCAGATTCCGACTTTCATGTGAGCATTGCGCGACTCGTGTTTTTGTTGGAACTATATCTAATTGGAAGACGAAGAAAGCAATGTGCTACAAAGTAAAATTATTAAAACTTCGTTTTTATTTAAAAAAAGAGGTGAAAAGAGAAATAAATATTTAGTTGCCCTTTAAGTATATTATTTCCAATGGCATCTATAAAAAACAATTTATAATTGTCTCTTAAAAAGTTTCAAATTTTTATGATAACTTCTGTGATTTAATTAATGACATTGTTATGAAACAGCAACTATTAATAATTAGTTTTGGGTTTGAAAATATTAGTATAATAAGATATGAACTTTTGCAGCAACTTTTTGAACTTTAAGATTTCTGATATTGATTGAGCTGACTAAGAATGGATCCGCATATCTGTTATTTTCTATAGTTTAAAGCTAAAACTAATCACTTAACTCACTTTCTTCGACAGCCTACAAGACTGTGTCTGGTGTGAACGGTCCCCTGGTCATTCTTGATGAGGTCAAGTTCCCCAAGTTCGCCGAGATCGTGCAGCTGCGTCTGGCTGACGGTACTGTGCGCTCCGGACAGGTGCTCGAGGTGAGCGGCTCCAAGGCCGTGGTCCAGGTGTTCGAGGGCACCTCGGGCATCGATGCCAAGAACACGCTCTGCGAGTTCACCGGCGACATTCTGCGCACACCCGTGTCGGAGGATATGTTGGGCCGTGTGTTCAACGGTTCCGGCAAGCCCATCGACAAGGGACCCCCAATCCTGGCTGAGGATTTCCTGGACATCCAGGGCCAGCCTATCAACCCCTGGTCGCGTATCTACCCCGAGGAGATGATCCAGACCGGTATCTCGGCCATCGATGTGATGAACTCGATTGCCCGTGGCCAGAAGATCCCCATCTTCTCCGCCGCCGGTTTGCCCCACAACGAAATCGCCGCCCAGATCTGTCGTCAAGCCGGTCTCGTCAAGCTGCCGGGCAAGTCCGTGCTGGATGACCACACCGACAACTTCGCCATCGTGTTCGCCGCTATGGGTGTGAACATGGAGACTGCCCGATTCTTCAAGCAGGACTTCGAGGAGAACGGTTCCATGGAGAACGTGTGTCTGTTCTTGAACTTGGCCAACGATCCGACCATCGAGCGTATCATCACTCCCCGTCTGGCTCTGACTGCCGCCGAGTTCTTGGCCTACCAGTGCGAGAAGCACGTGTTGGTCATCCTTACCGACATGTCCTCCTACGCCGAGGCTCTGCGTGAGGTGTCAGCTGCCCGTGAGGAGGTGCCCGGTCGTCGTGGTTTCCCCGGTTACATGTACACCGATTTGGCCACTATCTACGAGCGTGCCGGTCGTGTGGAGGGACGCAACGGATCCATCACCCAGATCCCCATTCTGACCATGCCCAACGATGATATTACCCATCCCATTCCCGATTTGACCGGTTACATTACCGAGGGCCAGATCTACGTCGATCGTCAGCTGCACAACAGGCAGATCTACCCTCCAGTCAACGTGCTGCCATCGCTGTCGCGTCTGATGAAGTCTGCCATCGGTGAGGGCATGACCCGCAAGGACCACTCTGACGTGTCCAACCAGCTGTACGCTTGCTACGCCATCGGCAAGGACGTGCAGGCCATGAAGGCTGTGGTGGGTGAGGAGGCCCTGACGCCCGACGATCTGCTGTATCTGGAGTTCTTGACCAAGTTCGAGAAGAACTTCATCTCGCAGGTGAGTTGAACGCGGTGGATATTTAGTGGGCTTGTTACAAAACTTTCCTCTGTACCATCTGCAGGGCAACTACGAGAACCGCACTGTCTTCGAATCCCTGGACATCGGCTGGCAGCTGCTGCGTATCTTCCCCAAGGAGATGCTCAAGCGTATCCCGGCCTCCATCCTGGCCGAATTCTACCCTAGGGACTCGCGCCATTAGATTCTGTTTATTGTTTTGTTTTTGATTTTTGTCCAAAATTTTGTTTCATTCATAATTTAAGCTGGCGGCGACGCAACGTGCGGCGCGTCTCCACCTCCTGCAATATCCGCTGTGTATGCGTCTATATATACATAAACCACAATTAAACCACAAAATATCTAATCTACGTTGAGAGCCCGGATACGTGTATCTCGGAGCGACCCAGCGTAGCCAAAACAATAACTAGTTAAATATCGTCCAAGCGAGCAAACCTACTCTAAAGTGTGTGTTTTAGTATTGAAGTCCCGTCTTGCAATGTACATAAATTGAATTGCCTAATGATTGTCGTTACTCCCGCCAACACACTGTAATTTCACTTGTTAAAGTTTACTATTTTTGTTAGGTTTTAAGTGTGTATGCTCTTTGAATTGTTTATATTTTTGTCTAATCATTTTCGCATAAAGAATCGTAGCATTCCAACAAAAATTAACAATTGCCTACCTTGTGTTACTTTCGTTTGCTCCCCTGTTTTTCTTACGTTAGGCGTTTCACCAGTTCGCACAAGTATTAAACAATCCCCGCCCCCCTGTTTTCCGTACTGCCCCCCGTCGCTGCACCGAAACCTTGTGAACAATTTGTACAGCAACTCAACTAAACAATGGAATATTAAGTGCAAAAACAATGCTTTAATGCAAATAATGTTTTAAATGTGGAAATCTGCAAAAAGTATAAAGATCTATAAAATAATACTGTTTGTTTTTCGTCTCTAAATTAATGAATATTACATAAAGTTGCATAAATTAATATATATTGTTTGTTGTCTCTGGTCACAAGAGTGAATGGGGAAGTCCTCTATGATATGGCCCAATCATTTCAACAACGACAACTTAACAACCATGAACAGAAGCCGAAACAATAAGTGTTGACATAATATGTATTTAAAGAAACTAGTTCATGTATATGTATAAACTATAGAACATTTAAACGATGAATAAACTACACACCAAATCATGTTAAATAAAGTCATACATGTTTATTTCAATTGCGGGTAGTTTGAATGAAATTGAATTTAAATTTAATTATTAATTTTCTTTTTTGTGTTGGATGAATTCTGGAAACCATTTAAAACGAATAAATCTATGAAACTGCATGGACTCTATATTATTTAGACATTATTGTTAGTTAGAGAACTGAAAGCTTTTTAGTTACCATGTTTGACTTATCGAAAGCTTTTACTAACTGGTTACTTTTTCATTTCTTATGAAAGACTTGAATTTATAATACTTTTAAATTCTGTTATAAGAATTAAATTTAAATTAAATACTAAAAATAATGTCAGACACTTTCCAAGGATTTGTTCACTGCTTTAAAACTTCTTCAATACTAATTGGTAATTCAGGAGCTCTCCCTATCGACTCTGCATGGGAACCACCCAAATTCCCCTCCACTTAAGAGCGCTAGACAAGTTTGCCATTGACTTTGCAAATTTATGCAATTATGCCAAAGTTTTTAATGAGTTCTAAATGAAGTTAAAAATTCGGTTGACGCCAGTGGTTTTGATGGTGTAAAATACACCCACCGGCAGAGAGCACACCAAACAAAACTTTCTTTGGCTTAAACAAAAGAGAGAAAAACGGTCGGAAAAGCCAAAGTTTTGGCCAATTGCTTGGACCCACTCTGTTTTTTCTATTCGGCTTAATCAAAGCGATGCTCGACTGGATGCCTTAGGTTGAAAATGGCATGCTGCTTAGCTTTGCTGCAATTTAAGCGGCTTAAATTAAAATGGGCGCTATGCAGAGACAATGGGAGCTGGCCACGCACCGCCTGGAGGAGGACTAACTGGGACAACCAGCCACCCCCTGCGCAAAGGATTCTTATCTGTATCTATCTAGACTGCAGCACAGTGGGCTCATGACAAGGCTACTACAGATGGCCAATGTCAAAAGCTCCGGCTCAAGTGGGCCGGAAGTGGGTGTGCGGAAGCGAGGAGGAGCAGCGGGGCCAGGAGGAGAAGGAGGTGGAGATGGTGAGAAGGGGAGCAGGAGCAGGTTGCAGTCCCGGTGCGAGCTCATTTCGAGACGTTTGTCTGGCATCATTATGAGGCCCAGCTCGTCAAAGTTCACGGTCAATGTCAATGCAAACTGGGCCCACTTGGCAGGCACTGTAGTCCTGCCTCCTTCTCCTCCTTGCTCCTCGCCACTGTATCCCCGTTATCCCCTCATACGTCGCCTCGTTTCCGGTCGATTTATGCGGCAGCAAGAAACCACTTAGAGATCTGGCTGCCTCCCAAGATGTCGCCTCTGCGGACAGGATGCGGTTGGAAATCGGTGCGATTAATGAACTCGCTCTAAAGGTTCGTTAATACGCGTTTGCAAAACGTTTGAATGTGGATTTTAATGAGCCCACAGGGAGGTACACTGAAAAAATCTTAAAGCGCTTTAGGGATTCATTATTTACCAAAACATATACGGGTATCACACAACTGTACCCATTTTTCTCCCCGTGCACACAAGCTGAAATAGCATAAGATATGAAAGGCCGCAATCAGCCGACAATGCCAAGGACTCGGCTTATTCCCAGAGCTTGAGTGTTCGTCTCGATTAGATGCGTGAGTGTGTAAATATGTGGGTTTCATAACCAACTCCCTGGATGGGTTTATAATTAATGTGCGCTTGTGGCGCCGAAAATGCGGCACCTAAATCATCTAATTAACTCATTAGCAATGAGTGCCAGCTCCACTTCCATCTGCAGTCCAATAACCAGCCGCCTTGGCTGGGATATTGATGAGGTCGGGAGTTGTTATGGACACGGCGGCATCCTCCAACTTCCGGCCGAGTGGCGACCGATTTAACACTTTGCCAAAGGTCCGGGTGAGTACTTCCCATGTGTCAAGCGTCTGTCACCTAGGTCGAGTTGGGTCCAGCCTGTTCGCTCGTGCGTCTCATTCGATACACTCCCACCGTCCGACTGACAGGTCCTCTGGAGAAGATGGGGGTCAGTAGAGCAGTCCACGTCCTGACATCGAAATGGAACTGAAATAGTTGGCTGGAACTTGGACCGGTCGGCCTGTCGGTGCCATAATTTGTGTGCCGGGGATTTGTGCATTGCTCGGATTTGGGACAGCTTAACTAAATAAATCACACAAAGGAGCCGGCAAGGAAAGCCCACAAACTTGTCTGGCTTGACCCGAAGGCGATATTTTATAAAGGACCGCCTCCCTTTTCGGGGCGCTCGTCCTGTTGTTGTGCATTAAGTATTAAACAAATCGCCGCCGCCGCCTGCCGCCAACAGCTTGATGGAGTCGCCCGTCCGGACGGAAATACAGTTGGACAGACGGACGGATGGACGCTGCCGGACATTTATCCTGCCTGCTTAGTTAAGCCCGGATCGCAGATAATTCGATGCGTCTCGGCCGGCGAGCAGTGGCGGAATCTGGTAAATTGGTCAGGCGACTGGTGGGGCAGCCATTCCGCAGCATAAGCATAAAAACAAATGGAGCACTGGATGTGCGTTTGTACGCCGGAAATCAAATGGCTCCTTACTAAGTTGCACTGGAAAAAATATATGATTTTAAGCTATGGTAAAATGCTAGAGTGGCTAAAGATGTTACTACTAGTAGTTAATGTTTAGAAACTTAAAAAGCATTGTAAGTTCTTTCCTATATAGAATAAGTAATAATAAATAGCTTAAATAACTTACTATTTTTCTGTGTGCTTTCCTCATTTTCATTTGCTCTTTGGCTCCGATTCAGATTTCCGTCTTTGGATTCTGTGCCTAATTGTAGTTTGATTTTCATGCGTATCGAATGTTGGACGGAAGGCAAAACTTTTGGGCGCAAACCAATCCGAACTGGGCCAATTGTTGACGTTCCATGGCATTTAATGGCATCCCCAGATTATTCGGGCCCGTACGTGCTCCAATATCAAAGCGAAGAAGTTCGATATTAACAGGCCACCCGGAGACCAGGACACCTACTAATTGCGACCCTTTTGCTTATCAGTCAACCTCATTTCATTCCACATCCTCGTCCAGCCATTCAAACACAAAGGAAAAAGGGTCAGACTTATAAGCCTACCATTTTCTTGGCCTTTTCCTCGGACTTTAAAGCCCCGCATTAACTTGGCTAATTCATTGTTCGGTCCGACTTTTCGCCGGCTCACATTACGTTGCCTCTCTGTCAGCGGGTGTTTAATTCAATAACCGGGTTGGACGACGAAAAAAACGAGTTGGTGGTAAAATGGTGGCGAAGAAGGAAAGCATTATGCCAAATTGGTCACAGCCACTGCTCTGGCACATGAATATTTATTTAACAATTTTCCCTTTTCCATTTGTTGGCTTTTGCTTTCGAGAGGGTGTCACGTCAATCAGGATCTCGTTTTTTGATGCCACCTCGCTCTGTTCTCTGCTCGCTGCTCTCTGCTTTCCGGCAGGATATGCAATTTTTGGCTTTTGTGTGTCGCTCGTTTTTGCCATTTGGCCTTTGTTTTGCCTATAATGTGAATGTTTTTGCCAGGACACATGTGTTGTCGTGCCAGCCCAGCCCCAAGCGGCGTATACGTGATGTGTGCCGCGTGCTGGCCAAATGCAATTCGGTAGTTTCAATAGAGTCGCTCTCAACGACCCAATGACAGTTTGATTGTGTTCTTGCAAATGGAAGTTGGTTTGCTGCTTTTTCCGGCAAATGTACGCACTTTAGTGTGCGTTGTGCCAGTTTTCGGGTTAAACCGATTGGCCCCCAAAACATAGTTAAATCGAATTGGAAATCGCTGGCTGGAGGCACTCCCATCCGCTGCCATAAAGTAGATTAAGTGCGCGCTCAAAGACACGCAGTCGAGCTTGCCAAATTACCATAATTTGGATTGCTGAGTTACTTTGCAGCCACGCACATATTCCCGAGATGCTGCTGCAAGTATATACACTCAGATTGTGAGTTTGGCAAGGAGCAAAGTGGGTGCGATGGGGTGGTATTTTAGGGGGTCGGAAGCGAACATCAAATTGCAAATTTCGCGTACTAACTTGCAACATAAACTCGTTTATGCGCCAGCCTGTGCGCGGAGTTGAGGGTTGGGGGTTGGGGGTTGGAGGTGAGGGCGTCTTCTTTCACATGTGAGTCATACATTTCACATACAATATTTTACGGACCCGTCGCACTACGCTGCTTAGTCGACTTGGCTGACTGGGCTGACTTGGCCCTGTCAGCTCTGCTTTGGCAAGAATGTATGCAAATTGCAGTTACATGTCGAAAATTTGCATTCGCCGCGCACCGTTATGAATAAATCACGCTCATAATGCACTTGATGCTCTCCAGAGCAATCGATGCCATGAAGGCACTCACTCATCCGGGAATCTTCAGCCGCTTCCGCATAAGCATCCGCATCCGCAACCTCCAAGCCCTCCATATCCACGAGATGCCGAAACAGTCAGCTAAGGGAAACCGAGTTTTCCATTAAACATATTAAAAATGATCAGAAAAAAGAAGTATGCCAGCTACGTGCCTTCAAATTACTTCCGCGCAAGCAACGGAAACGGAAGTTGCCGCGCGGGCGGAGATTTGCGCCCCACTCCTTGGCCAAGGAAATTTCAATAGGTTAATATAAATTGCAAATTACATTAAACAGATTATGGAGCACTCGCTCGCATTCGATAGACAGCCACCTTGAACGCTGCTCCACCGCCTCCTGCTCCTCCTCCTTCGCCTCCTCCTGCAGATCCTTCGGCACAAGTGCTGTTAATTATTTGTCACTTAAGAGCCCGACACATGCGACGCAAATAACAACAACAATAACGACGTGCTCGCATTAATAAAACATTAAAATCATTAAGTATGCACATAAATACATAAATGGAAGCCAGGCGCAAATGAAAATGTTCACGTGGGAGAAAGCGCCTCAAAAGCCGCGTACTGTGGGCTCGTAAAAGCGGCCAGGCGGCTTTAATGGCCGGCTATTGGCATATTTATGAAGCACTGCCTTTATTTATTGTTTTATATATATTCACATTTTTTAATTTTATTTTCGGACCGACCGCGTCCTGCTATGATCCTTTTCCAATTGTTTGGCCGCCTTATTTACCAGCCAGCCCTTTTGCTTGCCATCTCGGCAATAAAGACATTTTTTATTTGAAGCACCATATAAATGTCCAAGTTAGTCAAACATCCTGGGCAACCCTTTTTCCTTTTGCATTCGACGCTCTGACAGCGACCTTCAAAGGACGCGTGCTACATGAAATATGTCGCCACTTAGCGCCTCGGGCATCGGTCAGGATGGTCATCCCATTGGCCATTGGCTTACACTAAGGATTTTTTACTGGATCTCTTTCCGCTTTTATGTATTTATTCCTTTGAAGGCCCATAGGCGGGTATGTCACGGTAATCTCTAGAGATTTCAAACGAACTCCAAAGGTGTCCACACTATGTAAAGGAGACCACTTATTCGGTATTTGCCCTTTATGACACTTTACAAGAGATTTCTGAACCCTTGAGAGCAACGTATCCCTGCCAAATGTCAATAAACTTAAATCGACCATTTCTAACCCTTTTATTTCAAGTAATTTTGAATTTTCAAAACACGAAGGTAAAAAAGAATTAAAATTAAGTATTAAATTGTGTATATATATCAAAAAGATGAAAAGAAAGTCATTAAAACTGACTTGAAACTGGAATTGTGTATAAGTAACTATAAAAATTCCTATATTTTTTCCCAGTGCACTCCGAATCAGCGCCAGTTGCCATCATTCATATGCCATGTTAACTGCGAAATTGATTTGCTGCCCCCGAGTTTTGCGAGGCGCCACGGGCGTTCGAACAAGGTGAAACGCAAGCGCACGGTGCCATCGCTTTGCTGGCATTTAAATTTTGCATTACCAACGGGCCAGGACCTTTTCCATCGTCCTGCGAGCTGAGGACGTGCGTTAATGATGTCGGCTGCTGGGGCAGGCCGCATTTCCGCCTCCACCCCCTCCCTCGTCGTTCGTTGGAGGAAAGCCGGATCTGATTTATTATTGGCATGCTGCTCGTTCCCACACTGCCGCAATTTCATTTCGACTCGTTTTGCGTGGGGCGTCAAGTGGCACTGCTACTTTCCCTTTTTGGCCAGGCCAGACCTTTTTTTTCTGTTTCCTTCTGTTATTTATATTTTTGCTTTCGCTTTGTCTTTGCGCTTTATTTTATTTTACCAACCGACCGCCCAACTACCCAACCACCCGACATTTTGGCCAAGTTGGTGTTTTGCTTTCGCATTTTGCTTTGGAGCCCCGGCACTTGGCACTTGGAATTTGGCCGCGTTGGTCCCTTGGCAGCTCCCCGTTTATTGTGTGCTGTGCGCTTGTTTGCCGAAAAGCGGTTTATTTATTTATTTATGTTTCGCAAGGACCAACACCAAAAAGGGCCACCATGGAAGTACTTTTCTGCTCGTATTTAGTGCGCAGCTGGAGCGGCTCCTTCAGGGCCTAAAACTTGACTCTTAACTCTTTAGTTGACTGGCCCAAATTAAGATAAATATCTGTCCGAACGGCCTTAATTATTTGGCCAGCTTTTCGCTAAAAATCAGTAACTTTTCAACCAGCCCAAATAGAAGATGAAACTTTTATCATTATGACAATAGATATTTGTGACATTCCTGCTAATGGAGCCTGCTGGCTCCAAGGACTTCCTCTCAGGCACGTACTAGGTAGTAAAGCAATTAGTTCAATTGTCATTTTGGCACCGAGTGGAGACACCAACGTCTTCTGCCAAATGCTGCCAATTTCATTAACTTGTTCGGGCGTCAAAGTTTTGCCGACGAAAACGAAGAAAAGTTTGCGCGCTGACTTTAGCTGAATCCTGAATACGAAAATCCTGGGGAGCCACCAATATTGATGTGCAATTTAATGCTGATTGGGCATAAAAAGTGCGCAGATGGAGAGTTATTGAAAATATGTACCGCCGCACATTAAAGTCGATGTGTTTGCTTATTTTAATCCCGTCCGCATTTTAATTGAATTTCCAATTCGGCCACGAATGCGCAATTAATTGAAATGTCCCCAAAGTTGGGGTTTTGACGAGCTAATCGTATTAGCCCGCAGCTCCAATGAAGGCCAATGAAAATTATGCGTTTGCGGATATCGTTTTATTTCATCTTGAGTGTTGGTTTCGAAAGCCACACATAAATATTAATTAATGGGCAAGTTTTGCGACTAATTAACAAGAATGGGTTTCCCAAGTATTTAAATCCCATTTGCCCAAGATTTATGGGCCTGTACTCACTTATATGCAGCCCAGCACAATGCTGAAATTCCCTTGGCATACTTTATATCCGGTTTGGCGCGTGCTTCTATCAGCAGTGGTACCGTATTTAAAAAAAAGGGTAGAATGTAACCGGAAGCAGCTGCAAAAATAAATCTCAAAATATGTGAGACTGTCCAGCAGTTAACCTTCCAACTTTTCCGAGTGCCTTTTTTTGCATTTTTCCAGGAGCATCGAATAAATATTCAAGTCTAAAACTCTGGCTGCTAGATATATTGGCCACATGCACCGCATGCATGCAGTATACCAGGATGCAAGGATGCAGGGATGCGGGATGTAAGGATGCCAGGATGCTGCAGCTGACTTTGGTGGTCCGCTCCTGGCCCTCGGGCCATTTATCAAACCTTGCTTTTGACATTGCGCACATCCTGCGGAAAATTAAGACACTGTCTGGCACGCTTCCTAACCAATTTAAGAGTCCCATTTTTTCCGCCAAGTTCTCGTCTGCTCGGCTCCTACGTTGCTGGGTATCCGTGTCCCTTCAGTGAATGCATGAGCATCGCTTTCTTGCCCCATTCCTCATGCGCCGCACGAACATATGCGCTGCATCCGTGGGAAATGGTCGGATGGCAAGTGGGCTGGACATCCCGAGGACGTTACCCCCTGGGTAACCAGCTCAAAGAGTTGTGCACCATCTAGCCGTTTAAGCCAATTAAGGCAGTGCATTGTGTGCGGGCGGGCTGCAACTCCTCAGCAGCGGGAGCGCGCACAGGAGCTACGGTTTCCTGTCCACCTCGGTTGACTGCAATCAATGGCGCGGGAGGTGGGAACAATTGAGCACTCATGAATCAGTGCTGAACCGGTGGCGAGATACCTTTAACTGGGATTAATGCCCGTAAATAAGAGGATTAATAACTTCGGTCTCGTTATGAAATTTTTTATTCACTTCATTAATAAGAGAAACCTGTCGTTGGAGGCATATGTATATAATTTGAAATACATTTAAGGCCAGTTTAATTGAACCCAAAATCTGTGAAAAATAATTGCCAATAAAATATATACTTGGTATTAAAATCATGAACTGCCTTTACATATTTGAAAATACAGAATATTACAAACTACATATCGCAGTAGATTTGAATATTAAATAGAATACCAGCAGTACAGTACAGGTATACCCATATACATTGAAAGCAATTCCAGCATTAAAAATTAATATTAAAATTTCCATTTCCAGCATTACTGGCACAACACTGGCTCCATCGCCTCCTCCGCCGGCAGGACCTTTGTGCCGCATTCCTGCTGGCTCGTTTGCCCGATTGTTCGATGCGCCCAAATGCATTTCAATTAAAACATATTTAAGGGCTTTAGCCGTCCGAAACTGCTGCCCATTCCGCAATGGACCCATTCATCAAGGGTTCAGGTGGCGAACAACAGGGTGAGGATGTGGAACAGGAGCAGGAGGAGCAGTGGAGGCCATCGATTATGTGGCAGCATCTCGCTCGCTGTTAATCAGCCGCTGCACCGGGCCAATCGATTAAATGGGCGACAGAACAGCCGGGTCCTTCATGTCAATGGGACAGCATGGTCGTGCATTCTCCAAAGGCTCGGCAATGCAAAAGGCCCGGGAGGGGATGGGATGGGATCACGGGATCACCTACCGGCTGTAGGAGTTATTTAATGAAATGGACACCCTTCTCCCACAACCACACCATCGGCATCCCTCGCCATCACAAAGTGTCCACCATGTAAAAGGGGTTTCTTTGCAACGAAACGCTCTTGGCGAAAAATCCCTTTTTTGGCCCTGTTTTACCGTCATTATTTTCATATTAAACCCGCGAACAAGGTGCCACACAGAATCTATACTTACTCGACTACAGGCATTTTTGGAAAGTGAAGCCAAATGAAAGTTTCGTGGGGTCGGGCAGAAGCCCACCAAAAATTTCGAAACATTGAAGCTAAACTATCGAGGGAAACTTTAAAATGCTTGTGAAATTTTTAAATCTGTGCTTAAACTTTTTTGGGGTTTATTTCAAAGTATGCATACATATCTGGAAATGTATTTTATATATTTTTTTTCACGATTTGTTGCTTATCAGACTAAAGATAAACATATTTCCATGCTCAAATGTCATCTAGTTAATAGAATAATTAGTATTTCGTTCTATTATTCAAGTAAGTATCTTAAATGAAAAGCAATGGATATGTTTAAGGGCGTATTATTAAAATTAAATTCCGATCCTGACCCTTATTTGTCGGTTGTGTTCATCGTCCGCCGCTTTTGTGGCATCGGCTTTTCCAAGAGCGGCTGTGGCAAGCTCGGAAAAAGCCGCAGCAACGCCCTCAGTGCACAAAAGTTTTCTTTTGCAATTTGGCTTGTTGCTCTCGTTTTTTTTTATCCTGCCATTGTTGTAATCGAGTTCGAGTTGGTTGTTGTTGTTGGACGTGGCCGGGATGTCGGCGGTTCGGTTGGTGTGTGCGGTTGTATTTGGCTTTCGCCCCCGTATGTACTTCGCATTTGCGGCCCGGCTAATGCATGTCGATGCCAATAAGGTTGCCCGACGGCTGTCTCATTTCCCGCACACTCCGACTCACCCGGAATCACCTGGAAAGCCCTGAAAGCACCTGGCCACCAGCTGCCGTTCGGTGTTTATCTTGGTGTTCACACCTGCAAAACTTCTCCACGATGCGGAATTTCTAAGCTTTGGCTAGCTTTCATGGGACGACGCACCATTCCTTTGGAAATTCGTGTAAATTGAATTTATTGAGGCGTGTGCGTGTGCGTAGTTGATGACTTTGGTGGTGCAAATTGGCTTCAGAGGCCATGGGCGACCATTACACCCCGCGGTGGTTGGGCTGATGTAGGTTTTTCAATCCCATTCCGACGGGACAGCCGGCAACAGTTGCAGCTGCCGCATCAGCTTAATTCGCTGGCCAGCTGATGGCTTCTGCTCGCGAGAAATGAAAATGAAAAATTCCGGGCGCTAATAGGCAACTTGTTACGCTCGCATAAAGTTATGCTATGAAATTTATATTAAACGCAGCGTTCGCCATTGGACAGTTGAATCGAAATAGGAAGAAAGGGAAGAGTGGACGCTGCTGGCAGCAGATTGCATTGAAATTCGAGCACAAAAACGGGAAGGAAGTCATCTTTTATGCTGCCAGCTTAAATGGGGGATGATGGCGAAAAGTTCTTTGAAAAAGTAACAGGAAAGTCGCGCGACAACGCTGGCCTTGTGACTTTGCCATTCCTTAGAATTCCACTGGGTGGGTGTGCCGCCACCTGCCACCTCCCGCCTGCTCACCCAAAACAACCAAGCCCACCCAAAACAACCAAGCCCACCCATTTAGCCAAGGCAACTTGGCAAAGTGCAAAGTGGCGCTGCTGCTGTGTAAGAGTCCCTGATTAACATAATCCCTTGCAGCGGCTGACAGCTGCGGATGCACCTGAAAGTTGCCAAAGGTTAGTTAAGCATTTTAATAAGAGCCAAATGAATTGTAAGCACTTGCAAAATGTCTTGTTCGTTCGTTAGCCAATCCTCCTGCTCCTCCTGCTAACCCTACTCTCCAATCTTGCCACTGTGTGTCCTATGGGGCACAAAATTTAATTTCCTCTGCACACACTCGTACACACACACTTACCGATCCACAAAAGAAAAGCCAAAGAAAATCCAAGAGGAGCAGCGTGATGTGGGCCAAAAGAGTCTTGTAATGAAGTTTTTCGCTCAATCAACTTTAATGAGAATTATGCCGGCGGCAGGGCAAGGACAACTGTCAAAGAGCATGTTAACAAGGTGCCAAGAAATGCTTGTGGTGCTTGATTCCAGATCCAGATTCCCTACTCCATAAAGTTAGATGTGCGCACAGGTGTATCCAATATCCGCCAGCCACATGATGAATGGCATTTGGAAATCCAAGCCGAGCTAATCTCACCGGCTGGATGGTATTAACCATCGATTTGTGCACGCATGTTTCCACCTAATTATTATGCCTAAGTTTAGGGACTTCCCCGCAGCGCCTATGCCACTCCAATCTCAGTCGCTGTTAACTCGAGCAATTGCGCTGTTAACAGATTCACTCAACTGGCAATTTTACTCAACCTTCTCACTCTTTTTTTTGAGTCCGATTCAAGGTCAATGCTTGACACATTTTCCGCTCCGCCGAGTGGTGGGTGCGGTTGAGTCGGTTTGGTTTGAGTTTGAGCTACTTTGAGAGCAAAGAGCTGGCTGACAAGAACTCACTCGGAGCTGCCTAGTTGGCCTTCAGCTGTTTTTATTTAGGCCTATCTGAAATTTTGGCCATGTCATGAATATGCTGCCAGCGCTTAGCAGAAGCACAAAACACAACCCACAAAGCAAGACAGACACATCGACATTCGTGGTAAATGGCAGCGCGCATGAAAAGCATTTTTCATCAGCCAGAATTTCCCACCAGACATTTTCTTTGTTCTCCGTCTGTTCTCCTATCGCCTTCTGCTCCTGCCACCCACTTGTTTTTCTTTTTTGACAACGATTTCATAACTTTTCCCCGTCTTCATTATCCTTATTATCGCCTTAGACTTCCCATCCTCCTGCATTTAGCAATATTGTGAGGCTTTTGGGGATATTGGGAATATTGCTGGAGCAGCTGAAATTCCCTGTTTTTACGTATATACTTTACCTGAAGTTAAAATAGACATCTGGCAAATGCTTTCATGCTGAGCAAAAGATACTCGGGGGAAATGCCATCAGTCCCAAAACGATTATCGCAACTGGAATTATTTACCCGTTAAATGCTGGAAAAACTATAACCTTTCTTCGGATCTCTCTTTTCAATAAAATCTGTCGGAGATTTTCATAAAACTGTAGAGAAACTTGTATACATGTCACACTGAACAAAACTAATAAAAAATATAATAAATTAATTTGTTATCTTAAAGTTTTAGTAAAGTCTTTTCGGTTACTAGATTTAAGTGAAATTTATATTTATTTTTGTAAATTATTATATTCCATGAATTCAAATAGTGTTTATAATAAATTTCGAGTCTAATGCCAAAATACTTCTTACTGTGTATATGCAGCTCGCTTGCCAGACTACCGGTTATATAATCTTTATTGTATTATTTTAATTTTAGAAAACTAAGTTTGTAGCCGGAGGCAAGGCAGCGTGAGAGCTCCTAGTTGGTTGAAGGAGCAAAGTCAAAGGCAACAGCAGGATCAGGAGCAGGACCACCGAACAGGAAGTGGGCGACGGGGCCAGGTAACTGTAAACCAGGAGCTTGGCTGGCAATCAAGCGAACGCTGCTGCCGCTGCCCATCCTGAACCCGAGGACTCCTTCATCCAAGTCGAATGAAAGTTCGTCCGGCTCCGTCCTGGACCGAGATTGTAGTTTGTATTCAATCAAAAGTTTCAATTTAGCTGCCGCGCTCATAAAACGTTGGTCCGGCTGACCTCTTGGCTGCCATTGGGCTTCGGTTCTGGCCATCACCATCTCCATCTCCATCGCTATCTCCATCCCCATCCTACTGGCAGCTCCAGTTTCCAGGTTCCAGCTTGCCAAACTATGCGTAGTATTGCTTTAATGACGTTGCCGCTGGCTGGCCGACAGTTTCGTCCCTCGCCAAACTTGGCCAACAGTTCTATTTATTTTCTATAGATTTCTGGCTCCGTGTTCGGGCCAACTTTAATTTGGAAACTATGCGAGAAGAGCTGCCGCCGGACGGAAATCGTTGGTAGCCGTTGCCCGTTGTTTGCCTTTCGTGCACGTGTGTGTGTGCACGGAAGTGAAATGTTGCGGAGAGGAATTTAATTTGTTTTTAATTTTGTGTAGATATTTTCCCTGCTCACCACACACACACACGCACTCGCAAATTGGTAAAATAAAGACGGAAAGCAGAGTAAGATGGAATTGAAAATGGAATATACAACAATTTAAAGTGCTAACAATTTAATGCAATGGCTATTTTTTGCTCAATGAATTTCGAATGAAAACAGCAATGGTTGTCAGATCATATTCAGATATGCGGGTATGGGTATCACATGCACAATTAAACCAATTACACTGGAACGGAAAACTAGTTAAGTGTTTGAAAAATACATTTGTAATATTACAGTTTATCATTGTTAATTAATTCATTTCTTAACTTAAAAAGGTAAATTAAGGAACAAAGTTATGCCACTACCTTTAACATAATAAATAATAATAGTTGGTTGATAATTATTGCATTTTGAGATATTATATTAAGGTTAATTAAGGAACAAAGACATTCCACTACACAATTACAATTATATGAGCAAAATATTTAACCGAAATTAAGAATATTAGATGTTTTATTTTCCTCCTCCTTTCCTTCCTCTTTTAGTTACTAAATATTTTAAATATATATTAGTTTGAGTGAGGTTTCCCATTTTTTTCAGTGCACTGTTGCGGCTGGTTGTGGGTCAATCAACGCGCCCGGAGGGGGGGGGCACTTGGAGCCAAATGCCGGCAGTCATCAGCCGTTGATTGCGTGCATTTTTGAGCAATTAAAAGTTTTGCGATCTGACAGCCGGAGCTCAAGATGCAAATGCAATTCGCATCCCAATTGATTGGTGAGCTTAATAAACATTAAGGCATTATGTAATGAATTACTGTGAGAGCACATGCATGATGGGAATTAATATTGGATTCTATGGCTCTATGGAGCGTTTTTTCGAAGACATGGGAAGTGAAGAAAATGATTGGATATGTGCTTCATTGTTCTCAATTCTTCATGTGATTTTGCTCAAAGTCAATTATGGCGCAATTTCATTCTCATTGAAGCATAAGCTCATTTGCCATTCAAGTCAATATGCTGAAAGTAACCGCAAAAAGTAATCATTTTTTGCTGCATTCTCTGACTACATCTGCCACAAACGACGCTAATTAAGACGGCAACAATGCAAATGTTAAATGAAACTGCACTAACTTGCCCCAAACTTGTTGCCAGCCAACAAGCAGCTTTGGCTTCACAATGGGCCACCAGGATCTTCTCCTTCCGATTGGCATTAGGGCCAAATGAGCCGCTGGAGGAGAGCTGCACACGGTGCAGCTGCCGTGGCAGCATCATTAGCTCTGATTTTCCATGTGCACACACGTACTGGCTACATAAATATGTATATACATACTTTAGGCACTGAAAAAAGTAGGCAAAGTAAAAAGTTATTGCTACAAAACGGGAAAGTATCTGAGAAATAGCTAAATCATTACTTCCATCATTTCTTTTTAAGTAAATGCCAAGCTTTGTTTCTTTAACAAATTAAGTTAAACAGCTGAATTTCTCATCTGAATATATATATATGTTTATAAATGATTATTTTCTTCCGTGTACACATTCTACATTAGTTTTGTGAGCGCCTGGCCCAAAAGTCATTTGCTATGGCAACTGATGCTGGTAGATGTGAAGGTGGAGCTGCCGCCTCAAGTTGGGTTCCAAATCCTCTACGTATAACTCCATTAGCAGCTGCTAAGCGTTCAACCATTACTAGTGCTGCACTGCAGCCGCACAACGGGGCGTATGAGCAATGTGTGCAACAATTGAAAAGCGCCCCGGATTTAAGTAGCTGTTAAACAAGTCGAGCTGCAAATACGGCAACAGCAAAAGGAACAACAACAACAACAACAGCAACAGCAAACTTGCCCCCGCATCTCGGCGACAATTGTTGCCGTAATTAAAGTTAATTGCAGCCAAGCGCTTCGGTCTCCCTGCTCCCCTCTCCCTTCTCCGCCCACTTCCACGTCCTGTCGTCCGGAGTCGCCTTTGGCCCGTCGGAAGGAAGACTCCCTTCAGGAGCTCATTACGGTAAATGCACATAGCTCAAGTGCAATTAATTTCGCCACAGACCCGAAAAATATGCAATAAAAATAGTTGCTGGAATATAAATGTTGGGCCCACATTCCCGACTCTCGTCTCGGACTTCAAGGAGCTGTAGAGTCGGATTATTGCCCCCACTTCACTGGTGGAGTGCCCAGTATCCTCCGGTTCCGCTAATGCCACTCATGCATATTTATTGCCGTAAAGCGTAGCAGCGAACTACGTGTATACACTTGCCTTTCTCGCAAACAGGACTTCCACTAGACTCCACATAGTTGGGTCATAGTTAAGGTTGAGTTTCCCAATACTTTACATTAATCGCCTAAATGCCACTAAGGGAAATCAGTTAAGTTGAAACTGGGAGTTAAAGCATTTAAATGCTTTTTACAAAGCTATTTATTATTATAGTTAGTTATGTACACTTTTCAGCTGGTTCCTCGAAAACTCGAAACAAATTAATGGGTTAAGGTAAGTTCAAGTTGTGTCAACCTGGCTGAAGGATATGAATGCCGCTTAGGCAGGAGCTGCATAAACAGTTGCTAACTTTTCCCGTGCTGTTGATTTTCGCAGTTTTATCCAGCAGCTTATTGAAAATAACTTTGCTTGTCCGAAATTTGTTGGCCCTTTGCGGCCGCCGGCGAGAACATAAAGAAACTTCTACGACGGACGTTCGCTGCTTAAAACACGGACAGAGCACGAGCCCGGCACCTGGGAATTACATACATACTTGCGATCCGAGCCGTGTTCTCCGCATCCCAGTCAATCCGGCTGCCAACTGGAGCAACAGCTCTAAACTGTCGTAATTTCGTGCACAAATGCGCATTTTATTACCCGCCACTCAGGTGGCCAAGGTGATGGCGCCTCTCCGATCCAACGGGTTCTGGATTCCGTATTCTCCGGCCGTGGCACGTCCTGCACTCGTCAGTCCCAGATGCCAGTCCGGTCCACTTGACTGTTGCTGAGCATTTGTTTATTTACACTTTGTGCTGAGGGAACGCCTGTGTTGTCACAAACCTATAACATCTAACACGAACATAGCAACTTTTTATAAGGTATAAGGTTTGATTTTAAGCTGATTCCACGTACTAACTATATAACAAATAATTAAACGTGATAAACAATTATTTTAACTTTTTAAAACGTTTTTCGCTCTTTGTAGTTATTTGGTGGGTAAATGCAGCTTATCAATTGGAATTATGTTAAATACGGATTTTGTTAAAGAGGTTCATTAAATATCTTATTTAAAACTAATAATTACTCATAGGTAGCACTCATTATTCAACATCAAAAAGCTTATTTAAGCGAAAACAATTAATAGGCAATTCAATTGATTAAAATCTGAATTAAATCCTTTGACAGTGCCATTAATTTTACCGCGACTGTGCACGGCACTCACACAGACACGCTTGCATGTATGCATGTGTGGACGATGGCTATGTACACAAAGGATTCGCAGTGTTTGCCGGAGCCATTGTCGAACACCCGGAGCGGATTGCCAGTCAGCTGCTTGGCTGATAAATAGAATAAACTGATTGCGTGGCGCTGATTGACATTGTGGAAATCTGCTGTCCCACAAACACTCAACACTCAGCCCTCGCCACCCCAAAAAACACCCAGAGACACACACACATACTCGCACCAACATGTACCCACCCCATCGCACTCACACAATTGCAGCAAATATAAATGCAATCAGGGACAATGGAACTCGTCGAGGAAGCGATTTGTCCCGGGATATGTACAAAACGGAAGGAAGTGGGTGGCGGGCATCTTGGGTGGCGGAATCAAAGATGTCTACTGCTACTTATGCGAACTCAAGTGTACGATGTAGTCAACCGCAGTTAATGGCATAAAATATTGCGTATACGCCACGCTGACCATCGCATTTAATGGCAGTCAGCTTACGCTACCTTTCCGGTCGTCTCAGATTTTCTCGTCTTGGGATTTTTATTTTAAAATTTTGTTTCATCTTTACGGTCCTGCTGTTTTGGTTTTTCCCCCAGTTAGCTGGGCATATTTCTGCATTATTTGATGGGAAATCGAGCGAAAGAGAGCAGGCCAATCCCGGACCCAAAATCCCCGACCCCTCCATCGTGGGCTTTGCTTTAATGGGAACGTACTCGTAAACTGACTTTTTCCTTGAGCATCATTAAAGTGCCATATAACAACTGGGGGTGTGCAGCCCGAGGGGCTGGAATGAAATATGAAAAATGGCAAGAACAAAATGCACAAGAAGCACACATGTGGTGCTGGCAGCGGATGCGGCATGCTGCATGCTGCAGGACTCCTCCTCCTACACCTCCTCCTGCCAGCCAGCCAGCGGAAGCGGAAGCTAAGTAAGCCAGCAACAAGCTCCCAATTGATTTAACACGCCAGCTTCGCCCCATCTCCCCCAGCTCTGTGGCACAATGAAATGTGCCACGTACCGGAGAAGCCAGCCAAGTATTGGTGGTGCTGCTGTTATGGTGCAGCTGAAAGTGCAACATGTGCTCCCTGATATATATGCGCAAAAAATTTCACACACAAGTGTGCAGCAAAATGCGATGCCACTCAAGCAGCAAAGATGTTATTTATGAGTTGCAGAGAGCTAGCCCCGTCTGAATAATGGAGCCCGAATCGCTTTGTCATGGGTGCACAGACCAGCGCAGGCAGGACAGCTAATTGCAAGGCGCTTGAAGGTCTGCAGCTGAAAGCTGTTGACCCATCTGTCCAATAATCAGGCAACAACCTGAGTGACATAATCAATAGATGTGGTTCGAATGTTGCGACTGTCTAAAGTCATATTTACCAAGATGTGTTAGGGTGAAGTAAATATCATCTAGTTCATTTTACCAATTGGTATATATAGCTGTATGAACCCAAGCAATAGACAACCAAACACTTGGAAATATAAATATATATATACCGATTTTCAAGTATATTTGATTGTACTAAACTAAGGTAAATTATTATAATTATTTCATAGTTAGAAAGTGGGTTGTCTATGTTAGTTGGTAGATAGTTGGACATGATTATAAGCATGGCATGGTGACGTGGACTGATATTAAATCAATGATAATTCCTCTAAGCTCTGCTGAGAGGACGTATTTAATTGTAAATTAGTTTAAAGTAAGAGCTCATGAAAATGGCATCTGCTGGTGAATCAAATGATGAAGCAGCCGCTGCAGCGGCAAGATGGAAAGCTGTGGTTTCCATTTGAAATCAGCTCTTAAAGCTCAATTTAAATTGCGGCTGCCCCACATCAGAGAGCAGGCTCAAGCAAATCAGCTAAACTCGGAGCACAGAATAATATTAAAACTCCAACGGCGGACCAGAAATTTAATCAAGATGAATGCTGCAATTTGTGCTGCCAACCAAACGCGGCCCGTGCTTGGCTGTCAAATCTAATTTTGCTATTTATCATTTGGTTAACGTTGCTGTGGATTTTGCTCCTGGTGGCACTGCTTCTCCTCCTCCTGCCTACTGGTGACTCACAAAGCAAATCTGCTGGTGAAGCGGGTAAGGGGGAACTTAATTTTTAATGAGTCAATTTGAATTTGACAAGGCCAAGAGGCTCGCCCGGTTACGCCCACAATGAGTTTCACTTTGTCGTTTGTCGTCGTTATGCCAGTTGACAAATTAGCGCAACATCCTCAACATCCGCAAAATCCATCAGGCCAGCGCACCCGCTCTATCGCATCCATGGCCTCCATCGAAACCAGCAGCACCATTGGAACATCTAATTTCGATAATGAAATTCGGAAGTTGCTTATAATTTTCATTATTCGCAACAACAAAAGGCCTCGATGAGTGGTATGGAACAGAACTCTTAGGGCGTAATTACCGATGGCTATTATTAGTGCCCCGCTGCCTTTGGCCGATTTGCCCGATTTGGGTGCCTTTGCGTGACTTGACCGATTCGAGACGCAAATTGGAATTGGACTTTGTTGGCATTGCGCCCCCAGGCGGACTCATTAGCGTCTGCCGGCGGAGAGCAGTGCACTAATCAACATTTTCACACGCCGGCACCCACATTTCACCCGGCCATTTCATCCGGAGTCCACCCACTCATCCACCGATTGGCAGGGCTGACTGGGTTTCGCCGCGTGGTAAATGTGCAAATTTGTCAATAAATTATATGGACTTTGGGCATGCCCATAAAAACCAGAACCATAAAAAAGAGCACCCAGCAACCGCAGCAAGAGCATGGAATCTGGCTGGCCCTGGTTAATTACAAAGCAGAATTAATTGCGTGTAACTCCAACGATTAGAGTCCTGGATAGGAATAGGAATAGGGATAGGATACACACATTTATCCAGACGGGCAGCCCGAAATAGAAATGGAAATCATCATCAGTTGGGGCAATAAAAGTAATGTTCGAGGCCAGGCTCTCCCTAAGTACTCATAATGAATAGAAATGTGCCATAAACAAGCCGGATTCCTGCTACCCCCGAAATTCTCCTCACATCCCGAAGAAAAGGTCCTCTTGACGAAGTCACACCATTGCCCGGGTCACACCATCACTCTACATTTTGTTGTGGCCCGGCATTTGGCTCATTTGCACATGACATGGCTGCAGGTTACGCTGCTCCTCGGATCCTCGCCATTTAATGGGGAACAGGCTGGCAGGCAAGCCGAGGACTCCGACTCCGGCCCCTGGGTAATCTCCTTTTTATGGCATCCTGCGATGACAACGTGCAAACGTGCGTTGCCTCTCTATGAGGCCAAAGTGCCACGGCCTGGTGAGCCCGAGTTGATAGTTGAATTTATTTAAATTGAGTTAACACTTGCCGGAGCAGAAAGGTCAAAGTGGTCGCTCCGTTTCCAGCTTTGTTTTCCACACCAAGATATTGTAGCTACAACATGTCGGGAAATAGAAGAAAAGAATCAGGATGGTAACGAATTAAAAAGTATAGTATATAAAACAAACTAATTATATTTTGTATGGCCTAAATTTCACTTTGTAACTTCGTTTAAAATCTTTATATGTATACCCAGTGTAATTTAATCATTACATTAATATTATATTAAAAAATATAATTATATTATTATATACCTCTAAAATATATTGTTTGCGATTAAAAGGTTTTTATAAGCCAATTAAAAACAAAACACCATTTCGGCAAAATTTTAACACAGCAAACATTAATTATTTTAGGTTTAAATAAATACAAGACAGAATGGCACATTTGATCTATCTATGAAATGGAATAACCGCTTGAAATTGCTGTTTATTTCTCATAAAATATTAAATGCAATTGGATTTGGCAAAATATATCCCGATTCGTATCAAATGACAAACGGCAAACGGAAAAATCTGAATAAAACCACACGTTCAATCCATCAATACGTAAGTGCCCGTTGTCTTATCATCAGCACACTGAGTTCTTGTGGTCACATGTTTTATAGATTGTTGCATGGATGCTGAATGCATTACAATGCATTGTCCCTGAATCAATTGATTTCAGCTTAGGCGAACCAATTTCGCAGCAAACAAACAAAATGCTCCGTTGGCCATCAAATTTCGAGGACAATTCGAATGCGTGTTTGCATAGTGCGTGTGTTTGGGCTTGTGGCAATTATTGTCGATTGTGTTGGCCATTGTTTTGCAACTGCACTTCCATTGTCCGTCCATAAGTTGGCTTATGTACATTTGATTTAAGCCAGGCCATCAATAGCCGGGACGATGAAACCAGTAATGAACACATGTCGACATGGAGTGCTCGATGCACATGTAATTGAGTGGTCGATGCTGTGGCTATGGCTGCCACTCACTGGCTGAAATAATCAGTCAATTAAACTCACCCCGGGCCAAAAGTCGAGCTGGCAAAAAAATTCATAAACTACCGGCAGCTTTTTGCCATCGTGCAGAAATTGAAAAATCAAGCAGAAAGTCGAAAAATAAACAAGCAAACAAAAATAAAAAACTGCATGCGATATAAGTTTGCACGCAATTTTTGCAGCTGGAAAAATGAGGAAGAACAGAATAGAACCGAAGGGATGTTGAGGCTATTGGTTTATTTGCAATTTTCCCTGCTGAAACGTCACTGTCCACATTTGTTGCCCTTTTGTTTTTGGCCATAAACTTGCAGTAAGTTTCGCTTCTCTAGGCACTGCGCCGTAATAAATTATGTTCACCAACTGCAATCAAAACAAAAAGCCGGCTGCATTTCAGTTGTTGCAACGGCAGCAGAGGCAACACAAGCAGCAGAGAAACCAAAACACTGTGGCACACTTGAAAGTCAATTCATTTCAAAACTCAAAATAAACCGACGAGCCGAGCGCAGTGGAACTTTTGCTAGACATTCGTCGGGCCAACGCTGCGTATGAGTTATGGCACTGGGGGGAATGTATAAATTCACTGTTTCGAGCACTTTAACTTTTTCAATTATCCGAACACATCAGGAGCAGTCCCAGATGAGGCAGTCGATGCAGACACAAAACAGGATCGCGATGACATTGACGAAAGATTGTTAGACAGGCTCGCAAAAAATTTCCCGGAAATATAAGCCAAGAAAGTGTGCGGTATTCATTAACCCACTGACTTAGTATCTGGGGAGCTCTTTAATTTAATTGCCTACTTGGCAAGTTTTGAACTCAAACCGCTTATGATTGTGTGTATCAACTTTTGAGCTGCGTCAGTTGCGAATGCCATACAAATTATTAATTGCCGCAAAACGCACACAAATTATGATTAATTATGCCGCACAATGGCTAAAGACACCGCATTGGCACACAGACACAAGCACACCCACACTCACACACTCGCAGGCGGACAAATCTGCTGAGCAAACAAATGAACAGACAAAGGCAAAGCTGTATCTGTATCTGTATCTATTCTATGCCTTGGAGGCACGGTCCACTTCCCGCTTACACCCCTTGCATCTTATGGGCATTGTGTGTTTGGAGCGGCGAGGCTTGTCATGATTTATTATTTGCACTTGATAATGACGCATGCGAGGAGTAGAGCTGTTAAGGAGGTACACAGTGAGAAACGATCTTATATCTAGAAAATACTTAAATGTATGTATAATGTTAAAAATAATGTTATATGTGTTAAAAAATCCTGAAGCTTCCACCTGCATCCACTTTAAATTTAGCAATACATACTTTGTCTGTATATATTTCCACAGTTTTTATCTTAGAATTTTAAATCTTTAAATTAATTTAGCCTTCTGAATTTTAAGCAAATTATGATTATCATTTTCTTCAGTTTCTAAGACTACAATGCAAGTGCAGATGTGGTCTGGGCAATGGTCCCGGTTATCGCTAGCACATTGACAGGCGTATATCAAAACAAAGGGAATTTGCGCCTGACCTTTGACCCGCCCGAATTTACGCCACCGCCACCCCGCCCCTTGGCGGCACCAGCTGGAGTAGCAGGACCAGCAGAAGCTAAAGAAGCTCTCTAGTTCTTATCAGAGTAACTGCAAATGGCGTGAAAGAATGCGCAACGCTTTATTTTTATGAGCCAGCAGATAAAGCTGGCCAAGTGCGAAGGGCGGCGGGCGTGGGGCGTGGCATTATTATGCAGGCAGCATAATAAAATAAAAATGTCGAGCTGACGCAAAGAAAGGGAAGGGGGGGTAGTGGGAGGAAAGGGAACTTCGTTCGCGGAGCAGCTTACAAGCAATGTAATATCAACATGACAGCCATAGAAAATGTTGTAGACGGCCACGCCACATAAAAAAGCGCACAATTATGTTTTTCCATGGATGAGCAGAGCGGCGGTTCTCTGGACAGGAAAAATGCCGAAAAAAAAGGAGGTGTGGTGTTAAGTAGGTAAGCATATACATATATATAGTTGGTGGCAATAGCAGATGTAAACGTGCCACAGGCGTAGAGAAAAGCTTTTATTCATTTTGTACATTTCAGCACAAAGCTCTTGAACAAATCATCTCACGACTGCTGCTGAAAATTCCTCATTTCCTTTGCCGCAGCCTCAAATATGTTTGCAGAACTTTTGGGCTGGCGAAAAAGTTTAATCGAGTTTGTAATTTAATTGCCTTGCCTAAGGTTTTAATGAAGAGCATTCTGCTCGGCTTCGATTGGAATATCAGCTGGGTGCTATAAAATTGCCAGCATTTAGTAGCGCTCCATCAAAGACAAAGAATCAAATACCTCATGTTCAAAGTGCTACATCCAAAAACCCCAGATACCCAGATACTCGTACTCACACACACGGATTTCGGGATTGCCGGATTGCTGGATATGAGAACTGTCACAAGAGGCGACAGCAACGGAAATTCTTGGCAAAGTTTATTAATTAATTTTGTTGATTTTGTCACGTGCTCGTAATTTCGACAAAATCCGCAAAATCACACAGTCAAACTGGCACAGCCACACGCACACAGAGATGTACGGATAGGAGGGGGGGATGTGGGTGGTGAAGGGCACATCCTGGCCACCCATGGATATGGGCAATGGCTGTGGGCTAGCAAGCCAAAACCAAAAGCCGAACCAAAGCCAGGGCCAAACCGTCACTGAAAGCCGGCCAGAGATTGCGACTTGGGGCCAAGTTGGTTGTGGGAGCAACTGGAGCAGTGGGAGCAGCAGGTGCAGCACGAGCAGCAGCATCCATTAGTCAAATGGCTTTCTGTTGCTCATCGTTAGTTGGCTTCCCCAACTGGGCCCAACTTCACAGGTGCCCAAATGTCCAGGAAGCAGTCGGTGCCACATGAGACTAGGCAGCAATGGTTCTGCTTTTGTGGCACACGAAATACGTATTACATTATGGCCATGTTTATCACGATTATTGTTATTGCATTTGCTCTCCTTGCTCCCACGTTCAGTGCAAAAGTCAATTAAATGGATTTGTGGCAACCATTGGTTTATAATTATTTCGATTATGATTTTCGGCCAGTAATCGGGGTTTGCAGAGTATTATAATTTTAATATGTTCGCCAGCGGCGCAGTGCACAAAACCCAAAATTGTCAAACAGCCTTTGCACGTATAGCGTTGCGGCCATCGATTTAATCAATGGCTATTGGGTTGGACCTCAAAGGCGCCCCGAAAAGTGTGCTATATTAAATTAAAATCGAAAACTTTCCAACGAAACTTTGCTTGAATCAAGTTTTGGGTATTAATTAGTTTTGCTACACAGGGAACATTTTAAGACATTGATTGTTTCTGAAATTATATTCCTGAAAGATCTCTATTATTCACCCAGCGGCATTCAAATAATTCGATCCTGCAGCTTTGTCCATTGGCCCAGTTGATGGCCAATTGTGTCCGCTCCTCGGAGGCCATTGTCTTTGGCCGCTGCTGCTGATATGACCGACCTAATAGACTTTATTCATCATTAGTGGCCCTTTGGCAGCTGTCACCCACCGCCCCCGCTGACCGCCATCATTTAGTGAAGCAAACGAAATGGAATCGCATCGCATGTCCTCATATGTGGAATCGGTTGCCATTGCCTGCTGGGCCATAATCCACTCATATGCTGGATATTGTTGGTGGTGGAGCTCTAGGAGCCCCGCTTCCATTTGCGCTTTGTTGCCATCAATTGTGCATTGAACTGTGCAAATGTTTGTGTGTATAAGAACCCATGCGCCCTGCCTCCGACCCCGGACACGCCCACTCAGCCCGCAAGCCGCCCACATGTGTACGGGGCGGATTCTTTGTTTTCCTTTTTACCAGCTAAAGAAAGCATGCGCAGGCGAGGGCTCCTTGAGGTTTTTTTCATTTTGGAGCAATTGAAGCAGCCGCAACCTTTTGGGATAGACGAGCACATGGGATAGTTGCTCCATGTGTGTGTGGATTGTTAGTTTTTCCCCCCGAAAAGCTGCAAGCTTTTAAATTTTCCACCAGCAAAGTTGCACGACAAGCAACAACAAATATATATTTCAACGGGATAGCTACTTAAGAAGTTGGTAAATTAAATTTAAGATATGCTATGTATGTACACAATAGATGACTTTATGCATTAAATTACGAATATATGTATGAAATGCTTACCATTTTTTCGCTGTGCACCCAGTCCAATCGCCTCCTCCGCAGAGTTTCATTTAAAAAAGAAACTGGGGAATTATGCTGACGCATTTAAAATGCAATAAATGTGGGCGTGGCCGAGGGGGGAACGTCCTGATCCAGCAATTTTTGCCAGTCGTGCAAAATGCCAAACATGTCAATCAAAAGTCATTTGCTATGCTGCCCGCATGCCACGCAGCGTTCGATTTTGGCGCAAACAGTTTGGCGTTGCATTTGATCGGCGGCCGTGGGCTGTGGTCCCCGGTCCATGGTCCCCGGTATGACAATTTGGCAGGATCCCTGCTCCCGCCAGCAGAATCCGCTTAGTGCAGCCATGTCCTTGCCCCCGTGCACTCCAACCCACCAGTAGCTAGAACCTCGGAAAATGCTTGACAGATGCAGCTGAAGGCTTGGCCCAATACTTTTTGGTTATTTTGCCGCAAACACGCCTTATATGTGGGTGGTGGCTGGGGGCGGAGGTCAGAAAGGAAGGCCTTTTGGGACCGGTCCCTTGATGTTTGCCCTACGACGTGTGCCCAATTTAAATTCGCTTGTATGTATGTGTTGGCACAAGGATTGACTTCTACACGAAAAATACCCTAATAAGATTAACTGGCATCTACGCATCCACTCTTATATTTAAGCTTTTGTACAAAAGAATACATTGTTAAGGTTTTAAGCTTCGTTTTCATATTTGCAAGCAAATGCGATTTATGATTTAATTGTTAAGACATAAAGTACAATAAATAGAACCCATTACGAAAGATATAAATCTTGATAAAGTCAAACTAAATTTCTTTAAATAAAATATGTGTTCAAGTCAAGGGCATTTAGCATTCGCACTGACCCTGTTGATTTGGTCCTTGTTTTTATATATTTGCCCTTTGATTTGTTTGCGGATGCAGGTTGCGTCTTATGCCATCATGTTGGGGGGTTGGGCATTGGATTTGAAATTTGTGTAAATTGAATTTATTGAAGTCTAATAGTCCCACGTGTGCGCGCATATCTGCTGGCAATGCCAGACTTTCCTGACAGCCGTCAATATATCGTTGGATATATATTATATGTATCAAATATATATATACATATATATGTGTATGTGGCGTTCGGCGTTCGTCTTCCTCGGTCTGCGTTGAAGGGATGGTGGTATTTATAGTCTACTTAAAGGATTCCCGCACAAAGCAATTTCAAGTTGCCGGGGCCGTAAGTTCGGATTTCGATGACGGGATGGGAGCACGTCAAGCGAGGACAAACAATTTAACTGAACGCGCTGAAAAAGGGGTGATTACGTACAGGATGGTTAAATGGATGTTGGTAGATGGGGTATGATATTGCGTGGGGGGGTTGTATGCTGTGTGTGTGCCCCCTTTTTCCAGCGACGTGTGTTTGTCGACTGGCGGCGCCGCAACCGCAAATGCAAAAACACCGACGAAAGCGGCTGCTGCCACAAGCTACAGCAAATCAACAACCAACAACCAACATCCAGCATACAGCAACCGGCGACAACCGACCGACGACGACTTCATTTCAAATAATTTACATTTTGCGGAATTTACGCTGAAATTTTAATTGGAATTTACTTTGCGACTTTTTCGTGGGCGGGCTGCGTAGCGCTAATTTATGGCTGGGAAAACTTTAGCCTCGTCTTCCGCTTGTTGACAAGCCAAATTTGTCATGCATTTAATGGCTTAGGCAGCAGTACCGTGCGCTGTCACGCCAATATTGAGCCGCTTGTAGTACAAGCACAATCAGACAGCATGGCGTATGCGTAACATTTCCATTGAGCAGGAATAATACTCGGAGGTAGGGGAAGGGTAACATCCGCGCAACAGCTTTCCAAAATTGAATGTACATATCTCAATTACATATACTTTATCAATTCCATTTTAAGAAAAGGTTTTATAAGTATGTAAATAAGCTGCTCTAGTAATACAAAAATGGTTTAAAGTGATGAATAAAGGGGGTTGATTGTTCCCTCTTATTTTACAGTGTTGATGATATCAATATGTAATTGTTAACTTAATTAAGTACTAGTATTTTTTTTACAAATATAATATTGTTCATATAACTAAATAAGCGAACTAAGTCTTTAGACTTGGGCATTTCTGAATGAAAAAAGGTAGCTCTGTTAATAGAGTGCCATTTTGTCCCATTTACAGCATCTCGCCGTTTGCGGCAGCAACAGCTCTGTAAACGGCTGTAACCCATTAACACACTTTTACAGGCCGCTCTGCCGAGCAGTTAACAGCTGGCTAACAGTCGAGCGCTCGTTTGTCGCCATTCGCTTTTGATTCGCCTTTGAGTGGGTGAGCGGGCGACTGGGCGAGCGCTTGAGCGAGCGACTGAGCGGCGGTGGCCCACTTTGAGTGCAACATGCGCGCAGTCGACGTCGCTGTTGTAGCTTTGCAGCAGCTGCGAGCAGAGGCGTTGGCGTCGGCGTCGACTGAGTGTGTATTCGCAGTCGTGTTTTTTCGGGGGCACATTCCGAGCTGGGAACGCAGCCTGTAAGTGTGTCAGTGTGTCCGTGTTTCCGTGTATCCGTGTATCCGTGAGCTTCCGAGTATCTGAGTTCTGAGTTTCTCAGTCTTTGAGTTTACGAGCTGGGCGAGCTTCGTGCGGCGCTCAGGGAAATTCGGCGGTTCATTCGTCTGTCAGCCAGCCGCAGTCGCAGTCGCCGTTCGCAGTCCGCTCGCCAATTTGGCCCGTTTGTGAAAATAATCGTAAGGCAGCCGCAGTCGCATGCTGAGAGGAAATAGGCGCGCTACAGATTCCGATTGCGATTCTTGTACTGGTACTGGTACTGTTTCCCTTTTTCTGCTTCGGATTTACCAAGAACAGAATTCGCGGGCGGGGGGTAAGAAGAAGGAGCAGCAGCAGCTGGAATAAATGATTACAGCTGGAGATTACAAGCGCATTGATTGCTGATGGCAACGGTGCGGATGAATTTCGGTAAATGTCGCGCGCGCGTGCCATTGCGTATACGCAGCGTTGGCCGTCGCCATTCGGTGACATTGTGCGCTCGCTTCCGCTGGGCCGCCAAATGCATTTTGCAGTTAATTTAAGAATAAAGAATCTTGTGCGAAAATCAAATTAAAAAAGAAAAAAAAGTGAGCAGCCTTCGCGGAAATAATATAAATGTATATTATATATTTCGTGAAAATATTATTGCATCTGCTCTTGTCGCATTGCCCTTGTGTTTTTCCGCTTTTGGTTGCGCCGTCGTTTAAGCTTTTCGGTTTCGTTTGTGTGATTATTGGGTGCAATTAATAAAATGTTGTCGCGCAAATGTATATACACGTGTATAAAACTAATGCAAAATGCCAGCCGTCGCACGTCCGTTCAGTTTTACATGCCAAAATGGCCAAAGGAGAAATATTTTCGAAAAGAAACACGCTCAGCGAAAGGCAGTGAAATATGCACAAACCCTAATCGCAATCACCAGCGTTATTTGTTATGTGCCCAGTGCAAATGCGAAATGCGAAATGCTGAATGCAAATGCAACAGTCGAGAGCCCAACGCTGGAGGGAGCAATAGTCATACAGAAGCTATCGCCGCCGCCACGATAGCGATAACATAAATAAGAACAGCCAAAGCGAATCACCGACGGCAGAGCCACTCATCTATAAGCCAAGTCCCACAGTCGAACACTCACACACACACTCAAGTACACACACACCCCTAATGCCAAGTACCCCGGGCACTGCAATCAAAGTAGTTGGAGGAGGTTGGAAGGGGGCTCATGTGCTGGGGGGCAGTGAAATACATAAGCGGTGATCAATGGGCCATTAGCAGCGGAAAGGTTAACCCGATCTTGGGCGTTCCAATGCTTATTATAAATAATTAAAAGAAATATAGAATTGCTTATTAAAATTCCAGAATTTTAAGTCTTCTTTTTATGAATTACTATTTTTGTAATTTGTGATAGCGAAGCATATAAATTCACTTTATTGGTATGTTTCTACATTAATATTTGCAGACTTAAAACAGTGAAGTAATGATTGCTTTCGTCAAATATTTAAAATTAAACAACATTGATATTAAATTCCTACTCAAATTAAAATGTAGTTAACTTAGTTTTACTCTATTTTAGTGCTTTCATTCGTAATTGTACAATGATGGTAATTACAATAATTACTCAATAAATTGGGTGCATTGATACGGACATAAAAATTACAACAATTATAATTTGTAACCCAAGCTACATGCTTCTTGTGAACTAATTTTGACTTTTAAAGAGACAATTGGAATGCCAAAATTTGTCCAGTGTATTCCAAACGGAAGTGTTGATATGGCCGCAGCTCAGTCGCAGTCGCAGCTCAGTCGGTATAGAAATTGTCATCTCATAACGACTTAAGCTGCTCGGCACGCAACATGACCGGGCTGAGCAGCTTAGTCATCATTTCTGCACCTCCCAGAATCCAGCCCATCCTCCTTAGCGAACACACTATTGCCACCCACTTTTCCAGCCCACTGCCAATGCCCCTGGGGTCACACACACACTTAAAGCCACAACAAACGCATCCACAGAATCTTTGAGGGCGATGACGATGATGATGATGATGACAATGGGCGGATGATGGCAAGTCATTTCTTTAAAGGTTGTCTCTCCATCAGACGTTCTTTGTGCACTGAGTGATTTGGCTTGCCAGTGCCTTCTATTTACTTTCTATTTATTCGATTTGCATTTCCACTCTTCGGAGCCGAATACTCTGAAGATTTCAAATGCAAATTCAGCTTCCCCAAAGCCGTTTCGAATAACTTCTGTGTGTTTTGTTTGGCTGTTGACTTGGCTTTCAGGCTCTTAACGGCGCTTTGGCTATGGAAATCGGCGACATCCATTTGGCAAATGGTGAGTAGTATCAGTCTAAATAATATTTGATATTAATTAACAAGGCATCTAGTATTTGTCTTATTTCGAGTGTATACTGTCTGCCGGCATTTATGCCATTGATTTGTTATATGCCAGACAAAACGGACCCAATGTTTGCACAATAATCTAGCAATCAGCTTATACGTAAAACAATCTGCAGCATCCATAAATTAAATACAGTAAGCTTTAGCTATAAGCGACAGTTCAGCTGACAGTAATTTGCGTCCGAAGCTCAGAGAGAGAGAGTGAGTTAAGCCGATTGACTTAAGAAATTTTCTGAGTCACTCTGGCGTTATTATTATTTCAATTGAATTAATTGTTGAATAGGTTATAAGCGGTATCGAAGGTGATATTATATCTGTAATTATAGCACACATATAGTAATCAACTTGTTCTTGTTTTGAATGATCTGACAATTACTTAATTTGTCTAATTTGTTCTTGTTTTATTGGAAATTGAGTGCTCTAATATACCTTTGGTTTTCCAAATAATAAGTACTAATATATATATATATATATATATAGTTCTAAAACATTTTATAATTAATATAACTTAATACCCGGAGACCTTATAAAACAATCACTGTTACACAAATCTAATCAGTGTTAAGTGCGGCTGCCGATTTCAATTAGTTTTTGCATTCTTCACGCTTATAATCAGTAGTTCGGTTATCAGATTGCACTTTTTATAGGAGTTCATGGGAAATCAAATTTAAGAGGGCTTTCTGAAAATGATTATAACCTGCTATCACAGCGAAATTAGGCGTTGAACTTCAATGGCCAAAAGAGGAAGTGCAAAATGGCGGGCCAAAGTACATGTCCGATGCAGGCATTAATGCAATTGTATTTTTGCTCTCGGCCCCGTTGAAAATGCAATTTAAATGAGATTACACTTTGGCGAGCGGCCACGCCTAGTTTTTGCGGTAGAGGGCGGGCGGGCGTTTGTAGGTGGGCTGGCTCATTAATTATGATACTTTGAGCTTCGAGTGGCGAAGCTGGCTTGCGGCTTGTATCGGAAATACCCGTTAAATCGGCAAATAACCGCAGGCCGATCCAACAAACACACATATAACCACCCCCCAACGCGCATACTTAATGATATTGAGTTGTTGGCCAGGGGGTGTGAGATGGCGGATTCAACGACAGGTGTTTAAAACTTTGCCTTAAATAGCAACTCCTCGGGGGAAATGCGGAGATGTTGTGCTATGTCTTTGGCCGCCAGCGGCGAATCTGGGGCGTTGTCGGCATTTTCTTGCTCAATCAACTTCAATCAAGCAGGAATTTTCAATGTAATTTGTGGTTTCAAAAGCGCTGCCACGCTGAAGATGTTCTGGCTGTGTCAAAGGCAGCCGTTGAGTGTGTAGAAAGGCAGAAAATTATCGACAAGGCCCACAGCATACACACGTATACACACACCTACACATTGGAGAGGGTAGGCTTCGAGCTTGAAAGGTTTCGAATAACAGATACCTTCTGCTGACTGCAAAATCTTGATTATGTCAAAATAGTAGGAATCTGAACAAATTTTATATTATTGGATGTCATCTATTATCATGAGATCTACAAATACCAGGTTAATAGTTAAGGTTCATTTCTTTTCATTATAAAATTATATAGAATGTGCAGTCGCAACAAGCACTGTATATGTGGGAAATTTGTTAAGCCCATATACCCTTGCATTTTACAACTAAGAGGTATTCAAAGCCGCCACGCACACAAAAAGCAATGAAAGTTGGCGCCGTGGAACAAATGAAGCAGTGTGAAAATCTTGTGTTGGGACCGCTCTCCGTCCGCTTGATTTGATGGCCTCTGGGCTTCTGCTTCTCGTTTTCCCAACTTCGAATTACAACGGAAAACGACAGCAGAAAAGGCGGCTGAAACAAGGGGGGCCGCGGAGGGAAGGAAGGATATGCCCGCCGTCTGTCCGCTTGATTAGAACAGCTGCAAGCGATAAGGAGGCGCTGAGAAAAAAGCGCAAAATAAAATAGAATTCTAATTGAATTTTATATACACAGATTCTCGTTCTCCGTTCGGCCATTTTCCCTTTTTAATTCTCACTTGGACTGTACTCAACTGCTATGTACTCAACTGCCCGCGGCCAAAGTGTCCGTTTGATGTCCTTCCCTTGTCGCCGCGTCCTGATTTATTGGCCTGCAGAGGCGAAGGAGCTGCGCTTTTGGGGCTTCCACTTGTCCGGCGTTTTTAATTGCCTATCAGTCGTCGTCGTCGTCCGGCGGCCTGCTCAGCATATCAGAATACAGTAAGAGCGGTCCAAGTATTAAAACTCCGTCGAGACAACGGCTTAAACAGCTAACTTGTCTCAGTGTGCGTGCCAAACTTGGCTGAAAAGTGTGTGAATTTGGCAGAGACAATTGTGCGCTTGTAAAAGCAACAGCAGGAGTCAGTCAGCCATGAAAATGAATTGAATGGCATACAATTCGGATATTTGAACCGAAACAAATTATTTATAGCCGATTTCAAATGTTTTTACCATAAGAAATTTGAGAACGAGCATTTATCTATCATTTTGCGTCACTTTTATCTGGCATAGGTATAATAACCAGCAGAATTTTTCGACAAATAGATCAATTTAGCCATCTAAAAGCTCACAAATGCTATTATTGATTGAACAACAGATTTAAAGCTGTTTGTTTGCTCATATCAGAGTTTTTCTCTTCAAGCCTCTGCTTGAAATTAAATAACCTTTGCAGGGGTGTGAAAATAAATACAAATATATTTTTGCTTGTGGTGAGACCAAGACATTTTAAAGTACTTGACACGAAGGCAACATCCCCCTCAAACCAAATCAAAAAAAAAAAGCCGAGAGGCAGGAAAGTGAAAAGAACTTGACACAGTTGTCGCTGGCACACCCACAACAACACCATCACCATCTGTCTTTTGCTTTACCAAAAAAAAAAAATGAGAAAAATAAAAAACGAGACAAAACAAATCAAATAGTTAAAGCTCATTGAAGCGCAAACTTCGACACATGTTAATCGCAACACACGGGTCACGGCGAAACGGGAACTTTTGATCGAAACGATGATAGATGGCAAGGGCCCTGGTCGCAGCGACTAACTAACATTATCAGATGACCACATTCAGATCCAGTTACCCAGCCCCGCATCCAGCTCACCCACTTGCCACTGTGGTTTCGTCCCCGTCAAGATAACCCTTTGTTCTGTTCTTCGGCCTCGGCTTTGTGGTTTCCCCAGCGCGACGCAATTAATGGCCCACTGTGGCTACGTAGAGATCTGTCCGGATAGCATTGGTAGGGTATGGTACGGGTTGGGTTCGGATAGGATTGGGCCAGGATGGTGGGATGGTTGCTTGAGCGGGTGGTGGTGTTGCCAATATTTCACTCATGCTGTGTGCGCCTGCACTTGAGGGCTGAATTGTCTGCTTAATTTGGGCCAGAACTCAAACCCCTTCGGTTCGCCCACATTTTTGGCCAGAGGGTGGTGGTTGGTTGGCGGCACTCAGTGGGAGATAAACGAAATACAGGGAAAATGGGAAATGGAAAATAGTTGAAAAAGTATGCAAATCAGGAGGGGACGAAAGAATAACACGACAGGCTCAACACCTGAGCATTGAGCAGTAAATGCGCTTTGCTACGCCATTCCTTTTGCCTGTCTGCCTGTCTGCCCGTCCGTCTGTCAATAAAAATACACAAAAAATACACGGGCTGCCAGCCTAAAAGCCAAGTTGAATATGCTCGGGCCGAAAAAGGATTTTGGCAATGAAAAGCAAACAAAAAGCGCACAAGCTGGAAAGTGAACTTTTTCGAATAACCAGCTTACGAACAGTTTGGCTTGGATGGCTGGGATGGGATTTGTGAACACACTGTGCGTATGCGTGATAGATTTTCAGCTCAAAAAAAAAAGTCCGAAAAAGGAAGCTAAAAAAGTAAAGGATAACCGGCTTAGCGCACTCCGGCAATCCTCCACAAGGAAAGTCAATTAGAGCAGTCCGACTGTGTCAAAGGTCCAGCTTAAAAAAAAAAGTTCATTTCATAATTTATACAGTCTGCAGATTTCAATTTAAAACTCCGCAATGGGCCAGGCCAACAGAGTGTTATGCTAATGAAAATCAAGGCAAACAAATCGCCCCGGAACTTGGCGCAGGCAAATGAATTAAAAATTAAAGCCAAAGCTGCAGCAGCACTCCTGCGAATGAAAATGAATGAAAATGAAAATAAAAATGAAAATTTAAAAGAGCTAAAGAAGTGATGGGAAAACAAACAAGCAACTGAAGAAATCGCTCAAGTTTTAATTAGTTTGCCATGCAACCGCATTACTACGCTACTCCTCCAAAGGGGCGGCAAGGCGGTGGGCGTGGCTATAATTTAAGTTCCCAACCGCTTGGCATGGTTACAAGGCTGCATTTCTGTCAAAGCTCAAAAGGCAAAATGGGAAGCTACAATAATTTTTCCAGCATTGAGCAAACAAGCGAACAAACTAATCAACGCGGGGTGTCGGGAATCCCAGGAAGACGGGGCACATTTGAATTTGAATTGCACTAAATTCTTAATTGACTTTGCACAGCAGCCGAGTCAGCATCTGCAGCAGAAACAGTAGCAGCGGCAATAACGAAATCAAATTAATTGAATATTACGCATTCGCCATGTTTGCACTGTAATAATTTCCATTTGCAGTCGGCCGAGTGCCATATAACCACTCATCATCAAGTGCCAGTCACTACAGCGCATATATTCACACTTGATTGGCCAACTTTGAATGCACTATAATCGAAAGTATTTGTGCAAACGCATTCGATTCTGCCCGTTGGTGGGGACTGCACTTTGGCTTATTTTCAATAGGCGTTGCCAAATAACATATGCGTTATTAATTCATGACCTATTTCACAGAGTGTTTCAACTGAAAATATGAAACTGTAAACATTTTGAAGGGCACTCTATACACCTTTTAAATGGATCTCATCGAATCATTCATGCACAGAAAATGATTGTGCTCCAAAATATGCAAATGATGTTCTAAATACGCTGAATTGCCAAAATATAAAATGCGTAGATCAAAACAAATAAATAACTATATGCTATGTTTTTGGTTTTCCATTTAAGGTGCTTACACAATTTCCTTGTTATATAAATTCACTTTTCTGCTGAACAGATTTCATAATTGAAACGTTTTAAAGTCTTCTTGGTTGGCTCGTAATTGAGCTATTAGTCAATCAACGTCGGTGTTTTGTCACACCCTCACTTGTAATCCAAACATTCACTCAACGTTTAGCATTTAATTTAACCAGTTTCTGGGAACTTTTCTGGCTTCATTCATTCATTCATTCATTCATACCCTTTCGCGTATAGGCTAATCGTCTTTATTTGCTTCCATTAAGCTGCTATAGAAGCCAGTACAGAATGCCTGTACAGAAATCAATTTCAGTGTTTATTAACTCTGCCCATGCCAAATGTCTCGTACATTAGACAAGGGGGCAAAAATAGCAAACAGATACAGCTGGACTCAGGTCCATATACGATATACAAACAATATTTGAATATGCCTGGCCAGCGGCGGACACAGATGAGCTTTATGGCCAATTATCTATTCTATGGGCCCCCATTAGTGGTTGAATCCAAATTTCAATTGCGAGGTAGAAGAGAGCGGTGCGGAATCATGGGGGCGCTGCTTTGTTTGTTTACTGGGTGTGAAGTGTTTCGATTTGCTTGCCAGATTATAATAAAATTGGGTTCTCCACTTTGTAATGCCAAGATTATTCGACGGCACGACGACAGCTTAGTGGTGTTTATGGCGTGTGCCACCGCTCCCCTGGCTAGTTATCGTTTGTAATTGCGATTGCACTTGTTGTTCCTTATGGTTTGATGACCAGCGCTTTACGACTACAACATATTACGTTTAATTGACAGATGCCGTAGTCCAGCGATTTATGGGACACAAAAGTGAAAACGAAGTACCCCGCGGGGCATGCAGAACGAACAAATACTGTGTGACGCTCCATAATAAACATAAAATTAATTATTAATTTGTGTACGTATGTGCGTATTTTTTGCTAGTATCTGCGAACCGCAAAAAACTGTTTTCAAGCGACCTCATAAATATTAATGCAGCACATTTACCTTATCCGCACGTATCGGATTCGATATACTCTGGGAACAAAGATATGCTAATTGAGGGAATTCTATTGTGGCAAACCTTTATGGGCCTGATATCGGATAGGCGCTGGGTTCTGAGCTCATTTGATGATATCACGGTCGCACTAACGCGGAAACGGTCACTATCGCATGGTAATGCTGCAAGTGCACTGCGTTTACACAGGTCGTATACGTAATATTGATTGATTTAACCCAGCCTCTTTGGAGGACTTGCCTACGGCTGTTCTGAATGCGATGGCAATTAGTTTGCACATTTCAATAAAAACACATTTTTTATCCCATGCGCGGCGTGGTGGCTGTCAAAAAGTTGGCTATTAAAATTAAACTCGTTCACTTTTAATTAGCAATAAAGTAACTAAAAAAAAAAGTGACAGTGCTTCGCGGAAATTGCAAGTGTGCCAGTGTGTGAGTTATGGCCTTTTATTGAATTGCATTAGCTTCAATCGCCCGAGGAGGCGTCCATCACAGTTGATTTGCTTTTATGATCCGAGAAGCACTAATCCGGACACTTCAATGGGTGGTGGTCAGTGTCAGTGGCACTACTCCAGTAGTGCTACTCATTCACAAATTCCCCATCGGCACTGACCGCCGTTTCAACATCGGATGGTATGGCAAGTATCTACTTCCCTATTAATAAGTGCATTTTTAGTGGTTAAGACTGCGACTACGTGAGCGACACAAAATGCGAGCGCCTCATGATCACGTACTGCAAATTGAAATTCATATCATAGCTGCCTCTGTTATTTGCCTCCGTCTTATGGTCTATAGGGTCTATATGTCTATATATACTAATGTCTAAATGTCTGGGTGTACTTATATTGCCGCAATGCACGAGTGTGTACTTAGAATATTTCTTTTGTGCTCGCTTCACAAACAATTATGCATTAAGTCGGTGGCGTTCCGGCATGTAAAGTGTGAATGAGTACCGCTGGTTCAGGCAAACATCAGAAACTTACAACACACCGGAAAAAAATTGGATCAAACACAAAACAGATATGTCAAGAGAGTCTCAACAACACATAACTGCTGCGTATCTTTATGATGCCTTATAAAAGTAATCTTTTTATAAATGTATTTTTATGATGCCTTATAAAAGTAATCTCTGAAATGATACAATTCAAATCTGGTATTCTGGGGCCAAAAACAATGTTTCAGCAGAAGCATTTAACTTAATCTTTTATCTAAGACTTTAGGCATTGAAGAAACATATATTTTAATATAATATAAAAAAAATTAAAAATGTTGATGGTAACATGTCTGTAGATTTTAAATTTGGTGCCATATAGACACTTATTTTTAGTAATTATATTTTATACTAAGCAAATCACACATTCTTCTTGTTTCTTCTGTTCAAAAGATATTTCTTTGAACGCTTAAATTTGACTTTTAATGTCATCTATATTATTTGAAATGTGTGTTTCGGAGAACATCTTCGAACATTGCCCCATTTAACGAGTTTTGTTTGCTGTGTATCATTTCGTAATGCACTCGAACATCCAGGTGGTTTTCCAGCTGTTCTCGGTTCCACTCTTGGCACTCGGTTGAGTGAGTCAACAAGGCGATGCCCTGCCATCCATCGGCGGATTTTTAATGATTTATTTTCATTTAATTTGAGAACGACAGGGCAGACCCAATCTCTAGCCGCTGGCGTCGTGGGTTTTATAAATACGTATACACATGCTTATATATACACATTTCGGTGTTTTTATTTTTATATCGTTTAATTGTTGCTGGCCGCGCTGCTGCCGCTCTTGTTAAATGCTTTTATATCGAATCGTTCAAGTTCACGGCCCACGAGACGAGAGATGTGTATAAAAAGCAGCATCAGCAGCAGCATCAGCTTCAGCTTCAGTTTCCCCACTGCAGTGCTCTTTACCTTTTGCCACGGCTATTTTGTATTGCCCATTTGGCTGTTGTTGCTTTTCAATTAACAAAATTGTATTTTTATTTTTGGTCCCACATCGCCACCAGCTGACGAAAACTAATTCAGCTTCGGCCTAATGAAATGGCACGCTGCTAACTAACAATTGACAATTGGAGGCCCAAAACGATGCCCAATCGATGTCCCTCGAAATTCCACTCAGAGCAAATGAAATGGGTTTTGTGCCTCTGACATTGATGACGGATGGCCCAGAAATGACTGGGAGCTGTGCATTTGACTGGCGATTGTTCATCGTCCAACCGCTCATGTAAATTTAATGCGAATCCACTGGCTGACTGGGTCAGTTGCAATGAGCTTGGGGCTCAATTCAACGCCCACGTGCCAATTCAAAAGTGCTGCTCACCGGCGAAAGCCAGAGAGATGGCCAGCAATTGGTGGGAGTGTGGATGCAATCAGGGTCCGTCTGGCCCCATCAGTCGAGCAATCAATTAAGCCGCTGCAAACAAGTCAACCCCGGCAACAAACATTCACGGCTGCCAGGGCAGAAGCCCCCAAGTCCCCAGATTCTCATGTTCCCTTGTTCCCAGTTAGTTTCCCCTATATGGGGATGCTCCATGTGTGGATGCAGCGCATCACCTATCCTCCATCCAGATGTCGTCATACCGGCATGCGAATACGAACCTTTTGCCGGGCAACCGTTTTTATGTCTCCGGTTCTAATTAGACTTAGTCGCAGGTACTATGGCATTGAGCGTTGATTTATCTCAAATGCGTTTAGCTTTTTGCTTGGATTCTCACAGACAATCGACGGTTGTAAATCATGGGTTTTGCTTCTTTACTATTACTATTTCCAAACTGCAGTTCTCAGTTTCTAAATATTGACCTTAATTACACTGAAATGCAGATCATATCTACCAAGGAAATGTTTATATTTAAAGTAAGAATTCGAGTTCTCTTTAAATCGAATTCCTTTAAATACCAAGTGAGTTTTCAAACAAAACAAATCGTTGCCGTTATAAGACTTCACACAATTTAACAACAAAAGGTATTTTATTGAGCATCAAGATTTGCTAATTTAAGACCTGTCGCCTGTTGATTTATGAACAATAGCGCGCTAAATCGTTTGTGCTCCCCACTTCCAGATTGAAATCTGCCTTGTGCTCCATTCATTTTCCGATCCCCGATATGGGTAATTTTCTGGCAGTGCATAGCGGAGGCATTATATCAACAAAACTCACCATTGGCTGGCAAATGAGTAATAGTTCTACCAATTGTTTCTGGGCCAGCCAGCGTGGCTGAGAAATCATCTGTGCACTGCAATGCAATTAGCATGCAAATCACGTACCGCTCTCGGCTCGCAATGAAATTCGTATTAATAATTTTTATGCCAGAACTGATGGTTATTGCAGTTTCCAGCTTTCGATGGTGCTGTTGCCGTTAACCAGTAGCTGATGCTGCAAAAAGCCACTATCATTCATTAGACGGAGTGCAAGCATTTGCAATGACTCGACTGGTTTCATAACCGAATGGTTACACAAACTGTATGCGGCTAATTACCGTAAAATGTTAGCCCTCTGTGAGGTAAAAAAAAACGTCATTAGTTAAAACAAAGGTGCTAATACACAACTCGTTTTAAAGAAATGCAGATGGGAGAGCAACCCAGAAGATATTATCACGAAAGATACAGTTTTTAATTATAAGAATAAAGGTCTTAATATCTTTGAAATATTTAATACAAGGTATTAGTTATAAGTTTCATATATATGCTGCGAAAGTAAATATTAAGCTAGGAATGCTTTCTTTTAAGTAACCGTTGCCACGGAGAAAGGGGCTTAATTGTTAAAAGGATTTGTCTGCGGGTGGCGAACTGCTTAACAGGAAATCCCCTTCGCTTTACGGGTGTTTAACGAAAGGTTTACACAAATTCACTGGGGCTAACGAGCTGGGGCTGCTCCTATCAACCCCCTGCCTCCGTCACGGGTAACTCATTAAGATGCGACCCCCTTTAAAGCTGCAAAGTTCGGGAGATGAATGCGAGCGTAAATTTTGAAATTTGTCTAGGAAAAGTAACAACTAATAAATGCTTGGCTCTTCTGCCAGCTGACGACTTGTGGGTGTCGTGGTGCCGCATCACCCATCAACCCATAACCGCCCACCCGAAACGACCTTCACAAACGCCCCACAAAACCCACAAGCAGCTGTGAGTGTGTGTTTGTGTGTGTCTCGGTAATCAAATTAAAGTTTCGTGTGACCGCATCCGACCCTCGTTGATGCTGCAATTAGTTTGATGGGCAAAGATTGCAGGAGCCATTGGCAAGTGGAAAATTGAAATTGAATTATGCCATGCTCGTGCTGAAACCGATGTGCAACATGAGTTAAACGAATGGCAAACGGTCGGAGCCAAGCCAGAATTAATTAGTTGCATTCCATTCATAATGGAAAGTTATTCGAATTCCATGGGCGATGATTGAATCAAGTGCCATTAGCACACCTCCGATCGATGACAATCATGCTCAATTTTTGATTTCGCCCCTTGCCCCAGCCGAAGCTGCAAATTTGCTAATTGTTGCAAACAAGTCAAACCGCAGAGGTAAACAAAAATGTTGCAAAAACTGCAATGCCTCCGGAATACGTCCGAAATGCAAACTGGCCGAGAGCAAGGCCATGCTGCAGTTTATGTTGGCTAGCTGAATGTCAACAAGGTCTATTAGAGGAAATAACCAAAGCAAATACGACCGAGGCTCAAAGGAGCTGCGTGGTTTGTGTTTGGTGTCAAGGTTCACATTCTGCGCAAACAGACGAGTCACAAGATTCACAACCACACCTGGCGGTCTCTAATCAGTGCAACACATGCTACATGTGTAAGCCGAAAGATCAATAAATAAATCATACACCCCAATGAGCCAAAACTTATATTTAAAGATAGCCAAAATTAAAAACCGCTCATAATTTATGGCAGTCCCGCGGGTGGGGCGCGAATGTATGCGAATGTATGCGAATGTGAACTAAATTTTGCAATTTCAAATTGAAAATATTTTCTATGTCAACAGATAACCAACATGTGGCGCCTGCATAAATCGAAAATGGTTAATTTAAACTTGCCACTGCAGTTTTAAAATGTGGCAGCTGAGGAAAAATACAACCACATTTGCACAAGTTTATTTTATTATAATTTATTTCATTCAACTCTAAAAAATGCACACCATCAATATGGATATTGTTTATTAAAAGACAGTTTTCATGTGCTGTTCCAATGTTTAATATTTAAATAAAGCTTTATTAAGAATTATTAATCCCACGAGCATTAGTTTAATAGCTGATGCACATTTCCGCATGGATAATTCATCCATTTCCACCCACGGCAGACCAACCTATATACTCGATCGCTTTATATTTGGCTGCCATTTAATTAGTGCCAGCATTTTTTGGACGGATGCATTTTGGCAGAAGATTTTCACATGTCCCTCGATCGCATCAACTACTTTTTGACATTTTTGTCGGTTGGCTGCCCTTCGGGCGCAACTGCGTGCGAAAATTGTGTCGCGCTGTCAGCATTCATCAGTTTGATATATTGTTTGTTGCTGTTTCGACTTTTCCGCGGATGCACGGAAAAATATTATTTTTCAATTGCATATAATAGACTGGCTTGGCTACTTCGTCATATAGTTATTAGATCATATTCGAGTCTTTGGCTTTGAAGAAATATGAAATATGTATTGAAAAATACTTAGTCAATACAGAAATCTGTGCATTTCATTTCCTATTTATATATTTTTTGCTCATTTTATTTTCATGTGGAAAACTTGAATAAAATATTCAGATATTTCTTGTCCACATAATCTACAAACAATCTTTTGAATACCAATAAAACAATTATTCTAAATAACCCAAAGTTTCTGGTGTACATTTTCTATTGCTACACCGCCCGTGGGTGTGTAGCTGTTTATTTCCCATAATTCTCGACATTCTAGCAGATCTGACAAATACTATATACACATATATACAAGTCGAGCCAAGTTGGCAGCGTTATAATCACCTGCCGCTGCCGCACTTACGCCAAAAAGAAAAGCCGAGCGACGAGTGTCGAGTTTATTCGAGATGAGATGAGATGAGTTGAGATGAGTTGAGTTGAGTTGCGGTGGGCTGGAGTGGGTTGGGTGGGTTGTGTGCCCAATCCGAAGTGGAAAAGTCAGGAAGACAAAGCTGCAAGGAGACTGCTCTTTTATGTGCATTATCCCTGGCTGTCTCGTCGCGTGTTTATATTTATTTTTATCCCCGGCATCATCGCACACCGCGAAAGTGAGTGTGAGTTGGTTGGGTGGTGAGGCGGTCCTTGCTGGGCCGTTAACTTACTAAATTTCGCGTGGCAAGAGTGAGCTGCCACCGAAATGAGCGAGGCAGCAAAAGCAGCCAACCAACTTACCCACCTAGCCACCCCATTTGAAGGGCTTTTTATTTCAACTTGAACTGAAAGCCGCGGCATGCTCTCATCTGGAAATACTTTGCTTTGCCACCACTTTCGGCCTGCTGCCAAACCTGTCCACAAAAATGTGGAAGAAGTACATATATATGTATATGTTTGTATATAAATGTAATATTTGCATGCAAATGACACTCTCGACCGGCGTCTTCCTGATTTGATTGCAGTGCCCGCGGGCCGTAAAGTGAAGCTGACCGAAAAGATATGACAGTGGCGACAAAGGCGCGCAATTAAGCAGAAAGCCTGGCCAAGGACCACAGTTTGAGACCACAGCGCTTGGACCATAAAGTCGCCATTCAGAGCTGCGAACAAATTGATTTCGTTTGAAATCTGTTCAAAACTTACATTGCTTTCTTCAGTTATGCGCTATGCTCTTTGGGTTGGAGGCCAAACCGCAGTAATTTAATTTACGGCAATTCCTTTGCCTTGGAGGTCCTACGCTTTGGCAAGCGACTTAAGAGGCATTTTCATGAAAGTAATTTAATGCCGAGTCAGGAAAAATCCTTTAAATTCAACTGAGGCCAGCCGCAAGCATTCGCATTCGCCAGCAATCTCAGGTGGCAACGGCATTCTAAGGGCCCGCCCTGAATGGCCGACTCGCAATTCAATGTAAGTAGAACGCTTTTCACTGCAAGCCGAAAGCACCAACTGCAGGCCATCTCTGTCTGGCCCGTGGGTGGGTGTGCTTTTGTCGTCGCCCCTTGTTGTGCATAAATTGCAGGACTAACTGCAAAACTGTAAAATATGAACGCACATGAATGTATCTCGTCGCATCTAGCAGCATCTCGCAGTTCGGTGTGTATCTCGTCGGCCAGGTGTTGCTGAATACAGAGTGTAGCCACCATGGCCAACACTCACCCCACCCCACCCCATCCTCATCCTTTTTCGCAGGACCTTTTTGTGTGCGACACGCCACGCCCGTGCTCTCGACAGCGTTTTATGCGCTGCACTGCGCCCAGCTGCCTCACCTGCCACGCCTGACTCGCCTCGCCCCCCTTTTTTAACTGCACTCATCAAAATTGCATTGCCCAAAAAGGATTTTGTTGGGCGCCACAAAAACCAGAAAAGGCTATGCATATTTAACTCACGACCTAATCAATAATATTGCATATAAGGCTAACATGGTTTCATTATCTATCAAAGAGCTACTACAATTGTCCGTAAGCTTAACTGCCTCAGAAAAATAAATGTTTAGCATCTATCTATGACCATATTTTCAAGAAATATAAATCACGTTTTCTGCTTGGGGAATAATAATGTTCACTCCATTGATCGATATTCCATTGTCAGTTATAATAGTACGTGATTTCCCACAAGAATTTTATATTATAAGAGGATTATGCATCCTTCAATATTTGAGTGAAATCGTGTCTGGAAAAGAGTAGAGCTCTGTGAAGTGAGTTTACCTTGCTGTACACCATTAAATTTAAGTCTTCAGAAATACATAAACTGTAACATTTTTGAAATATAAAGAGTTCAGTACCTCAATTTCTTTCAGTGCACGCAGTCAGCCCATCAGAAAGCAGGCAACTCTGCCGAGGGCCCAGATTCATAACTATGCGTGTGATGATACTAGGCTCACGATGTAGCAGCTTTATGGCTGCATTGTCGGCGTTGTAGCATTGGGCTCTGAGTCTCGTTAGGGTCTAATTAAAATTAAAATTAAAATTTGTTGCTTTAATGAATAAGTTTTGTGAGCAGGCCTCGGTTTCGGTCGTTAAATTAGTGAGGCCTTTGCGGTGTCTGCACAGGAAGTGCAACTAATGGTCAGGTGGTGGTGCTCGGCGGTTCTCCGTGGTTTTGGGTGCTTCTGGGTGGTGCTGGATGCTGCTGGAGAAACAATGTCACGTTGTCGCTGCGTGAGATCAACACCCGGGAATTGGGAACCGGGAATTGGGGAGTTGAGCGGTGATTGCCTGGCGCCAGCGATTCGTGTCACGTAGGGAAGGATCCAATATTCAAATCTCTGCTTATACCCATTCAAATGTAGTTGCTTGCTTTAAAGTCGGACGGCGTGGAGTGTGGCAGCTTTAATGTTTCCCTTTGTGTCACGTTCGGATGCAACAAATACTGGTGCAGATAATCTGGCATAGCATTAAATCACCGTTACCGTTACCATTACGTGCATTCCAAGTCGCTTGGCTTTTACCTTTTTGGTCTTTTGCATACTTTTCGGGGCTGGGGGCGACTTGCCCTGTCTACGTGTCAAAATGTGGCAATATTTTCTATTTGCCCCACCGTCACCTGCTGTGGAAATTAAATTAAGATTCGCCTGTTTGCTTGTTGGCAAAGCGTCAGCATGTCGTCGAGTCCTCTTCCTTTTGGCCAAATATGAGCGCAAGGATAACGGTGTACGGCAAGTGTTTCCGTTTCCTCAATAAATTCAGCTCGACAAAACGGGCCCAAAATGTCGAGCAGTCGAGCTGGGGAACCGACAGGCGACAGCCATAACGGTGACAGCGATAAATTAAATGGTAATTTGAATTTACCGTTAAGTGACACGAACAGGCAACACACAAAAACAAACTCACACACACATATGGTATATAGGCCCCATATAGACAGAATGTCCTGCAGACGGATGATGGAACAATAAAAAGTAACAAACAAACTGCCAGAGCCAATGAAACATATAAAACCGAAACTGAAACGGAAACTTGAGCCCAAACCAAATCGAAAGTAAAACTTTATGCACGAAAATTGCTGTTAACGTGACAATAAGCGAAGAAGAAATAGAAGCGACAAAAGATACAATAGATAAAGATGTAGAATACAAACACATTGGCCATAAAAACAATCAAAAAGGGCCAGACAGGCGAAATTAAAGTTGGGTGACTTTAAATTTCATTGTTAATGCCGACCGACTTCCGTTTCCCGGCCCCCAGGAGGCCGAAAACCGAAAAAGTTTTGTATTTCCATGGCGAGACCAGCAATTTATTGCCAAAGTTGTGGGCCTACGAACATGTGGAATGGTGGGTCAGAATGGTTTCTTAGGGTCTGAGGCCTTTTTGCAAATGCTAAATGTCTTGTTAGCGTTACACTGACCGCATTCCAATGGCCCAAAAGGCCCTGCATATTTGTCAACTGGGTTCTGGCTTTGATAAACCGGAAGTGATACCACCACCACCCATCCAACCATCCACCCACCTCACACATATTAACGAACCAAGTCAAGGATGCGAGGGGGTTAGTATAAAAAGCCTTTAGCGATCGGATCATAAAACCTGCAGAAGTGCCCCCGATTTCCTTGGCAGCCGAAGGAGAAACTTTTCAGGCCCATGTAATAAATGCGAAATGCGAAAACCGAAGGTTTGCCAACAAGCCCAACCCGTTCAATGAGCATAAGCTGAAGTTTTGACCATGTTTCTGAGTTTGGGCCGCTCTCTGTGATTTCAGTTTGCCAGTTGTAGAGATTGTTTTTTGTTCGCTGCCACTTTTTTTTTTTTTCATTTTTTCACTTTTCCTTGCGCTGTAACTTTCCTTGATCCACTTTTCTGCCTTTTGCCAGGCTCGACAGTCGACGTTCCAACTCAGCAGTCAAATGGGCCGTCGACGGGTTGAGTCGGCCTATATACACAAATATATATATTTATATCTATACGTACAAATTCTATATAGCAGGGTATGCACACGGCCAACAGAGTTGATGGGGAATGATGGATGCTGCAAAAGGCAAAGGGCGGCACATACAGTGGGTCCCAAAAGTGAGTGAAATCCGAGGAATGCGACCTTTTGATTTATGTAATTGTGTGCAGATCTGATATTCATACCAGCCGCAATGCAATGGAAAATTGGCATGGTCGAATACCAAATGTAATATTCCATTCAAATGCGAGGGAAACGGGGTAAGCGGCCTAACAGCCAAATTTTAGATTCAATGTCAGTGTGAAAGGTTGGAATCCTCCTAAAGCTTTAATATTATGCAAACTGAATTTGGCCAGCGTTGCGATGGGAGCTCACAATCGTGAACAGAGCCGTTGCATATTTGATTGTTGGCTTAAACAATGGGAGCTTTTTGGGATTTCGTGGGCCAGCAAATGGAATTAGTCGAATGGGGATCTCGCATCTCCCTGGGCTGCCATCAGTCAGACGAGCAAAAACAAATAGCAAGAAATGGGAGGCCACAAAAACGAACCGGTTGAGATTGAGCCGTCTGGAGATAGGAGCGTGTCAGACTGTCAGGACGACCTCCTTCAGTCTCTGCATTTCTGAGTGAGGCATTCAACTTTCCGTCAAGTGGTCCGGCTACACCTTCGGTTCGAGAACAGGTCCTGGCAACTGGAATAGGAATCGACGGAGAAGGCGTAGGACCCGTGTAACGCATGATATATGGTAATGGCTTCGTGTGTGAGTGCGTATCCTTCGCTCTGAGCACATATATGGGGTCCTGGCACTCATACATATGCACGAGCAAGGAAGAAGCAAAAGGAGAAGGTGCTGCCGACACTTCAAGTGGCATATTTAGCTCCCACACACAGACACGCAATAAAAGTCCTGGCATAAATAGGCAGCACCACAAAGCATTCTGCAGAAATACAGAGAAAATTGAATACTTAGAAAACTTTAATAGTTTAAGGTATTTGCAGAATAGGTTTAATTGAAAGCTTTGTGAGCTAAAGTTTTTACTCTAAGATTTGGAATAACATTTCAAAGGTTTTAATTTATTAGAAAACTTAAATTCCTAAATATTACGTTAAATAAAAATGATGTACATTTCAATCTACTGCATATCAGTTCTTTCTCGTTTTTTATCTTTTCCTCATTTGGAAATGGAATTGCATAAAACAAGCAAATACTATATGCTATTTTTTTTATCACAAAAAATAGTTGATTTTTCTTGTTTACTCAGATAAAGTTTTTACAACTTCAAAGCGATAGAATGAACAAAGAATTAACTGGTATTTACTTAATACACACATATTTGCATATAAAATGGTGTTGAGTTTATTGAAGATGTATTTTTATTATTATTATTATTGCACATTCAGCGGAAGGGACTTATATTTACTTACTATATGCCAAAAACCATTTGTTTGCGCCCACAAAAAGCTAAAGGCTGTCATGGCCACAATTTTTTGTGATTTTAATATTTTTCTTTGCCAATTTCGTTATTAATAAAGAATTTTAAAATGTTTTTCTGTCACTTCCACTGGCTGAGTTACGAGTTATCAGACTGGACTGCAGCGACCTCTCTTGTTTTCAATAAAGTAAACAAATTAAAAGCAATCATATAAAATGAACACTAATATTATTCCACTTTTTTCTTCTTGTGCACTTGCACATGAGCTCACTGTAGGCCAGAAAGCAGCATTGGTATTTGCTTTCCTTCCTGACCGGGCCCAAAGCTCCTGGCCATTCATCTGGTGCAAAAATACCTTGGAGACAACTTGCTGCGTTGGCCATCAAGTGTCCCACGCTTCGAGTGCCATTACTTATGTATGAGGGGCAGCAAAGGTAATAGTTGGATAAATTAAATACGACTATTTGCAAATCGCTGACAAGTTGTACGTGTGGGTGGCGTAATGAATGCACATATTTAATTGCGAATTAAATAACATTAATTACAGGCAGCTAACGAGCAGGCCAGACAGTGTGGCTAAGCCCGGCCAGACAGCTAAATAGTTTTCATAATTAAGGCGGCGTTCATCGCAATGCTCCCAGTGGGGCACAACCACATCGATATGGTTTCGCTCACCCAACGTACACAGGATCCACATACCCATTTCTTGGCCCTCCTCGTGGGTGCGTTCCTGCATGTTCGAGTGTTGTGTTGCGACTGCACCACCACCATTTCCACCTTCATCACCACCATCCCCACTCACCAAATGTCGACTGTCGTCTGGGCTACAACCTTCCAACCAGGTAACGGCCAACAGCTATCACCTGCCATATACCATAGAGCGTGTACCGGGCTTCCAGCCACTAGGAGCCGCCCTGGGCCATGAGGTTTATCGATTATAAGACGCCTAATGCGTCCAAAGTGCGCAATTAATGTGCCAGTTTGCCAGGCAGCACTTGAGCTTAAACTCATCTTCATCACCATTTCCCACATCCCCACAAGCGGGATTTGATCAATGAATTTGCTTATTGCTTCAGGCTGGTGGTTGAAATTAAGATTAAATGTTTTCAATAAGTACATAATGTGGACGCCGAAAAATGAAGTTATGCACTCAATAATTTCATAAAGCCTTTATTCAACTTGTCTCTTTAAGCACACGCCACCGAATGTCGCGTCTCGCCTATTCCTCTTTCCTTATGCTCTCTGCAGTGTGTATGCGTTTCTGAGTGAGCTAGGTATACATTCTTATCTCTTAATGCTAGCTTATAAGTAAGAGCGAGATAACAATAATATTCTTATTCCTAACGGGGATATGATCTGCCACTATGGGCTTCATACCTAAAACTATGCTACTACATGGTACAGTGGGCCTTATGAGTGTTCATCCTACCACAATAAATCGATCAAAATTAAATATATCACTACATATATTCAAGCACCTGTGGAATATGCCACCAGTTAATACTTAGTCATGTATACTGATATGAGTTAAGAAAAGTCCTTTTCAACTGAAGTATTATGCATTTGTTAAACTTACCCACACTTAAGGGAAATATCTTTTTAAAGCTTTCTGCTGTCTTGCGTGCTATGCGTTTTTTTTAAGACTTACTTGCGGATTAGATAATCTGTACTTAAAGCCACAGAAAAGTCTTCAATGTAGCTTACTGGGAAATCCATTTTACGACTCTGCCGCTGACCTCGTGCACTTGCAGCACATTTCTGTGGGCCCTTGTCATGTCGCAACGAAGATGGAAAGCCACCGCCGCCATAGTCACTTCCACGGTTGTTGGAGAAAATCGCTAAACCAAAACGGGCGGAAAAGTCCAACAACGACGCGGAGAATCTCTCGCCCGCTGAATTCCGATGGGCGGAATGTGGACCAGTGGACCAGTGGACCAGTTGGGCGGTTGGACAAGTGTGTCGGGCATCCGATGAAGTAGTCGCATAAACATTTATGATCTGCTACGGCTTTCAGCTGGCGACCACTTTCACTTTATTAGCACGCACATTTGTGTTGGCCATAAACCGACTGCTCAGGCATGTTAACAAACATAAAGGGCACCGCATCGCCACTCGCTCATTCCTAATTCGATGCCTTCATTATGCCCAGGCATTCGGCATTCTGATGGACGGGACAACAATCACATTGAATTTGCGGCCTTGGGTTGAAATTTGTGGATAAACAGGGAGCTGGAATTCTGGGAATCGTCGCATCTTTGGAAAAATCGTCTGCAGTTGACGGGGTAAGCTGGTTGGTAATTTCGGAAAATATTCTTGGAAAATTAATTTTAATTTTCTTGTATATATTAGCAGGGTTTGGTTGAATCAGCATTAGATAATGCTTTTTAAATCTTGTAAAATTTGGTGCCTAATCGAGCTGAATTCTTAGTTTGAAAAAACATAAAATTAAACATGTAGATCTCTTTAGTTTTGGTAATTCGCCTATGGCTCCTTTAGTCTCAGCTGCAGATGCTTTTCAGTAAAATCCTTGGTAAGCATTTTCCATCATCCCCGGGCGGGATGAGATGGAGGTGAGCTCCCTCGCTTTCCGCTCCCGATCAACTTATCCGCAATGTCCTCATAAAAAAGCCGGCACATAGGCCTTGCCAAGTGGACTGCAGGACAGTTGAAAAGGCAGCCAAATTGAATAAACACATAACGAGCCCGGTGCACAACGAACGAAGCGGTAATAAAACTTTTAGCCAAAGAGCAAACAGAGACCAGGAGCAGAGCAGTCGACCCGCTGACCTCAGTTCGTTATTCAGTCCCATACATGGTATGGTATACTCGCACATACATATATGCCATATTGGGATGTGGATAAGGATAAGTATGTGGGTTGGCTGCTGCTCCTGTTCTCCTGAGTGGATGTGTTCTTGTCCTATTTCGCTGTGTGCGCAATAAACATTTTTTTTGTTTTTTTGCAATTTTTTTTTCTTATTTTTCGGCAAACAACAAGGTAAATTGCGCTCGTAAGTATGCTACAGTTTTTCCGCTCCCCACAAAGTCGTGTGCGTGGCTTATCCATTGTTAGCCGTGCGTTTCCATTGTTTTTGGAACTGCTTTCGGTTGCGCCAAATGAATTTTTTGGAGGAAGTGCTGACATCGCATGGCAGGCAGTCCAATTGCGACGGCAACTTTTCAATATAACAGCTCTTTTATTCGGCAACTCCGCTGCTGATTGCTCCCCCAAGTCAAATTCATTCGTCCCAGCTTCCCGTTCGTTTAAATTGCATTGGGATGATTGGAGCTCACCTGATGCCGGCGGTTATGGTTTAGTTTAGTTGGCTTTTATGACCGCTCCTCGTTTGTTCGCTTGGCACTGGCACATAAAAATTACGCTGATTATGCAAGTGGCTCCAGTCATGACTTTTATGGATTTCCAATGAGCCTCTAATCAGTGCCTTCGATTTGCTTTCGCTTTTGCCTTCCACCTCACTGGCCACCTCGTCATCGGCAATTGATGTCAACTAGCGAACAAAACGGGTCGAACTTTGAGCCCTGATTGCTTTTTCAGCCGTCGCATCGTCTGATGTTTTCTTCTTTGAGATTCGGCTGCCAATTAGTGAAGTAAGCCGGGTCTAAATCGACGCCGAAAGGCCACAGTATCCGGCTTACCAAGTGCAATGGCTGCTGCTCCTGGCCCCTGGCACTTCCGTTTGGCACACATCCAAAAGGATTTGCACCCATGAGCCGCCATTTCGGCCACATTTCGGGCCAAACAGGATGAGCCATAGGGGCGGTTTCGGGAAAAGAGTTGCATTTTAATTTTCATTCAAATTTCCAAGCGCTTTAATTTGTGCATTTGTTTGCAGCTTTTATAGACTTTTCATTTCATTATTGCGCAGCATGGGGAAATCAGAGATTTTTGGATGCATTCGACCAACTTTGAGATACCATGTACATAAACCAATTTAATTTTCAGTTCTTTTATATCTGCTATTTGTGGAAAATATGAAATTGAATTTTTCAATGCATTCAAAAATGTCTAACTTAAAATTTAAATTTACGTTTTATATTTATTTATAAAATCAGGTATTTTTATTTCGAGAATTTTCAAGAAGGTTAAATTAATGTTATAAACCTTTTGTTGTTTAATAAATTATCAGTTAAAAAGCATACAATCTATTACACCCATAAACTCCAGAATTGCCGGGTTATATTTAACAAAACCACTGGCAGGGATAAAACTGGGCGTATCCAAAGGGGGGAGCTTGTTCGTTATGTGTGCACAAAATCACTTTTCGACCATGTTTGTTGTTTTGGAGCAAGCTTCAGGGACACATTATTACGGAAAAACAGGGCACGGCGCAGAAGTTGGGTAACTATGAAGTAGTACGAGTACACTCGAAAATGGAATCTGTTGTTCAGGGGGAACTGTTAATAAATTTGAGCCCCTTTCGGTGCTCCAGTTCCTCCAGTTTCTAGTTTCAATCTTCAACGAGCAGGGCAAAACATTTTGCCAGCCTGGATTTCGAGTCGATGAAGTTTTCGCTGCCCCCAGAAGCAAACAGAAAGTTTCCATCCCCAAAAGCGCTGAACCCCTGAACCCCAACCCCGAAACACACATCCCATTGCATTTTGTTGAAATGCTTTTAAAATTATTTGCCTGCCAACAACATCTGTACATGTATTAGTGTGGGCGGGGCTCCCCGAGTGTTAGTGTGTGTGTGCTTGTAGTTTTTCTGTAATTGCATTGCCTTTTTGTGTCAGCCGGTTGGACATCCTGCAGGGCTATTGTGTTTCGTGTTTGGCCGCTTGCCCCGAATATGGACCAAACTAATTTTGCGGCATGTCTGCTTAAGTAATTGCTTAAGCTTTTAATTTACCAACCATCACACAGTGTACACAGTATGTGTACAAAACTATAAAGTGAGCGCACATGCCACAAGATTTTGGGCCATTTGAGTGCTAAATTTAATATCCATCAGAGTTCATCTGACCCATCGCTCATCGCTCCACTTGGGCACCAAGTTGGCGGTGGGTTGGCTGTTGCCTCTCTCCTGCGGTCTCCTATTTTATACAGCAGCTTTTTGCGGTCTGGTCGGCAAACTGGAAAGCCATAATGGTATTTATGTGCAAAAATTAAAATTTTGCCAAGCATAGAAAACGGATTTTCCTAATTGCTCGTCGTGCGCTTTTGTGCGTGTGGTTTCTAAGCAAATCCGCTTTCGTTTAACTACATCTGCTTTAGACAAAGACCCTCAATGGACTCAAACTACACCGAACTCAACTAAAGGGAAGGGAAGATACTCACCAAGTATATGATGCGTAGGCAGCTGGAGTACACCACATATATACATATACATATATATCGCACCCACAGTCGTTGGTAAACTGCTTAAAATTCAAAGTTTCCGATGATTTGGATCACTCAAGCGAGTCGGGAACAGGCTGAGGCCATTAGCAAAGGATTTGATTGGACCCGGGATCTGATGTAAGGGGGGCGCCCAAAACACTCTTAAGATCCTGCAGCTCCATAATGGCCAGGAGAGGCAGTCGGTGGCCTCAACCGCCAACCATTCGCATTTGCATCTAATTGTCATGCATTTTGGGGCCAAGACCAGCCATGCCCTGCAAACCACGAAGTACCCAGATTGGCGTTGGTCCGGGTTCGAGTCCGAGTCTTTCATAAATATTTATTCCCATTTCAATGCATAATTGCGATTCGCATCGCCGGCGAACAGAGAGTAAAGTAAACTCGCCATTCTGCCAATATTTTCATGCCCTTTGCGGTTCATATCCGAGGTTTTCACGGCTTTTTATTCTTAAATTGCCTGTCGAACTGGGCATCTGAAATGAGTTTGGCTTTTGAGTATAATAATGGTGGAATATATTGTTAAGCAAATTGTTAAGTTATGTTTTATATTCAAAGGATCTGAGTATTTTAGCTTGATTTAGAATAATTATTTGTGATGTTGATTTTCTAATTCACTTTAAATTTATATTATTTAAAACCTTTATTGGGGGTTAATTAATTTTATGGAGGTGTCCGACATTCCCATAATATTATTTAGGTTAAGGAAAGTTACAACATTCTTAATATTTCCTATGATAAGCTTTCAAATAAAAGGGAAATATAATCAAAAACTATAATTCAGTATATATCTCAAAAAGATTAAAATATCCATAACCTATTTCATGGTGACGTAAATTTTCAGCCAGCTTTGCTCTTTTCGATCGAATTTATCAAAAACTAAAATTTTACGCCGCGTTGAAGCTGAAAAGTTTCAAAGATGTACGCTCCGAGTAAAAGTTCACTCTTCCAAAATCGCGATTTCGCAGTTTTATCACCAAGTAAGCCATAAAAGGACGAAGCCACGGATGAAGGGACTTTAGTCACGGATTTCCTTCGGCAACCAGTTTATTTGAATTTGTCAACACGGACAAGGCCATCAGTGCTTGGCTAACTGGCTACGAGTACTTTATTTTGGTTCAACACCGAATAACGAAAAGTGAATGGCTGAAAAGCCAAGTAAAAAGTGGAAAGTGGAAAGCGACGAAACACACGACCCACTGAACGCAATGAAAATGCCGGCGCAAACACAAATTTTTTAATAATCAAAACGCAGAGCGGCGAAAATCGCTGGCCACGCGTGGAATGCGAAAAGCCAGCGTGGAAAGCGGAAAATTCATGTGTGTGTGGCCTTCGCCGAGTGTCTCGTAGATTTAACGGAATACGCGCCATAAATTATAATATAAAGCATATAAATTCATTGCTTTTGATTATTTCGTTTTGACGACTTTTGTGTGCCGCTTTTCCTTTTTTATTATTTATCTTTTTGGGTATATTTTATTGCCTGGCTTATGGGCGGCTCAAAAGTTGTTTTAGTTTTTTCGGGAACCTCGAATGTTGAATTCGTAGTGGTAGTATTGCCGGAAAATACTTTGCATACTTCCAGGCGACCCCAATTTTCCCTATTTTCCCCCAGTTTCCCAATTGTATGACATTGCGAAAGGCTCCATGTTCATCTGGCTGGCATTCCTCGCATTTTGTGGAGCGTCGAGCGCCGACTGAATTATTTGATAACCTTATTTGACTTGCCCCATAATTTGATGCCATCGTTTGAGTTGGAGGCGCCCCAAACAAGAATGCCAAGCAGCTGGCATTCAGGATAATTCATATTTCGGGCTTAATTTCCCATGTAAGTCGAGGCCAGGTCTGCTGTTTGGCCAAATTCACAAGGATTTTGGGCCGAAAAGGTGGTGGCCTGCAGGCACTTGTCATATGCATTTTCACTTTCCGACTGCTTGGCATTTAGCTCAACTAGCAAAACTTTGCCATTCGCATGTGCGAAGCTCGGGGATTGAATGCGAAATTGGGTTAGACAGCAGAAGTTTTTGAGGGCGGTGGTCCTGCTGCCTTGAGTGAGCATCGAAAAATCGAATTGAAATTGTTTCAATTTTCGCAAAATGGCGTTGAACTCGAGCAGTGTTCCATGAGTCATTTATAAACCCGGTTTGCCAGGCACGATTTGTGGTTGTAAGATCCTGGGATGGGATGCTATGCCACCGAAACGGAAACGGAAGTCTCGCCGGCATGAATATGCATGAGACTAAGATCCTCGTTTTGCGAAAATGCCATGACTGTCGCCTGCAGCTGCAGGTGCCATTAGGCACAGCTGGGAAAATGCTTCAGTTTTTCCGAGGGAAAACGAGGGAGAAGGCTTTTCCCTTCCATCCGTGGAATGGGTACCTTAATTTGCACTACATATCCGGGTTTTGTTTTTCGCTTTTTGCCATTCGGTTGCAGCGGAAGAGAACATCATCAATTTGCTGATATCTGCAAGTAAACACTCCTGCTTAAGGACTTGGTCTTACTTCCCTGCTGGTCCACCTGATGGACTGACAAGTGCCCTGGTTAGATTAATGACCGGTTTTATGGTCAATGCCAAAGGAGGAGTAGGCTATAGTGAAACTTTATTGTAAGTAGATAGGATTCATTAATAAGGATTGAAGTATGAAAATACTTAAATTTTTAATGCGAAGAAACTAACAAAGAAAATAAATCTAGAAAAATATACGAATGAAAACAATTTATTATTAAACAATAATATTTATTGTATAATCCTGATTCACACTGAATTTCACCATCTAATGATGTAACGAGCACAATAGCTCTGCAAATAAAGACTGATGGCTTTAGGCGAAGTCTAAGTTAATATCGCAATAGACAGATTCAGGCCAGCTGCCAGCACCAATACACATAAATTTGACTGACAAGCGTGAGGCATCAGTTTTAGGATCCGCGGAGAAGAGGCTACGCGGATCGAATCGAGTAAATGGGCCAAGGACCAAGGATAAGTCGAGGACTCAAAGCCACTTAGGCGGACTGTCAATGCTAGACAAGCGCTCATTAAGCCCTGACCCCTGGCATTGAAATGATAAGGAGTCAGACACATTGAGACGTCATCCTCGAAGGACCAGGGAATGTGGGAGGTCGCCAGCTTGGGGTGGCAATAGAGTCCTTCCGTAGGTTCGTCAATCAGCGCAATGCTCGCCGAACTTCTGACAGTTTGCAGCACAAGCTGGAAATGACAAACGGAAACGGAAGCGAGGCAAGCAGCATTTCTTCCTGCAGGCTGAGTGGGTCCTTCTGCCCGCTTTGTCAAGATCCTGGCACCAGAATGGGAATCCAAATGGAGGCACAAGATGTGACGCCCCCTAACTCCAACTGATACTCTGTGTCTCTGCTCCAATCAATTAGCAATATTGCGTTTGAGAGCCAAAATGACGGGCGATTCTTTGGCGAACAATGCGACATTGTTGTGCTCACACTTCCCTCGAATGTTTCGCTAAACAATTTAATGCCAGTAAGACAATAATGCTTATTAAGCAATTTTCATTAATCGCTGCGCACCTCGACGTTCGACGCCACAATCTCCAGAGACAATAAGCGAGTTAGAATAGGGGAGCGCAAGTCTTCAGTGCTGTACACAAGGAAAAATGTTGCATTTTTCTCTGCTTAATATATTTCATTTGAATAATATCCTTCTTAAATAATATTATTTAAAATTTAAAATAACAATATATACTTGCTTTTCATCATCTATACTCCATAATTCCTCCACAAATTCGAAAGTACTTTTACAATTATGCTCCATCAATTGTTTCCTTTTGTGTAAGCTCCTTTCCAATTTCCATCGTGCTGGCAGAATAGAGCACGTTAGAGTTGAAGTGGCCTGGTCGTGAAATATCAAGGCAATCGATCTATGTATCCCCACGCAACACCGCCCCTGATTTTTCCCCCTTTTCCATGCGTATATTGTATCGAGGCTGCAGCTTAAGTGTGTGTGCGAGGGGGAAAATTGGGAGCAGGGCGGGCAAAGAAGTAGAAGGGATTCTATTTGTGTTGGCTTTGGTTTGGGTGTTGACTTTGACATTTGTTTTGTGTGGCTTATCCTTCAGATTCGCCCAGGACCCCCAGTCCACATGGCCATCGCCATTCTCCCCATTGAAGGCACCACCACAATGGGGCATCAATCGGCGCGCATTTTTTGCCGTCTATTTAGCCAAGTTTCGTTTTTCATTGTGTGGACTTTGTGGATGTTGCTACAATGGCTTTTAAATGGCCGCTCGTGTTTCGCTCAGCGCTTTGGGCCCAAAGAGCCCCAGATCTGGACTACTTCTATTTCATGGCTGCCTACTTTACGGCCAATAAAATCGCAACGCCTTGGGCGTCCTCAGTTCCCTCCATTCTAAATCGCTTACAGTTGGCAGCCTGGCATATTTATCTATGGAACTGGAAATTGAAAAGCGTTTTTCCACCCCTCCTCCTCACTGGCTGTGTGTATGTGGCAGATCTGCAGCGAGGAAAGCGTAAATTAAATATGTAAAAGTATTGCCAGTGCATACAATATGAAATGGGACATGGAAGCCGGGTGACTTGGGGCTTTATTCAGGTGATTTATTTGCAGGCTTCGTGAGAAAATTGGACGGGATTCCATTAAACGATCCAGAACGTCAGTTCTTCATTGATGGTATGATGATGCTGTTGTACTGATTATAATGTTCATTATGATCAATCCATCATGAAAATCGCCTTTAATCGCCTCACGATTTATTTGCATTAAATGTGACTGCGGACAATCCACTTTAATGTTGATTTCGCTTGGCTTTCGGGTTTGTTTTTCTACGGTGACATTTGATGGTCTATTTTGTAAGTCAAGCACCTTGTCAACACAAATGAATTTACCAAACAAAAATTACCATAAAGGGGCAAACCCCAGATGCCGTATAAAAAACTTTTAATGAAATTAATATTGTTTTCGCTGAGCCAATGAAAAAGAGCAAATATCACTTTTGCTTCTTTTTAGTCAAGTGACGCAGGCAATTAAATAAAATGGATTTTATTTTCATCGCTTTCAATGAACATAAATGCTTTGGAATTGCGTGGAATCAATTAAAGCTTGTTGTTTAAGTCGAAAAGTTTTAAGGGTCGAGTGCCCACATTCCTAACATATTTTATTTAATTAATATAAACATAAAAATTCAAAAAGTTATGAAATGAGCAAATATATGTAGTGACAATTACATTCTATTGACTCTCATTTGGTTTCTTTGTATGTAAATGAGAATTATTGTACTTATTTTAGTCATATCTATTTAACTAATTAACTGAGTAAATGTATTGTGACCGCATATTTTATTTGTAAATTCACTGACTAATAAAACAAATGTATAAAAAACTAATTGATAATCACCTGATGTTTTTTTTTGCTAAAGAAATTTTGATTAGACAAAAACAAACAAGGAAAGCAAAGTAAAATTTACTTGCCCTTTAATTAATTTTACTATTTATATTACACTATTTCCTAAAATCTTTTAAATGTTATTTAATAAAAATATTTTCATAATTGGCCAGTCACAAATGCTTTGCATTTCTCAACAGCCAATTTCATAGCAACAGAACCCTAATTAAAGTTGGTGAAATTAAATGTGTCTCTTTGAATTTCTGAGGCAGTCGGAAATATGGAGTCTTCACTTTTCTTCAAAACGGAATACGAAATACATTCTGTGCAGCACTGGTGTATTTGTGAGTTAAACGTGGGTCAGGTGGGGCAGGTGCAAATGTGGGCGAGTGGCAAATTGCCAAGAGCAAATAAAAGGCGACGCGCGGAGGAAAGAGAATTTCGTGAGTGCGTGTAAGTAAAAGCGAAAAGTTTTGTTTATTAAATAAAAATAAATGTAAGTTAATTAATTAAAACTTTAAACAAGATAGAGCATGCGCGAAACTTTATTTTCCACATGTGGGGCAGCAACAAAGTGCTGCAAAGTGAGTTAAGCTTAATTAGATGGGCTCAGGATGGATTCCATTTTGGAAAGGAATCTCACGGCACTGGGATTTTATTGGCATTTCCCCTGCTTGCACCATAACTACTTGCATACGCTATGTGCCGCGAAATTTGGCAACAATTTGTTTTACACAACCCAGAAACAAAAATGCGAGGACGTCCAATGCCAAGAGCAAGAACAGTGTCGTCTAGAATAGCCGCAATTATATATATATATATGTATCTAGAATGTATACACTTGCAGAGTACGTACGCAAGATTTTCAAATTAAATTTAAAAAATGATTTTCATGACATTAACATTGGCATTTGGCTGCCGCTAATGTTCCTGCCGATGTGTCGGTCGTTAACTGCACGATGGAAGCGTCGCAAAGATGTGCCATAGATGCAGATACAGAGAAGCAGGTACAGATACAGATAGAGATACATATAGAGCTATAGCTACGAATACAAGACAGCTGCGTCCGGCGCATTTAGGGGCTCCATAGCTCGTGCTTCCGTTGCCGGGACACTGTCATCGGTTGTCACTCATCCGTTAACCTTCCCTGCGATTCCGTGTTTGCTGACAAATTCGCTGGGGGAATAAACAGATACAGATACAGATACATATACTGTATACATATATGTCCCTCGGTATATGCGTCTGATTTTCGAGTCCCAACCCTTTTGCTCGACTATCCCCTCTCGGTACTTGGAGAACCCATTAATTAAATCAACTTTTAATCTATTTATACATAAAACTGAAGGAAATTCGTTTTGCCACAAAATTAATTATACGCCCACGCGCCTTTAAATGCGATTGCCGCCGCCAGCCAGTGAAAATTATAAATTAAGATATTATAAAAAAAGAGCGAGAGAACACATCTAAATAACAACAACAAGAAGTCACGCCTTTGATGAGTTGGGCATTCAAGAAAATAAATTGTTCTATTTTATTTATAAACTAAATATATGTATGTGCACGGCAAGCAAAATGTTTTCCAATGTTTGATTTTGTTGCTTGCCAATACTTATATGTATGCTTAAGTAATATTCACTTCCCACTCACATTTTCCATTTCTTCCCTTGCAGTTGCTCAACTTGGAAAAGCGCCAGGGCGTGGCAGGAAAATCAACAACCCTTCGCGTCATGTGGCTTGACTCACTGCGGCAACTTCAGCGCGTGTGGACACTTTCATTTCCCTAATTAACAAAAACCGAAACCGAAAATCAAAAAATTCCAAAAGCCAAACGCAAAAATCAACGCGTTGGAAATGTGCAATAAATAATACGAAAAATAAAACCCCTACGCGAGTGACCAACGTATAATTTAAAGCTCGTGGCCACCAAAATGCGAGTGGCCAATTTGTTGTACGTACCATTTTGGCAACAACCACAGCTGCGAGCCAGAACATCAAACAGTCGGCTAAGATGCGAGCGTTGAAAGCGTGTGCGAACAAGAAAATAAAACATCATCATCAGGAAATAAATTCGGGAAAAATGAATAAAAATATAAATATAAAGCGATATAATTAAATACATGGACTAGCACATAGCCAAAGCCATATTCTAAATGAGTGCTAGGGGGCAAAAAATGGCATAGGACATTTTTACCATTTTCCCAACACTTAGTATTTGTCCGAAGATGCCGCCCAGAGCGGAATATACACATCGAGATATAGATTCAGATATGGCGGCTGTATGCTAAAAGGCATTTGAAGCAAATGACATTCTTTCGCCCAGCTGTTGTCATATAAATCATAGCTTTTAAACAGGGTGTGTCTTTAGGCTTTTTTTGCTTAAATTTCAAGTTTAAAATGATAAAGTTGCATAGAAACTAAAGTTATAAAAGTTAAATTCTATTTAAAAATCAAGGTAATTTATATTTGAAAATATTCTAAAATTGGTATGTTATAAAAATATATTTAAAGATGATATCTATGATAGATATTTGCATCTACGCAATTATCTTTCAACTGCCTTAACTTAATGATGACATATAATATCGTAGAAGTATATTAAACATTTTCTAATAAACGTATATTAACTTAACAGTATTAAATGGCTTATTGTTGACTACATCCTCGAAAACATAAACAGTGATTTATAACACGATAAAAAGACACACCCTGTTCCCATTCGCATAAATGTGGGCAAAACACGCACAACATCAACAACTCAACTTCTGCGTCAGTAAATAAACAAATATTGACTCAAATCGATTCAAATGCCAGCGGCAACAACTAGATAATGCACAAAAGTGATTATAATCGGGGCAACAAAAAAAAAATAGAAAAGCGAGCCCATGTTTTTCCAAGCTTTTAATAATGTGTTCTTTTCTTTGTTTTTTTTTTCTTCTTTCCTTTCTCGATGGAACGAACATTTATGGCACAGTTCCAGGAGGCCATAACATCGAATAACAATATCTGAATTAACAGCAGCAGAACTAAAAAATCAACCACTTGGCCGAAACAAACTAAAAATAATTCGAAGCCCGAGAAATGTTAAAAATAAATCCAAAAGAAATCAACGAATATTTTTCGGCGGCAAAACAAGGCGGCGGCAACCGCAGCAGCCGCGGTGGCAAAGAATATGAACAGAATTAAAAGGCAGCCGCTTGGAGGCTAGGCTACTAAAAAAATAAATATTAAAAAACCAAAAAAAAAAAAAAAAAAACCAAAAAGAAAATAAAACCCAATCAGCGAGCAGAAGCAGCAAAAGCGAATTTACACAAAAAATATCAAAAAGTAAAATAGAAAATAGAAGCCGCACAACAATAAATAGCCGAAAAAAAATTGTCGTCCAGCCCGAGGTAGCCTCTCCATCAGCGGCGGAGCAGGCGGAAAAGCTACGGAAAATCAACGGAAAAGCGAGGCCATCACAAGAGCTCGCGTGGGCTGCGTTGGCTGGCAAGGACAGCGGTTGGTCGTTGGTCGTTGACGTTGGCAGCGTCTGAAACTGAGGCGGATTCTGAAGCGGAGGAGCGGCGACGTTGTCGTGGCCACACGGTTTACGCTCCACGGTCCGCGGGCCACTTTCGCGAATCAATTTCCGTTGCGGTGGCCGTTTCAGTTTTGGTTTCAACGTCGCCGGCGCCACGCGTGTCGTGATTTCCCAATGGCGCTTCCTCCAGTGGGTGTTTCAACCTAAAAGTGCGATAATAAAACACGAATCTGCCACACAGTGTTACTAAACAGATAGAGAAAAAAGATATAGAGAGAGAGAGAGCTACAAGCCAAAGATAAGTTATAAATTATAGTAAAATTAAAACCAGACAACGAGACTCATGTTGTTGTGCGACGGACTTGGCCCGGAGCCACCGCGGCAAAGGCATCGAAATCGAACCAGTGCCGCCAGGATTAGAAAAATACCCAAATGCTGCTGCGCCGATGGCAGCAGCGGCAATCAGGCGGAGCAGCCCGGCGGAGTAGTTAGCAACCCAATTAGTTATGGCCAAAGTCTGACAACATTGGCGCGGGTCACGGCAGCCGCACTGACCACGGCGGCCATGCTGCACACAACGAACGCCCTGGCTGCCACCGGCTCATCCAGCTCATCCAACTCTTCCACCGGCGGTATAGCACTGCCGCTGGGCACTGCCCCACCTGCCACACACGAACTGAATGCCACACAGCCGTTTGGCGGCACGGGTCTGAACATCAACGAAAGCGGCGCTGGATTAAGTGACCATCATCAACATCAACAAAACAATCCCGACGAGGATTGGCTGGACAACATCGTTTGGGTGTTCAAGGCTTTTGTCATGCTGCTCATCATCATTGCGGCCATCTGCGGCAATCTGCTTGTTATTATTTCTGTGATGCGTGTTAGAAAATTAAGGTGCGTATACGGGATATTTCAGCTGCTCCTCCTGCTAATTAGCTGTGAAAAAGCAATTAGAAGTACGCGCAGTCCGTGTAATTCTTTCGTAATTTGCATAAAACTTAATTGCCAATTTGGCAAAAGTTACGAGAGGGAAAAAAATTACAAAGCGCTTGGCTTTCTATGCGCGATTTTCGTCAACTTTGCATAAAATTCATGCACGTCCATTTGTATCCCTTCCATTTTCTCACTCAAAACGTGCTGCAGGACCTTCTTTTACTCGCTCGCCCGGCCCTGTCATTGCTCGTCCTTCGTGCTCGGTTCTCATGCTGACTCCGTGTCCTTTATTTACTAGCTTTGTTCTATCCTTCGTTTCGGCATGAGACTGCAGTATTTACTCCCACCATTTAGCGAAAGGAGGCGCCCACAACAAAAGAACAGAGAGATGCATTATTTTAATGACAAATTAACTTTCATGACTTTATTCATGAATCCAATTTGCATATTAAGAGATTCTTAATTGGGCGCTTGGATAATGATTTAATTTGACAAAATTCATTCTCCATCAACCTTGCGCTTGAATTTATATGCAAAATTTAAATGGCAATTTAACAGGCCGTAAATACTCAATTCAATTCAAATATTTTGTTTTAGTTTTGGAATATATTACTTTATATAGGCTGACTAAGAATCCAGGTTATTTTCATATCCGTTTCTATCCAGAACTTGTCAATTTCTTGCTGCGACCTCGTTTTGCTAATGATGGGCGGAGTTTTTGTGGCGGTATCCTTCGACGAAAATGACATTATACGAAAAAGAAGAAAAAAAGGAAAACTTTTCTAGTGATAAATGATGGGACATCAGCTGGGGTTCGTTAATATTTTTAGTTATGCCTTAATAACTGGCGGGCAAATCAATTTAGCGCTTCATGAAGCCGACGCAATCAAAAGTTGTTTTCTGCCTGACAAACGCTCGGTTATTTTTCCACGATTTTTTCGCTGCTCAGCTTTAGACGCAGAATTTTTCTACCCATCAGAGGAAAAACTTTAAATGCTCTTAGCCCAAGTTGGCGAAGGGCAATGAAGCCAAAAGGCGAAACAAACAAACTTTGCTAGGCGGCACAGAAAAACGAGGCAGCAAAAAATTATAATGAAAGTGGGGGCTGGGGACGAGGCATAATTAAGGTGAACCTCGCTTAATTCCTCTTTTTTTTGCCCTGACTGCTAATGAAAAGCATTTTATTTTTTAAGTGACTTGCGTGTTGCTGGATTTTAGGGCTCCAGAGCCAGGTTCATCCAATGATGATGCCGATGGATGATCATCAAGATAATTTTCTTGGTCTGATAACAAACTTGGGAAAAAGAAAGCTTTGAGGCCCTTCGGTCAAAGGATTAACTTATTTTTCAAGAAACTTTCTATAAAAGCTTTTAAAGATAGTACATTAAAAATACACCAGAAAGATTTACATTTAATTAAAATCGATGTATAGTAGAAGCCAATAAAATAAACAATTATACGTTTGATTCGAATCAATTTAAGATCGTACGAATTTTTGTTTATCTCTTCCCTTTTCGGTTTTTAAAGATTTTAAAGAGGTTCAAATAAATTATTTCGTAAAAAGTGACAATCATGCGGTAATTAATACACACAAAAACGAAATGCGAAAACTTTTTCAGCGTGGTCAGCTGGCAGCAAGATTCTATTGTTCTGAGCGGCAAATATTACGCATACGTAGCGTGAAACTGGGAAATATAAAAATGTGGAAAAGTTTACAAGCACAAAAAAGGCGCACACCCCCAGCTAGAAAAGAAATGACAATTAAACACTGCGAGCTTGTAGCTCAAAGAGAAATGGAACAAAAACAAAATGCATGCTCAACACGAGAGTGGGCGTGGTGGGCGGTAGGTGGCTTTGCCAGGAGTATGGGAAATGCTGGAAAAGCGGGGCCGGTGGGTGCTCACAGAACAAGTACAAAAACAACACACAGCCAGCGCGGCAACAACTTTGGCAATTAAGGCAGCTTATGGTTTTTATGACAGCATAAATTTAAAATGTTCTATGCCAAACAATAAAATTGCGCTTTCTTCTTAGCCCCACGCCGCCCAAGTTATTTTGGCGGCGATGAGCCGCAGCGAAAAGTGCTCTAGATGGCGAGTGTATGAGCAGATATATCTGGATACTACGGCTATATATGTGTGTGCTTTAATTTGCCATTACAGCAGCGTAGGGATGGGGGTGGAAATAAGGGGGGAGAAACCGAGGCTCATTAACACAGCGCCTTTCTCCAGAAGGATGCTCGGCAGCAACTTTTCTCTTCGCTATTTTTCTTAAATTTAAATGGCAGGCAAATTATCTGCAGTTCAAATCGGTGGGTGAGGGGCAGGGAGTCGCTGAGTAATGGCGTAACATTCTCAGAATGGCGTCGATTTGTTGCAATTAACGTCTAAGACGCTGAAAGTTATTTAAGTAGTAGCCGGAAGCAAAACAGATTACCACTGCCACTTGAAACTAAGTACAATAGCCCCAGAAGATGAGATTAACGCAACTTAAAGGCCAAAATAAGTTTAATGGATAAGAAAATAGGTCTTCGTTTTTAGATATAGCTTTTATATGATTTTTTATTTCATATTCTTTCTTTGACTAAACATTGCATATATGTATATACCACAAATATATTTCTTTTATAAACTTAAGTTGAAGGAAATTATTCGGTCGGTATATTACCATAATCGGGCAAAAGTTTTCGAGTGCAGTAAATGCTCAATTTCGATTTCAAACTTTTCCCATTTGGCTTAGTGAATGAAGTGAATGAATGGCGGCCACCTGGAGTTCAATGAGTCAGCTGCACTCATCCGATTTGAAAGTCCTCGGCCAGCAACTGGTGCAAAATTCTAATTGGCACTCGGCTTGGAATTCAATTTAAATAACAAAATAGCCATGAAGTAGTATAGGTTTGCGGTTGACCTCGGCATTTTCCTCCGCCCACTTGTTTCCCGTTTATATCAGATTTTCGTTGGGGTCGAAATCGTTCGACATCGTTCTCGATTCTTGGACTGGCTTTTCAATTATACTCCCCGCTGGCAACAGAATGCAATGGGGTCCAAACTGTCAACTCATACAAAAGAGTGGTTACCCACCAGCCAACAACATCCCCCATTTCCCCACTCAGAATACCCATCACGCATTCACTCATATGATATATCCTGATTAGCCCCCACGGGGTGCACGAAGGACCTCTCTCGCTTCGTGTGCTATTTGTATGTATTGTTGGATATTGTCCTGTGATTGCTAACATCTCGTTCTCTTCTTCTCTTTGCAGAGTTATAACGAATTACTTTGTAGTTTCCTTAGCCATGGCTGATATAATGGTCGCTATTATGGCCATGACATTTAACTTTAGTGTGCAAGTAACTGGGCGGTAAGTACAACAACAAACAGTAGAAAAAAACAACAAAATGAATACCCTCTCACACACACACACACACACACAAGGCCTAGGCAGAGCAACAAAAGCGAGCAAAACTGTTGCAAAAATTACAGCTGCAACCAAAGCCAGTCAAGGTGGGTGGTCGGTGGTGGGCGTGGCAGTGGCAGAACAAACAACCAAAAACAAAAATCCCTGAAAAATGAAAGCAACGTTTATTTATGCTCCTGTGAATGTCCCTGTCTGTGTGCGTTCCTATGGATATATGAGTGTGCCACCCACTTTTGGGTGGCTGTGCGAATGAAATGCAAATGCAGAAAGTCATCTTTCAGTGCCCATGTGTGCGCGCATTTGCGTTCAAGAACTAAAATGTGAAAAATAGAACAAACAAAGAGGCATTCGTTTAAAATACGATTTCAGAATACCCATTTTATATATGGTGGAATTACCCTTAGAGCTTTGCAACTTATGCATATAAAACTTCACTGAAAATAACTTTCAGTAAAAAAATCAAATGTGAATCTAATCTGAACTACATTTTAGTTGTTTTTAAAGTTGAAAATTTAATCTATTGCTTACCAAAGAACCTGAAAATGTACGATTTTTTCACAAAATGTTTAAGACAAATTCTCAAAATTCAATTAGTAATATATTTAAAGATTAAAACAGCCTAAAATACCCCTCAGTAAAACAACCAAGTAAAAAGTGCCCACTGAGAGGGAAACGACAATTTTGAAAAGCTATTCCAAAGGACAAAAACCGTCAGAGTGTGACATGGTCACATCCTTCACGCAGAACGTCCGAAGGACCGACTCCTTCTATGTGTTCCATGTGGGTAATGCGATATGTGCGAATGTGGATATATGTTGAATGTATGTGAATTTATGTGGATATATGTGCCATGCCAAATGCAGCCGACTGAGCTTGGTTAATTATGCATGGAGGCTGGCTTAAAGGACGCGCTTTAAGCTCGACTTCACCACGGTGGAAGCAATGCAAATGTTTACAATGTCACTGCCAGTTTCCAGATGACGATGGTCCTGATCATGGTGCTGATGATGGTGCTGCTAATGGTGACGATGAAGTGGCGGCCAGAGCCCCACATTATGTGCCACTTGCTGGCAGGCCGAAAAACTTTGGCCAAGCGCGAGTTGCATATAAATTGGCATCGGTTTGGCTCTGGCAAGAACCAACTCGCCGCCACTTGGCATTCATTAGCCATTTTACCTTCACAGTTGCCAGTTGCATAATTGCAGCACTGCCATTTCATGGCTTAAGTGTCAAAACCGATGGCGCGCCTGCCCCAAATGGCAATGTAGTGTAAAGCAGCAAAAACCGGCGCGCAAAAACAGCCTCGTTGGATAGTCGAAAAGTTTTTGAAACTGATGCCAAACGGGGCGCCCGATAATAAATTCCACTGGCTCCTGGCCCCAAAAAGGACGGGTATCCGCCTCCACCGAAATGGCCAAAATGCGGAGTGGCAACCAAGGGCGACGGCAGAAGCGACAGGCGAACAGCGACGACGCAAGTTTTAATGAGTTTTTCATGCAGCGAACAGAGTCGCCTCCGCTTTCCTTGCCACTTTTCGCCTCGGACCTTATGGCCTATTTTCTGGCTTCACAGTGCATCTAAGCTTTTAATTTGGCCCTCCAGAATGGCAGTTCAGGGGCAATGTCACCTGGCAACCGAAACTAAGATGAAATCGATAAACACATAAATCAGGCGGCCTGATAACGAAAATAGGCGAAAAAAAGGGAGTGTGTCTAGTCAGCTTGAGTTTTTTATAGGCCTACATTCAGAAATTGGCAGTAAAATGCCGTTTAAATTTAGAGCAACTTTATTGCATAAATCTTTTGAAGGTTTTATGGCCTGTATTTCTGCATTTTAAATGGTAAATATTAGAACTAGCGCAATTTATATGGTATTATCATTTTAATATTGAGCTTATGGTTTCCCTACTTTTTAACCACAATCAAATCATTTTAATCGGAGTCTGTAAATAACTGTGCTGTCACAAAGGGAATTAGTCGTGAAAAACTAAATTTTTTACAAAGCTATAAACCAGGAAATCAGTTTTAAAGCGATGACTTCATGAAAGCATTTCGCGTGGCACTTTTAGGTGAGGCAAAAAACCAGAAATGAGTCAACAAAAATACATACTGCAAATTCATGGATTCGTTAATCAGATACAATGACGTTAGAAAGTAAAGGCCAAAGTTTATTGCCTCGTTATTGGGTAATCATCCATTCATTTGACCCTTTCAGCTGGAACTTCAGCCCCTTCGTGTGCGATTTGTGGAACAGCCTCGATGTCTACTTCTCAACAGCGAGTATTTTGCATTTATGCTGCATATCTGTGGATAGGTAAGCTGCATGCCACAGCCAGAACTATAGCCATATGAAGGGCCCAATAACCTGGCGTTTTGCCCACTTCACAGATACTATGCGATTGTTAAGCCCCTCAAGTATCCGATTAGCATGACGAAACGCGTGGTCGGCATTATGCTGCTAAACACATGGATATCGCCGGCACTGCTCTCCTTCTTGCCCATCTTCATCGGCTGGTACACCACGCCGCAGCACAAGCAGTTCGTCATCCAGAATCCGACGCAGTGCTCGTTCGTGGTGAACAAGTACTACGCCATCATATCGAGCTCCATATCGTTTTGGATACCCTGCACCATCATGATATTCACCTACCTGGCCATCTTCCGGGAAGCCAATCGGCAGGAGAAGCAGCTGATGATGCGACACGGCAACGCCATGCTGATGCACCGATCATCCATGCAGCCCTCAGGTGAGTTTGGGATCAAGGTTAGACTGTAAACAACCAGAATATATCAATAAATCAAAAAAACAAATTAAACAAGTATAAATATAAAATATAGAATAAATAAGTTAAATGAAAACAAAGTCGGAAATAATACTCAAAAAATATAAAATTATCAGGACATTGAGTCTTATACTTTTAGAAGAGTTAACAACTAGTTTTGAGCCTGAAAGATCACTAGTTTGTTTCACCAGCATCCTGCACAGTGATGCAGTGCGAGTGCATTGAGTTCTGTGGTCCTTCTCCTGCCAGGACATTTATCAAATCTTCATCTTATCTCCTACGGCAGGCGAGGCGCTGAGCGGATCCGGGTCGTCGAAAACATTGACGCTGCACGAGGTCGAGCAGGAGCACACCCCCACTAAGGACAAGCACTTAATCAAAATGAAGCGGGAGCACAAGGCCGCACGCACGCTGGGCATCATCATGGGCACCTTCATCCTCTGCTGGCTGCCATTCTTCCTGTGGTGAGTACCAACCTGCCGTCGAAGGTTGAACGTTTGGTTGAGTGTTGGAGGCCAATCCCGCTGACATTCCAGGCATAATTTATCTAATGTCAAGCATGCATAATTAAATATTACTCATACGGCCCGTGCGCCATTGTTTCGGCGGTTGTTGTTGTTTAATCTCATTTATGCAAAGCCCTGGCCCACTCATGCATCTGGAATTTATGGGTATATATATCTCATCTTTATGTGGTACACAGCAGAGAACTGCAAGGGTGCCACTCGACTAACTCCCAACCCAGTTCGGGACCAGTTCCGGACCAGTACCAGTACCACAATACACCAGGGTGGCAAAACACTCGAATATTTTTTATTGCCGCAAGTAGAGTGTCAGAAAACACCCAGTGCTTAGCGGGTGCACTTAGAGTGCCAGTGGCCAAGAGCAAAGAGATTATAAATGGTGTTATAATCGAAGTATTCCTATATAGAACGTTTATGAGGTTTAACTTGTATGAAACAAAAAAATTCATTTGATCTTTTATATTTGCTTATATAAATCAAAGTTCTAAAAACCAATAAAAACATCCAAAATTGCATTTACCTTGGAATTCAGTTGAAAGAAAGCTTAATAAGGTTACAGATAATGAGTTTAAGCTAATAATTGTTTTGTGTTAATTTCAGGTACACTCTCTCCATGACCTGCGAGGTGTGCCAAGTGCCGGACATAGTCGTCTCGATCCTCTTCTGGATCGGGTACTTCAATTCAACACTCAACCCGCTGATCTACGCGTACTTCAACCGCGACTTCCGGGAGGCGTTCCGCAACACGCTGCTCTGCCTGTTCTGCAACTGGTGGAAGGATCGCCACCTGCCGCTGGACATCGACATCCGGCGCTCCAGCCTGCGCTACGACCAGCGGGCGAAGAGCGTCTATTCGGAGAGCTACCTCAACTCGACGACGCCCTCGCACCGCCGCCAGTCGCAGATGGTGGACAACTTATAATACAGGGATGAGGCGCTGCTGACCCCCATCGCCCAGCAGCAGCAGCGGCTGGCGGCGGGCGGATCCCGCCTGGGCGGACAATTGGCAGCTGCCGCCAAGGATGGCAGGGAATCGAAGGATGCAAAGGATGCGGGCAAGGGCAAGTCCAATGTCGATTGCTTGGCGGGCGACGATGTGCAGGAGATCCAGATTGAAATACCCATGGAGTACATCAACAAATGGAACAAGAACAACAATGCTGCCGCCTCGACGGCCTCGAGTCATGTGTAAATGGTGCAAATGGTGCGACTGGTGTAAGGATGCGAATCGAATCAATCGATGGCAGCCGGATCCGTGGAATCAATTTAATGCAATTAAAATGTTCCATTAATTTGTAAAATTAATATGCCGGCAAATGCATCGGCTGATTTACTCGTAATGTTGACATTAATCAATCTGTGGAGCGTACCATTTCATTTGTTCTTCACTTTATTTTTTCATTTTTGTTTTCGTTTTTAAAAACATTTAATCTCGATTCGAGTTGCCGGGTTCCTTGGCGCACAGATCGGAACTTTGTATAGGATAAATTATTTATTTATGATTTCATGTCGTTTATATCTTGTTGTAAATACTGAGTATTTTTGTACGACTAAATTAAGCACAGGTTGTAAACTCATTTCGATAAATGTATATGAATATGTAATATGTATGTACGTACGCCAATCGAAAATCTGTAAGCCGTAAAGCATTTTACTCACGAAAAGAAATAACCACAAATAAATTATTTAAAATGGCAATCACTGCAACTCACTGAGCTATGCGTGTACATAGGGATTCGCAAAAACGACGAGCTAAAGCTACAACTAAAACTGTGCCAATTAAGAGACCGCAAATTATAGACAACTACGTGAGAGAAGTCCTGCGAATAAACAACCACACCCCCAACGCCATTAGAATCGGAGAATATTGAAAAATTTATAGAGATACAAACAAAAGTCACGGCAGCTAAAGCAAAGCTAAAACCCAATTGTTATTTCAACGACAATCGCATGAATTGAAAATGCTCAAAATACCTAAAGTAAACCCCCAAATCGTATAATCAACTAAAACATAGCGAGACTATATAGTCAAAACCATATATGTAGGACCCCAGCGATTGGTCAAAACCAATCCCAAAGTCCGCCTAAATTAACCAACATATAGTGCATCGATATCAGACTAACCAAATTACGTGTGTGTGAGTGTGTGTGCGTGAAACCGATTTTCAAAACCGTATCCGTTTCCGTTTCAAAGTGCCAGCGTCGGGTTCAAAGATCACGAGTGAAAGTGCTTCGGATAATGGGTAATTGCGTTGCAGTTCCTGGAATTAAGTTGACTGTGTAGCCTGTGAGGGCAAGGCTTGAATACTGCTCCTGAAGTCAGCAACTTGATTCCAGCAATTGCGGCCCGATATTCCGCAACAATGAGCAAAACCGGAAAAGCCGTGGGAAAAAACGGAACTTCCTCGAATTTCGGCTAGCAAATAAAATGGTAATGCAAATAAGCCGCATAAAAAAGCAAAACACGCAAACAAAGCATTTTGTGTTCTTTGTATAAATAACTAACCATAAAATGTTAGCAAGAGTTTGCAAAACTAACCGATTTATGATTTTCTCTTAATCCGCAAGCCAAGCGAAAAGTCAAGAACATTTGTCAAGTAAAAACAGTTGTTGTTTAAACAAAAGAATAGGAACTGGTTTTTTTTTTTGATGATTTTTCCAGCTAGTCTGAAACTAAATAGTAAATAATTCTGTTGCCATGAATGGAAAACAAGGATAAAGAGCCAAAGCTCAGTATGTATCATATAAATGTGTATAGATGTCTAGATAAATGTTATATTTATAGTAAGTACTCATTAGATGACTTTCCTTGAAAAGATGAAAGAAAACAGAGCGAAAGCAGAGAAGACCGCAAAAAAACCAAATCTCCAAAGGACTTGTTATATTTTTATAAGCCACAGCGCCCGAAAACTAATATTGTATGTGTAATTTGTATTCGTATTTGTATATTGACATGTCTGTGTATATGTGTGTGCGAGTTATTTATTATGATTACTATAATTATTATTATTATTACTGACAACTGAACTTTTCGTTGCATTGTTTTGCATTTTGCTGTGCAATTTTCCATGCAAAACAAAATAGGATCCTAACATTAAGCCAAGCAAATCTAGCCCCGAGTGGGCGAGTCACGTAAATGGCAAACTAAGCTACTAACTAAGTGAATATGAAATTTAGATGTATTATAAAAGCAAAATAACAAACTTCAAGTTGAAAAACAAGCAGAAAAAGCAAAAAAATAAATTCAAAAACTACAAATAATAGCAAAACGAAGTTGTTTTTCTCATTCTTGTTGTCATTCCGCAACGAACTGCTGATTACCCAGGACTAAGTTTCGAACAAACTGGAAAGTAAATAAAGTCTGGGATGGACCCAAAATTACCCACTCCGCATCGAGGTACATTAACAGCATATTATCGGTACAAAAGTAAAGCTGATTACTGCCGGCGACAGTTGTAAACTTCTAAATAACTGTCAAGACTCGACTTCGCCTGACAAATTACAAATTTGTGCCAAAAACCCCGTGGCAACGCGTCGAATGAGTGATTTTTATTTGGCAAACGCGTGTGTAATTTAACCGGCGTCATGGCAATGATATAACCAACCTATACAGCCTCTTCCACGCAATCTCACCCCAACCTTGAAATACTTTCGAAAAGTAATTTATCATGGAGTCCTGCTCCCAAAGAGGGCAGATCAGTTAGCACGCTTTAAATGCCGGCACAAACGGTCGGCGACACCTGCTGAAGTTGAAGTTCGTCCCATTTCATAGGGCTCTGTATATTAAATTTATTTAGCAAAAGGTGACACACACCACATCGAAAAGTTGACCTGCAGAAGTTAAAAGGACACACCTTACTGGCGTAAACTTTTTCAGCATTTAAAAACGCATAAAGAAAAACGAGATAGTTTCTACGGGAGTCTGTATTTATTTTTCTGATTCGCATATTGAATATGTTTATTTATATATAATTTATTGCACGCGTAAAAATCTGATCGATAGGCTATTTAATTTATCCAATTATTATAATTGCTTTTAATTTGTTTCCAAGGATATAAATCAAAAGCACGGTAGTAGTAAAAAAGTAAGCTTTTCCCTTTAACCAAAAACTATCGCAATGCTTAAATACTACTGTCTATTTACTTACCCAGTCAATTATTTTTAATACGTTTTTCACGCCCATCAGTGGAAAATGTAAAAGACAAATATTTTTGTTTCGAAATTAATAAACACTATACTGCCACAGCGGTTGAATTAATTCCGCTTCGCAGGCGAGTCAAATGTAATCAGTTATATTAAAGTATTGATGCTGCTAGTATATATTTTAAAGGACGTTGTGTTTTGAATTATTTTTTAAATTAGACGCCGCGAGTAGCGCTGAGGATGGCATAATAAATGCGAGTCAATTCAAACTCCATTCATCAAAGTCAGCCATGGATCCTAGATGGCACCCACCCAGACTCCCCATTCGGGGCCACTAAGTGAGTGATGCACGATGGCATCGGGGCAATCATCGCTCATAAGGCCCGCCAATTTGGCCGTGACAAGACATGCGCTTCTTAGCGCCAAGAAGCCAGCAGCAGAGGGCAACCAATGATGGGTGTCTTATTGCTTATCAGAATTTCACATTTCAATATTTAAAGGAGACAATGGGGCCGAAGGACCTGCACCTTATCAGACAGTCCGTCACTCGGGGCGTCACTTAAAAAAAAAAAAAGCGAACACAAACACACAACTGTCACCGACAGAAGTGGCGTTAAATCAAATTGCGTTGTCGTAGTTCCACCTCTTATCTACATCTACATATTTATCTCTTTTTTATGAAATTTTAATAACTCCGACATGTGCGGAGACAAGCTCGAAGCCGGCATATTGCTATCGTCAGCTGTTGTTGCTGCTGCTCCTGCGATGATTTTAGTCCTTGTTGTTTGCATGTGTCGGTGTGAGTGTGGGTGTGTGCATGTTGTCCTGGCCCACCCATTTGTTGTTCCCTTTGTTGTTATCGTGTGATTTTCACGACACGAACACGCGCCGAAATAACAAATCTTTTTTAGATTTACTCACGCATTTTTGGCGGGGTGCCATCAGAATATTTTTATTACAAATGCAAATATTGACGCCCTGCATTGAAGGGGGTTGTTACTACTATATAGTAGTGCTGACTTGACCGCCTTGGGGGTTTTCCTTCTTTCATTTTGTTGTGCGGCAAATTCGGCACTTGGATGGTTGGGTGCCTTAAAAAGGGGGGTGTGGGTTGGCATGACTGGGGGTTAGATCAGCTGTTCTGGGGGTGGCTTTCAACAGGGTTGCTCAAAAGGATTTGCAGCAAGGAAGCTAAGTTACACGGAAATGTGACTTGCACTCAATGACCCAATAAATATGCTACAGAATATTTCGTTCAGTCCAAAATCCACACTATTTAAGCACGATTCACTTCATTTTTTTCGAATTTTACTACCACTACTTTCCCATGCAACTCTGTTTTAGTTTGAAACATCCTTTTCGCGCCAAATTCCATTGCGCAGAAGCTCTCTTCCTCGAATTCGCCGCATCCTGAGTTGGTTTGCCGCCAAAGGACTTGGCCACATTTCTTGGCCGAGACTCAGTCAGTGGCCAGTTACCAGAGCAGGCGCTCATCGCCACGGATTGCTGACCCGCAAAAAAAGGCCAAGAAAGGCCTGCGAGCCAGCAATAAATACAAAAACCACAACGAAAGCCAGTTGAAACCTGTGGCCACTTGTCACAAAACGTAGCCCGAAAGTGCCAGTGACAGTTGTTCTCATACAAACTTGGCATCCTTCTTATGTGGTGAAAAGAAAGAAATTAAATTCATATATATATATATATACACATATTGAAAAACCGGCTGGACAGTGAAATTCGAGTGTGCGTGTTTCGATTCTGCGGCACTACAAAAACCGATACGAAACTCCATTTATGACCGCCGTAGTCGTAAGCCCTGAGTTTGTGGGTCGTCTTGTACGTGTTTACGTTACACTTTATATATATATACAAAAAAATATATAGAAAAATTCAGGAAAAACGTGCGGCAAATTGCAAAAAGAAATTCCATTTTAACAAATCGATTTTGGGTGTTCTTTTTTATATTCGAGTGCGGACAGCAATATAAATAGAGTCGCGTTTCGGGGAGCTAATGACAAATTAAATTGTTGGCACACACACACCCAGAAGAATAAAAAAAGGAAGGAATATCGCAACCTCAAAGGCTTTAAAAAATTACGAACCGCGCGTGTTAAAAAGTTCGAGCTGTTATCAAACAAAAAAAAGCAACAATAACAACAAGTAGAACAGCATTAACAATAAACTGCGATAAAAGCAACAGACAAACGGGAAAAGTTTCATTATTTCGGTGAGGAGGCAGCCAAGTCGAGGCGGCAGCAGGCAAATCAGGAAGGACAATGAAGGCGGCGCGCCAGGGGCGCTCATCCTGCCAATCCTCCGGCCATTCCACCGCTCATCATCATCAAGAACGGCGGACATAGGGCGCGTGTTGAGCAAGTAAGCAAACAATATAGAACTTCTCCTCCATTCCGCTGCACGTGAAAAATACAAAGAAGCAAGGAAAAGCAGGAAAAGCACACACAAACACATACTAAAGCTGGAGGGGCACACGGCACACGGTAAACGGAAAACAGAGAGCACATTGGGCGCCATTTTTAGTGGTTACGTAAACTGAAAGTGCTGTCTAGTTAAGCGTCAGGCTGTGTCGGGGTCACCATCGCCACCCGTCACCCATTCGCCATTCCCCATCAACAGCCATCTCCACATCCCATTACCATCCGGCTGGCTTTTTTAATAAAGTTGAAATCCTTAGTTGTCCGACACTTTAAATATGTACATAATCCGCCGTCGGCCTTTCCAAACTCAACTCCTCTGCCAGCCTGCCGCCACCAGCTGCCCAGAATGTCCTGGTTTGTCTTGGTGTCTGGGCGGCCTCCTAATGATACAAATCGCACAATAAACAGTGGTTAAAAATACACTAGACAGTTTACTATTCCAAGCAATTTATTTGATTAGCTCAAAGTCTGAAGTCTAGGATCTAACGATTAAGATAATCCTAAGAGTCCTTGCTTCAACCGAGCTTTTAAGGTAATCACATTTAAGGACAAGGTCTGCGTATCAAGTTCAACAGCACAGGACAATTTTGTTGGCTATCTTGATGTGTCTTAATTAGAATAAAACTCAAAATAAAACTAGATGTTTGTAAATTGATGTTACTATTGAAATGAAGGCTGCTGTTTGCTGTTTCAAGCTGAATATACATAAGTTCAACTTCGTTTCGCACCATTTACTTTCACATTTTATACGAAACGCATTTATTGCTATAATTTAGTGAGGTATTGTGCACGTTCGAAGCTCCTTTTTACCCGACTTGATGCGCTTTCATGTGATTTTTTGTAGCAACTAGCGACAAATATCCGTGCCCGCTTCACTGCTCGACAATAATTTTTCATTGCATTTCTGAAACACAATTTCCTCTCGTTAGTTTTCCATTCCCGTATCACAGTGCACATGGTGCATAGTGCGCCATTTGCCGCCGGTCGAGTTCATCCACTGAGTTGGCTTCTGTTGCTGATGCTCCTGTTCTTAATCCTCTTGCTCCTCCTGCTCCTCTTGCTGCTGCCGCTGGGTCAGGTCAGGATGCCATTTGGCATTTGCCACTTGATTCGCTCAGCCGACGGCACTGCGCCCAACCCATTCCCATTCGAATCGGAACCCCCCAAGTATCTCACCTTTGGCCACCAGCCTTTTGGCCTTTTTCGCATTCGTGAATGAACTGGCTGGCTAGCGCAAAGCCTCTGGGTTTTGCCAAGGCGACTAGCATGCCACCTGAGTCTGTGTATTGATTTTCTGCACTTGCGATTTTGCACCTACGAGTGCACTTGCATTTAATTGAAAATCGGACCGGGCCACCTTTAAAATCAAATTTAGCAAAAGCCCCCCAAAGTTCTCTGTCGATTGCTTAGGTAACACAGTTCGTCTGTAAAGTGCACAAAGTTTTTTACTCAGCTTTCTAAACTTTGTGCAGATGGCGAAAACATTTTTTGAAATAACATTGAGTTGGTTGTAGTGGATTCGTAGAAATTACAAGCAATTTGTAGGTTTTGGAAATTCCAACGAAACTGATATGTGTAGGATTTTGTAGGAAATAAGGATGCCTTTTTTTGGCCAAAATATTTAATAGAAAAGTAAGGCAGCTGTTTCATTGAAATATATACAATGAAATGCCTGTTTTTAGTTGTTATACAAATAATATTTGCTGTAAGGACACGTACAAGCGCCGACAGATAGACAGTTGGATAGAGGAGGTGGACTACTGACAGACGGCGATTGTCCTGCACAAATTGAAACTTTTCAAGTTACGCTCGAAAAAGTTTGAATTCAACTAATACAGTCGAGTTTCAGATATTGTTTGCTGGAAACTTTCGAATGGTTTCGAGTTCACTGGGACTCTGATTCAAAGATTCAGATTCGGATTCTGAATCGGATTCTGTTGCTATTTCGGTTTTTGTGTGCACAGAACGTTACCCCATGCCGAATGTAAAACAATATTGCCCTTAAAGCCGGCAAATATTTGCGCATAAATGTTTTAAATGTAAATGCCTTCATTTATTCGGGCCAGATCTCATCAGCGGGTGGTCCCTTGGCCCGGCGAAGGCATCTCGAATGTCTCCCGATAAATGGCTGGATAAATGATGAATAGAATGAATGCCTTGAGCCATTTTGGCATGCCATTGTTGTTACGATTGGCGTGTCTGTTTGTCTGGGATTTAGGCATAAGCTAATCAAATTCATAGCTGGCGTAATGATGCGATTTGTAAGAGATTTGAATGCTTTGATTGAAAATTTAATTAAAGAATGTTGTCAATCGATTGGAAACTCAGTGTACTCTGTGTATTGACAACAAGGAATCATTGCACTGACACTTTGTATTTGATTTTCAATTACCAACGTTCTGTTCGAGATTGCTGATAATGGTTTTTATTAACCGCAAATTGTTCGCACTTTGTTGCAACTTTGGCTTAACAAACTTGTTTGGCAGATGACCACAAGTCTTGTATTAATAAAAACATGTCAATTGCATAGGCCAAAAGCAGATACAAAGTGAAAAATCGAGGAAGAACAAAGTAACCACAAAAAGCAATCAGAACAGCAAAATGAACTTAATTCGAAAAAGTGTTCCTTCGATTCCAACTCCCCGCTCTGTGCAATCAGTTAAGCAAAGATTTACAACCGAAACCGGAAATACGCTCAAGAAAGCATTTAAATCAGTTTCGCATTTTCCCGACGCGCTCGTCTGGAAATGAAAATGGAAACTCGCCCGTCGTCCGTTTTCCGCATATTTTATTGCCCACTAAATGCCGTAAATGATATTTGCCTTTGACTTAACTCTCGCAGCGGCAACAGCAAAAGTTGCAAATTAATAATATTAGTGCCAGCGATTCGCATTCCCCAACTCCGCATTCAATCCACTGCCTTTTGTGGTCTTCGGTTGTGAGCAAGATCGACAATGGTGGATTGGCGGCTCAACGCTTTTCTCATTAGGACAACTTCCGCCGGAGCTCCGGCTGAAATGGGCTGGTGGTCCCGGGAAGCAGCCAGGGCCAAGATGCCCACGAAGCCCAAAGAGCTGAAGCCCAAGATGCCACAATTCACGGGCCAACGGCCGTTGCCAGTGTTTATGTCATTAAGTGGCGCTCGACAAGCCAGGACATCTGGGTGAGTTTGCTCGGAAGAGTGTGTCAAAGTGTCTCGGAGCCACCACTTGTGTCGCAGGAATTGTTCCACTTTGTGTTGCGCCCTTTGGAGCGGATTATTGTTTATAATATTGTAATGTGGCAAAGTCAAATAAACTGGAGTGCTGGCAATGCAGGTCGTGGGTCAATGGAAGAGTTGGGATTGGTGGCGAAATTAGGGAAATGGACGCTAAGGATGTTCTTTTTCTGCCTATATTTTATGTATTAATCAATATCACAAAACAAATCACGTTATCAAGAGTTTTGACGATACAATTAGTTCTCCAAGTTTAATCTAAGTATTAATATACTATCATATCCTATCCTGTTAACCACAACCTTCAAGTATGTGGGGAAAAATATCTTAAAAGGATTCTATGCATACTTAGGATTAGGACCAGCAAATCACTCAAATATAGCCAACAGCTAGTTCAAAGTCACTTACGGAAATCCTGCAGCGAGTCAACTTTTCGGGCGACCCTCTTTTCCAGAGCTTCTTAAGTATCCTCAGCCACCCCTCTCAGCCTTGAAAGGGCTCTCACTTAACTCTACACTACACTTAAAGAATAAAAAGACTGTCTTTTATATATTAAACAAAATATAAGATATATAAATATTAGCACTATTATGATGCGATGATTAAATCAGTTACGTTCTGATTTAAATTTGAGAAAATTGTTCCACAATTTAAATTCATATGACGACCTTACCTTTTTCCTAAAATTTTATATCAGCACAAAAGGTGTGTATAAATAAATGATCTGAAAAATTAAGAATTCTTTTCTGTGTAGACGGTTTTTGTCTTGCCACCGTTTGTTGCAACTGTAGAAAGCGTTGAGAATGCCTTTTGTGTGTTAGTTAAAGGTTCAGTGTAGCCGGCTCTCCCGCCCTATATCCTCCCCAATACATTTTTTTTTTTTTTGGGTTTAGGTTTCGTTTTTTGTATTGTGTCAGGCATGTGTCGAGGGAGGACTCCCTTTGCCCGGGTCCTTCGATGGGCCAATGGGCCTTGCCTGTCGGCCTAGGCCTTTGTCTCTCAGGCGTTTCCATTTTTTTTTTCTACTTTTTCCACTTTCCCCACAAAACTCTACACGTATATTATTTATGCTATTATTGATTTTATATGTGGGTTCAATAGAGTCGACTCCGTGCCCGGGACTCGCCCACTGGGAGCCACCGGGGGAGCTCCAGTCGCTGCAGATTAACGTGTCGCCATTGCCGGGCACAAAATGAAAACATTCTTCGGCGAAATTTATGGCCAACTTCGCGAGCTCATCAACTTCCCTTTGAGCCGTGCAATTTGTACGTTTCGGCCAACAAAAAGAAACGAAAATAATGAAAAACGCTAGACAGTGAAAGTTACTGGCTTGCTTTTCTTTCAATTTATTTTGTGAACACGCGGCGTATACGCAACGTCAACTTAGTTGCGGCCTGCAAGGGACAAAAAAGTAACCTCAACGCGGTCAACACATTTTCTTAGCCGGGCCAGCGACTTTTGCCTCATTTTAATTTCGACTTTTTAACAAAGTTAACCAAATGTTCGGAATTGAATTTGGGACAAGGCCCAAATCATAAATGGTCACTCAGGCGAGCTGCTCCTAAGTACACAGCCCCTCACTCTACTTCATTTATTTACATTGCTAACGCCTAAATTAAATTTTAAGCTGTTGATTTGCATTTTCAGCCGAGCAGAGTTCATAGAACCTGGCAACTTCGGGAACCCCACTTGGGTTTGTGTTTATTGAACCCTGATTATGTTTAACAGCTAGGCAGCGAGAACAGGCGAAGGAACATCAACATCAAAATCAGATACAGAATCCGAATCAGGCTCATTAGACTGGAGGGGAATGCTATGGTATGGTATGAAATGGTATGGAATGGTATGGGTTGTTTCACTGGTTGTGCCGCCAGTGAAAATGGCTTCTAATTAAGGAGCCTACACACACACACACACACAGACAGAAACAGACCCATAAAAAAGGTTAAAGTTAAATAAAGCACGGAGAAAGTTAAAAATGAGCCGGGTTGCTACTTGTTCCACTCCACTTTTTTTCTGGCAAATTCTTTTGTCTTTTGGCAGAAATCTGTTAAACATTTGGTTTGCCGCTGCTTCTTCTTTTTTTGCACCGTTTTTAATGAAATTAGGCCTGCCACATCACTCAGCATTAGAATTTCAGTAGGGATTGACGGCGGGGAAGTTCACAAGTGCGAGGTCGAGGTCTGACAAAATGAAATTAGCCGCGTTCAACAAAACCAAAATCAAATTTTGTACTACAAAGAAGATGAAAAATACACATACATTTGCCAAGTACGCGAAGTGTACATGGCGGAATGTCAACAGGCGGGATGGAAAAATATAAAAATGCTAGATGGGAGTTGAGAGTTGGGCCACAGCCACCTAATTTACGCATCCAAGTAATTTGAAATGAAGGCAGCCAGAACGTAAGGATGTCGGGATGTCAGCGACAGGAGGAGATGCCAATGGCACTGCAAAGGACTCTGGCTCGAAGTATTCAGCTGGTGAAACCAATTTGCAAACAAGTCAACAATGGCTGAATGGCTAAAATGGCTGCTAGCTGCGCGTAGGCAATAAGCCCAAGTGCAGCAGTTCCACTTTTCCGCGCTCCACCCGCTCTATACTCCCAGCTTTGCCAGTTTTCTTCAGTTATGCAAAGTACTGGCAAGCGAACCAGAAGCTAGTTAGCTAACTGGGTACACTCTGCAAATAGACGGTCATAATGAAGCCACTATTGATTGCCAGCTGCGTTTGTGTTTGTCCCTATCTCGACCGGGGAGAAATAAAGGACTCAGCGGAGTCCTTGAAGATGTCGCAACAGCCTTGGTTGTCACAATGCTAAAATCTCCTTATAAGGTTGAGAAATCCCTGCCCCACATGCGGGAACTTTAATTAAACAGCCTAATTAAGCTCTACCCATTCCAATCACGGCGAGTGCAATTAAATGCATATGAACGCTAAAAGCGTTTTTAATATGTGCATATCAAGACGAATTCAATTTACGCCAGACAGCAAATGAACATTTTCCGGGAATTTATTTACTACTTACTATTGCGGTGGAATTTCTGCTCGGGCACTTCGGGAAATTACATCTGAAAATTGACAAGGACATTATTATTTTCGTACACATTTACAAGCTCGTCACAAAACAGCAGAAAATTATAAAACTTTGCAATTTCAATTCATGTGAATATGAAGATAAAGAACTCCAGAACTTTTAGATCCGATTTTAGTTGTAATTATAGGAACATTGGATATTATATATGCACATCCATTTCATAAAGCAGAAAAAAGGGATATAAAGACATTCCGTTCCTAAAGCAATTTCCTTGTTTTTTCCTGGCAAATACATGTCATTTCAAAACCAAATAAAATACCTCTAATAAAATGAAACAATCTCCTCCCTCATATAAGCCTGAGTAAATGACGAAAAATGCTTTGCCGAGGCGAGGAATAATATCAGCACATCCTTCAGCTGGCTGTGAAAACATGCAAAGCCCACAAGTGGTAATCCGCCTATATATTCTATATACATATATACGCATATAAGAACGGTGCTCCTTGTTAGTGATTGCTGTTACTGCCGCAATTGTTTGCGCAAATCGTTAAAACGTTAATCAAAAAGCAAAGAGAGCAAGCGACACGCCGTCTGTGCCCAGCGTGTTTACCCCAGCCAGCGGAGCCAAACAATGTGATTCCGCCACGCCCACCTGGCCAAGAATACCTGTGTTCGACTTCACCTGCGAATGGCTCTGAGTCTATGGGCCAATATATCGAGTTGTGTGTGCCCCGCTGGTTAAGCGAAAGCATCCAGCAGTGGGCCACAAAACCGCACCAGCATGAGGCCAAAAACACAGATGCAGAGACCCAGTTAACTCAGTAAACCCAGTAACTCACTGAATGCCTAATGGGGCGGAGGGATGCCAACGACATTTGCAGCGGGATTTCATTCAGTTTTAGCGCGCTTTTACCCTTTGTACCAATGTATTGACAACAGGCACAATGCCCCATGGCAACCATTGCCAGTGTGGGCGAATAGTCCTTTTTTCAGCCGACTCACACTTTCACAAGCCTAATTTTCCCATTTTATAATAGTAGTCAGAAGTAACTGTAAGGAAAATCCAGAACCATCAAACCTATTTTTTCTATCTTTTAAACCTTAAATCTTAAAGATACATTCGAAAATTTAACAATAAATGTTAAGTTAAGTTCAGTATTAAGTAGTTTGACCAAAAGTACATATATAAAAGAGGTCTAGGCAAAATAGTGGTATCTAACACTGTTTCATTTCAAAATCTTATTATACATACATATTTGAATTCAGCTAAAAGTATCAGTATCTGTAAAAAGCAGGATATTTAGCCAAACCTAAGATCCTTACATTTATATACCTTCTTAGTCGCAAAATGTAAGCTACTTACTTACATTTAAGGTACAATATGTTATGCAAGGAAAAATCCCCTTTTGCGTTATCCTTTTGCCTTATTCCCCATTTAAGCCTGGTCACCACTAACAGTTGGCCAATACAACAACCGCAACATCACTAACAATAGCGAGTGGTCCGCCGGGGGGGCCAAAGTAAAGTCGTACATGCAAAGTCACTCAATTGATTTTCAGCAGCTCGTTGTCAATTATCTGCAGTGGCTTGGACTTTTGTCTTCCTGGCCATTCAGCCGGGAAAAGGGACATGTCTGCACCCGAGGATGTGGCACAAAGTGGGGCTGGGGTTCCGTTCCGTTTCATTCCGTTCAGGTCCTAATGGCATTGCCTTGCCGCTGCCACTGACAGTGGCCTTCGCACACACGGACACTTACGGACCCATACGGACACACGGACATACGTTGAGAAATGCACAATGAGACACTTGGTGCACTTGTCGAGCGTACTTGAACAGTTTCAAGGACACCAATCGCTGCCAACACACATACACAGGGGTACTGGTGGCTCACAAATATAAATCAGCTGTTGGCCATGATTCATTGAGTAAAACGCTGGCTCTCTCTTTTGGCCCTTATGGTTATGTGTGTGTGTTCAGTTTGCTGTGTTAATATGCGTGCAATACTCTCTGCCCGCCTTTCAATTCCATTAGGCCACGTCACAGAGCCACCACCCGTTGGTTCCTCCGCTTTTCCTCCGATTTTCCAGCCATGGAAGCCATGCCACCTTGGCAACGCGCCAGTTGTTGTTGCTGCTGCAACTTACAGGTTTTCCCGCCATTTTTGGCCAGTTTTGTGTGTGCGCATTCCGCACGCGAAATTCCTCTCTATTTCAGCGAAAAAATGCACTTCGCACTGAGTTAGCTGTGCATAAATTACCAAGCGCCAAATTAATTTTATTCACTTTAAGCGAGTAATTTGTGTACCAAGCAAACAACTGTTTTATTACATTGCTATTCATGTTTTAAAACTCAGCGTTACAAACTAAACAATACTTTAAACACATCTACAATTTAACGGATATTGAATATTCATATAATATGATAGCATTAGCAGTATAAACATATTAATATTACTTTTGTAATCAACTAAGCAATTACTTATTAAATTTAAAGTTTATGATGAGTTTTATAAGCTTAATATATTTTTGAGCATTTTGAAGATAAGTAAGTTGCTTAACGGAATGTAGTTAAACCTCTAGATGAGCTTATCCCACTCACACGCACATAAATCAGCAATCCCAGAATTAATTCGTCTGACTTCAGCCAGGTAATAAGTGTGCGGATTTAATTTTTAGTGAACTTGCCCATTAACATTAAGCCGGAATTACACACGGGAAAATTATATGCCGCGGGCTGCGAGTGAAACATTCGAGTGGGCATCTTATAAATAGCTGCTGATGGACGAAGGACGATGGCTGACTGCACATTGAGGCCCACTTGCGATCCAATTAAAGGCCGTTTCGCCGCTCGTCGGCTGACCCACATAAATAATGCAAAAGGCCGTAATCTACGACATAATGCGTTGCCCAATTGCCCCGGGCAGCGGCAAACGGCGAACGGCACTTGGAACTCGCAACTTGGAACTTGCCACTTGGCGGCACTTGTCTACATTTTTTATAAGCCTCTGACGAGGCGTTCGCCTGGCAACAACGCTGGCACCAACCGGACAAAGTAAAAATCGGCCCGGAAAAAAGGGAAACAGATTAAAAGGCAGCCGGTATCAGTAGCCGGGGTAAAGTCATTGCCGGATGGCCAAGGGCTGTTGGTTTGGGTTAGCGATTAGGTGAAATGAACAGCGACGGGATTAAAGGTTCACTCAAATTACTTTACAGTCGAAACTCACTGGCTGTTATTTGAAATTATATATAATATTAATATATAATATATAATATATAATATAATAATATAAATTACAATAATATTATATCTTATAGGTCACCTAATGTATCGAACAAAATAAAATAATAACGTCTGGAAAAGTCCTTGCAGTCTTAAGATGCTTTTTAAAGTCATAACATATGATGCATTATTTATGGCCCAGATGGTGGTTTTAGTTTTAAAAAGTTATCCCACATTTTTGAGCCACTTCCCCCGGACTTGAGCTCTGATTTGGCAGCATTAGCCAGGACAGCCGATGTCCGCCTACGCGGCGAACACGTGACATTCTGTGGCCCAGCCATTTATGGCCTTCATATTTATTGCAATAGTTGCTGGCCAACAACAATGTGTGTGGCTGTGTGGGTGTGTGTGTGTTAGTGGGTGAGTGGGTGGTCGAGTCGTGAGTAAAAGTTAAATGAAGCTGGCCAAGGACTGTGGCACCCTGAAATCTCGAGTACGGCCTTGTCTGTCACCGTTAACGCTTCAATAATTCTCCATTCTCTCATATTGACTTTTCCATTTCCCTTATCCATTTCTTGAGTGACCCACCCACTGCCACATTGAAGCTAGAGCTTTTCTAAAAACTAAAAAAAACCTTTATTTAGTGGTAATTTTTTTCTTGGACTTTTCGGCTAACGATTCTAATTGCATTCTATTTCTCAACATGAGTCAGCCGAAGAATGCCGTGCATCACAGGACGCAGCGTAAAGTTTAAGGTCATAAAAATTAATTAAAAACAATTTACCAGCTGAGCGCACGTACCAAGCGGCGTATGAGTAATTTCCCGGGCAAACACAACCCCTTCTGCTTTTCAGCATTTTTTCCTCTATTGTTTTCATAGCTTTTTGTTTGGTTATTTCTTTTAATTAGCGCGTGCGGTTTTGATGCGTTTCACCCACCACAGAAATTTTGTAAGCCACCCAAAACGCAGCGAAACAATTCCCACGGCGCACGCTTTTTCGCACAGTGCACGGAATTGCTTCACAAGCATTTTATGCTAATGTTTTTTGTCTTCCCCATCGCAACACAATAATGTTGATTTGAGAATATATGAACATTATATGCAGAGGGGATCGTTAATATCAAAGGAACGGCAAGTAAATGGGCGTACGCTGTTTAAATTCGTTGGTCAACATTTTTTCGTACCGCATGGCACAAAATGTGAATAACAAAATGGAATAATGTGAAAAACAACCAGAAGTGTTGGGGGAAAAAAAAAAAAAAACTACAGCAGCCTTGGCTCAGGCGAATGCAAATTTTTGGCGGCGTTTTCAGGGTCTCTCGGCCGCCATTGTTTGTTGATGTTGGGGCCATAAATTCGGGCCATGTAAAAGGAAAAGTTTCTCTAGCAACAACAAATCAATAAAACTGCCATCAAGTGCCAGCAATCCAGCAATGAAAACTAGCCCCAAAGCCACTTTCCCCAACTCGGCAGCCAGTTGGTTTTAAGTTTCAGATTTTTTTACTTATCCTCTTTTCACATTGCCTATATTTATGCATATATTTATGCTGTTGGAGGTACGATTTCTGTATAATAAACTAAACTAAAGCCAAGTGAAACAAAGCAAAGTACAAAACTTTTTCTCACAGCCAAAATTTATGTTGCTTTCGAAGGGACAACAAAATAAGCCCATTTAAACGTTTTAATATACCATAGAGAGGGTAGTTGAAATAAGTATACACAAATAAATTATTGGACAAACACAAAGGTAGTAAATTCAGTTAATGGTCCTATATTTGAACCAACTACTGCAGCTTCCAAATGATGATGTTGAAGATGACTAATAAAGTAATTTCAAAGTTTTCTTTGGAAAGTCATTAAAGTTGTATCACAAAAGTTATAACTATTAAAGATCAAACTTCGATGATAACTTCTAAAAAGTTCATAATGCAAATGGCTACGATGCAAGTGGAATTGAATAGCTTCAGGCTTTAAACTAACGAATTTGATAGAATTTTTGCAATTTGTTTAAGTTATCACTTAGAAATGGTCCAAAAATTGTGTGTATAATTTAATGAAGTAATTATTCTGCAAGAATGTACAATATATATCTACATAATCACGCTAATCCGGTTAGCTCTCGTTTTTCTTTGCATTTTTTTTAAGACTCGGCTCTTTTTTCCCTTCATTTGCCTCATCAGCAGCGTTTGTGTGCTTCTTTTGGGGCAGGATAAAAAAAAGAAGAGAGGAGCGGAGTGGAATAAAACATCAGAAACAGTTCATTTAACTTAAATGGCTCGGTAATTGTGCTCAAATGTTTTGTAAATTTGCTCATTAAGTGCAACAAATTTGGTCTGTAGCTTATTCAGGACGTTGAGTGCAATTAGCTGAGCGTTTAAAAGTTGACACTTTAAGCGCTTTCTGATGGGTGCTCCCCACCGCTCTCCCCCCTTCAGCTGTCAATATGCAACCGAATTGGCCAAAAGTAGCGGTCACAATGTGCCACGCCCCCACGGCCACACCCACCGCCTGCAGGAAGGGGCGCGTGGAAGTGACGGAAGTGACCCATCGACTCGCACAAGAGCAATTAAAAGTCCAACCAACGAGACCCGGGAGTCAGGAAAGCTCATTTGCATATGACCAACGTCATAATCACCACATAATTGCCATGCATCACTATTAATAAGCCGGGTCCGCCGTGTGGCAAATAAAATGCAACCAAAAACCGACTAAAAAGTTAATTACCAACGTTTTCCAAACAGCAAAACCAACCACCACTGAGCCCGCAATCTGCTCCTGTCATTTCTGCTCCAAAATGCTAGCAATTTATTATAATTACTATATTGGTAGCCGTGCAATCGAATGGTGGTCGCTCTTCGGAACCGGAAACGAGGAATAGGCTGTCAATTATGGATGTCCGTTAACGAAGTCCGCCTGAGTGGCAGGGTCATCTATCAATAAACCCATGATCGACCCTCAAAACAGAAGTTCAGTGACAAGAGGCCAAGAATTGTGGGCTCGGACTGTGGTTTCTGCCATTTCACATTTCACATTGTCACGCAATCCGGTCGAGTGCCCGATGCACTCTGCCATGCATTTTTCATTCACTGAATGAATGCCTCCCGACCACTGCACTTGAATTAGATATTTGCAGGTGATTTATTTTTAAGCCACTTGTCCGGCCAAATTAGCTTTGCAACATTTAACTGACATCGAAGAGGAAGAATACAAATCATTATGGGAATTACATGTTACGGTTTTAAAGAGAAAAGTCGATTGAAATGTATTAAACAGGCTATACATTGAATGGTAATAAATATAAAATATCTTGGAATTGCTTATCCACCATCTTCAAAATATATATGAATAATATTTACCAATATAAATCATTATTGTATTAGAACTTTTGACATTCATTTCATATTCATATAAATATGCCATGCTTTTCAAATATTTTGTTTTGTATTTAAACTGTTACTTCCTTATGAATACTCAACTCGTTTGAATACTCAAACTATTTATAACTTTAATTCATTAGCCAGAATTTAAGCTAGCACACGAGCCAACAACAGTCGCTTTCCGTGCTGATTCATTGAATTTTTCTCATTACCTGCTCCACCGGCTTGGGGCAACGGAACTTGGCACGCCAAGTGGATCCCTCGGGGAAAACTATGGAGCTGGAAAACTCGGCCGCGATACATGAATCCACGATACAATTAATGGCCGTCGGGAGGCCGCATTTGATTTGTATTTATATTAAGCAGGCGGCGCACGAAACTGATTTTCGCCGGGTAGCTGGGAAGTGCGGGCTGGCCAAATGGAATCGAACAAATATTTATAGCCCAATGTGTACCAACTTCCAGTGCCCGCCTGTCAGCTTGTCAGTCCGACTGAGTTCACCATGGCAGGAGCAGCAGCAGCAGCAGGAGAAGGAGCAGCTCCAAAGTGGCCATGGCATTGGCAGTGGCAGGAAAAGTCACGCCAGGATGGCTACCGGGTGAACTGGCGTAATTGAAAGTGACTTCCTTGCGAGCTCCTGCTCTCAAGGACGACCCCAATCGCAGTCGCATCCTTGTGGCGCCAGTTTATTGGAATCGGTCTGCGGCCGGGCGATTATCTGATTGCTGGCGCGGCACTATGTACATTCAAGCCATTGCCAGCCAGCTAGCCATTTGGCCATTTGGCCATCCTGACATGGCATGTAATTTGATTATATGCAGGCCTCTGTGTCCAGCACCACAATGTTTGCCTAATTGACGGTAATTAAACGAAAACGAATAGGGCGGACTGACACTGCGAGCCGGAGTGTTGGCAAATTCGCCACATCAGCCAGAATGTCATAGGCAAATTGATGGATGATGACTGGGGGTTCAAGCATGGAGCAACTCAGTCATGCGTGATTGGGGGCGTGGATTGTTGGGGCTGGTCATGCCGCAGATCCTGCCGAGTCACTAGCATATTAAATAAAAATCAACAAAACAAAGTGTTGCACTCTGACACAGCAAGTGTGTAACTGCTTGCAGCTACAGTCAACACTCCCAAAGTGAAACTTCCACTAAGCAGCACTAAATTGTATGGCAGTTTAACGGCAAATCTTTGTCAAATATCCCGAACTTTGAACTTGCATAACTCAAACGTCTGCATGTGGTGCAAATGAAGTTTTTGCGCCAAATTACTTAGGGATATCAGATTTTTACAGCAACATTAACAGCTAGTTACAAAATGCACACTTAAGTCACTTTGATAGTATTTCTATTGTATTCAATGAAGTTGTTCCCAAGAAACTGTTGCATTTCCTAAAAGCTTAGACTTAAATTTTATAAATGGCCAACTGAGCAGAGAATTGGATGTCCTTTAAAAAGTATCTGTCAGAATTTTGTGTACTCATTCCAATAGATGTATTTCAAAGGCATTTCAAAGTGACACATTTCAAATTATTTAAGTTGAAATTATTGCCGCATTTCCCAGTGAGATTTGACAAACGAGTATTTGAAATTGCTATAAGTCAGCCTGCACGATATTTTTCAATGAGCATTTTGACGAATGAAATTCCACATGCCACACATCCAATATGGTACACTGCATAATAGTGTTATATATATCGCATTGAAGAAGACCAACTGTAAATCATGACAGGAATCGGAGCAGGAGCTGGGGTCTCGGGAATGCCAATGTCAGTGGCACCGTCAGCGGCCACGTCAAAGCCACTGCCAATGCCAAGAGGCCACTGACGCGTATTGCCAAAAACTGAATTTTTCGATTGGTTTTCGGTCGCTATTGTGCCCTCTGGGTGGTAGTGGTGGTGGTGGTGACCCCGTGCTCCTCCTCGGAAGGCCTCAATTGCAGCAGCAGCAGCTGCAACAGCAGCAGCAGCAGCAAAAGCAGGAGCATTGTGTTGGAATTGCTGCTCGGCAGGAGTATGTGTGTGCTAATGTGGCTGCTGCATTTGCAATTTCTAAATTCCCGATGCCATGCAAGGGCAGCAGAAATTGCACTGGCAACAACAGCGAGTCCATGGAAATGGCTAAAATACTCAAACAAAAAAAAAAAGAAAAAAACGAGGAAAACTTGCAGCTTTAGTTCGCTGCAAAGCTGACGGAGGCGTCGCCAACCTGTCCGTCACCGGATTTATAGCCAAGAGCTCTTCGGCTGCTTCACTCCGGCGTAACTGCATTTGGTGGAAGGGGAAAGGGCGGATTTTGCACCCGGATCCATTCAAAACTTTTTGGTATTTGGCCGAGGGTCAGAGCCGAGGACTACGTGTACTTTGGAAGTACAGAAATAGCAAAAGCCTTATGAAAAGTTTATCAGTACCGAAGCGAAATAGTTGGACGGAAGACTTCGGAAATCCCATAAATGTTGGCCAAATATTTTTAAATTTTCCAAGTGCAAAGAACTTGAGGCTGAAGAGAATTGTAAGGATTTCAATGCTAAACAAAGATTATACGAAAAGTTTCATAATTACTTTTTGTTGGCTGCGTGGATACTTAACGATAATGACGATGGTATACTTCTCACAACTCGTTACTGATTGACAGTTTGACTAGCTAACGTTGGCAATTAAATGTGGTCCTAACCAATTGCCTGTCAATTTCCTGGGCCACCTCAAAGTAAGCCAATGTGAGTAAATGTATCACAGGTCACTCGAGAAAGTCGATAATCTCGAATTATCAATCACTTCGACAGGTCGGTAGCCCCTACTAATTAATATTAGATGCCAGAATCGCGATAAACTCACGGCCATTATGCAGGTGTACTCAAAAACATCAAAGTGCCCGCAAACACACAATACCAACGCACATAAATAATCTGGCCCGCTTTTGTGGCCAAAACACACACAAAGCCAATTTGAAGCCCTTTTCGGTTTGGCTGAAATTTGATTAAGAGAGTGCCACACCCACTGAAGGGGGCCGAAAATGGGGCCATTAATTTAAATCAGTCCGTTGCGGTTCCATAAATAAGGGTTGTACTCGAAGCTGTGAGACTTGCGCCATATTAGCACACATTTTTAACAATTCCCCTTGATGGCCCAGTTCGCCAAGTTGGCCAAGTTGAGTGAGCCAAAGCAGACAGATATCGAAACATTCCGCTGCCAGGATAAATGAAGGTTTGAACCGGAATGCCGCCGTTTAATCAGGCAAAGTGATTTCGTCTTACACGCACTCACGCGCATACTTAGGCACAATCAACTTATCATTTTGCCCATATGCATATATCTGTTAGCCAGATAGACAGAAACCTCCGAACGGGACCAGGAAAGGACTCCTCCACGCCCACATCGGCAGGAAGCCGGAGCAGAAGCCAGCTGATGTTAATGCTAAGGTAGTTTAACCTTACGCAACGAACCGGCTGTAAATCTACGCCTGCTATCATGCAAAGTTCCTGCTGATTCCCAGTCGCATACACTCAAAAAAATACTTGTAGCTATTACAATATTGCTGAAAAATATGTTTCTTTGATTGTAGTATTGCAAATTTAGATTTTATATTTATATATAATGCAAACTTTTAGCTGATTCAGATTCATTGCAATAAAATGCCTATAAATAAACTTGGTTTTTTTTTTAGAGTGCAGCACGCTTTTTACCAAGCCTACATGTGCGTGTCTGGCTCGCGACTTCCTCGATTGCTCCTTTTTTTTGGTTCATTTTCCCCCAGAGGTGGAGATAAATTTATTACCATTTTGCAGTTATAATGTTTCAATATCTCGTTCGGGGCGAGGCGGTCGGAAGCCTGGCCTGTGTGGCCATTATCGCAATTTAAGCACGATTCATGCACATATATATCCTCTGTTTAGTTGCTCCTTAGATTGCCGACTACGTGATGTATGATCGAAGCCAGAATGCAGGCGAACCCTAAACCTTCGAATGGTTAAGTTCCAGTCCTTCCTCAACCACCTGGGGTCAATAATTGAAGCTGGCATAAGCTGGGATTGTGGATCACGGCCACTGGGGCGAATGGAGAACGCCTGGTTAGACCAACTAATTGGCATGTGGCAAGTTCCTAATGAGTTGCAAAAACTTCCAGCTGCTGAGGCTGTGCAAAAACAGCTGCGTCAGCCCGAGTCAGCAATGGAAACGGAATTAAATGACTTTCCGTTTTAATTTATTACAAGATTAAAGCATCAAGCGGTGTGGCATTAGAAAAAAGTTAAAGAATTATGGATAAATGTTATATATTATATGCTACGATGTTTATATACTCCTGATTACGAGTACAGTATCGAATTATATATTGCATTTATTGAATTTAAATAAAGCGGTGGATAGTTTAAATTAAAGTTCTCCACTGAAAAAACATTCATAAAATGTATCCGTTTCCGCATTCATTGCAATCCCCGCACAATTTTTTATGCTTCATCAGGCCAAATAAAGCCAGAAGCTTTTGGCCGGGCCAAAATTGTGGCACTGGTTTTTTGAAACCGAGATATTTTATCAGTCAAAATGCACACACATGGGCCAACTGCAAACGGCAGTTGCCATGGCCAGCACTCATGGGCGATTTTTTGGCAACGGATGTTGGCCGCATTTTTCCAATTTACGCGCCCTACCAATGGTTATGAAATTCTCATAAATTTAACTGGGAAATGGCAATGGTAGTGTATTGTGGACATATAACCGTAGTAAGCGCAGGTCGTTAATGAAATTGCCAGGTTTATTTCATTGCCGGCTCATTTGGAATGCAAAATCAACGCCACTTTTGGGGGCTGCACAATTTATTTAAATAAATAATAAATATATGTATGTACGGTATATACACTTCATTAGTTCCTCTCAAATCAGGGTTATAGCGCTGGTAACTAGTAGAGTTCACTATTCACTATGCATATATGTGGATTATTTTTGCGTCGCGTCGAATTCAGCTGGCCATTATGGCTTGGTTATGTTAACTCGAGGGCCAGTCGCCTGGCCTCAACCTTGTCCTGGGCTCGTCCTCCGTCCTCCATCCGCAGTCCGATTCCGTGCCGTGCCATGTCCTCGCGCCCTTGTCGTGACTCAATCGCCACCGCACACTTGAGCACGTTTGCCCAGGCGTGGCTTGAACGGCACCGATTTCTTAACCATGCGCTGCATGAACTGCCCGCCGATGGCCTCCTCGCCGCCCGACATTCCCGTCGCCCCCTCGGCGTCCAGGAGTCGCCAGGAGTCAATGCTGCGGCCAAGGCGTGGCGTTCGCACGCGATAAGCGGGCTCCCCATTACTCTGCACTGTCCAAATGGAAATAGGGTATAAGCATTTTGATAAGGAAAAAAATGCGAAATTTTCAAACAATTTTGTTCAAATGTATCCAACATTCTTTGGATAAGTAATATTTTCCAAGATTGAATAACATAAATGAATGAATGGTTAACTAAATTTGAAAAACCTTGAAGGGATAACTAAACCCTTTTTTGCCTAAAATCACTGGCAATTTTGAAAGAATTTTTCCAGTAAAAGTTACAGATTTCTCTGACTTTTGTAGCATTGTCATTAAGTATGGAAATTGTTCTTTTTTTTTCTGAATATAAAATATATTCATTTAAATATTCCAATCTCTTGTAAAGTAAAGAAACGACATGCATATTAAATGGCAATAAGATTTTCATATTATGTTTTTCTCTCTGCAAAAAATGAGGAAAAGCTTATGTATAAAGTATGCCAACATGATGGAGATGGTGGCGTGAAATGGGAACGTGATTCGGGAACCAATTAGAAGGACTTCCCCTCTATACATATATCCTTCACATTTTAGCACGTGTCCATCTCCCGACCAAATGTTGCGTATACGCAGTGTGATCCGTACTAGGCAACTTACGCTGTCGCAGCTTTTGGAGCAGCAGGTAATAGGTCAGTGGCGGCATGCTATCCAAATCGAATTCCTGGCCCTGTGGCGCCATGGCGGCCACCTGCATGGTGGCACTGGTCTTCTGGGCCAGGCTATTCTCCTCCAGCTCGTCAATGATGTCAGTCAGCTCTTTGTAGTCGCCCATGGCGCGCTTTTGGCGTGCCTCGCTCAACGCCGGAGAAGTTGCTGATGATGATCCTCTGGCAGAGCCGGCGCTGATGTGATTTCCCAAATCCAGTTTGCTCGTGCCCTGCACAAATAAAAAATGCCATAAAAGCAGAGGCCCAAAAAAAAACAGGAGAAAGGGAGCTAAATATTTGAGATATTTCCTTGGAGTATGTTGTTTTTTTTACTGAGGGTTCCCACGCTGCCAAACTGTCGACACGTGTTAAGTTATTTTTATGCCGCCTATTTATGCTCATACTCGTACGTGAGCTGCACACACGCATAGAAGTCCTTCCAAGCGACTTGTGTGTGCGGGTGTGTGTGTGTGGGTGTGCGTGTGGATGTGAGTGTTAGTGTGAATGTGCGAGTCAAGGACTTTATTGTTTCAATTTACATCCAGGCATGGAAGGCAGATCAGCGTGTGCCGCTTGATTAGACAACTCAATGTAGATTGAAATGCCAACACCTGAAATCGGCTTGTAAATCGCACATAAACGCTCACTCTAAGCGGATGTCTACGTGGGCGTATACTTGATATTAAACCTTCATTTGGCACAGCATTTTCGAATACACTCAGCAAAAGTGCACAGTCGATAATAATAATAATAATAATTACTATTAATTTCTTATTCTGAGCTGACATAAAAAAGTTCATTGTTGTATTGGTTTTTACTTTAATTTCTTTTAGTTAGAAAAAAATGAATTGAATCCTTTATGGCCATTAATGGGTATTTACATATATGTACGAGTAAAATATTCCCTGACAATAAATGAAAGAGAATAAGTTTGTAATTAAATAATAGTTACACCTATTATTCACTTTTTGAATTGTAATAACACTAAATATTTTATCATGTGCCAAATTGATTACGAAACACTTGTGGATTCGATATCAAACGAAATCATTTCGCCTAAAACCAAATACAACACCACAAATTCCCAACTCAATGAACTATGCGTAAACTTGTTATAATTATGTCTTTTTGATTAATTAGGGTCTACTGGGTTTTATTAAATCTGCATTGCCAAACATCAAGGGAAAGTTATTTTAATTAGTGGTGAGAGGATATGTTGCGCAACACGTATACGCAGTGTGGCTGGCATTGCAACCGAAATGTTAATTGGATGCCAATTGATTGCCTGCTGGCAGAAAAAAAAATAGTTGCAGTATCTGCAAACTAATTGGTAGCACTTCAAGTGCAGTTGACAGACGGGAAATGAGTGTGCCACAGAATGCTGCGGAGCACACGGCAAAGTGAAAACTTTTCGCCCCAAAATTTCCGTTCCGAAAATCCAAGAATTTCAACAGCCGTTGGAAATTATCACGCTAAGCTTGCGAACTTGTGCCTGGGCAAATAACACTAATTAAGTGGCGCTTGTTTGGCCAACAAGCCCCAGTAGCAACACCCCCACCACTTTCTCCCCACTTTGACCGAGACTCACCTGCAAGGACTTCGCATGACTGCAAACAAGGATGTAGCAGGAAGCCGCTATTAGCAGCAGTGTGCAATAACTAGGACCACACATAACTGGGCCAACTGGGCGTTCGGTGTTCGCTGCTAGCTGTTCTCTGGCCTTTACGAGCGACTGACCTCCCAGGACAGGACTGGACACTCCGGAAGCGCTGGAACTATTAACTTAATAGTCGGACGATCGAATGGGACCGCGTTGCGCTTTGGGACTGCTTTGCGGGACAACTGATGCCAGCAGCGCGGCAGATAGCAAGTTATATAGCCAAATGCTAGCGGCCCCATGCGAGCCTGATTAGATCCCTGATGGACGGGTGCTAAGTGATTTGTTATGCACTCTAATGCCGGCCAAAAGGCAGCCCGCTGGTCAGCGTAAACAAGCGAATCAAGCGGCAAATCCCAAACGGAAGCGCCACCAATTTGTCGCCCACCGAGCAAGTGCAAAATAGGATTCAATGAGAGTGACTGGCATTCAAATTGGAAAGCTAATTGTAAAGTCTGCTTTTGGAAAAATTACAGCAAAATCAAAAAATACATTTTTAATGCGAATTTTATGTGGGTTTGTTGTTGACCAGCTTTTACATCAATTTCCGGGTTGTCACTTCAGTCCGATGATATTTAAACTGACTTTTTCAGGTATTCGTCGATAAGCCACGAAATATTTTTTATGGCGGCTTAATAAACGCGTTTAATGATTGCTTACTGATAAACCCACATCGCTTGACACCCAGAATATGTTGACAGGTTGTCAAAAGTATGACATGAATAAATTATATCAAACCCTTTTTTTAATAACCTTAAAGGTATATTTTTCAGTAACTCCCTAAAACTGCTAAATAATCAGTATAGAAATTCCCCCTAATTCCGAAATACCATATCTATATGAGACCTAAATACCCTCTTAGCATTCGCAATGGCAATAGGTTTCAGGTATTCTAATATTATTATTAATATTATCTTTTAAGTGTATCCAGCGTAACCGTGGGGCATCCTGTTTAATGGAAATCTGAGCGCGTGTAAAGTCCATCACGCCCCTGATGGCGATGTCGATGGCATTAGGCCCAACACCCACCACAATGGGGGCAATGTCAATGCCGTTGACGCTGCCAATCGATCAATCTTATTTAAATGTTGACAGTTGTCTTCGCATTGTATCCTGTAGCCTGGGGCCAGTTTTCCTGTTTTGCCAGTTCTCCGGATGGGAAAAGGCTTGGAGAACTCCCCAGCTTCGCAGCTGGCTTATTTAAATGCCATTCGTGAGCCGCATTAGGTTCAATTTGCTGGGCAAACAAATCTTGCACACCTGGGCTGGCTGGAAGCTTCTCCTTTGACTGACTGACTGTCAGCAGGCATTTAAAACCAGATTGCGAGCACTGCCGATTGTCGACTGCCAAGCGAGAATGGGTCAAGAAGAAGGCTGGCAAATCAAATTTCTCATACGCCCCGGAAGACATAAGCTGAGCACACTTGGTCGACCTTCAATAACAGTTGGCTGCAAATCACGAGAATTTTCAATTATCTAAACTCGGTCCCTGGTCAGACATCAACCATCCATCAATCGAGTGTTTTTCTGTACGCTGCCGGGATGGTCATTCGTGCAGCTGTTGCAGCTACTGGTCGAGTGTTTATTTGTGCCACTAATTTACACAAACATGACCCGGACACGACCCACACACAAACTCGACCTGGTGACCCCCAGCTGGCATTTATTTATTTACTAACTCTACGTACGTGGGACGACCTCTTTTCCAGCTAAGGCCCTGAAGGATTTATCTATTTGCCAACTGCTGAAAACGTATCCTTGACGGACGAAAAACAAAAAATAGAACGAACATTGCCATAAAGTTGCGAAAAATGTAATTTGACAAACCCGTATCTGAGGGATTACCTTGCACTGTAGTTCTTCTCTTTCAATCTATCAACAGATTATATGTGCGAACTAATTGGACGACCAACGCAAAGTAATATTTCGATGTGTTGTTACTTTTTATCCGACAGATATGTCGGTATGGAAAGTGACCTTGTTCAACGCGATTTCATAAAATATCTGATAAAATGTGCTATTTAATTAATTGAATGTAAAAGCACGAAATTAGAGCGCAATTCATTTCGGCAAATGTAAAATGCTTCGAAATCTCTCTGCCAAATTGTTCGTTCGTTATTTTAGGGGCCTGGGGCAGTTTGCCATTACAGTATTCACTGCCTGAAGGATGAAACCCAAATTGCATAGGGTTTCAGCCAAATTAAATAGTTTGTGCCAGTGGAAAATAGTTAAGGCTTCCCATAACTTATTATCAGCTGAAAAACAGGAAACTGATTATACAATAATCAATTTGCCCAGCGAAGGTTGAAAAGTCAGGGGACACTCAATAACTGGCCTCAGTGTTTGCCTTTCGAATTTACCAGTGAATCAATTATTTGCTCTTGCCCGCTTTATCAGTTTGCTAATGCTCCGAAGGAGTTAAGTCCTCAAATGGCTCGGCAGATAATGCCCCTCGACGTCCACCGTGTGTCCTTCGTCGATGGGCCAGGATGGCGAAGGGATTTAATTGAATTAGTCGTGTCCTGTGCGCGCGCGCGGTACTTTGAAGTTTGCACTTTGCACCCCGCCCACTCGAGGATACGGAGGAGTCCTCTGGCCAGGAGCCGGCGCACTATCCGTACACCCAGCACCCGGGACCAGCACGAACCGGTTCTTGTTGACGTTTGCGCTTAGTCGGAGCCCCAACTGCCGGAAGGGCAGCGGCTTTGTAAACTTTCCGCGATGCCAATAATTAAGCCAAATAGAGTGTGAGTGGGCCAAAGGACTTTAGACGGTCGAGAGAGACCAATAAATAATGGCTTGTGAAATGTATAAGCCAAGGATGATAGAGCGCACTGATGTGGTTTAAGTCCGAGCATTAAAATATTAAGTTGCCAATCGAGCAGGAGGTTGTGACTGGGATGGCCTGGGTAAACAAGTCGAATCGACAGCTCAAGGACAACGCAATGCAATCAATTCGGCAAGGTTATCTGTATAAGTACATAAATCCTTAAAAATATTAGATTCAAAACTCTGAAGGATGGAATGAGAGCAGGGCATCTGCAGTGCACAGAATAAGTGGAATGAAAACGTGTAGCCAGCGATTTGTCTGAGTGCCAAGGACGGATTCAGCTTCAATTCAATGTTGCGGGGGGCGAAACTGAAGTGTAAGCACGCTTTCAGCTTTTACCCGATGATGTGTTAGCTTTTTTACGGCCAAATTGAGTCGCTTAAAGCTTAAAATAATAAAAAAAAACTTTCAGATTACCACAGATTATGAAGAGTCTTTTGTTTTACTTACAACCACCAGGACAAAAAGGATTTGCAGTTTTCACTGCGCCAAGGCGTGAGGCACTACTGGAACAACTTTCCCACTGGCTGCGTGCAGATAATCTCGCTTTAATCTCACTTTTAGAGCAACAACTTGTCCATATTCCGCATTCCACTCTGCACAAGTGTCAGCACTTGACAGCATCGCTGTCTCGCTGGGGATATAGAAATGCAGATGCATGCCGAGTGCACACACTGCGTATACGCAATATATGTCTGTTATTTTAATGTAGTGTAGCAAAGTTGAAGTGGCGAACTTTTAACGGACGGACATTTGACGGGGCACTGGAGCAACAGAAGAATCCCATTTATGTGTTACTCCCGACACATAAATAGGCAATAGGGTTTATACCCCCTGTTGAATATTGTGTATGTACATAAAAACACCCCGGGCGGCGCAACCGTTTGAATTCCCATTTCGCCAATTTCCATGCAGTTTCACAGCCACACACACACTCGCCGATTATTTCATAAATTATTTATTTATTCATTTGCAGTTCCCGTGTCGCCGACTGTTGCGCGCTTGAGTGCCAAATCGAAGCGCGAATCTCGACTTTTTTCCAGCAACTCGAACGGTAAAAGCGTCCTATGGAAGATTGGGAAATGGAGCAGAGACCCACAGTCGGAGCTGTGAGCAAATACTGGAATCGCAGAGGAGCAACATTGGCAACCAGGATGGCGGCAAACTTCGGCAGCCTTGTTTGCATTGCAGATTGCAATTACTCGAGTTTTAAATTACGCACAGCAGCCGGGACAAAAATAAACGACAAGTACAGCGAAAAAGCATTGGCGGAGCAACTTGAATGAGCTGCGACTCCATCGGGCTGCGAAATCGACGAGATGTCAGGGGTTTACGTGGCTGACCTTCTGGCCACGACAATGACATTACCCATAACAGCCGCAACAGGAGCAGCAACCTCACAAGCAGCAGCAACATCAGTCACCAACGCCAGCCACCTGCAACCTGCAACATTAACAAGCCACATTTCCACGACAGCAGCAGCCAAAACGACGACGACGACGACGAGCAGTTTGCCTATAACATCGCAATTTGTGGATGCCTCGTTGACTTCGCTATCATTAACAGCCACATCGTCAGATGGCTCCTACTCCTCGCCCTTTTCATCCTACTCTTCCTCGGAGTCCACGTTTGAGTTCCTCTCGACAGTTGGCCCAAACATAACTGCCAATGGCAGTGAGATTGCGGTGGATAGCCAGGCGGAGCTGGAGGAGAGCTGGCTGGATCTATCGCTGCTGCTGCTCAAAGGATTCATCTTCTCGTCAATTATCCTGGCCGCTGTCCTCGGCAACGCATTGGTCATCATTTCAGTGCAGCGCAATCGAAAGCTGCGGTAAGTCTATATCCAATTACTTTTGTTTCCACCACCTGTAACTGAGTTTAATTGAGGGTCATTGCCGCAAGGGTCGCAGGACAATGCAAATGGCAAACAAACAGTGGCACGGCAGGGCGAATCCTTTTTGCCAGCGTAATAAATGTAATTTAAATGAGCGACAAGTGGAATAATAAAGCACAAAACGAAGTTAAATGCGGCACACAAGCCGATCCCAAGCCCATCGCTGCCATGTCAGCGTCGCGATGACAGGACGCCCCAGAGTGCAGTGCAAATAAGTGTAGCATACCATTGAGCGCTCTGCCGCCGCCAGCGCCCCCGGCCACGCCCCCTCTCGCCCACCCACGACATCCGTTTAATGTTGCGCAACGTTTATGCCTTCTGCAACGAGGGTAGATGTTGATTAAAGTCTTTATTATCCCGCCAAAGCAGCTTAAAGTGCTCAGATTATCGTTTATTACCTTAGGATAGAGCGTTCGCAATATAGAATTTCGTTGAGATATTACAAAATAAAGCAGTGCATAAAGGATGGAACGCCTTGACATAAAAGGATCTTTCAAAATTAACAGCCTTTCTAAATGCACAGATTAATAACTAACATAATCTTGATTTAATTGAACTTCATTCCTTAACATCCTATTAAGTCAATATATAACAATATACGTTAATAACATGTATTAGACATTGTTGTACAACTACACTTTCCAACGTAATAGATGTCGCACGATGTAATAAATGACTTGGGAGCACAAAGGTGCTTTCAGTTTCGCATAAACAGCTCCTTAAACCACATTCGCCCCGAAGACAAGATGATAACTTCACATGCCAGTAGCTTGCAGCTGAAGGTGGCAGCTGCCTGGTGAGTCGAGTGACTTTTGACAGCCAAGGAAATTGCTGCATACCGGTGACCTATTGCCTCCAAACTCCGGAACACCGGAACAGGAAATGGAAATGGAAAGCAGTGGTGCACTGCTTGGCCAACGGAAGGAAGGCCAAAGAGCTTAGTACAGCGGCATGTGCACATATGATGCATGCCATATGCCATTACGTTTGGCGTGGTTTTGCGCTGTGACAGGTGGTTAGATGGTGGGGGAAGCTGGTCAAATCCCGCCCAGATCCACGCCATATTCACAAATTCCTGGGCTTTTGTTTCGTTCGCAGGGTGATAACCAATTACTTTGTTGTGTCGCTGGCGATGGCCGACATGCTGGTGGCCCTCTGTGCGATGACATTCAACGCCTCCGTGGAACTGTCCGGCGGAAAGTGGATGTTCGGACCGTTCATGTGCAACGTGTACAACAGCCTGGATGTTTACTTTTCCACGGCCAGCATATTGCACCTGTGCTGCATATCGGTGGACAGGTGAGTGTCCATATATATGAAACGGTTTAAAGTCAATTGTGCTGGGCTGAGCCACTGAAGAAAGCCGTTTAGTTTGGCCAAATACCATTAATCTTGCCCAGATGCCTGGCAACCAAATCACTTTCAATACCAAAGCTCGGCGAATTGCCAAGAAGAAACAATTAATTACTATGAAAGGCGCGCACATCAAAAGCAAACATTAGGCCCGCCCGTATGATGAATGCGGCCCAAATGATTTGCAGCTGGCCGAAACGTGGGCGTTCCCCATATTCCACCCAACTCCCACAAGCTTCTCCATCCGGTCAAGCCGTTAATTGGCGCCATTCCCCACTTGGAAGGCACCAACAGCTGCGATTTTCGGGCTGACCAGCAACAATGGAGGGATGGTCGATGGACACTGGAGTCATGGGCCTTTTGTCTGTTTTAATTAATTTGTGTTTCGCTCACCTTTCCATGGGCCACAAAACATGCCAAGAAACAAAGGGAAATTCAACCAGAATCTATCGAAATTAGGGAATTAATGATGGCCACTAACGGAAATTTGGCTAAACTAATAAATCTGTAATGTTCCAAACATAATCATTACAATATATTGTCTTCTTTTTAAATCACACACTCTTTATAAGTAGCATTAAGTTTCGATAAAATTATGTGGTTCAATATACGTGGATTATTAATTATTTCATTTCAATTGCTTTTATTAATATATTGATAATTAAAAAGAATACACCACCTTATTTTCACGGATTCCGATAATGAATTCGGTTAAGAGCATTTATCCTTCATTTAAATGCAACAGGATCTTTGAAAGGTTAATAAATCGATTTCTGTGCATGGCAACCTGAGTACCGAAACACAATTATTCAGCCAACCAAAGAGCGATAATCAATTAGTGGGCCAAAAGGAAGGGGAGCTGGAGGAGATGGCTGAAAGCCACCTGGCACCTTTGTGTGGAGGACCTGTCCGCAATTCATTTCCATTAATAAAGATGACCCCCTCCTCTGTTTAACAGATACTACGCCATTGTGCGTCCACTGGAGTATCCATTGAATATGACACACAAAACGGTCTGCTTCATGCTCGCCAATGTGTGGATCCTGCCCGCCCTCATATCCTTCACGCCCATCTTCCTGGGCTGGTACACGACGGAGGAGCACCTGCGGGAGATTTCCCTGCATCCGGACCAGTGCTCGTTTGTGGTCAACAAGGCCTACGCCCTCATCTCCAGTTCGGTGAGCTTCTGGATACCCGGCATTGTGATGCTGGTGATGTACTGGCGCATCTTTAAGTGAGTTCTTACCCGGATGGTCGACGGTCGCTGGTCGAAGTGGATGAGTTTGCTTAATTGCTGATCTGTGCTCTGTGGTTTTCCAGGGAGGCGATTCGTCAGCGCAAGGCCCTCAGCCGCACCAGCTCCAATATCCTCCTAAACAGCGTCCACATGGGCCACACCCAGCAGCCTACCAGCCTGAGCTATCTGCATCCCAGCGACTGCGATCTGAATGCCACATCCGCCCGCGAGGAGACACACAGTGCGCTCAGTAACTTGGAGGTGAGTTTGGAGGGATATTAAATGTTACTATGTTAGCTTTGAAACAGACCTAAAAGATACATAAAAATGTTTCATTTTGATTAAACCAATATATGCTTTAGTACTTGCATTTGCGTGTCAATCTGAAGATCACTCAGTAGTTTAATAAAACATTATTTATTTTTTATTGAGTAAAATTGCTAAAGATGCAGATAAGCCCTGATAGTTGACTAAATAAATATATAAAGACTTTAAACCCATGCAGTTCATGTATACAAGCGGGCAACATTGACATCCTGCACTAAAGCTTTTTGCCCATCCTCAATGAACGGATGTGGAGCGATTAGATTAGATGCTAGAGGGAAGCACTCCGCTCGAGAGTTTTTCCTTTTCCCTTGTGGCTGTGCGTAATTGATGCACCACCATGACTTCCCTTTGAGTGATTGTCCTTTGCCCACAGGACATGCTGCAGCCGGCCACCGACGAGGACGACGACAGGGACGAGTGCGATGAACTGAGAGTGCCATCGCCGCCGCCACGCCGCCTCAGCCGCAGCAGCATCGATCTGAGGGACTTGGAGCAGGAGCGGTACGAGAAGGTCACCCACACGGACAGTGCTCCCTCGATGATGGCACTGCAGCAGCAGCAGCCCTCCCACAATCAGTTGCAGCCACCGGCGCCAGTGTTCAATCCGCAGATATGGACGGAGGGCAAGATGATCCCTTCGAAGGAGCATTCTCATCCCAATGGACCGCAACAGCAACTCAGCCTGACCAGCGGCAGTGGGAACAGCGAACCGGAACCGGAGTCCACCGCGTACCGGGTCTTTGGTGGCCTCAACAGCGACGAGAGCGAGGGCAACGACATGTACGACACCCACCTGCCGCTGGCCGAGGACAACAAGGAGCTGAAGCGCCTGATCGAGGACAACTATCTGTACTTCAAGCGCCAGACGGGCGGCACAATTATCAGTGGTCCGGGCGGGGGGAAGTACGCCGCCCTCAGTGAGACGGACTTCATCCGGCTGAAGGCGGGTGCAGCGGCCTGTGGGCGTAAGGCATTCGCCTCCAGCGATTCGGAGTTCCTGCGCACCATTAGCGAATCGCGGGCGTTGCCGGAGCAGCCAGTGCCCGGGAAGGAGAAGGGCTTCAACATTCTATCCCTGCTGTCGAAGACGAAGCGCTCGAGCACCGAGTGCTTTACGCTGGAGAAGAAGCGACATCAGGCCAACTCCGAGGGATCCAGCTTCTTCCGGCGCTCCCGGAACCGGAAATTGTCGCACAGCTACAACGGATGCGGCGGCGGCAAGGAACGCAAACTTGAGCGACGCCAGCGGCAGCACAGCGATACGGACTCCACGCCCAACAAGCCGGACATCCTGCTGGACATCAATGTGCTCAGCGAGCAGAGTGGCGCCAGTGTGATCCAGCAGTTCAGCGACGGGGTGCAGCTGATTGACTTCAGTGAGCTAAAAGCACCGCCCGAGAGGATTCGCAGCGACGACGAGCTGGCCCAGCTGGCCGATTGCTTTGGGGAGTCGCCCCAGCAGCCGGCCACGCCGCCACCATCGTTGTCGCCGCCGGAATTGCCGGAACCGAGTGGCCTGCTCATTGCCAGCAGCTCGGAGCTGGCCGAGATCTTTCGCTCGCTGAGCTTTCCACTGGGCCGACCGGCTGGTGCTCCACAGCGCCTGAGTACGCTCAGTGACCAGGTGTGCGCCAACTATCTGATGTCCCCACCGAACACACCGGCTCCGCCGTCCATTTCCGTGCCGAACGGAGGTGCCATGGACTCTTCCGCCGCTTCCAACTCGCAGTCGGCGTCCATCAATGTGTACTTCCTATCGCCGCCGCCGCATGCCGCCGCACCTGGTTATATGCCCAGTGACACATCCACTGTGTCCTTGGATGTGGTGACCAGCCTGCCGATGCCCGTTCCAGTGCCGCAGCCAAATCCCCAAATGCCCTCACAGTCCAACATATCGCCCAAGCCGGAGATCATACTCGATTCCACGCTGTCGCCGGTTGAGGGATGCGGCGATGAGCACCGGGATGTCACGTCGCCACTGTTCAAGCGCAAAGATAGCGCCGGCGATGCGGACGTGAGCGTTTCCGGCAATGGAGGGGCTGGTGGCATTGGAGGAGTGGGTGGCCGCCAAGGGCGCTGCAGCATCCTGGCCGGCTACGATGGCATCCAAACTGTGCGGAAGAGACAGGCGTCCGTGGTGACCTACGACGTGAATGTCATCAACTTCTCGCAGGAGAACAGCGACAGTCGCAGCTACATCCCGATGGGCCGCGTTTCCACCAGTTCCGCAAGTGAGTAGTCCAACCATCCATTCGGTCATTGTGTAGACTGTATAGCTCGTGCTTGATTTAAGTAGCTCTTTTAAGACAATTTATATCTGCCCCAGAGAAATTCGCTCTGTTTTTGTCAGTTTTCCACGAATAGTTCAAGTGTTTAAATGTTTGGCTTAAACTTTTCCTCACATTCTTTTACCACTGAGTTTTTGAGAAGTAATTGGCTTGAATTCGGGTTTAATACAAGAGATTTGGACGAAAAAAATAATAATTTAAACTTAAAATAAAGATACGAACTTTTACCATACTTAAATTTAGTTTTTACCTTGAAGAAAACTGTAAATTGTGTTTTTAAGTTCCTTTCAAAAACAGTGCGAATTTCTAAAAAAGCATACAGTATTTTAAAAAGTACAGAGCCTATATAACCCCTCATTGGAAAATTAAAACTTAAATGCTTCGAATGAAAACTTAGTTAACTAGCTTAGTATATCTATAATGTATAGACTAGTGCCAGCATTTAGTTAGTTGCACCTGCAAACGAAGACAGAAAGGGACGACCTATTTCCAGAGACAGGGAGCCAACGATAATGAATCTGAATCCTTTCCCTTTTCGATCCCGATCCTTTGCGTTTGCCGGTGCATGGCTGCATGTGATCTCAGGAGTTGAAGTCCTTTCGCGTCCTGTGAAATACCCTGTGTACATTGTCTACTACTTGTCTCTATCTCTTTATATCTATCTCTCTTCCACGCCATTTCGTTGTGTGTTGTATGTGTATATATGTAAATCGAAATCACCAAATTATGTCCAACCAACCAACCAACCAACCAAACAAACAAACTACTTCTACTCCAAAACCAAATCCAACCAATAAAACCCCAAAAATGCCGTGGCCAAATTCACAATCGAAATCGTACGAAAATGCAACAATCAACTGCAAGCAGAGCACGAATTTTCTAATAAATCCTCGCTGATCCGACGCGGCGGCATCTGCATCTTTGTGGATGAGGAGGAGGCGGAGATCATTGAGCAGCGGCCCCGCGGCATCACCTTCGCCGCGGTGCCCAGTCCGCTGCCCAAGTGTCCGCTCTGCGGCGCCGACATCAGCAGCACCACCGGCACCACCGCAAACGCAAACGCAACCGCAAATGCCAACGCCGGCAGCACAATCGACACCACAGTACTAACCACTAGTAGTAAACGTAGTATTCACGAGCCAACTCCAGATCTTGGCCAGGGGCCCGCGTCCTCGTCCAGTTGCACTCGATTCTGGCACAAGCGAACGGCGGCGGTCACAGCATGTTGGCAGCAGAGCAAGAACCGGAAGCGCCGCTTCAAAACCGGATGCAGTCACTGTGGTGCAACCGGTGAGTCTTGTCGTATCCCCTCCTCTCCTCCCCCAGTCTCTACGTTTCGCTCTTTCTCTCTCTCTCTTGCTCCTCTCTCTATCTCTGTCTTTCTGCTTGTCTCAGCTTCAGCACCTATTTCATTGCTACCCATTCATTATCCATCTGAATCATTCGATTTCCCACAGTCCACAACTTGTGCATTATAATATAATACATTTCACACTTCTAAGCCTCAGAATTCACGAATTTCCAACACCAATAGTAATAGTTTCTATATATCAATACATACATATATTATCATCAGAAAATCTTTATCCAATCAAGTTCCTTTCACTTCGTATTTATTGCCACTGCATTAAACCAGACATATAAAAAATCTATTTATTTCGTATGAAATATCCTGGCAGTCAAATACTAATCAATATTACAGTTCCTAAAGTAATGTTCTTATAAACCATACATGTTTCAACTTATTATATTTAAAGTTAAAAGCTTTTGAATACACTTGAAACTAGTTAACGTTCGTACCGCAAATAATACTATATATCCCTGGATTTTAACTTTCTGCAATCCCAATCATTTCAACGGTGGTTAACCTAAGTATCATGCAATCAATCATGAAATGAAACCGAAAAGAACTACCCCAAATTTCTGTAGCCTCCAGCTTCAGTGGCAAATCCCCACAAAAATGCCAGTTTTTTGGCACCTCCTTATCCGGATGCCAAGCTAACCAGCTTAGGCAACTGAATCCGGAGTGTTACCCAATCGAAACCTCATGCTATCTCCACCTCCACCTACTCCACCTCCGAATCCGTATCCGGATCCTTCACCTTTCGCTGCTCTCATGCTGTACATAATTGCTTCCGTTTGCACGTGCGTTTGCTTTGCTTTATTGAGCCTCCCTTCACACAGCCTTTGCATTATGATTTCACCTGGCTGTGGCCATCACCGAGTGGCGTCCATCAAGGATCCAGGTGCCCAACTGGATGGGGGAACATGGGCAATGGGTGAACAAGGGCGATGGTCCGTTGCTTCCTGTTGCTCACTGTTGTCTGTCTGATTTGTTTTTCCTCCTGGCCGCCAGTGATGTTTATGTTTATGTTTGGGGCGGGCGCACTGGACTGGATGGATGCGGGGGATTGTATGTCTTTGTGATAACAAGTGTCCTGTGTAAATATTTTCAATTGTTTGCCTCGTTTTTATTGCTTTTCCCGCACACCCACACGCCCGAGCTCCAAGATACTTCACACATGTTGGCCTTTCCAGCACTTTAATGACAGTCACTTGCAAGGTGGGCGCAGGGGGCGTGGCGGTGTGGGGCTTGAAATGCCATCGATAGCTAACAACATATAACAGCAAAAGTATTACTAATGTCAAAGCTAAACAAGGATACCACACACATGGCGTATACGCAACATGCCGGCATACTCTTACTCTCACAATAAAACGAACATAAACCGCATTTCTTGGCAATTTACACACAGAGAAAATATATAAAATTATTTTTAAAAATTAGTTCCGAATTGGATTCGTTTTTAAGTAAGAAAATCCAAGTAAAAAATATATCGTTTAAATTATTATATAAGTTCTTTAGTTAGCTCTTTGAAAAATGTTTCTCTGAGTTTTTCTTTGTTTTAATTGAAATGTTCAATTAATTGACTTAGCTAACAAATAACGGTTTTCCTAACTTAAATTTCAACATATACCTTTTCTTACCAAATATATTTTATAAAATTTCATCTTAGAAGCAACAAACCATAAAACACACACATGCAACAGGTATACAAATACCACATTAAACTACTTAAAAAGAAAATCATTTTTCGAGTGCTTTCGCAGACAAACAAACAGAAATGAACCAGAAAACTGTCGATTGCACTGACCCAACAATGAAAAAAAACAGACTGGCGGATCGAAACGAATCGATTCGAATTGAACTTAATCAGCCAATTGCCAGCTTTCATATCGGTTCTAAACTCTCTATCTGTCCCACAGGCGGCTCCGTGCGACCGGCCAAAGGATGGAAGGCCGAACACAAGGCCGCCCGCACCCTGGGCATCATCATGGGCGTCTTTCTGCTCTGCTGGCTGCCCTTCTTTCTGTGGTGAGTGGCGGTAGATAGGCCGTACGGATGCGGATGTGGTACCGCAATCCGTAATCCATTGTCGGTTATCCGCTGGCCTTATTCTTATTCTTCTTCTTCTGGGTGACTCATACTCATGTGATTCTCATTCCTCCTTCCAGGTATGTCATCACATCGCTCTGCGGTCCGGCCTGCCCGTGTCCCGATGTGCTCGTGGTGGTGTTATTCTGGATCGGTTACTTCAACTCCACGCTAAATCCGCTTATATACGCCTACTTTAATCGAGATTTCCGCGAGGCATTCCGCAATACGCTGGAGTGTGTGCTGCCCTGTCTGGAGAAACGAAATCCGTACAACGCCTACTACGTCTAGACCGGATAGCGTCTGCATCCCGGCCACATTCCTGCCTCGTCCACTCTCCTGGATGCGGAACAATGCCCCTATAAGTGATATTTAATACTTGAGTGAATCGTTGTAAAATGTATATGTACCCAAGGAGGGAAAACAAAGCTGAAGTGAAGTGAAGAGAAGAAACCAGAGCAACGGCCATACCAGTGGCATTCGTGCCAGGATATAGCTAGCATAATCCTTGAAGCTAAGCAATACTCTATGTGTGTTTATGTATACGTGTACAATTTCGTTTAAGCAACGATAGGGAATTTAAATTAAAGTTGTGTTCTAAGCCCGCCAAACCGCGGCTGCAGGGACAATGCTGCCCCGGAACTATACTATCCATATATAAGTGTTGTTTGTCCAACTAAACAGGAGATATACGTAATAACTATACATATATGGAGGAGCAAAGCCAATTAGAAATCGAGCGACTCTTTGCGTGTAGGAAAGTTCCAACTTCAAGTGAAATGTTGTCAAATGAATCATCTAAGAATTGTGCACTTCGGCTTGTCGAAGGCGAAGCACTTTTTCCATCGATTTTTGGAGTACTAAAACGATCCAAAATTTGAATATTCATATATGTCATCTTATATTAGGATTGCAAATCCTGAGCGGAATAAACTCCATGCTTTTATTTAATATTAAACACACTTTTTAATGTTGTCACAGATAGAACTAGCCTAAATCATGGAAAAAGTGCAATCCCATAATCTTAACTCTAGCTCTAAGTATCATATGTAACCTAGAAAACTAGCAAACCAAATCTACATAACAGAGTTATTGAAAATTACAAATTACGCAATCGAAATTATGTATGAACAAAATATGGAATGGAAGAGAATTGTGTAGCTGACGTTATGAATTTTCATGCAGAAAGACAATCTAGTAATGGGTAAAAAGAATGAACTGCGAACAACCAAAAAAAAAATTGACAAGCTGCAGGAAATTTCGCCATTCGCTGCAAAAACGATTCACTTATTTCAATTTAGTTAGTTCGTTTCCCATTTCGAATCCCCCTCTCTCCTGAGTTGCGACGACTTTTGTGATAGTAAAGGAAATTGATTGTACTTCTAGTTGAATTGGCTTGCATTGAGTAGGAAATGCATCCCGTCTAAAAATCTGTACAATGTATTGTGTATCTATTTAGGGTCATGTATCGCTATGTATTTCAATGTACTTGCTGAACTAAAATATTGCAAATTAAAGTGTGAAACTAACGTGTTTTAAAAACAATTCAATCGACATTTTGTCCTCAGAAGACTTTCAAAGCAAAGTTTCGAAATGAGCATTCCGAAACTTAAGAATGCGATTTAACTTTTAATTAAAAAACGTCATGTATTACTTTTAATAATTATTTTCTTATTTTATTCAATTAATTTACTTATACTGCTTAAGAGTATTGCATTAATTATTATTTTTGCTATTATATGTAGTCAAAGCAATGGGTTGCTAACATATAAGTATAATACTATAGTTGGAGCAATGTACATTTTTCTATGGCACTCAACTATTTAGATCACTTTTAAAAACATAATCCAGGAACTGAATAATTTTCTTTTTGGCTTTAGTCGACCTCCTCCACTGTGGGTCCAGAGTAGCCGCCAAATCCTCCGGCCTGTTGGCCGCAGTTGGCTCCCGGTCCACCAGCTGCTCCCGCTCCCGCTCCCTGCTGATGCATCTTGGTCATGATGGGGGAGCAGTGGCGAGTGAGCTCCTCCATCTTGTGGTCAAACTCCTCCTTCTCGGCGGTGGTGTTGCTGTCCAGCCATCGGATAGTGTCGTTGCACTTGTCCAGGACGGAGTTCTTGTCGGCCTCGTCCAATTTGCCAGCGGGTGCCTGCTCCACGGACTGCTTCACATTGAAGACGTAGCTCTCCAAGGCATTTCGAGAGGTTATGCGCTGGCGCTGCTTCTCGTCCTCGTCGGCGTACTTCTCAGCCTCGTTCACCATGCGATCAATCTCGGCCTGCGAGAGGCGTCCCTTGTCGTTCTTGATCGTGATGTTCTTGGCCTTGCCCGTGCTCATCTCCTTGGCACTGACGTTCAAGATTCCATTGGCGTCCAAGTCGAAGGTAACTTCTATCTGGGGCACACCCCTTGGTGCAGGTGGAATGCCGGACAGATCGAAGGTGCCCAATGCATTGTTGTCCTTCGTCATCGCACGTTCGCCCTCATACACCTGGATGGAGACTCCGGGCTGGTTGTCCGAGTACGTGGAGAACGTCTTAGTCTGCTTGCACGGAATGCGGCAGTTGCGCTCGATCAGCTTGGTCATTACACCTCCAACGGTCTCAATTCCCAATGAAAGTGGGGCCACGTCCACCAGCAGCACGTCCTGGATCTTGCCGCTCTGGTCTCCGCTGAGGATAGCGGCCTGCACAGCAGCTCCGTATGCCACTGCCTCGTCTGGGTTGATGGATAGGTTGAGGTTCTTGCCGTGGAAGAACTGCTGCAGCAGACTTTGCACCTTGGGAATGCGAGTGGATCCGCCGACAAGTACGATGTCGTGGATCTGACCCTTGTCCATCTTGGCATCGGTGAGGGCCTTCTCCACAGGCTGCAGGGTGTTGCGGAAGAGGTCTGCGCACAGCTCCTCGAACCTTGCGCGACTCACTTTGGTGTAGAAGTCCTGACCCTCAAACAATGCGTCGATCTCGATGGTGGCCTCCGTGCTGGAGGAAAGTGTGCGCTTGGCCCGTTCAGCTGCTGTTCTGAGGCGACGTAGGGCGCGAGGGTTGGAGCGCAGATCCTTCTTGTACTTGCGCTTGAACTCCTCCGCCAGGTGGGTAACTAGCCGGTTGTCAAAGTCCTCGCCGCCCAAGTGTGTGTCTCCGGCTGTGGAGCGCACCTCGAACAGTGATCCCTCGTCGATGGTCAGGATGGAGACATCGAAGGTACCGCCGCCCAAGTCGAAGATAAGCACATTGCGCTCACCCTTGAGATTCTTGTCCAGTCCGTAGGCCAGTGCTGCCGCCGTGGGCTCATTGATGATGCGGAGCACATTCAGGCCGGCGATGTGACCAGCGTCTTTGGTAGCCTGGCGCTGGGAGTCGTTGAAGTAGGCTGGAACTGTGATGACTGCATCCGTGATGCTCTCGCCCAGATACGCCTCCGCCGTCTCTTTCATCTTGGCCAGCACCATTGAGCTGATCTCCTCGGGGGCAAATCGCTTGGACTCACCCTTATACTCCACGCCGATCTTGGGCTTTCCGCAGTCGCTTACCACCTTGAAAGGCCAGTGCTTCATGTCTTCTGCGATTTTGGGGTCGTCGTATTTACGGCCAATGAGTCGCTTGGCGTCGAACACTGTGTTTCTGGGGTTCATGGCCACCTGGTTCTTGGCCGGATCGCCGATCAGGCGTTCCGAATCTGTGAAAGCCACGTAGGACGGCGTGGTGCGGTTGCCCTGGTCGTTGGCGATAATCTCCACCTTGCCATGTTGGTAGACACCCACGCAGGAGTAGGTGGTGCCCAGATCGATTCCAATAGCAGGCATTGTGTGTGAGTTCTTCTTCCTCGGTAACGACTTGTTCAAAGTATTCAGAGTTCTCTTCTTGTCTTCAATAATTACTTCTCGGTTGATTTCAGTAGTTGCAGTTGATATAGTTGGTTGCTGGTTACTTTAAATTGATTCACTTTAACTTGCACTTTAATGCAGATTGTTTGTTTAGCTTGTTCAGCTGCGCTTGTTTGTTTGCTTAGCTTTCGCTTAGCGATGTTTTCACTTTGCTTGTTTGAATTGAATTGACGCTCTGGGAACGAAGCGGCTCTATTTATACTCCGGCGCTCTTTTCGCGAACATTCGAGGCGCGCTCTCTCGAAGCAACGAGAACAGTCTTTCGTTTACTGTGTGACAGAGTGAGGGAGCTTTAGTGCAGAGAGGGAGAGCCACAAAACGATGAGATAATAACGGCCAGAGAAATTTCTCGAGTTTTCTTTCTGCCAAACAAATGACCTACCGCAACAACCAGTTTGTTTTGGGATTCTAGAAATTTCGCTTTATTTTGGAAATTTCTTTATAAATACGGCTGCTTAAATAACTTATGTTAAAGATAATCGAAGCGCTTTGTTATGCGAATGTACATAGCGAATGCGATTTATTTATTAGTTTGATAAAGACAATTGTATGCAGATGATTGTAAATCACATAGATTTACGTACATATGAATGTTTGTTTTACAAATGGATGAAAAACGTATGCAAAAACAGAGGAGGCTTTTTTGAAAACAATGTAATGCAACTAAACTTTATTACTAATCTTTGCGAAGGGTCATCTTTCTATTGTAAGAAGCGATATGGGCCTACACCCATATGTTAGCGCAGTATTTAAATTTAAACCAATTTGAAATTTGAATTGGACCTGAAAGAGGCGTGGCAATGTTTTGATGTAAATAAGACCTGTGCTGGTTAGTGCCACAAGGTCTGTATTTTTGGTCTCATCTTTCTAAGATTTGTAAATATGTCAAGAAATAAGTTGAATTTTGGACTTTAAAGGTAAAAATAAAGAGTTCTTTGCTTAATTAAACGCAATTTTTTATGAAATATAATTAAACAATATTTATTTTACTTATAAATCAAAAAACAAATTAAATATTCTTAAATATACAAGAAAATAAACAACAAATTCCAAGTTTAAACACATTTGACACTGTATGTACATAGCATTTAGTTTCCAAAGCTGCCAATCACCTACATACTATGTACGTACATAATTAATTTCAATGAATCTAGTACACATTTAGATGCTTACATATGTAAATTAAGTCGCAACTAATTTCTTATACAGTTTCCAGACCCTTAAAGGTCTATTATCGTATATTAAAACAGAAGAAAGTCCATTAATAGTTTAATTCATTAACTAAAATAATCTTTAATGTATGCCGGAGCAGACATTTATTGGTTTAAAAACGGTGGCATTCGCATAACAAAGCGCTTCGATTATCTTTAACATAAGTTATTTAAGCAGCCGTATTTATAAAGAAGTTTCCAAAATAAAGCGAAATTTCTAGAATCCCAAAACAAACTGGTTGTTGCGGTAGGTCATTTGTTTGGCAGAAAGAAAACTCGAGAAATTTCTCTGGCCGTTATTATCTCATCGTTTTGTGGCTCTCCCTCTCTGCACTAAAGCTCCCTCACTCTGTCACACAGTAAACGAAAGACTGTTCTCGTTGCTTCGAGAGAGCGCGCCTCGAATGTTCGCGAAAAGAGCGCCGGAGTATAAATAGAGCCGCTTCGTTCCCAGAGCGTCAATTCAATTCAAACAAGCAAAGTGAAAACATCGCTAAGCGAAAGCTAAGCAAACAAACAAGCGCAGCTGAACAAGCTAAACAAACAATCTGCATTAAAGTGCAAGTTAAAGTGAATCAATTTAAAGTAACCAGCAACCAACTATATCAACTGCAACTACTGAAATCAACCGAGAAGTAATTATTGAAGACAAGAAGAGAACTCTGAATACTTTGAACAAGTCGTTACCGAGGAAGAAGAACTCACACACAATGCCTGCTATTGGAATCGATCTGGGCACCACCTACTCCTGCGTGGGTGTCTACCAACATGGCAAGGTGGAGATTATCGCCAACGACCAGGGCAACCGCACCACGCCGTCCTACGTGGCTTTCACAGATTCGGAACGCCTGATCGGCGATCCGGCCAAGAACCAGGTGGCCATGAACCCCAGAAACACAGTGTTCGACGCCAAGCGACTCATTGGCCGTAAATACGACGACCCCAAAATCGCAGAAGACATGAAGCACTGGCCTTTCAAGGTGGTAAGCGACTGCGGAAAGCCCAAGATCGGCGTGGAGTATAAGGGTGAGTCCAAGCGATTTGCCCCCGAGGAGATCAGCTCAATGGTGCTGGCCAAGATGAAAGAGACGGCGGAGGCGTATCTGGGCGAGAGCATCACGGATGCAGTCATCACAGTTCCAGCCTACTTCAACGACTCCCAGCGCCAGGCTACCAAAGACGCTGGTCACATCGCCGGCCTGAATGTGCTCCGCATCATCAATGAGCCCACGGCGGCAGCACTGGCCTACGGACTGGACAAGAATCTCAAGGGTGAGCGCAATGTGCTTATCTTCGACTTGGGCGGCGGTACCTTCGATGTCTCCATCCTGACCATCGACGAGGGATCACTGTTCGAGGTGCGCTCCACAGCCGGAGACACACACTTGGGCGGCGAGGACTTTGACAACCGGCTAGTTACCCACCTGGCGGAGGAGTTCAAGCGCAAGTACAAGAAGGATCTGCGCTCCAACCCTCGCGCCCTACGTCGCCTCAGAACAGCAGCTGAACGGGCCAAGCGCACACTTTCCTCCAGCACGGAGGCCACCATCGAGATCGACGCATTGTTTGAGGGTCAGGACTTCTACACCAAAGTGAGCCGCGCAAGGTTCGAGGAGCTGTGCGCAGACCTCTTCCGCAACACCCTGCAGCCTGTGGAGAAGGCCCTCACCGATGCCAAGATGGACAAGGGTCAGATCCACGACATCGTACTTGTCGGCGGATCCACTCGCATTCCCAAGGTGCAAAGTCTGCTGCAGCAGTTCTTCCACGGCAAGAACCTCAACCTATCCATCAACCCAGACGAGGCAGTGGCATACGGAGCTGCTGTGCAGGCCGCTATCCTCAGCGGAGACCAGAGCGGCAAGATCCAGGACGTGCTGCTGGTGGACGTGGCCCCACTTTCATTGGGAATTGAGACCGCTGGAGGTGTAATGACCAAGCTGATCGAGCGCAACTGCCGTATGAGGGCGAACGTGCGATGACGAAGGACAACAATGCATTGGGCACCTTCGATCTGTCCGGCATTCCACCTGCACCAAGGGGTGTGCCCCAGATAGAAGTTACCTTCGACTTGGACGCCAATGGAATCTTGAACGTCAGTGCCAAGGAGATGAGCACGGGCAAGGCCAAGAACATCACGATCAAGAACGACAAGGGACGCCTCTCGCAGGCCGAGATTGATCGCATGGTGAACGAGGCTGAGAAGTACGCCGACGAGGACGAGAAGCAGCGCCAGCGCATAACCTCTCGAAATGCCTTGGAGAGCTACGTCTTCAATGTGAAGCAGTCCGTGGAGCAGGCACCCGCTGGCAAATTGGACGAGGCCGACAAGAACTCCGTCCTGGACAAGTGCAACGACACTATCCGATGGCTGGACAGCAACACCACCGCCGAGAAGGAGGAGTTTGACCACAAGATGGAGGAGCTCACTCGCCACTGCTCCCCCATCATGACCAAGATGCATCAGCAGGGAGCGGGAGCGGGAGCAGCTGGTGGACCGGGAGCCAACTGCGGCCAACAGGCCGGAGGATTTGGCGGCTACTCTGGACCCACAGTGGAGGAGGTCGACTAAAGGCAAAAAGAAAATTATTCAGTTCCTGGCTTAAGTTTTTAAAAAGTGATATTATTTATTTGGTTGTTACCAACCAAAAGAATGTAAATAGTTAAAACATAATTTGTTAGTTTTAAGTTAGCAACAAATTGATTTTAGCTATATTAGCTACTTGGTTAATAAAAATATTATATTTATTTAAAGATAATTGCGTTTTTATTGTCATTGAGTGAGTTTGCTTAAGAACTCGTTTAGATCTGTCCTCGAGATTGTAGACATTACTTAAATTAAATGAAAATTATTTTTTTAAATGCGACGGAAATTTGGCGCCGAAGCGAAAACAATTAAAAACACGAGTTGGCATCCCTAGTAAACAGCTGTTCGTGAAGATATGCAGAGCAATCCAAAAACCCGCCTACAAATATTGTTATTTTGATTAGATTACGGATTACAGAATGGAACCGCCGTACGCCCCGCTTAGTGAGTCCTGCGCCAAGGCGCTGGGCGACAAGGTGTACGAGAAACGTAAGCTGGCCTCGCAGGAGATCGAGAAGTGAGTAGTCCATGAAACAGCCACCGCCGAGATTCGTCATCCCAATTGGTAAATGCACTCTCCGCCAGAATGGTCACGGAATTCAACAACAAAAACAACTCGGCCCAGATCCGCAAGCTGATCGAAGTGCTGGCCACGGATTATGCGACATCACGGGACGCAAACCGAAGGAAAGGAGCGCTTATCGGTCTGGCAGCCATGGGTTTAGGGCTGGGCAAGGTATGTGTGACCATTAGTCATCGGAAGCGTGTTCCCTTTTCAAGACTTTGTCTACTTTTGCAGGATACGGGCAAGTACGTCCAGGGCCTGGTGACGCCCATCATGACCTGCCTGTCGGATCCGGATATCCGTGTGCGTTACTTCGCCTGCGAGTCCCTGTACAACGTGGTGAAGGTGGCCCGCTCTGCGATCATTCCCTTCTTCCCGGAGCTTTTCGCCGCACTATCGCGACTCGTGACTGATTCCGATCAAATGGTCAAGGACGGCAGCGAATTGCTGGATCGCCTGCTAAAGGTAGCTACCCTTAGAATTTCATTTAATCTCAAAAGAATCAAAGTTATTTGGTAATTACCCTACTTTTAGGACATTGTCACGGAATCGTCGCAAACATTCAATCTGCAGGCGTTCATTCCTTTGCTGAGAGAGCACATCTATGTGAAGGATGCGTTTGCCCGTCAGTATGTGATCTCATGGATATCGATCCTAAATGCCGTTCCGGATATTAACATGGTCAACTATTTGACCGAGATCTTGGACGGACTCTTCGTCATGCTCGAGGACAATACGCTTGAGATCCAGCGCATGTGCGAGACCACAATTAGCCAGTTCCTGAAGTCCATAAGGAACGACTCGTCATCCGTGCGTATGGAGGATACTATCAATACACTCATAACGCACGCACAATCGCCCAATGAGCTCATCAAGTCCATTGCGATCACCTGGATACGGGAGTTTGTCCAAATATTTGGCCCCAATGTGCTGCCGTATGCAAGTGGCATATTCACGGCGATATTGCCGTGTCTGGAATACAATGTGGAATCGAAGAGGAGTAAGCAAATAGTTCCATTAGAAAGCACACTCTTAACCCATTTAATCTAAAGGTATTAAAGAGTGCGCCGTGTCTGTTAACAACTCGATGATGTTGCTCGTTTCGACCAAGGAGCTGAAAACGGAGACAGTGGCCAAGATTGATTTGCGTTCGATTATGGACGTTCTTTCACAGTATCTCACGCACAATTCGATGCACACAAAGATCGCAGTTCTAAAATGGATCCACCATCTATTCACCAACTTTCCAAACGAAATGTCCGTGCATGCGAGAAACCTGAACACTAATCTATTGTCAACTTTGGCCGACAACTCGGATGAGGTAGTCCTTCAAAGCCTGTCCGTTTTGGCGGAAATCGTAAATTCTCAAGAGAGCAGGGGTGAGAACATATTCCTGAAATACTTTTAATCAATATAATAACTAATGCTCTCTTCTTACAGAGCTTAACGATTTTAACAAATCGCACTATCGCGAGTTTTTGTTGAGCTTATTGAACCTTTTCAGCGAGGAGAAACTTATACTGGAGAACAGAGCCAGCCTTATTATTAGGTAAACCCATTACAAATACTTACTTTCATTAAATATGCCCACATATAACCATATCTTTTAAAGAAAACTCTGTGTGCTGCTGAATGCGGAATACATTTACCGCACCTTTGCCGAAATAATTGCGGAGGGCGTGCCCAACTTGAAGTTTGCTTCGACGGTTGTGCGCCTGCTGAACATGATTCTACTAACCTCAACGGAGCTATTCGAATTGCGTACGAGCCTGCGAAATATATCCAACGGGAAGTCAGCGGATCTCTTTCAATGCCTCTACAAGAGCTGGGCCCACTGTCCAGTGTCCACTCTCTCCTTGTGCCTGCTCACCCAAAGCTACCAGCATGTGTCCCGCTTGGTTACGCTATTGTAAGTGCTTAATACGTAAAACTCCCTTAGTTTATTGAATGTGTATATATTATTATTATGCAGTGCCGATGTTGAAATCACTTTGGAGCTGCTGACCGAGTTGGACAAACTGGTTCAGTTGATAGAGTCTCCCATATTCGCTCCATTGCGTCTTACGCTTGTTTCCAAAGCGAATAACTGCGCGGATGCACAGTACTTGGCTCATGCCCTGTTTGGCATCCTGATGCTGCTGCCGCAGACGGAAGCATTTGACACGCTTCGGAATCGTTTGCAATGCGTGCCCAACTACTGGGGTCACGATCCTGTGTAAGATATTTTTCATTTACTGAATACTTTCAATGCAACTTTTCTTTAATCCGCAGGGATGAACGCAATTCACTGGAGTACAAAAGTGGCATTGATTTCGATGCCTTGGAACAACATTTCATTAAATTGCAGAAAGCCCACCGCGAGCAGCGTATTGTGCACCGGAAGCGGAGTGTAATAACTCCTGAAAGCAACTAGCCTTCTTTTATGCATACCTTATTTATATAGCCTGTGATTCAGTGTGCAGTCCTTTCGTTCGCATATGTGTGTTTAATAAATTTGAGTCTAATATACTTTAAACTGTCGGCAGTAACCATAAAAACGATTTTCCAAGAAGATGCTGATCGTAAATGTTTGAAAAATGCATAGTCTTAGTTTTCTTCAAAATGCGTCTCGGTGGGAAAAAATAAACTTCTGAATAAATAAGACAATCATATTCTCTTAAGATTACAATTTATTTAAATTTACGAATACCCGTTGGCAGCGTAGTGCAATGATGCTGATACATTTGCAGTAGGAAGATGGTATCGTCTAGGGTCAGTTCAGCTTTTGACAAGGTCTTTATGCGATTTTTCACCTTATTTAGGATCTCGCACTCCGGTGGCGTGAAAGTCTCAACAATCTGAAATGGCAAGGAGCGGCTTATAATGTACTTCTTATCAACCTAAATATTATATACCTCTGCGATATATTCGTCCGTCTCTCCACGTTCCTTCATGGCCTCTACTATGCTGTCCAGCCTTTGTGATTTATCAATTAGGCCCTTGTGTTCATTTTTTTCGAAGTTAGATCGCTCTATTGTGTTATAAAGGGATTTGTAGCTGGCATCGAGCAGCATTCTCACGGTCTGAAATGCATGAATAACATTAGAAATAGAAGAGGAACTTTTCCTCGACCACACTCACATCTTTCTCCCTGACCTGGAAGAGGTAAAATGCTTTAGCCGGGCCATTACTGCCTCCGCCAGGCTTCTTAATAATCTTGACATGAATAAACTGTTCCTGGAACAAATTATACGCCAGCGACTTGGCCTCTTTGGATGGTATCATGGCCTCCTTTTGCAGGTCCTCCTGCTCTATGTATTTCTTGGACCGAATCACTCGGAATATTCGGGCTGCCTTTGAGCCAAATCGCTCCGTGATGACACATTCCACACAAGCAAAGGCTAGCGACTCGAAGGCATGTTCCATATCCACTACGTACACACCTCCACCCATGTCTCCCACTCTTCGAAAGAATCCCAGTGAGTCTTCAGCTAAAAATAAGACATTATTTTAGATGTATTCATCCGTTTTTTTTTCAATTATACTCACTCAATAGGCTTATGTACTGGTCCAAGTACTTCATAAGATCCAGGTTATTCGATTTCCTTTCAATAGCCTGTTTAATTTCCACGAAAGTTATTTGATTGGAGAGTTTCTGCACAAAGAAATATATATGTTATGAATTTTTGAAAAGCACAATGTTTGTCTTGAAACTCACTCTTTCCCACGGATCAGTTGTGTTATACATAATCTTCAATATGAATCGAAAGCACTCTGCAGCATTTTCACCCAGTTTTCGCTCAATTGCATCCACCATGATGGTGTCCCGGAAGTCTTGATGAAAGCGATCGTGGTTCAGGTTCCACACCATGTGTGAGTCCTTGGCCTCCGCCAGAGTGGCTTCTCCTTTTTGTATCTTGGCCAACAACTGAAGATCAATATTGGGATGCCTAAAGAAATCGCACTCGTTGGTCTCGAATTTCGGCACATTCTCATCCTGGTCGTCGCCCACCAGCAGTTCTGGTCTCTTGATGATATAGTGATCGGTGATCATTTCGAGAAAGGTGTTGCGGTAGGACTCCGGACTTTCTGCCTTGTTTTCATTCTCGGCTAGGCATTTTAGCAGAATTCCAGTTGCCGTATCGGATCCAGAATTAATCAACTCCTCCGAAATGGAAGCACCCACATTTCCGTACTTGGTTTGCACCAGGTGAACGTAGCTGAGAAAGTTACCGAGCACATTTTAAAACATGAAACTGCAGAAAAGATATACGATTTTACATACCGCGGATACCTTAGAAGGCAGAGAACATCCTCGCGCCGGAGGGCGTACTCCGCCAGGAAGGGGTTTGCCTTGGAGGCGGTAAAGTCCACCAGTCTGAACTTGACCAGCACCGCCAGCGCGAATGCTACTTCCTTCCTCGACAACTTGGTGGCACTGGTGATCTGTCCCAGGGTCCTCGTGGTGGCCGAAAAGAGGCAGTCGGCCACCGCCTGCACCACCTTGCCGAAGCACTGCTCCAGGATGGCGGAGCTCAGATGGGAGTAGTCGGCTGACATGGTTCCTAAAAATCAATTTTAATAAGCCATTTTAATTGTTAATAACACATTTTACCTGCTGATAGTGCGAATCAAGCGAATGAGCAACCAAAACAAAACAGAACCGCGTTGAAGTCAGCTGGTTTTGAATATTTATCGAATATGCATTTGAATGCTATCGATTTTCAAATTGATCTTTTGTTATTGTAAATATCTTAATAGAATTCTAATTAGAAGCACATTCAAGCAGAATTTCGCTATTAACTAATTGGAAATATATCCTTTTTGAGAATTGACAAAGTATGTAAGTCAATGTGACCGCAAGCGTTTAAAGGAATACCTTAGTAAACAACTGCGTGCACACTGTAAGCAATAACATTGGTGTAAAAGTGTTCTCGTTTGCGTATTTGAATAATCTTAATCTTGGGGTCTTACCAATGGCCACATGTTGCTCCCAGTTGCGTACGACTACGAAATTCTGGGGTGAAGCCCGCGACCAAAATCAGCAATACGCGCGGCCCTTTATTATAAGTTCTATTTCGTTCCCAACTTCCATACCTGTCCACGTCGAATACTAAGATCTTTCAGGTTAGAAATTGCGTTAGATAAATGCGCAGATGTCTATAATCTACGATCTGTTTGGCATTCACAGACTAGCTTAGCTCTTATCATGTCGGATGTGGATTCGGATGGCGAGCAGCCAGGCCGGGAAACGGGCACCAATGCACTGGATGAGTTCCGGGAGAACTGGCAGCGGGAGCTGCAGGAACACACAACAAACACTGGATCCAGGAGCCGTTCCGAGGCTGGTGATCGCCTCACGGCTGCCAATTCCAATCTCAGCGAGGCCGATCTACTGCAGGCCAAGGCGGAGAGCCTCTATCGGACCGCTGTGCAGCTGGAGCAGCGTGGCAAGGTCTACGACGCACTACCCTTCTACAGGAAGGCCACCCAAATCGTTCCGGACATTGAGTTCAAGTTCTACGAGCAGCAGAAGCAAAAGCTCAGCAACGATGTCAGCAAAAAGTACCTGAATCTGGCTAACGATTTGGCAAAGCAACTGGATCTGGGTCAGTCGGATGCTACGCAGAGTGGAGAGGAGATCGTGGACAACCTGTACGAGAAGTTCCAGCACGACTTGCGGCAGGAAAACATTTACAAAGGCAAGATGATAGCGTCCAGCCGTGATGCCAATGTCCTGACCACCGGTCTGCACTTTGCCGACCTGCCGCCCGAGATTGTGATGCGTATCCTGCGCTGGGTGGTTTCCGCCCAGCTGGACATGCGCTCGCTGGAACAGTGCGCTGCTGTCTGCAAAGGTTTCTATGTCTACGCGCGGGATGAGGAGCTCTGGAGGCTAGCTTGTGTCAAGTAAGCCACTCTTTCCAATAACGCCTAAGATTCAATGAACCTATCTTAATTTTGTTTATAGAGTATGGGGCCACAACGTTGGTACCTTAGAGGCCCAGGATTCGGATGTAAGCAACGTCTACCACTCCTGGCGGGACATGTTTGTCCGCCGAGACCGAGTTCTTTTTAACGGCTGCTACATCAGCAAGACTACGTACCTGAGAATGGGCGAGAACAGCTTCCAGGATCAGTTCTACCGTCCTGTGCAACTGGTGGAGTACTATCGCTACATTCGCTTTCTGCCCGATGGCAAGGTGCTGATGATGACGACTGCCGATGAGCCGGCGCAAGGTGTATCCAAACTGAAGCACGTGCACAACGTACGGGCGGAAATACTTCGGGGTCGCTATCGTCTCTTCGGGAGCACAGTCACTCTGGTGCTGCAAAAGTCGCAGCCGCGTGGACTGGTCCACGTGCGACAGAGACGAGGTAGTATCATGCCAGTGGATGAGGACTCCTCACAGTTCCTAATCGAGCTGCGAATCGCAGGCACCACCAAGCGCCGATGCGCCCAGTTGGTTTGGTCACATTACACGCTCGTGCAGAAGCGCAACAAGGTGGACATCAGCTCCGAGTTCGATTTGACCGAGGCCAAATATCCGGCGCTGAGGTTCTCAACTGTGAAGAGCTACCATCTTGATGCCGATGCACCTTTAGCTTAGGTCAATTAGGATTATGATGGATTCCTGCAATTTGGAAATAAAACAATATGTTCTGAAACCCTTTTAGAGGGGGAGTGGAAATAACGAGATATTATTAGCAACTATCCTTTTTGGAGTGTCTAAAAGCTTACAACGTTCTTAACAACTAGAGCATAAAATCTTCCTAGGACAATCGAGAAGCTTAGCTTTATCTCTGCAGTTTGCGTTTAAAATTCGTTGCACCAGTCTGCAACCGTAGCAGCTACAGCGAATGACTCTAATGGCTTTGGGATATGGCCGTGTATGCCACCTTAAGTTTCAGACTGAACCACAATATGTTCGTAGCGCATCAGGTCGGGTGTGTCCCAGCAGCTCTTGAGGCAGGTGAAGACCAGCACGTTGCCAAACTCGATTGGTGCATTGGAACCGTTCACCTGAAACCGCAGCTTGGGAATCAGTGTGGGCAGCAGCTGCACCTCGCAGATGGTCTCTCCCTTGCAATTCTGACACTTGGGCAGAGGTTCCGTCAACGGGGCCACCAACAGCGGAAGCGCATCCCGAGAATATCTGAAGCAGAACAACTTGGGTGAAAGGATAGCTAAGAAGGATAAAGTGCAATGTTTACCTCAACAGCTGGCCCGGATTCTGATGGATGGTAGTAATAAAGTTGTGAAACACCAAGTCGCCATGGGCTGGTAATGCCTTCTCATAGGACTCGTGCTCATCGCTCTGCTCTGCTGATCCAGATGCACCACCGTTTGGTGACTGACCCGCATTCTCGTCTCTCAGCTTGTACTCCTGATACAAATCACGAATGTGGTCTATGGACAAAGCGCCTCCAAAGTTTTCGTACTCCTCCACCTGGGTCTTGCTCTCCACATCGACGGCAATGTAGTAGGACTTTAGCGTTAGGTCCTTGATCTGCGACAACGCACTGGAGGTGTGCTTCAACAAGGCAATCAGGTCGCGTTCCGGCTTCTTAGGCGTGTCGACCAGCACCAGATCCGTTTCGGGGCCCTCGATCTCAGCACCAATGGCCGCTGAGGCGGCACTGGCTCCTGCTCCATCCAAACTGGGAGCGGCGGCAGCTGCACAATTAGCATTTGGATCATCGTCGGCGTTTTGGGGCGAAATCATGTCCATTTGATGAAAGCCAAAGATCAGGTCGTTCTCCAGCGAAGTGCTCTCGTCCTCGTCGTCGTCATCATCGGCGGCAATCTTTACCTGCTCAAGCTTGGCTGGTTCATCCATTTGGATGTCCGACTTGGCATAATGCAGGGCATTCGGTCGCACATTGCCATTTCGTTCGTTCTGCTCGTCGTCCGCGGTAATGTCCATCGCCTCGTCCAATGTCACGGATATGGTCTTGGCCGGTTCGGTAGCTCCACCACTGCTGTCGCCCCAATCGTCCGCTCCACTACACCAGCTGATAGCCTGCAATCCGCTCGACTTTCCCTTCTTTTTAGAGTTCTGCTTCTTAGTGGGCGTTGCCTTCGGCGAGTGCTCACTGATCACCTCGTATTGGTGGTCCAGGTGCTGGGTGCGAACACAACACCAGCTCATTGAATTCTGAGAGCAGGCGGGGCTCATGCATCCAAAAACGTAAAGGCTGCGATGGAATTGGGAGCGATCCAGCGGCGCATACATTTGCACGATCAGCGGACGCACTGCACCGCACAGCGGGCATGACGGAATGGTCACCTCGTGTCTGGGCCAATCCTGTGGGTAAAAATCAATTTCAATTATCCGCTGCCTCGATTGAAGTCGATGCAATCGCCTATCTTACGGGTGTGCCGCCGATTTTGTTGGTGCAACTGTTCAGGAACTGCTCCTGCTTGGCCGTAACCTCCTCATCCTCGTATCCTAGGTACACAGTCGACTTATTCTTGGCCATTTTTCATGGTTTCATCCAAGTTTTTCAAAATTGAATGATTTCTTTTAGGAATGGGCGAAATGAGTGCTCATGGGCAGACAATCGATAGTTGCACATGGTACTATTGATTTTTAAAGGAATCGAATACATCGTAATCGAGTGTGTGCGAATTTCAAAATGTAAAATCTAGGCAGTTCAAAAATAAATCAAATAGTTGAAAAATGATCACCAATAATATTAGCAAAAATATTTATTTTAACTATTTATAATAACTATTGTTTTCTTAAAATTCGTTATATATTTCTTTTAATACTCCAAATTTGTGGTTTACTAGCTTATATTTGCACAATCGCCGCTTAAAATAAATAAACGCACATATACAATACACACATATAAAAACATAGACAACTAGATTACAATTACGTTTTGGGAATGCCAACATTAAAATACGTATATTTAGCAACATTAGCGCGCAACAACACTTATCAGTTATTGTCTAGGAAGACGACGCAGTCGCACGGATTTCAAGCATTCCGAGGAATTTAACAAACGCGGATAAACGGCCCTAGCCCTAGAGTTCTAACGTGAACCTGCATATAATACTCTAGACCCTATGAGTCCCCCGCCGGAATTACTTCTCCAATGCCTCCTGCTCGCGGTGCTGCCTCTTGAAGCCCCACTCTACGAAGACGAAGGCGATGGTGCCAATGGTTCCCATGACCACCAGGATGCCCAGCTGCACGTACAGCCCGAAGTGCGAGGAGTAGAAGAAGCTTATGGCCGCCGCCACCGACTGGGTGAACTTGAACAGGGCAAAGGCTCCCACGGCATTGTTCACATACTCTCCGCCAAGCATCGAGTAGATCTGAGTGTTGAAACAGGCATCGCCCAGGCCCAAAAGGAAGGCACACACCAGGGCGATGCTGGCTCGGGGCGGGTCCAGATAGGATATATCGGTGGTATCTTTAAACGGTGCACTGTTCGGCAGGTTGATGAACGTCATGAAGAAGGCTGCCATGTGCATCACATAGCCGGCAATCACGATGGGATCGCGTCCGTATCTCGTCGTCTTGTTGCCCAGTATGCCGAAGAGTCCTCCTCCGAAGACCTCGCCGGCTCCAATGCATATGCCTACCAGGCCAACGATCTCCTTCGGTGTTTCGGCTATTTTCGTGGTGAATCCAATCGCTGATCCAAAAACTCCGCTAAAGAATGACAGTTCAAGGCCTAGAAAGATAAGTTTAAGCACTTAGTATCTCTGATTCCATTCCATTTTGCACACAATCCAACCCAACCTGTGTAAAAGAAGGCCAGACTGAGGAGCAGCATCTTTTTGGTAAGGAACAATTGTCCTGCGGACTTCAATGCGTATATGGCCTGTCCACAGCCCGTGTGCTTCTGCTCCAGCTCGTTGTCGTGCTCGGCATTGTCGGCCATGAATCTCAGCGCGGCCAGGAACACGATGCCCAGCACAGCAATCACCGTTTTTTTTTTTTTTTTTTTAATTTTTTTTTATTATTTATTGAATCTTCCCTTTGTGTTAAGAGACTAACAATAAGTGTTCAAATCTTAATCTAACTTAATTAACTTTCACTTAGTGATAGTTTTTTTTTTTTTTTTTTTTTTTTTTTTTTCATTAATGCCCTAATAAGTTTATTGCTGGGCTGGGAGGTCGTTGCGGTGCAGCCGGCTTTGACTGCATACTCGGATTAGTTTTCTTGCGAGGGGATTTGTATGGGTGGTCAGCTTTTCGTTATACTTCGTTTTTTTCTCAGCTATTACTTCGATTACTAATTTGATTTTTAGGTCTCTGTGTATGTTTTCGTTTCGAAGGTACCACGGCGCTCCAGTGATAATTCTCAGAATTCTTGTCTGTGCTCGCTGAATAATGTCTATGTTACTTCTGGATGCGTTGCCCCACAGCTCGGAGCCATAAGTCCAGATAGGTTTTAAGACGGAGTTGTATAGAAGAGCTTTGAACTCCAGACTAAGTGGAGAGCGAGCATTTATGAGCCAGTGGAGGTTCCTTGCTTTAAGTTTAAGATGTTTCGATTTGGCTTCTATATGTTTGCGCCAAGTGAGCCGCCTGTCCAGATGAACTCCCAGATATGTTACCTCGTCGGCTTGTGGAATGCATATGTTATTCAAGACCAGTGGTGGGCATGTTTGTTTGTTTAAGGTAAAGGTAACCTGCTTGCATTTTTGAACATTTATTGAAATTCTCCAGTCGGCAAGCCATCGTTCTACAGATGTTAAGTGTCGGGATAGGAGTGCCGTGGCTTTTATTGGGCATTTCGAGCGACTGAGTATCGCGGTATCATCAGCGAACGTGGAGGTTGTTAGATTGTAGTCTATGGGGAAATCCGCCGTATACAGGGTGTATAAGATTGGACCCAGTACACTGCCTTGCGGCACTCCAGCTTCGATTGCGCAATCGCGTGAAGTGCTTGTATCGCATCTTATTGCAAACACTCTGTTATATAGGTATGACTTCAGTAGCTTATGTGTGTTTTGGGGCAACAGCTTGATTATTTTAAACAAAAGTCCATCGAGCCACACTCTGTCAAATGCCTGCGCGACGTCTAGAAAAATGGCTGTGCAGTATTCTCGATGTTCAAAAGCAGTACGAATTTCTGACGTGATTCGGTTGACCTGTTCGATGGTTCCATGTTTTTCTCTAAAGCCAAATTGATGTGTTGGAAGTGTGTTGTTTATTCTAAGATGAGGGCTAATCCGAAGGAGTAGCATTTTTTCAAACAGCTTTGAAAGACATGTTAATAAGCTTATCGGTCTATATGATGATGGCTGCGTTTTATCTTTTCCTGGCTTTGGAATCATTACTATGGTCGACTTTTTCCATTTTTGAGGGAAGTATCCAAGCTTGGCGATTGCGTTGAACAACAGGCAGATGTGAAGAATAGCACACTTTGGGAGTTCGATGAGCATTCTTGGAGTTATTAGGTCGTAGCCAGGCGATTTTCTTGGGTTCAGTTGCTCTTTGATAACCTTTGCTAGTTCACATGGTCGGAATTCAAAGGGTTCTTGAGGATCTAGATTGGCTGCTATTAAAGGAGGGAGAATAAATGTGTTGGTAGAGGGATTTGGTCGGAATACATTTTGTAAATGGTCAGCGAAAGCACTGGCTCTTTCTTCATCACTTCGAAACCAAGTGCCAGAGGGACTTCGGAGTGGCATAATTGGCGCTATTGGAGTCTTTAGGTTTCTGTGAGCTCTCCAAAGAGGGTACTTAGTGCTGGTGGGAGAGAGTTGCTCGATATATGAACGTTGGCTGTTTTTTTCCTCTTGTTTGAGAGCATTGGTAAGCCTGCGTGTGGCTATCTTAAGCATGTGCTTAGTAATTGGTGATCTATTAGACTGCCAATCCCTTCGTAGGCGTCGTTTATCTAATACCAGCCGCTCGATTTCGCGATTAGTTTTGATGTAGTTTGGTTTTGCATACGTCACTGGCGGGGTTGAAGCCTTTGCAGCCGAGACTAAAATGTTTTCAAGAGTTTCCGTTGACTTGTCTATATCCTCCTTTGAAGATAATGCCGTCGTTAGTTCTATGTGTGAACAGACATACTTTTGATACCTTGGCCAGTTTGTTCTAAAATTTGTGAGTCTATACGGTGGGTCGACGATGTGGGGGCGAGTTAGCATATTTAGAAAAACAGGTGAGTGATCTGATGATAAATCTGCTAGTGCTTCGGCGGTGACCATGTTGCGGGGGACATGTTTAGTAATTGCAAAATCGATCAGGTCTGGGATTTTTCTTGGGTCTGCTGGCCAGTATGTAGGCTTACCCGGGGATACATAGTCTAGCTTGTTTTCTGGCTTCGTAAGCGCATTGTACAATTGCTTACCCTTTGGCGACACAAGTCGAGATCCCCAATGGGTGTGCTTGGCGTTATAGTCACCCGCTGCGATGAACCTGTCACCTAGTGTGTTAAAGAATTCCATGAATTGATCCTCAGAGATTGGAAAGCGCGGTGGGCAGTAGACTGCGGCTAGAGTCGTTGAACCATTGTTGAGTTGTAAGGCTATGGACGTAGATTGTAAGTAGTTTTTGTCAAAATTGTTTAAGTGGTGGTGTTTTATGCGATTTCTGATGAGTATTCCAGTGCCTCCATGAGCTTTACCATCTGGATGATTTGTACCATAGAACAAGTATCCTGGTATATGAAAATTGTTTTTATTTGTGAGGTGCGTTTCTGATAGTAGCATTACGTCGATGTTTTTTTCGTAAATGAACTGTGTGAGCTCTTGTGTATGCCGTGAAACGCCATTTGCGTTCCACAGAGATATCCGTAGGGAAGCCATTATGGGGATTTTGAAGATACAAGAAGTTGAATCAGGATATTTTGGTTTTTCATGAGCTCTTGCAAAGTATTTTGCATGAACGTCATGAAGTCTTTCATGCTTTGCTGTAGGGATAGCATCATAGCTTCGATGCCACTTTGTTGTGTTTGTTGGATGTTTGTCGGTGTATGTTCGGAATGAGCAGTTCTTGTCGGTGGGGCGGGCACTTCTAGTCCGGATTTTAGGGCGCTAGCGAAGGAAATTGTTGGAGTAGTGTTTGGGACAGTTAGGGGTGGTTGAAGAATCGGTTGCGGTGAGTAGAAATTGACTTTGTTGTATGTATGTGCTGTGGCAATACGTTTGTTTAGGCGGCTCTTCAATTCTTTGTACACCACACAGCCTCTGTAGTTTGCAGTATGTTTTTCCCCGCAGTTACTGCATTTCTTCACAGACTTATCGTCCTTGTTTTTGGGGCAGTTTGCGGTAGTATGAGGTTCGCTACAGACAACACATACGGACTTAAGGGTGCAGTATGCCTTGGTGTGGCCGTATTCTTGGCAATTAGTACATTGAACTGGATTGATACGTTTGTGCGGCTCCTCCACGGTGATCCTCCGATGTAGCAAGTACTGTAAATTGTATATTGGGTGCACTTCGTTTTTCTTTAGTGCCTGGAGCTCTGGTTCGAGTTCTATTTTGAATAGTGGCTGCGGAACTTTGTCTTTGTTTAAAATATTAATAACTGTCTTTGCAGAAAAGTTTTTGGCCTTCAGAGCCTCAATTATCTCAGCTGGTGTCACTGTTGCTTCAATGCCCTTAAGTACTACCTGTAGCCCTTTGCAACTTTTTAATTGGTATGTGTAGTAGTTTTTACCAGCATCATTTAGGTATTTAGTCACTATACGGTGGTCTGCTTCTGTTTGGATCTGTAGTTTTATTTCATGAATATTTCCTTTTTTAAGTGGGATAATGTGGAACTTGCTGTCACCAATCAAAGCAACGAGTTTATTTACAAGTGCATTTGTACTTTGTTCTCGTATGAAAATTGGTGGAGGCCTGGTCTTTTTTGGCTCCCCTACCGTTTTTTCGTTGGGTTGTTCGGTCGCAGAATCAGCCAAGATAGCATATCGGTTTGAATTATTTACTGCAGAGTTTTCATTGCCGTTGTTGGTTCGATTGATTTTGGGTTGATTACCTGCCTTATTGTTTTGAGGGCTGAGCTTTCTCTTGATTTGGATGTAGCGATCCATGCCAGTCTGCACAGTCGAAATCGACTTCTGCTTTTGTTTTGATTCTTCTTTACGTGCATTATTGTTGTTGCAAACGGTCAGTGCTGCTGAATTATTTACAGCTGGCACAGCGATAATTAGTTGGGCCGCTGACGAAGTTGATGTTGTGGCAGTTGCCAGTGAGGTCACTGCACTCGTTATTGCAGTGTTACAGTTACCCGGGACGGTCGTTTGGCGCTGCGAGAGGAGCGGGGTAGGAGAGGCGGTCTCTTCGCTCCACGACTTGTGAGCCGAAGCAGGCAGAGAGGGAGAGCAAGAACGCGGTCTGTCGTTCGCTGAGGGCAAAAGTTTCGAGTTAGTTGAAAGTGAGGGTGCTCGATCACCGATTTGCGGTGAGACGAAAGAAAAGTATGCATTGTTGCGTTGTAAAGAGCGCCGGCGCTCGTCTTGTTCACATTGTCGCTGAGAACGTATGTCGTTTTGATTCATTGTTCTAAGTCCACATATAACAATTACCAGAACAATATGGAATAATTATTTATTTTAGTAAATAATTACTATAGTCAATAATTGTTAGTTGTGCAAACTGCACTTTACACTTTGTGTTTAACTTTCACTATACTGTTGTAGTTTTTAGAACTTGCTATTCGTAGCTTGAAAGAAACACGTCTCCACCCGAAGACTGTGGAATGTCTACTGCAATCACCGTGAGCACGCCGATGACCAGATTCCGTGTCTCCTTGTCGATGCGGGTCTTGTCCTGGAACTGATAGTACACGAACAGATTGCCAATGAACATGCTGCACTGCAGCAGGGCCCAGAAGACGCCAGAGTTACGCGAAATCGTCGAAGATTCACTGCAGCGTGCCAGATACGTTCCCTGTCCCGTCCAGGTGATCGAGGCACCCAATCCCAGCACTGCGCTGCCCACGTACAGCAACACCGTCGACGGGAACATGAACGTGATCATGAAGGCCCTGCAAAGGGTTTCGAATATTTTAGGTAACAAAATGTATGAGCCGGAGGGTTGGGGGCTATATACTCACGTATAGGTCAGTGCTCCCACGACCATGGCCACTCGTGGTCCGGTGAACGAAATGAACGAGGGTGCCAACCAGTTGGACAGCGAGAAGAACAGGTAAATGATGGCCAGGCTGGTGTAGCCCTCACCCTTGAAGGTATCATCTTCCTGGGAAATGCTATCCAGTATGGTTTTCTACAGATTGAGATATCGGAACGAAAGGTGAAGCGATTAGCATTTTGGTAACGTGCCGGACACATTTTTTGACGATTGCATGCCAATGAACCGACGGCCGACGCATTTGTTTAATGTTTCTCTTTAAATGTTATACGATAAACGTGTTCTCGGCTCAAGTACGCATCATACAGGTATTTCCTGTCCGGATACGTTTTGGAGGCACAATCTCCTTAAAATAAAACCCCAACCAAAGCAGATCGAACTGATATACAACTAAGTGAATTGTTATCTGCTTTTTTTATTTTTCGGATTAAATATCAAGCATAATATATTTATAGGTTTGGGTTCTGTTAATCATACATCTATCTCTAAACAATCTAGTTATGAAATCTATCTTTAAGATATCTTATGCTAATGACACTTCCTGAAGTTCAGTGATCAAAGAAAGTTTGATATTGAAATTGAAACAGTTTCCTATATTAAAAACTTAATACTTCATATATCTCATACTCTTTGGTGCTTTGAAAAAACAACTGCAGCTATTGAAAAAAAATGAATATGTATCGACTTGGATCTGCAACCAGATTCAGGGTTAACTTTACAATTCTTGTGAATGTCAATGGAAAATTCCAAGCTGCATTTGCGAAACATGTTTGCGTTCGAGTCGAAAAATTTTCCATTCCAAAGGACGCATCTCGGCAAACGTCAAGTGATATCGTTATCTGAGCGAAAAATTCTGATTCTGACTCTGACACGATTTCGAATTCGATTTCCATTTGCATCAATTAAGTGGCGCTGCAAATCTGGTCCGGTCCTCGTGCCCATTTTGAAGTCCAACTCGAGAGGTGGCACTGATAATGCTTTTAAAGTGGCCCATTGAAATATAGCCATTAATGAGCAAGTGAAAGTCGAGAAATTAAGTGTCTGCAGTCGAGAAGCGGAACTGAATTGCCAGTTAAAACGTTCTGTAACCCTGGGAGTTCAGGAAGTGTTTAATAAATCTTTCTATGGAAAGTGGTTAAGTCTGTTTGGTATTTCGAATGAACGAAAAAAACTAACTAATGTTTATGGCAGTGTTGTAGGGTAGCATAAAAAGCAAAGTGTTATAAGCGATCGTAAGGCGGTGTTTCAAGTGCAGTTATTCCTTATCAGCACCATATAGCTCAATGAAAATTTGTTGATGATTATCAAATCGACGGACATAAAACCGAGAATTGGGTCAAGTTTTGAGCAAACATGGCCCAAAAGAAAGTCGAAGTGCAATAAAGAAAGCACGATGCGTACGCGGAATTGCAGGAGAATGCGCTGAATAACTTATTCAAGTCGATCGTCACATTGCTTTGTTTATTTATTACGCAAAAAAAAAAAAAAAAACTGGCACAACGACTCGAGAAAAACTTTAAAAATGTGAAACGAGTTTTGTTTGGAATTTCTATGCAAAGGGTATATCGATGTTTGCTTGAAGCTTGCACTCGTACCTAATTTCATTATATACTTAAACAAAATTGCCACATTTATTTAAGATTTTGTTTTATTATTGTAATATTTAGGTAGGCAAAATATAAAATGTATTCAGTACATTTTTGGCTTTGTTCTGAAGTGAACTCAGCTTTATAAAATAGTTTCTTTGACTTGCATTGGATTGTATAGAATATAGACCTTATTCCTCTTCTGCTCTGTTTCATCCTTTAGCCACCGAATTCCATCATATATATCTCGTGTAAAATCTCTGGAAGAGTTTATCCTTTCATTTGGCAAACTTAATGTTGAGGGCGCGGCAGTATTCCTCGATTTCTTCAAGTGTCTTGTGGCCGGTATCGTACGGACTAAAGTTAATCCCCTCATCGGCGGCATGCGGCAGGACACTCAGTTTCTGACCTCGGGTGATGGTGAACTCGGCTGCGTCAAAGAGCTTCCGTTTCATTTCGAAGGACATGCTACCCGGTTCCAACGAATCCGTAGACGATTGATCTTCGTCGCTCACCACTTCAGATAATGTTATGGATTTCAATCTTTCGATCAACGTCGATTGATTAATTCTCTTCGCGGCCGTGGGCATCGGCGTATCCGATCCCTTGGTCTTCAGGAATCCATAGGTGCGAGCATCCACCTTCTGTATATCGCGTTTAACATTGAAATTGATGCCTTTCATGGAGTATCGAGACATTTTGTTGGCTAAGTTGTGCTTTTATATACATATATAAATATATAGAATATATCAAATTCGAAAATAGCTTTGATGATATATTTTTCAGGACTTTCTAGGTCGATTTCAAATACGTATCAACTGAAAGACAACAGAAATACAGACGGCATATTTTCAAATTGGAAATCATAGCATTGCTAAGTGTTTGCTTGCATCATCTGACTTTTGAAAATGTTACAACATTATTGGGTAAATTCCCGAGTTTTACCTTTATAGGGTATTCAGTGTTGGTGGTCTCACTAAGCTAGACTTGATTTTCCGCTCTTTTGGCCAGACATTGCTGCACCCGAACGCCGGTGGAGAAGGTGGCATTTTTAGTCAGGCGGGGATCGGGTGGCTCCGTTTGGGCCAGTGAGCGGTGGTGGGCTCGTCGGCGCACACCCACTTTTCGGCTTGTTGTTGTGCAACCGGCTGTTGTTGGCTATGCTTTTTGTCTGGGCGCAGGCGCTCCGCCCGCTGCCCCCCGTCGCCATCCCGGCTTCTTGGCCACACTGATGTGTGCATACAGTACACATGTTGGTCAACCTGGCTTACTTTATTGCTGACGTGGCCTTGAGCCTGACGACCAACATACTGCTGTGTGTGGGCCTGTGCGGCGGCAGCGAACTTGTAATTGCAATTGCAATGACATTGAAAGACGCTTTGCGTCGGGCATTCGGATTCGATTGCGCAATCAGGTGGAAAGCGGATTTGTGAAAGTGTTCTGCTGGCCGGATGGCCTGCTGGCCACTCCAACTATTGCACCATATGAGCCAAGGACTTCTCGCTTGAAAATTGCTCTCTAATAGACACGGAATACGGGCCACACGCTGGCCGATCGATCGATCGATTGTTGGTCTATAAGTTTGGCTTACTGCACTCGAAGAAAATATAGCTTCGTTGCTTGAGTTCCGGATAGTAATCAGTTTAAGAATGTATTATAAAGCCAGCTTTAAGTTTCTTAAAATCAATTGTTTTTTGACCATTTTTATTTCAAGTTAAGCTTATTTTTTATATGTTTATATAAATGGCTTAGCTCTATCCTAAGTCCACTTATTTGTACTGTGTAGCTATAAGTTTAGCTAACTACGCCAATGCACGCCCTGATTGGAATTTACTTTTGCTTTTTTTTCTGCTGCTGCCGTAGTAAATTGTTTATAAAGCGAAATACCAACTGGAGGGCAGGCAGGCGCACAAAGACAAAAAAAAAGGTTAAAAATAAAGTAGACAGAGGAAAAGCAAAATATAACTTTAGGTTGAAATTACAACTATTCATTCAGTTTTGCATCAGTTTTTTGTGGCACCTATCTATCAGAATTGATAGTGCATTGAACCATAACGAAATGCTTAAAAAACGAGCTGTTTGCAAACAACATAATTATAAAGAGCGTTTTGGTGGCCAGTTTGGAGTTCGAGTTTCGCACAAAACCAAAAAAATCAGACAAAAAAAAACCGAATTTAATGCGTAAAAGAATACTTTTCGCATACCCGACAATCCAGTTGGTTATTGAATCCCCAACTCACGATCTGTGTTGGCATTTCATATATGCATATAGTATAGAAATGTAGGTACATAAGGCTGTTTTCTGGTTTTGTTTTCATTTGCCTGCTGTGTGGCCTTGATCTTACGGCTTTTATTACTGACAATAAATAACCATCGAAAATGCCGTTATAATGCAAGCAGTCAATGAACGCGTCCATGAGCTTATCTATGTATGCGCATTATTAGCAATAAGTGTAATCCGCTGTGTTTATTTGCAAATATTAATTAGGTAATCATTGTCACTTCGATTAGAGCGACGCATTGGAGTATGACCCCCTTAAAATCCGCCTATGAATGGGATCCCTATCAGCTCAGAACTAATATTAGCTTAAATAGAGCGGATTGCTATTATCATTAATGATTTATACTTCTTTGTTAGATCTATATTTTTGTTTGGAAATTCATCACTGAAATGACCATTCCGTCATAATATAAAATGTTCCTTAACATTTTTATACATTTAATTTCCATATTTAAGTTATGACAATCATAACGTGCTAGCTTTAAATCAGTTTGAACCCACGGGTTGTGGGAAAACAAGTGTAAGAAAGTTACAATAGACCTATTCCCTTATTGGGGTCAACTTTTCTGGCTTCACGACTCCATAACGAACGATTGGTTCTCAATGTTTAATGGTTTTCCATTGTTCCACAAATATACATAAAATAGGATGAAGGTGTGAGTGGCGGAGAAATAATTTGAGGGGAGTTATAAATGCCTAATTCAATTCGCCTATTGGGGTCAACTTTTCCGGACTTGTACTACACACATTACTAACGATAACTGCTCTGCGACGAATGATGCGTTTACAAGTGCGGCGAGCACTTCTTATCAATTTAATTTTACACAGCGCACAATGGCCGCCGAATGAGACTGGTGACCTTTGGAGCAGGCAGTACATTAAATCGTTATTGTAATAAGCAACTCCTTGCCACTTTACACCGCCACAAATCAGGGGGTAATTTTCGGGCGAACAAATGGGGCGGCAATGAATGTGATGGCGGCAATGTTATAACATCCTGTGACGCGGGTTGAAGTGGGCGTAGTTGGGCGCACTTGTGGGCGGCAAGGGCACTGCGATGTCTATTGGCAAGGACAAGGACGAAGGTCCAATGGCAAGGATGTCAACAACAACGCCCACGCATACACACAAGCGTGGGAACACACACAGAGAGATAAAGAGAGATAGAGAGAGAGAGAGAGAGAGACGGATGGACTGAGAGCGGATAGAGCAATGACTTACCTCGATGTTACACATGGTCTGGAATGCCGTAAAGACGAACATAAAGCCAAAGCCCAGGATGAGTATCATCAGGAATTTGAAATCCATCCTGCTGTTGCGCTATATCTTTTCCAATCACAATAGAACCGAACTCAATTAACTTGCCGCGCACTTTTGCATTTGCGTTTGCATTTGCCGACGTAACCAGAGAGGGGGAAGGAGGAGATCGGTGGCGCGAACTGCAACTCTCAGTAGGCAGATGCAACTGAACGTCTCAGTTCGGCACTTATCGCAAACACAATTAAACAAAATGCAAATGCTTAAATAACGATTTACACATATAAATAAAAATACGCAAAAACACAAAACTAAATACTGAGCAAAAGGTAAATGCAATCTTTACGCGCCGAGGACCGACAGTTGAATGGAAAAAGACTTCCAGAGGCAGCGCGATAATAACAGATTTCCAAGAACCGAAGTCGTGCGAATTTTGTATACCCTAACACACGAAATCTATATTCTGAACCGATTAATTTATTACCATGTTTCAGCTACCTATTGACGATTAATATTAATTAATTAATACTATTAATTAATAACTTCCAGCAAATTATATTTTAGGTACCTAAAATCAATGGACTCTCATTGTATTAGAACATAAAGAGAGGGAGAGAAAAGAAATGTGTATGTTCACGCGAACCGACTATCGATATATCGATGCCTGCGCGGGTATTCGATTAGTTTTATTAAATTGAAAATTATTTATAAAAATCATAATTAGGTGCGCTCTGGCACTCTTCTAAAACATCGGATGGCTGGGTTGTTTGAATATCCAAATTATTTTCAAATGTTTCCTGAACTTCTGAATTCTCCACTACTCTATTGTTTTCTTGATACTCAGTAACTTGTTGGATTTTCACGTTATTTGATTCTTTTGCTGTGGCTTGGGAAGTTGGAGCTGAATCGTGCGCCACGGATTGACTCATTGTGGATTGCAGGCATAATGTACTGCCGCATAGTCCAACCACGGAGGCATCCTCCGCATCCGATTCTCCTCCAGAGGTATGGTAAGCTGGCCTAACGTTCAAGCCGATGGGCGCAGCGCGACAACTTGTGCCACTAATTGAAGGCTTAGATCCTCCCTCCTCCTCCTCCTCCTCCACATTTCCTTCTACATCCATCGCCGAGGTGTTGCTACTATTTCCGGTCGGGGTCTCAGGATCATTCGCTTTTTGATCCAATCTTAATGGTGCATCGGGTTTGGTATAGGACCATCCCGGTGATCCGAATAGTATTTGCACGTTATTGCCTAGTGCCAAATGACTTTGTGAACATCTTAGGTCGATAACCGAAGATTCAGTACTGGTGGTCGCCATTTCTGTTTCTTTAAACTTCTGGGCTCGAGATTGTTGTGAGTTGGGGTTTCGTTTCTGCTTGAGAACGCGCTTTGTGTTGGTGCGCATCCGCTTGCGCATCCTGGTTATCTCAGATCCAGACAGAGAGTCCTCAGTCAAGATCTTGCTGACCGATTTCCAAGGGTCCAAGCGCCCGATAGGGCGCTTTCGACGCTGCAAATTGAACATTATTGTTAGCTTTTTATTTAGAATTTATTAAGAATATCCCTTTGGATTGCATTGATCATACCGCATCCTGGCCAGTTCGTCGCATTGGTGTACCAGGATTGCCCGGCGGATGTGGAATGGGATTGGGCATTCCCAACCGGGCAAACACAATGGAGCTAAGCGCATACTTAGACACTCCCAGACGCCGCACTATGCCCAGCATGGTCAAGTTGGCCAGCGACTGCTTTATGGCCTCATCTATATGCTCGACCGGAACGCAGTTCCGCATTTGGAACTTCACCTGGTCGACGATGTCATTGGTGGAGACAAAATCGGTCCGTGAAGATTGAAGAATGCTAATCGCCTTGAAAACGTTACGGTTCACCTTTTTGGGTACTCTAAATTCGTCCATTTGAAGACCAATACAATAATTTTGTTTAGGCATGTGTGTTTTGTGTGCTCCGGAGCGTGTGCGTGTTTCACTTTTGGGGTTTGGGAATCAACTGAAGGGAAAGTGTTGTGGCGAGCATTGACATTTTCAGTTTAGGGAAAAGTCTACTGGGATGTTTTGTTTCCCAGAGGCGTTTTCCCATTTTATTTAATAACATTTAAAGAAATATCATATGTATAGGTGAAAGTGTCTTTTAGTGTTCTAACATCGATCGTTTATTATATAGTTTATATATATTAGTTCCTTGATAATTCTTGTTGTTTTTGGCTTACGCTAAATACTAAAATCTTTCATTTGCAGGTATTTCTTTTTCTTTGAAGCGGAAAGTTTTCCTCCATTTGTATAATTTTTTTGTTTTTTTTTTTTTGATTTTTAACTGAAAATTTCTCTCAAATTACAAAGTGATTTCGAGATAACAGTGAATGGAAAGCTCCAATTGCCGTCTATTGTACATAAATATCCAGGTATTAAGCAATTATATGCGTGTATAAATACAAAGTTAGTTTTGCGTCTCCCCATTAAAAAGAGAGCGAAATAAAAACATTTCCGGAGCTGGTTTAACACAGACGGTATAAAGTTTTTCGAGATACAACAAACAGTTATCATCAACGCTTTATCTTAGAATTAATTAAATGGGCTTCTGCTCTGTTAGGAAATATGTTCCGCGGACATTTGCAAAATGGAAAATTATGTTTCTTTGCTTTACTTGAATTTGATTGATTTTCTGCTAAACCCTCCCATGATTGGCCCTACGCTCAACCTGCCTATTCGCTCTTTTTATGTGTAATGACAGCATCTTCAATCTCCTCCTTGGGCTGGTCCACATCGCCCCATCCCCACGTGGCGTGAGTGCCGTCACCGGTACGCTTCACACGCTTCTTTATGATATCAGTGGACACCGTCTTGAGGTCGTAGGCCCAGCCGATCTTGGCGAAGAAATCGATGAAGGCGGTAGTAAAGTTTAGCGAGTATTTGCCAAACTCGGCCGTCTTGTAGTCCCAGGGGAAGACGTGGTGGTAGTTATGCCATCCCTCTCCGAAGGCCAAGATAGCCACCGAGATGTTCTCCGAAGGATTGATAAATCTAAAAAGATCAAATCTTTGTAAGTACACATACACACGTTGTTGAAGCTCGGAGCACTTACTTGTCGTAGGGACGGCCACCAAACTTGTGGGCAGCACTGTTCACCAGCCAGGTTACGTTCAGGATGAAACACCAGCGGAACATGGTGGCCACAAACCAGGCGTTCATGAAGGATTCACCCCAGGCGTACATGGGCACCACGGTCGGGAGGATGAAGCAAGCAATCGGCATCAAAATCATGTAGTATCTGGACAATAGAATAAACACATTAGAATTTGCACCGACTGAAACGAATTAAGTTTACTTACTTCTTCTGGAACATGAGAATAGGATCGGCGCGCAGATCGGATAGATCGACACCCTTGCCCTTGGCTTTCACCTCCGGGTGCTTCTTGCACAGCAGCCAGCCGACGTGCGAGAAGAAGAAACCACGCGTGGCATTGTGGGGATCGGCATCAGTCTCCGAGTATTTGTGGTGGACGCGATGGTCACGGGCCCAATGGTAGGCGGCATCCTGGAAGGCGATCGTGTTGAAGATGACCAGGATCACTCGCAGGGGCCACTTGGCCTTGTAGGAGCGATGCGCCCACAGACGATGGGCACCGGCGGTAATGCCCAGGCCAGAAACGACGTATAGGAAATAAGCTGAAAAAAGAAATCAGTTGGTTAGCTTACGTTGTCCCAAAAATTATAGCTTAATTAAGTTTAAAGTATGCATTACTAGTAGCATTACTTAATAGTTTAAATTAATTAACATAGATCCTTGGTGACTTGACAAACATTTTGATAATGCTTACCAGTTCGATCGCAAAGGTGATCGTTTTAATATAGGGTAATTTGATTTACGACAAAAATAAGCACCTGCACATTAAGGTAATCGCATATATGGAAAGCACGATCAGCCGTCTGTGCCATGTTTAGTCTGGACTTCCACAATAACAACTTTGTGAAGGTTATCAGGGCGCAAGCCTTAGATAACCCCTATATGTTCGAGGGTTCGGCACGCGACAGGAAGATGGCAATGGTTGCCATGGTTGTCTGTGCCTTACCAAAAATATAAAATTTTCCATAATGTTTGCTTTTACGTTTTAAATATATTTTCGAAACGCTGAATATTGAGATATCATCTCAGTATCGCAGTGTGTGTTTTATGAATTTTTCAAGAAAGACATTGTCATTAAAACTTTACTTTGAAGAGTGTGATTCTAGCAAATTGAGTAATTATTTCCTTAATTGTCATGACCTTGACTTCTTGCCATTAAGTAATAGTTAGAAATATTTCGTTACATGAACCAAAGTGCATTTTGGATAGCCCAAGCAGATCTGACATTATGACCATTTTACTTGATAGCAGTTTACTGATCTTTGGGCACCAAACTACAAACTACATATTTAACCTTCTATTGGAATGCAGAGTGTGGATACTAGAGATCTTTATGTGATTCTACTTCTATTCTAATGAATTATTGACTCACCTAAGATGCAGGTCTGCCACTTGGCCGAGGCGACCATAAGGTAGGCTCCGTAGAGGGCAGCCAGATGGAGGTAACCGAAGGCGATGATGTTGCGCCAGACGAGCTTCAGGCGGCGCTTCTCGGCCTTCTTCAACACGGTGATGTCCTTGACAAGACCACCGTCGGTGGTCTCCACATCGCACTCGAAGAGCACTCCGGTGGAGTCCTCCTGCAGCTTGGTGGGGCTCTGACCCGCGTCGGCGGCGGCACTAGCTGCTGCGATCAGCGAGTCCGAGATGGACTGGGCACCGGCTTGGGCGTTGGGCGGCATCTTGCATCAACTGGTGTGCGAGTAAAGAAGATAAAGCCAACAAATTAGTAACGACATAAACCAAAGAGCAATTAGTGTGTGTGCCAACTTGGTGGTGGCTTGGGCAATTAGCCAGGTGAGCCGAATGACTGAACTTGACACGCTTTGGCTAGGTGACTCCGAGCGGCTCTTTATGGCCAGACCCCGAGGTGTCCAGTCGAGCTGAGTTGAGTACCCTTTGATATTGTGTACACATGTATATTCTTGCCTAATACGAATTTCTGTTGCTTTAATCGGTTAATGGCTAATGGGAGAAAAAATCAATAAACGCTGCTTGCGCGTCCTTGTGTCAGGATTCGCATGGCATGCATAATGTAAAAAGCCGGTGTGGGAACAAGCACCAGGTGGATTTCCGAATGTGGAACATGTGTTTTGTGGGTCACTGGGAACTTGAGCAGATGGAAACCTTGGCTCAAGGTTACGAATGAAGCCAGGAACGCTGTGACACGTTTCGTGGAAAATTCCTTCTTCAATCAACTTTAGCATGCTTTGTTATACACACACTCACACACACACACACACACTCCCACGCCATAGAAAGTGTTAAATTAACAAGAATTGCAAACTGTTCAGCAAAAGTGAACAGCCGCAAGTTCGATGGAATTGCACTTGAGACCACTATTTATTGTTTTACCTGGATTACACCAAAAAAAAGGTGTTTTATACGACACAGCTACAAATTAACAAGCCGTTTTGGTTAACTTGGGTTTTAAAACTGATGTGCAAAAATTGCCGACGACGAAGAACCTGCAGCATTTCACGAAAAGCTCGCTCGTGAGCTTTACATTAGTTAAAGCTTTTGCAGGTGTGTGCGTGCGCGCGCCAATACATACATATGTGTGGTGTGTGTGCGTATTCTCATTAGCAGATTAGATGTGGTAGATGTTGGCCAAATGGGCGGTTTTATTTGCCCATTGCTGAGGTCAGGGTTAGATTTCATATGTCTAGACTCTAGACGGGGGGACTTTGGCCGCATGTAATCGAAGTCGCCTTAACAACCCGACGTGTTTGATATATTTTAAAAGTATCTGTCCGAATCTCTATTCAATCGCATGTGAATCACCTGCTAATTGCGGTTTTATCAGACGAGCGGTTATTACAAAAGTGGACAGTTGCGTACTTCGAACGCAGGATGGGGCCATTAGCCAGTTTAACACGTGAACCTATGGTCAAGCAAGAGCTTACAAATCATACGATGCTTACGCGAAATGAACACGAGAAAGGTGATTAGAAGAATGTCGGCCAGTGGCGCCAGCAACGGGGGTTCTTATGAAGGACTCCATACAATACTATGTAACTCATTGATCAACATCACTTTTTGAATTATTTTTATTTCGTATACTCGTTTACTTTAAGGAAACCCCGTAAAAAATACACATTTTATTTTTTACACATTTGTATGTTGTGCCTCAGGAGCCCTTCTTCAAAATAGTCCTACATACGCCTCTGATTTTTAAAAGATTAGGTGGCAAGAAGAAGAATTTCGCATTCACACACATGTATGTGTAATGCAAGAACAGCAGATCACCCGCAAAAGCTTTTAACATGGCGAAAGAAGAAAGGGCCACAGACAGTGAGAGAGGGAGAGAGAAAAAGCTAATGCCGCCAGCATGTCAACAAAACAGCCGACTGCTTTTGAGCCACGAGAGCGAAAACCGGTAAAAACCGACCACAGGCCACCAAAAGACAGCAAACATTCGAATACAAAGTCAGCAAACATTGCCCATTTATCAGAGGCACGCATTGAACTTGAAATTTGCCGCTGCTTTTGCCAATTTGCCAATGAACGGACATCGTGGGAGCTTACACAAGAGCAAACGAGAGCGGTAGTAAGCGCAAAGAGCAAGATGGAGCGAGAGTAGTTTTCCTTTTGTTATTGTTGCGGCCCGTTATCACGTTGCAAGAGCGTGATGCTTCACTGAGACATTACACGCTGAGAAAACTGGAGCGCGTTCTTAAGTTCAGATGAACTGAATGATCTGTTATTTAAACAAAACTAATAGAACTGTTATATTTAGAATTCGAAATGTAAATAAACGACTTCTTCTGTCTTTAAAGTTCATTTTGTAATAATAATAGGTTTGTATCGTTTTAGATAATCAAGTAATTTTATGTCAACGGTAATGTTTTTATTTTCTTTGACCTAGTACGGTATTATAAGGAAATAAATTATGCAGCTTACGAAATATATGATGTTTTTGCACAATGCATTGCTAACAATTAAGCTTGCCACCAATTCTGGCAATTATTTTTTAAAGTACTGTTCGTGTCGGCCGATTTGTTTAGGATGTTGTATCTGACATCTGAGTATTTGCACTTTATCTAATTTGACAAATAGACTTTAACTGGAAAACTAGTTCGCTGCTCGAACGAACTGTAGCGCAGCAAGAGTGACAAATGATTTCTCGCAAATTCGAAGCACTTAATTTGCAATTTAAGCGTATCCATGCATAATTGCAGTCAAAGTTCATTCACCGTAAAAAAAGAGGGAACGCCCAGCTTAGTTAAAATGCACGAAAGAAGTAATTAATTCATATGATAAATCGAATAGAGCACGGAAGCAGTGAGTGCGTCGGGTACAGAACTTCGATTGCCCTTGCAAATGCGATTGGATGTTAATTGGGCATTAAAGTGCAAAACTCGAACATCCAAATGAGTTGGGCATATCAATATATCACATATTCTGGTACAATGCCCTAAATTTTCCGCACTCTAATCGAATTCAATAAGTTCTTTGAAGGATAGCTAGCTAGTAGTATATGTTTGTTCCTATGCGTTTTTGAGCAACGAAACAACTTGAAATATAACCAAATCTAACCTTCCAAATAAAACCTTGACAAGCGAAGAGTGAGCGCTACATAAAAACTTGACCCAAGATCGTTTGGCCAGAGGCCCTCGAAATGAAAATCACAAAAGTTGATGGCAGTCGGGTTGAAAGATTGAAAGCTAAACGAACCAAATCTCTAGCTGGCTTTTCTCGATTTTCTAGTTGGGTTTTAAGTAAACACTGGGAACTATGCATATGTCTACAATATACCAATCCTGATGCAATGGCTCAACAAGTGGCCAGGCGGAAAACGAACCTGTTTTACTTCAGCTTCCCAAAAACTCGCACTTTTTTCACTTTTCCACAGTCGGTTGGGTAGTCCGAGTACTGAGGACACTGCGATCGGTTTTTCAATGTGATTGTAATATATTTTTAGTGTAGGAGTGGCGAAAGCACACGTCCGCACACCAGACGAACTCGATTGGAACTGACCAAACGTTCGCACGGTTGCCAAAACGAAAACAAATCGATTAGGGAAATCGGCGGGACAAAGTCAGAGCTTTTCTCCGCCGTAGTGTGCATTTGGTGGCGGCTACTTCTCCCGAGTTCCGCAGATTACCGGCATGCACGTAGCCCCGGCGGGCGCCCTAATCTTCATGAAATCGTAAACATCGGCGAAATGACAAATACTTTCTATATACCTAGTACCTAGTAACTAAATATGTATATCTGAAATGCGTAATTGAAACCGAAATAGGCGGTGAAGTTTTGGAGTCAATTACCATGAGGCATGTCAACAATAAAATTACCGAAAGTTAAAAATGGGGATAGCCAACGCAGCTGTTGGGGTTAGCCTTCGCACTTTGGAGCCAGCTGCAGGTCGGGAACACATTTTGGGCAATATAATCGATGTTCTCCGGTCGGATCGCGGGCTTTCCAAGATAATGGTTTAGCCGTGAATACACCTGGCCTCTCATAATCTGTTTTTAGTTTAGCACTTTGGCCGGTCCAAAACCAGTTGGCCAGATCAACCTCCTAGACCCATAATTTTACATATGTATATTCCACTGAAGTCGGACAAAAACAAGGCTATTTTGCATAGCTCTTTTGTTTTTTTTTTTTTTTCGAGTTTCAGAAGATGAGCTCAAGTGACACGCGAATTTTATCCAAAACTTCCATCTAATTGCATATTTATGTCAAACGCGATTGACTACGAAATACTCAGACGAATTGCTTGCGCCAAATAAAATGCACAACGAAGCTTTAAAAGATTACCTCACAGCCTTGACACCTAGGTCACTCAAATATTAACTAAACTTTTAAGGTATATAACTCTAAAAAAAGTTATAAAACACAATAATTCTATTAAGAGGTCCGAAGTGAAATTGTTACTAAAAAGAAACTAAACTTTTAATGGACTGCGTTCAAATAATTAAGGGGTCATGTGTGTATGACTTTTAATGTACATCCATAAATTTCTGTATCAAACAACAAAGTTTTCGTAGTGCGCAGTTGAAAAAACGATGAGCCTTAAATCTGTTGAATTGTGTGCGATCGAACGGAAATAATCATAGAGAAATTTTAGCAATCTTTTAATCTCATCACCAGATGCCACACATATATGTATGGTAATTCTGGGGACGTCAATAGAATAAGAACAGAATCGTTAGTTTTCAAAGTTAATCACGGACATTCGGTGACCCTTAATGTGTATTTACTATTAATTAAGAAAAAAATACTGCCAAATAACTGTACTGCGATTATGAAGCAACTGTTATTCGTTATTAATAATGAAACATAAGAGAACTTATTAATCAGATTCCGATTGGAGGTCGGTATGCGTTGTTCTGAATGCCCCTCAAAAGGGTTAAATCGCTTGGGGATTAGGCACACGAGGCGTGACGTCACCGGGGCGTGCGCGCGCTAAGGTCACATGTAAACAACTTGCGGTGCATTGTACTATTTGCAAAACTATAATCTATTAAATAAATTTCCATTAGTTGATAATCGGGCATATTTCTAATCAGTTTTCAAACAGACGCCGGCGATGTGTGCGATTAGCGATCACGTGCATGTCAACAATTGCTTAAAATGTGTAATGCTTTATGTAATCTTTGTTGGTTTGTTTATAACTTACGTAAATGTTATCCAACTCCTGAGAATTACTAAAGATTTTAACGCCAATTTCCAGCGAAATAAAGTTCTCCTGGTTTAGTGATGGCAAAGCGGTCCAACTAGTTATGCGTTAGATAAGTATCGATAGCGTGTTTTATCGTATCTTATCGATGTCTGTCTAGTCTGTTTTTATTACAGCGGTTTTACAGATTATATTTATAGCGTTTATTATTATTTATTGACCAATAAATTAAACATTTATTGTGACATTTTGCAAATCAAAATGACTTTACTTTGAAGTAGTTTTATGTTTAAAATTAGTGTGAACTGTCGCTTGTAATTTACATGTATGTACATACGATACATACAAATATAAATCTTACGTTTAACGGAAATTTTCTGTAAATTATTAATTTTATTATTAACCTTTCTGTAAGTGATCAAATTCATTACGATTTTGTTAGATTTCTTCTAATTTTAACAGTTCATATTAACTCTTTTCAAAGGCTTGCCACTTTATTTTTGACATTCAAGTTGTCAAGTTGCATATAAAATAAATAGAAACTTTTTTTTTTTATTACCGATTTGCAAAAAGCATTAATAAAACATTAATAAAATAAAACAATATTAGAATATTACCTAAAACAATTTGTCAAGTTGATAAGGATGATGAGCATTGGTCCTATAACCTTCCAAGTATACCACAAGCGTGTGGTGAATGTGCTGCTTTTAATTCTGTCCAGGATGCTGGTCGTGTCCAGCTTTCTGGCGGATGCCATGTATATCTGCCAAAACTGGCGACTGGAGCAGAGCATTCTGAACATTAACTATGGATGCGGGCGGATTGCGGCTGGAGTGTGCATCAGCCTGATGGCGATTGGACAATTTGTTGGCTCAGCGCTGATTGTGACCAGAAAGAGGATTTATGTGAGCACGGGTCTGCTTTGGCTGGCGGGTTACCTGCGGATGGCCCTCAATCCGACGCAGCGAAACCTCGCCAAGTATTTTCAGGTGTGCAATGTGATCAGTGCCCTGATGCTCATAGTGCTGAGGTCTCGACGCACCGCCGTTGTCGCGTTCCTGCTGCTTACCATCGTGAACTGGAAGGATATGGAGCGGTATCTGTGGATCGTCTTCTACAAGTTCGGCGAGAAGCTCATGGCTTATCAGAAAAACTCCACCGTGGGACTGACGGGCCTACAGCATGGGGACATGCAAACCTTGGATGATCCGTCTTTGGCCTCGAGGGAAAGTTTCTGGCACAAAGTGTCCGTGGCTGGCGGATTTATCTTTATTGTCGTGAATGGCCATCTGAATATCATGTTTTAAACTGTCAGTCCATTCAGAAATAAAACCCCTATATATGATGTCGCAAGAAACCGATCCGGAACCAAGTCTCGTACCGCAGCTAAAATATGAGCCAACCAACACTGACAATTTCCTTTGCCTGCACACATCACCGCCTCTCCAGATCGCTCTGCACGGCATGTCGGCCCTCACCCACACGCGTTTGTCCAAGAACGCCTTCGATCTCTGTCTGGAACTGATGGAGGCGGGTGTCAAGTCGAAGGCCCTGGCGGACATAGTCCTGTACACACTGAAGTGCAAGAAAGATGCGAAATGATTCATTCTCAGACGCCATAAAACTTAAAATTTCCTACAAACGGAAACGTGCTGATTAGTCTTATCGCATACGACCACCTCATGAACTCAAACCTCAAGCCGCCTGGTCGCGATCACTCGAAGAAATCCCTATTTCGATAAGCAATATCAGTTATAATTCGCACACACTATTAGCGACCATCATAAATACATGATAAGAGACCAGCTACCAATTGTGTTTTTGGATTTCCATTTTCAGACGTGCAAGATAGTAGTTTCCTTTTAGAATATAACCGATCAATATATTTAATCTTAGTGAAAATCGCTTAAAGTTTGTACTTAATAAGTTTTTCATTTAAGAGTACTACATCAATCGTCATCTACCTTTATCCACAAGGAGCACGTTCCTGGCATCCTCCGCTGTCAAGTCCTTATCGCCCCAGCCCCACAGTTCGTGGCTACCGTCACCAGTGCGGAGCACCCGTCGCTGGATCACGTCGGGAGCCACTGTCTTGAGGTCGTAGGCCCAGCCGATCTTGGCGAACAAGTCGATGAAGGCCGTCGTTATGTTCAGAGAGTAGCGACCCCATTCGGCCGTCTTGTAGTCCCATGGAAACGCGTGATGGTAGTTGTGCCATCCCTCGCCAAAGGTGAAGGCCGATACATAGGCATTCTGGGTGGGATTCATGCTCCTGGATAGATAGATAGCAACAACATAATAAATATGAAAGTACTCACTAGCACAACTAGTGATTACCTACTTGTCGTATGGCCGATTTCCGAATTTGTGGGCTGCGCTGTTCACCAGCCAGGTCATGTTCAGCTGGAAGCACCACCTAAACATGGTGGCCACGAACCAGGAGGAGGCCAGTGTCTCATTCCAGTAAACCATTGGAATTACGGTGGGCAGAACGAAGCAGGCCAGCGGCATGAGGATATAGTAGTGCCTATAAACGATTTTTATAACTGATTAAATGAGTCCTCAATTTGAACCCTCCAGGACTCCCTCTTATAATTTGCATTTGGATTCTTTTGAGCCCCGAAAAGCTATCAAATAATTACTTTCGTTGGAACATCAAGATGGGATCGGCGAGTAGGTCGGAGAGGTCCAGTCCCCTTCCCTTTTCCTTGATATCCGGATGTTTCTTGCAGAGCAGCCAGCCCACATGCGAGAAGAAAAATCCCCTGGTTGCGTTGTGTGGATCTGCATCAGTTTCCGAGAATTTGTGGTGGACGCGATGGTCACGGGCCCAGTGGTAGACGGCATCCTGGAAGGCGATCGTATTGAAGATGACCAGGAGCAGGCGCAGGGGCCACTTGGCCTTGTAGGTGCGATGCGCCCACAGACGATGGGCGCCGGCTGTAACGCCCAGCATGCCAATGATATACAATCCGGCAGCTTTTGGGAACCAAAGGAACCGATTAGAAGGCAAATAATCCAAGACTAGAAGGTACATTCAGCTAACCGAAAAGTGTGGTGGCCAGTTTCGCCCTTGTGAATATGGAGTGCAGGCCATATAGAGCAGCCAGGTGGACCAATGTGAACAGGATTATATTCCGCAAGACTAGGGGTAGCCGACGCTTCTCAGCTCGTTTCAACTGGAATCTGTCGGTGGTCAGGTCACCGTCGACTGTTTGTGCATCGTCCTCGAAAAGGACACCCGTTTCTCTGGAGGACTCATCCTGATGGTATATCCTTGAGTAGGGCGCCATATCGTCACCTTCTTTCACTGCACTTAACCACTGTTTAGCACTATTATCCTTATCGTTTTAAGTTAAAAGTCCTTATCCGTTATGTTGTTCAGGGAACCGCCTTTATCCTTTCTCGAAATTAAGGGACTAATCCTTAAGTCCTTATCACGAATCAAAACGTTTGTTATGCGTAATAATTTGATTGATATCCTTGCACGGTGCAATCTTGGTTCTTGGCCCGACCGAATCTGACACTTGCACTATTACTTCTGCCATTGGAATCACTGAAGCTGAAACATATATAGTAAGCTCACGTAATATCAACTTGACTTTGGTTCGCCTATAAAGCAGAAGCAACGATAATTATGAATGACCCCAGATCAATGGTATTAGAATAGGCGGAACCTGAAGAACCTTTTCAGTCGTAGGTAGCTGGCGAGCTCATAAATGAAAATACTAATGGAAGTTGTAAACACTTGGTTCGAAAAAACAATCCTATTTATAAGAACGAATATTAAAGTCGTAATAGGCATTTGAAATGCTCATACATACACTTGTATGTCGAGGGGTGATCAAGAAATCTGTTTGAACCAAATGAATGCATTTTTATGTACATTTCAGTGAAATAACTTTAAGCGGCAGTTGAAAATCATAAATCTTGAGAGTTTATGAACACTTAATATAAAGAGCTCTGTGCCAGCTTTTACTAGAGATTAAACTACAAAGAACGAATTCACAAAATATCTCCTTTGCTTGTAATCTGATAAATTAATAAGTAAGCCATTCCAAAATGTAATATTCAATGTAATATTATAAGATTAAAGCCATTCACATTTGAACCGTTTACGGCAATGTATTTGAATAAGTTAGAAAGGTCGAATGAATCAGTTTGAAACTGGTAATAGGTGCGTTATGTACAAAATTAAATTAAATGATTTGGAACAGATAATTTTATTTGGATAAAGCATAACTACTTTTCGTTTGGCTTATCCTTGGGATCTTTACTATCGACACTTTCTTCGGCCTTCTTCGACTTTTTCAGTGCCTTTTCCGCCTGCTTTTGCTTTTCGGCCTCAGCCAGAGCGGCCTCTTGTTCCTGTTTTAGTTTTTCCTTCTGCGCAGCAGCCTCTGCCACTTCCTCATCGTCCCAGTCGGCCATCGAGCGGTCGCGCTTGAGCCACGAATGCGTGGTGTCCGGTTTGAAGGCTGCATGGGAAAATAAGCGATTGAGAAAATGTAAAGCAACTGGTGCTGGAGCAACTTACTCTGGTTGAACCATTTGATGCCGTTCTGCATGTCCTCGATGATCTCGCGGGACGTGAACATCACCTCGTTCTGCACCGCCTGGTGGAACGTGGAGGTCTCGAACGTGCTCGAGTAGACCGAGTTGCGATCGTGGATGAGCGCGCGTTGCGGGAACTTGGCCAGACAGGTGGCCAGCTCCAAGGCATTGCCCAAGGCCGTGCCCGTGGGCACAATCCTGTTGACCAGACCAATGTCGTGAGCCTCCTGGGAGCCCACCGGACGTCCCGTAAGTATCAGGTCCAGGGCACGCGACAAACCAATCATGGCCGGCAGCCGAATGGTGCCGGCATCGAGCATTGGCACACCAAAGCGTCGATTGAAAAATCCCAGCACTGCGGACTCCTCCATCACGCGCAGATCGCACATGAGAGCCAGTTCCAGACCGTTGGCTATGCAGTAGCCATTGATGCCGCACACGACCGGCTTCTTGATTTGACGACGCGTGGGACCCACGGAGCCCTCCGGTCGCATCAGGATGTCCACGCTGATCTCCTCCTTCTCGTCGGTGCTAATCTCTAGGATGTCGAAGCCAGAGCAAAAGGAGCCGCCCACGCCGTACAGCACGGCCACCGGCGAGGTGTCGTCCGCTTCGAAATTGGCGAAGGCGTCGCAAAGCTGCGATGCAGTGAGCGAATCGATGGCATTGCGCTGCTGCGGTCGATTGATGCCGATCAGCGTGATGTTCTTGTCCTTTTCCACCAGTATGTTCTTCGGTGGCGAAGCCTCTGCCTCCTGGGTCGCTGGATCTGTAGCAATTGAACGGTTGCTACTTCAGTAGTAGTCCACATTATGTCACCGGCTTTTTCGCCGACTTACATACCTTTGTGCAGCGCTTTTGTCGAGGAAAATGTGCGACTTGCGGCGGTAAAACGTGCTTGCTGACCCACCTGCTGGGCCAACAGACTGCCAAATTTGCGAAGCATGATCTAAGCCAAAATGGCAATCAATTATTCTGCACAACGGAGAGCAACAAGCATAAAGACTTACCGGAAAATTAAATATTGGTCAGATTTCGTAAAAACAATTCGATAGTAATTGTCTTACAGAGCTGCCACCATTTAGTGACAATCCTATTGTGTTAGCTCTTTCCCGCCAAGCTTAGCTAGTTTAAAGCTTTGTTGGTTTGGCGGTAAATTATTAACATAATGCAACTCTATTTGTTTAATAAGATTTTAGGATATCCTTACAAAAAGTATCGAAAATTATAATTATTAAAATTGTTAGATTTTAAATATTTTATAAAGTTTTCTTAAGTGCGTACAGAAACAGTTGGCAGCACTGCTTTTGTAAGATGCGTTTTGGCATTTTTAAAAGGCGTTAGTGTATTTTTGCGGCGTCTCACTGAAGTTGTTGCAAAAAAATTGGCATTAAGCTGTGAAAAATACATTTAAAACTTGATAAATAAATAATGGTCGTGGATATGGACACCAGCGAGACAGCCGTGGAGCTCACGGAGGCGGAGAACGAGCTGTACGACAGACAAATCCGACTCTGGGGTCTGGAATCTCAGAAACGGTGCGTGCAAAAAAGCCGGCATTCCGCAATGGCGCTATAATGCGCTAAAATATATTTTTAATTTCAGCCTCCGCACAGCCAAGATTCTCATCGCCGGACTGTGCGGCCTGGGCGCCGAGATAACCAAGAACATCATCCTGTCCGGAGTGAACTCCGTGAAGCTACTGGACGACAAGAACGTAACCGAGGAGGACTTTTGTTCGCAATTCCTTGCCCCCCGTGAATCGCTGAACACCAACCGTGCCGAGGCATCATTGACACGGGCACGTGCTCTCAATCCCATGGTGAACATCTCCGCCGACCACGAGCCCTTAAAGGAGAAGGCCTCGGAGTTCTTCGGACAGTTCGATGTGGTGGTGGTCAATGGCGCGACCAACGAGGAACTGTTGCGCATTGACACCATTTGCCGAGACCTGGGCGTCAAGTTCATAGCCACCGATGTGTGGGGCACCTTCGGGTTCTACTTTGCCAGTCTGCAGAAGCACAACTACGTCGAGTAAGCCCCACTATCTACCATTGCTCAGAAACAGAATTTAAGTCTTTGCTAACTTAATGTCCACCTTTTTTCCAGGGATGTTATCAAGCACAAGGTCGTAGCCAATTCGGAGAAGAAAAAGAAGTATGAAACGGTGTCCATTCCAACGCAGCGTGATGTCGAATATCCCGGCTACTCTGCCTGGCTTGATTTTGATGTTACCGAGCCTAGTTATTTGCGTAAATTGAAGCGCAATGGGCCGGGTGTTTTGCTGTTAAGTGTGCTCCAAAAGTTCCGCACAACCCACAAGCGCGATCCCAGCTACAAGACTCGAGAAGCTGACCTGGAATTGCTTCGCGGAATTCGCGACGAACTGCTGCCCAACTCTATACTGGGCGACGAAGCTCTGGGTCTTATTTTTGCGCAGATCTCGCCAGCGGTCGCTGTTGTTGGCGGCGTTGTGGCCCAAGAGGTCATCAAGGTGGTTACTAAATTGGAAGCGCCTCACCGTAATCTGTTCGTTTTTGACCCCGAAACTTGTGCCGGATACGTTGAGGCCATCGAAGCGAAGTGAATTTAACCACTAAGGTCTTATATATTAAAAATCTGAATATCAAATAACACCAGTTGTAAAATTTTATTTGTTTTTTAATGTCCCGTACTTATTAAGAAAGCTTAGCTTGTGGTAATCTTAGCGGGGCGTTTAAGCTTAGGGGATGCTGGCCAAATAGTCCTTGATGGAGGCGGGGTCCAGGCGCTGGAATCCGTTCTGATCGCAGATTCCGATCTCAATGTTGTCGGCAGTCATTTTTCCCTCAAAACCTTCTTTCAGCGTAAGGATAGCGGTGTGAACAGCGTCGTCCAGCTCCAGATCTTCGCTGTAGCTGCAGGTGGATGACAATATGTGTGACTTGCGACTTTAATGGGTGTACTATTATTAGTGCTTACCGCTTCTCCAGGAAAGTTTTGCCGTTCACTGCGTTCTTGCCCATGGCAGTGGCCTTCCAGGCGAAGTAGGCGCCCGAAGGATCGGATTGGTAGAGATACGGACGATCATTGTCCCAGCCGCAGATCAGTAGGGAAACGCCGAAGGGACGAACGCCACTGTTGGTGGCATTGCATACGATTATTCGTGGGACCTCTAAGTAGAGGACAGCGCGCACACTTACCCGGACTGAGTGTACTCTTGCATGAGCGTGGCCACGCGCTGCACCAGCTGCGACACTGGAATCGGCTCCTTGTAGGTCAGGTAGTACGTCTGGGCGATCTTGCGGGCCTGCTTGACCAGCAGGCGGTAGTCCGGACCCATTCCCGAGTACACCATGCCGATGTGGTTGTAGATCATCTCCACGCGATGTACACTGTGCTGCTCATACAGCGGTGACTTGTGTTTGTTCTCTGTGGCAATGACGACGCCGTTGGAAGCTATAGCATAAAAAAAAGAAAAGAAAGGGTGTTAGTTGAATGCACAGGACTGGCTGACTGGCTGCACGTCATACTAACCTATAATGCCCACGGAGGGAGCTCCGCCGGATACGGCCGCCAATGCATACTCCAGTTGGACGAGTTTTCCGGAAGGACTGCAAACGATTGAAAATTGTACTTATTGCCCAGTCATGGCGGCAGGTTGTGTTGCGCGGGGCGAAGCGAATGCTCTGCTCGGACTATAGCGATGCTCTCACCTGAACGTGGTCAACGAAAAGCTATAGCGTTCGGTAGCCATATTTCCTGGGCCGCAAATGCAGTGATTTGATGTGTAAAATGAAAAAGCCGACTTATTTCGCACAGAAACAAAAATGACACAGCAATTGGGCGGCAGTGTGACCGAATGCTGAATGCCAAATATGGTACAGCTCGATCAGGGGGACTGAACAAATGGGCACACCATTCGGAAATCAAAACTTCAAAAAATATTGAAACGCATTTATTTGTTTTCGCCTACTTTACTTATCAAAACATTATTTCTAAGATAATTCTAAACTAATTTAGTTTAGTTTAGTGGTTTGTCCGCAGGTGCCGCCCAAGACTGGACTTCTGTGTGTATCTGGCTGAGTAGTGTGAACACTTGAAGGGTTTTTCACCCGTATGCGTTCGCAAGTGTTCCTCGTGGTCTGCGCTTCTCGCAAACTCCTTGGAGCAGTGGGAACACTTGAAGGGCAATTCTCCCGTGTGCGTTCGCAAGTGCATATGAAGAGACGAGCTGGTTGTATAGGACTTCGAGCAGTGGGGACACTCGAAGTGGTTTTTTCCAGTATGCTCTTGCAGGTGCACCAGCAGTTGCGAGCTTAGCTTAAATTCCTTCGAGCAGTGGGAACACTTGGGGGGCTTTTCTCCAGAATGATCAAGCAAATGCACCCGAAGATGCGTACGACATTTGAAGTCCTTGGAGCAGTGGGCACACTTAAAGGGTCGCTCTCCCGTATGCACTTGCTGATGCTCGACAATATGTGACTTCTTGAAGAAAGATTTCGAGCATTCGTCGCACTTAAACTGCCGCTCTCTTGTATGCGAACGCACGTGGACTCGGTAAAGTGACCTCGTGGCAAAGGTGGCTGAGCACTGGGAACACTTAAGGGGCTCTTTTCCTGCGTGCTCAAGTATGTGTAGTTGAAGACTCGAATTCTTTGCAAAGGTCTCTGAGCAATGGGAACACTTGAACGGGTCTTCGCCCGCGTGCATTCGCAAATGAATTTGCAAACCATCATTCTGAAGAAAAGTCTTCGGGCACTGGGTACACTTAAAGGATCGTTCGGCGTGCGTCAGCAAGTGCTTTTGTAGAATTGACCTGAGTTTAAAACTCTTCGAGCAGTGGGAACACTTAAAGGGCCGTCCCTCCTTATGAGTTCGCAAGTGATCCTTAAGATGCGAACTGCTTTTAAATGCCTTTTCGCAATGGGTACACTCAAAGGGTCGTTCTTCACTGTGCGTACGTAAGTGTACCTTAAGATACGATTTTCGCGCAAACGACGTTGCGCACTGGGAACACTTGAAGTGCCGCTCTCCAGTGTGCTCAAGCTGATGTTGTTTAAGCGATGAATCCTGGGTAAAGGTCTTTGCACAGTTGGAACACCTATGAGGTCGCTTCTCGTGTTTGAGCAAGTGTCGCTTGTAATGCAACCTGCGTCTAAAGCTCTTGGAGCACTGGGAGCACTCGAACGGACGTTCTTCTGCGTGAAGTCGCAAGTGTGATTCGAGGTTTTCCTTTTTTGTAAACGCCATTTGGCATTGGGTACACTTAAACGACTCTGTTCGCTTTCGCAAGAGGCGCTTCTCTGCTATTGTGGATTTACATGTCTTCAGCTTCGACGGGACGCTTTTAACTGGCTCCAAATCTTTGTCATAAAAACAGGATTCCTCAATCTTTATTTCGTTTTCGAGCTCTTCGAAGTCGCTGTTAGAAATGAAGATTAATTCTTCCTCGAAAGTGTCTTCTTGTGTTGGGTCGTTCTTCACGAGGCCTTGATCTACGTTCGTCAGATCCATAGTTCTGAAAACTATAAACATTAGGAGTCATCTCTAGTGCGATTTCAAACTACTTACGAATAACTTTATGCGCTTTTAAGTCAATTGTAGTGCTGGAATTTCTTACAACAAAAGGGTAAGACCATTAACATAAAAATCAGAACGTTGCTTGTACACAAAGCGTTTTCCTGGAACTGATTGATGCCTTGTTGCACTAGCTACAACTACAAAATTATGCAGATTTAAAAACACCAGTCTCCGTATTTTATTCACTCGATTTATGCATTCTAATGTAGTAAAATGTTCAATTGTTCAAATTGTTTGCCCTCAAAAATATTAATTAAGCGGTATACTTTGAAAACGCGTTTAGCCCCTGTTTGAAGTCGTTTTCTTACCGGTCCAGCTTTGGTCACACTGTTTACCTATCTGTTAAAGAAAACAGAACGCTGCGGCGTTGCGAAAATAATTAAAAATTCATCCCCACAGGAATATGGTTCGCGGAGCTCTCCGAGGTGGCCGCCCAATGCGCGGCGGCATACGTCCGCCGTTCAAAAAGACATTTGTGCCGCGCCATCCCTTCGATCTGACCCTCGCGGAGGTCTTCTTCCCCAAAGTTCCATCCGCCGGCGCCGTTGAGGATTCTGCGTTGACTGCGGTAAATCAATAAATTACTTGCGTATCCAAGGTGTTTGCAATGATAAAATAATCTACATTTCAGGCGCTGCTGAAGCGTAACCAGGACCTGAGTCCCACTCCCAGCGAGCAAACGGCTATTGGCAATCTAGTGACCAAGGTGCAGGCTGTTCTCGACAATCTTGTCGTTGCACCCGGGGATCTAACCACTTGTGTGAGTACATACACCACTCCGTGTTTTTTGCATGTTTAGAGTGTTCTGGTTATTCCACAGCAACTGGAGGAAGTGCGTCAGGTTGGCTCCTTCAAGAAGGGCACCATTCTGACGGGCAACAATGTAGCCGATGTGGTTGTTATACTCAAAACACTGCCCACCAAGGAGTCCGTCGATGCGCTGGCCAAAAAAGTGGAGGCCGACCTGAAGGCCAGCATGAAGACTGAAGTTCTGACAAAGGGCGATCAGCACACCGTACAGATCCATGAGCGCGGCTTCGACATCGCCAACGTGCATGCCAAGGTGCGCATTCTGATCGCCACCTTGCCGCAAAATCTGCGCAAGCTGGAGCCGGAGATCCATTTGGATCACAAGCTGATGCAGAGCCATCTGGCTGCCATTCGGCACACGCGGTGGTTCGAGGAAAATGCCCACCATTCCTCTATAAAGGTGCTCATTCGTATTCTCAAGGATCTCACCAGACGCTTCGACGCCTTTTCGCCGCTGTCGGCGTGGATGTTAGACCTGATCGCCCATCTGGCCATCATGAACAACCCGTCGCGACAGGCACTGCCCATCAACCTGGCCTTCCGTCGCGTCTTTCAGCTGCTCTCCGCCGGGCTCTTCCTGCCCGGCTCGGCCGGCATCACGGATCCCACCGAGCCGGGACACATCCGTGTGCACACTGCCATGACATTGGAGCAGCAAGATGTGTGCTGCTACACATCGCAGACACTTCTCCGCGTGCTGGCCCACGGCGGATACAAACACATTTTGGGACTGGAGGGCAACACCAGCGTTGTGCGCGAAATGTCCGTCTGGAATGGTGTGTGCATTTCCCCGCTGACCGCTGTCTACGAGAAGCCAACGGACAAGAAGGAGGGCGACATCGAGGAGGACATCGACATGATCGAGAATGAGAACGAAGAAGACGGCAGCGACGATGGCGCCGAGTAATACAGCCCAAGTTATTCATTTACAATTGTATTTAAATTTCAAACCCATGATTCAATTGATTATACTACTCCCAAGTATAGGTTCATCCTCACCAATATTGTCTGCCAATTCCTTGCCTACCAAGTCCACGTAATCCTCCGCTGTCAGGCCGCTGGGTTCACTGACTTTAATGGCCATATCTGCCAATTGCAGCCTGTAACCCTTATTGAGATTCCTAGCTGCCACAATGGATTTACCCAGTTTATTTCGGCAGGGCAGCTCGCAGGGTAAAATGGTTTTAGACTCGACGTGCTGAAGAGCTGCCTCTAGTTCCTCACCTCCATTTAACTTTTGAACTATTTCTTGTGGATACATGGGAACTGAAGAGAGTTTAAAGTTGGTAATGGCTGTAGTCAGAGCTTTTAGTTCTTGCGGCTCCAGGGAGCAGCGATGATCGGAGCCCTTCTGATTCTTGTCCAGCGTGAAGTGGCGCTCCACTATGCGTGCCCCCAGCAAAACGGCGGCCTGACTAATGACCACTCCCAGCTCATGACCCGAGTACCCAATCGCCACGTTGGGAAAGCGCCTCCTTAAGACGGATATCAACTCCAAGCTGCAATCTTCGGGGTCAGTTGGGTACGATGAAACGCAGTGCATTAGAGCGTAGTCCTCTTTTCCAGACTCTCTCATAGTTTGCACAATCCTCTCCACAGTTTGCATAGTCTGCATTCCGGTGGAGATCACCAGGGGCAAGTTCAAATTGGCGGCCTTTTTGAGAAGCGGAAAGTTGTTTGCATCTCCGGAGCCAATTTTGATGAAGGGAACATTTAGATCGGCAAGGAACTGCAACGATCTCTGTTAAAGAAATCATATATGCATATAATATTAGAGTGATTAATAACTATTTAAGCAAGGAAAAGTAAATCATGAATGAACATCAAAGCCCTTGAAAACTCCCTTATAAATATACTTTTAAAAATGATGTCATTTCTAAAAAACAATTAATATCCACCTCATCCATGGCGGAAGCCGTAAAGTCCACATTTAACTCCTTGCAGTGGGCCTGCAGCTGGAGATACTGATCCTTGGAGAACTCCAGATACTCCTTGTGCTCTCCGTAGGTTTTTCCCCAGGCGTGATCGCTGATATATTCGCGATCTAGAGCGGATCTCGTAAACTTTGTTGGCAAATCGGATTTTTGAAACTTGACGCAGTGGCAACCGGCTTTCTTGGCCTCTAATATCATTTTCTTCGCTGTTTCCACACAACCTTGGTGGTTTTGTCCAATTTCCGCTATAATATAGACGGAATCAACTTCATTTCCGCTTATAATATCGTTTAACAGCATTTTGATTAAATTGATTAAAACCTGCCTATTTAACAGTTAATTAAATGATTAGCGGGCGTAGGCAGGAAATGCTTACAGTATTGAATTATCGATAACAAAGATGAAAACATTTCATACAAAATCTTTTCATAGCATGATTGTTAATATATTATTTAGTTTTGTGAGAATTTAAGGGAAATTGAGCATTTTTAATCATAAGCCATGTGGGTAGTCATTCCAATAAGAAAGCATGATTAACCTACTTTCTGTAAACGAATATTCTTATTGGGTTCTTTGAATTTCGAATTTATTTAAATATCCCCTCGATGCCGGGATATCGAATAGCAGCGTCAAATGCATCAATCTCCCACCTCTAGTCCCCAGTTAGTCATGCCAGGCGTGCCTGAGTGCGAGCGGGATGGCTAGTATCCACCTCGTCGGGGCTGCCACACCGTTGAAATTGAGTAAATGGACGCCATGCGTTTAATCGATTACTAACAGTGCGACAAAATTTCGAAGCTTGAGATTTAGCAGTTTCGAGCCACTATAGGGTCGAGAATACCCATTTAGAATGAAAATATAAAAGTAGAGCTGTTGCGGAACTCTAGCAATAAATTGGAAATGGCCTTAACGAAATAAGAGTAATATGAATGCAACTACGTTATCGATTATTCACTATTTTGGCATGTTATCGATTAGATAAGATGGCGTCTATTATCTGGCCATATCCCCGACTTCCGGCAGTGTGGCAACACTAGCCAGAAGCACACTCGCCATCCCGCCCGCACTCACGCAACAGCATACGAGGAAATTTTCATACTTGTTAGCTGTGAAAAGTATTTAGCAGAAATAGTTTTGGGAAATTAAAGATTTCGAGGCTATTTCGGTGCTACCAACGATCGTTCGCGGTAACCTCGACACCCAACAGCAGCACTAGTGCACCAGATCCACACTTTCGCACGCAAACATGGGCGACGTGATGAATATCGACAGCATAATATCGCGACTTCTCGAAGTGCGTGGGGCACGGCCAGGTAAAAACGTACAGCTCTCGGAGGGCGAGATCCGGGGACTCTGCTTGAAGTCGCGCGAGATCTTCCTGTCGCAGCCCATTCTGCTCGAGCTGGAGGCACCGCTGAAGATTTGCGGCGACATCCATGGACAGTACTACGATCTGTTGCGTCTTTTCGAGTACGGCGGCTTTCCGCCGGAATCGAATTACCTGTTCCTCGGCGACTACGTCGATCGCGGCAAGCAGTCGCTGGAAACGATCTGCCTGCTGCTCGCCTACAAGATCAAATACTCGGAGAATTTCTTCCTGCTGCGCGGCAACCACGAATGCGCCAGCATCAATCGCATATACGGATTCTACGACGAATGCAAGCGTCGCTACAGCATCAAGTTGTGGAAGACATTCACTGACTGCTTCAACTGCCTGCCGGTGGCAGCCATTGTCGATGAGAAGATCTTCTGCTGCCACGGCGGCCTCAGTCCCGATTTGACCTCGATGGAGCAGATCCGTCGTATTATGCGGCCCACCGATGTGCCCGACCAGGGACTGCTGTGCGATCTCCTGTGGTCCGATCCCGATAAGGATACCATGGGCTGGGGCGAAAACGATCGCGGCGTTAGCTTCACCTTCGGTGCCGAGGTGGTGGCCAAGTTTTTGCAGAAGCACGAGTTCGATCTCATCTGCCGAGCCCATCAGGTCGTGGAGGATGGGTACGAGTTCTTTGCCAAACGCATGCTGGTCACCCTGTTCTCGGCGCCCAACTACTGCGGCGAGTTCGACAATGCCGGCGCCATGATGTCCGTGGACGACACGCTGATGTGCTCGTTCCAAATCCTCAAGCCAGCTGACAAGCGTAAAAAGTAATATCACACAACTGCAGCACCGCGAGCAGTCTTTTTCTATCTAAAACAGATCAATAAGAAATCCAAACAAGATACAAAAGAAAAACACGACAAAAACAACCACAAACCCAACCACACAACCAGCCAGAAATAAAATCCTTTGAAACAACACATCAAATGATGCATGAAACGTAAGTATTGGCTGCTGACGCAGAGTAACCAACTAGTGAATCACACTCTCACCCCAACCTTATCTCTGTATTTGGTCACTTTTATCATCGGCAGCCGGGGCGAGTCGAAATTCACCAGAAGCCACCAGCAATTCGGAATGGAATAGCAGCGCCACGATCAAAGGACATCCCCTGCGACATCCCTTCCAGCAGATGACTGCAGTTTTCCCCTTCCACCCCACACCCATTGAGATTTAAATCGCAATTACAAACACATTGACAAATACCATGATTAAAGCCACATATTTATTTGTAATAGCCTCCGTATACATAGATGTATATCTACCGACCGACCGAACGAACGACCAACCGACCAACCAACCAACCAACCATCCACCCACGCACACACATGTACACACATTTGAACACCAGCGCTTATAGGTTTTGTCCAAAATTTAAACACTAGGTAATCAACTGACCGTGCGAGCGCCTAACATTGCAGATTAGATGGAAACGGAGCAGCAGAGGAGCGACTGGACGCCAGTCGGTCACAAAGCATACAGATGTGGGGGCCCTGTAGTGCTCGTTGGCCTTAAGAGTATAGAGCAAGTGAAAACAAAACAAGAAACAAAAAATCGAAGAGGGGAAATCGTTGAACCGAGGAGGCGGAGGCGAATGCTTGCCAAGAAGTATAAAGAAGAATTATAAGCACTAAGTTTCGACCTTGAATCAGTTTTTTTTTGTTCGTCCACACTGCAGTCCAACCGAATGGACCACGCCAGTCAGCCAGAAGAATAACCACACGAAAATCAACAATCTATTAGTTTGTCCCGAGAACTCCCTACCATTCATCAGCTATTCAAACGTCCGCTTCCCGTCATTTTAAGGATGTGTTTTTTAAAAATTAACTATTATTAATATGTATTATCAATAATCCTTTGTATTAATAAACGAATGATATAAAACGTGTATGAATTATGAAACTGATTTCAATAAACACATTTGAAAAATCCATAATACGCTGCATATCCGGCTTTATTTCGCTTTATTTACATGTAAATTTCGGAAAATACTTAACATTTCTTCTTAAATGAATGCGTTCTAAATGGGATGTTCTTTTTTTTACGTTTGGTGTGTGCTGCTGTCATCTGAGATCTACTCGCTGGAGCCAGTGGCTTCAGCTTGGACGGTTGGACTTGGCTGTGCGGCTTCCTCGCTGGACACCACCGCGCTTCCCTCAATCTGGCAGGCCTCCACAGCGGCGGTTATCTCTGCAACGTCGGCCGAACTTTCGTCAGGTTTCTCCGGGCCGATCTCGCCGTTCTCCTGCTGCTGCTGCTCCACTGCCTCAGTGGGCTCGGCCATGGTCTGTGGCGCCTCCGTTGCGACCACCACTTCACTTGAAGCGACTGACTGATGGCCCTGGAGCACGTCGGGATTGATGCTGTTGATGATGGCGCGCAGACGCTGGATCTCCTCGTTGGCCAGCTGCAGATCCTGCTGCAGGCGCTCGTACTTGTCGTGCTGGTGGCGCACCACGCCGATGTGGTTACGGATGTAGTCCATTGGATTCTCGGGCCGCTCCTTGATCACGCGTATGAAGAGCTTGGTCAGCGAGTCCAGGACGCTGCCGCGCTCCAGGTAGCGCCGGATCTCGTCGCGCTTCGGGTCAATGGGCTGTGTCATCGCGGAAGACTCTGCTTTAGCTAATGGCAATCAGTTTTTGGACAAAAGCTCACCTTAAAGGACATCTTTGCAAAATGGAGATGTGCGGTATGGCTGTGGGCGCAACTTCGAAAAATGCCAAAGTCAAGCCCCCTTTGCACACTACTTTAGCCAGGGCTGCGTGCTGTCATCAAATGGAACTAGTTCGGTTCCAATTCACTTTTTATGGATAGACTTTTAAAATTCAATTTTTAAAAGTTTATATGGCTTATGAAAACCGTTTAATTACCTAATTTTTAGCGTTTGGAAAGTAAGCAGTTTGTTTTTTCTGCTCTGCAACACAGAATTAACATATTGCTAACTGAGTTAGCAGTTACCAGCAGTTACTGCCTAATTTCTTAGTTCAAATTATAAAAGTAAATTTTTTAAAGTTTAAACTATGTTATGATAATATTCTGATATATACTTAAAACCTAAGAAACGTATTTACAATTATATTAATGGAATCTTGAAAATGTTATTTTAATGTTTGAAAATCTCTTCTCTTTATAAACATAATTCGGAAAGCACTTTTTCATATTTGGAAAGCATTCAAAATTCGAAGATTTCGGAATTTTCGAAACTTGCGGCTAAAAACGCACTGCGCATGTCCAACAATTGAATCTCTCACATGTACATACCCAATTTCCGTGCACTGGATACAGCAATTGTGCAAACGGTTTTTCGAGTCCAACTCGCTAGGAATAATCCAATCCAATGATGCACACATTCGAGAACACCTTCATCCGCGGACCCTCGCCATCCTATTCCGACGATGCCAACTCGGAGAACGCGCTCTCTGTGACGCTGCCCATTGGAGGAGTTGTGCCGGATTTGGAATTTTGTCGCGACGACTCAAAAACGGATACGGGCGACTACTTCGATGAGAAGTACAACAGCGACAGCTGCTCCCGCCTGCATCCGGGTCACCAGGGGCGCAACACGTTCGCCTTCTGGACCATTGTGGTGCTGCTGCTGGTGCTGACCGTTGGCAATCTCCTGCTGACGCTCACCATTGTGGGTGTGCTTCGCCTGGGCAAAGGTGTCCAGGGCATGGAGGTGATACCCGAGGTGGATGTGGTCAAGTTCTACGGTATCACGGACTTGGAGCGCGTGCAGACCAACTCGATTGGCCAGATACACGGCTTCTCGGATGTCCCCGTGACCATCAGCAGTGATTCTGGCGACGGGGAAGGTGGCGTCCACGTGCGCGTCTTCCGCAATGGCAATGGAGCAGCCAGCGAACGCGATAGGATCGTCCTGAACAGGGAGGGTATCCTTTTGCAGGCCACAAACTTGTTCGAGGTCAAGGACCCCGTCGACAAGCAGCCCATTTTCACCACCCACCGTCCGCAGTATAACATTCCGGGCGGAGTGGAAGCGCTCCAGGCCAAGGTGGTTAGTGCCAGCGGCATCGTGAGTCCCATCGACGAGTCCCTGGTGCTGGAGAGCGATGGGCGCATGGCCATTAGGGGATCTGAGGGCGTCTACTTCGACGGAGCCAGCGTTGACATGCAGGCCGAGCACCATGTCCTCATCAACTCCACGCAGGGCGCCACCATCCTGGAGGCGGGGACGGGTATCTTTCTGGACATGGACCGCATTCCCATCGTCAGCTCCGAGCTCGGTCTCCGCACGGGCAGTGTTCAGTACAAGATTTGCGTGTGCATGCCGCATGGAACGCTCTTCCGGATCGCCATACCCAGGGTGCACAACGGACCCAAGATCACGTGCGCCCACTTCAGCGGCAAGGACGATCCCTGCGAGGTCAACTAAGTGCGTTTGGAAATAAAGAACAGCGTTACGATTATCGTATCCCTAAAACAAATGTTACGTAGCACTTTTTATTTTCGAGGAAATGTACAGGATTTAATAGAGCGTTATGTGAAAACCGAATCTAGATTTGCATTGCAATGCGAAGGATGATCCATTTGGAGCGCGGGGCGGGGCGATGTGGGCGGGATAATGGGGTTTGTGGCTTTAGCTTTGAAAACTAAAAACTTCCGATTAGCCAGATATAATACAGAGATGGCGTTGATTTTGCTTAATGAGAATGTACACAATGAGGCGGACGAGCGACAATTCAAATCCAGAATAAAGAAAGGATTGGCGCGCGGGTTAGCCAGCGTCCGTTCGGATGGGGGTAACCTAAACACCCGGCGGCGGTTGCGGTGGTGGTGTAAGCGGCGACTGAGCAAGCTGGTGGCGGGTCTTGGACGATCTGGGAATCACGCCGGCCAGATTGTCCGGCACCATGCTAAGAAGCTCAGCTTCACTTAGATGCGCCAAACGGCCTTTGCTCCTCGGCTTCTTCGATGCTGCAAGAAGGGAATCGTTGATACTAAGGCCAATTGATATTTGAGTAAGCAGCTGACGTACCAAATGAACTGGTTGCAGTGATGTCGTCCTCGGGATTGTACTCCTCGTCTCCATCACCCGCACTGGAAGGCAGATCAGTCTTGTCCTTGATGCTGGCCAGGATCTTTGAAAGATTTGCCGGTATTGATATGGCGGCTAGCACATTGGATGAGGACGCGGATCCCTAGGAGAAAACGAGCAATGAATGCAATGTATAGGAAATATTTTGGGTCGTCTGAGGTCAGCACTTACTGTGGGCTCCACTTTAAGCAGGCCGGCAATTTCCATTTGTTGCGCGGCTATTTGTTTGTTGATTTCGTTCACCTGCCGTTCCAGATCGTTTGGCCTTTGCGGAGCACTCGGCACCAGTTCGTCGTCGGAGCCACCAGGCGAGTAGGGTTCATCGGCGTCGTTCGCCACAGGTGGCCGTGGCACCACCTTCGGGGCAGCTGAAGTACACAATCATTAAAAACACTTTTACGGATGATTTAGTTGTAAAACTTACTTTTCTGCAGCTTTGCGATGGGCGCCTTGATAATGGCATCGATGTCGAACTCATCGTCCTTAGAGCTGGTGGAGTGTGTGCTGATCTTGCGCTTGGGACTGCTCTGCGCCGGGTGCGAGTTTGAGCTGCGAGATCTCTGCAAAGGGGAATAATAGTACATCCTTTCAATATGGAATAATTTGATATTTCCTCACCTTTGCCACTGCTTTGCTACTGATGGCGGGAACCGGAGTAGGCACAGACGGAGTCGATGTCGCAGCCTCTGCAGGTCGCTTGCTGAGACACCGCACAATGATGCCGAGCAGCGTGTTGGGTCTTTGCGCTTCTTCGTAGAAGGGAACTGACTCCGCGGTCTGCAACGCTGGTGGCAACTTATCGCCGCTGCCCAAGGGGAATATATAAAAGTCGCGTATCTGATCCGAGTCCACGCCCAAGACGCCCAGCCGCTGACGCGAGTCCAGGTATTCGAAGAAGAGATCAAACTTAAACGTTTCGCTGGGCGAGGCGGGGAATATGTTCACAATGACGACTTCCTTTGTGGGACTCTTCTTCAGCTTCTTGATATATTCCCAGACATTAACGCGGGTTATGCGACCGATTACGTCCATCTGACTTGGCATCAGTTTACCCAATTGCTGGCAGTTACCCTGCACGGGGTACATGACGATTTCAAAGTCGGCCAAATCGATCATCTTGAGAGTACCGGACCACAGTGAACTCGTCGTCAGGCCGTGCAAGTAGCGGGAGTAATTGTCCATTGGCTCAGGTGCCTTCAAAGAACTCGGAAGCGTTGGAAGTGGCTTGGGCGACGGCTTTGGTTTGCCTAGATTCGCCGCCTGCTCGACTGTTTTCTCCGATTCCAGAATTTGATCAACCAGGTTGTAAGCATTCGCCTCGCTTTTCTTTTCCGCCGTCTTTTTGGGTACCGGCGATTGGTCGTTTTCGTCCCTCTTCTTGGGCAAAGGTGAGGGAACGACCTCATCCCTTTCCCGGCTCTGTTTCTCACGTGACCTATGCTCTCGCTCACCGCCGCTTGGCTCTCCTCCTTCGTTGTGGTGCCTGCGATGGCGCTTATCGACGCTTCGACCCCGACTATTGGAGCGACTTCGACTGCGCTTTCGATGATGATGCTTGTGGCTCTTGTGTCGCTTTTCCTTCGATGAGCCCGTCTTTTCCCTGGACGTGGAACGTTCCAGTGTGGAGGTAGCCGGCTCACTGACCAGCGACGTCTGTTTTGTGTCCGCCATAGATGATGGTTCACTAATGACCTCTTCGGGCAGCGTGACATCCACCTTGGTGGCGATTACCTCCTCTCCCTTGTGGGTTTTCACCACATAGTTTTGGGCACATGCCAACATGTCCAGCTCGGATTTCTTGATCATGTCCAACTGGTGACGGTTTTCCTCCTCCCGCCACTTGGCCAACTCTTGACTGGCCAGCTGTTCCGGCGTCATCCGCACCAGCTGCCTGGGCTCCACTTGCTTGGCACAAATCTTTTCGAAAAGCGTTCGGTTCTTGCGATCCTTTATGTTGAACATAAGCGATCGATACTTGGCCTTGTACTTGGCTCCCACGTCTCGGCCAAACGAGTTGAACATTTCCAGCTCCACGTTCTTGACAAACTGATCCACCTCAAGTACGTTCGGCCACTGAGTCGGTGGCTGGCCAGAGTTCACCTGGGCAGCCCGGGCTTCTTTGATTCGCGCTAGTAGTTGCTCCCTGAGGGATCGCCGGATGCCGATTCGAACCGGCTCGGGTTTGCCCGCTGCGCTACGATTAGGGATTGGCGCCTGTGTCGTAGGTGTTGTCTTCTCTTTATCCTTTTTGGCCAAAGGACGCACGGAAGAGATTCCAAGTGGGTGGTTTGCCTGAACTGTGGTGTGCTGCGGCTGGGACAATTTGGCAGGAGCTTCAAGTGACTTTTTTGCTACTCCTAGCGCGGCGGGTTCTGATGTGGAGGTGGTGGCTTCTGGTGCCCGTTTCAGCAAACGCTTCTCTGCGTCGATTGTCTGAACGGTTCCCGAGGGCAGCACCTCGAAGGTGGGATTCTCCTGAAGCCATTTCCGAAACTGATGTGCAGAAGGGGCCATGTGCCCGGTGATTACGCGACCACTTTTACGCTCAAACACATTAATCTGCAAAGCAAAGTGTGCACATTAATAAGTATAGTTCTAATTGAATTACCCTTTATGGCATACCCGTTCCACTTTTGACACAGTGTCCGCTTGCCTCAGCACGTCCTCAAACAAGTCCTTCTTCTTGTTCTTCTTGGCCTCCAAGGAGTTGTTCAGCGACGGCTGTGCACTGGCATTCTGTGGCAATGGGCCTTTGGTAGCAGCATGTGCTTGAATTGCACTTTGGGCATACTTCCGGATACACTCTTCGCCACAATAGACGGAAGAGCTGCTCGCCGGTCGCTTGCAGACCACACATAACGTCTCCGAAATTCGGTTGCCAGGTGATGAGCCCAGTCTGATAAAGTTTAGCTGCTGCTGCTGGTGAGGGATAGCACCGGTTGGGAACTTCTTGACCGGCTTTATTACTGGAATACGCATGGGGGAACTGGCTACAGTTACGCCCACCGGCAGTGATCTTCTGGGAGCCGAAGGAGTCGCGACCTGAACAATTTCTGCTGTTGTAGTTGGTACTTTGGTTTCACTCGGCCTCTGCTCAGGTTGAGTGGTTGGTCTGTTGACCAACATGTCTGTTATTCGTGGTTGGCTCTACAAAGATAACGAATCAATAAAAACTAACTTTTATGTCTATTGTATGACTTTACCCTCTCCTCCTGCCTTTTAACGCATTTGGGGCACTTCCAGTCGATGCCCTTGTTTTCCATATCTGTGCCCATCGCCTTGGTCACCCCCACGCATGTGCCGTGGAACCAATCCTCGCACAAATCGCAGCAGATCATAAACCGATTGTTGTGTGGTTGACGACAAATGCACCAGAGCCTAAACCAAACAAATAAATAATTTTCAAAAAACGTACAGATTTGCATCTATGAAATATCCAACTATAATCTTACTTGTTGGGGTCATCGTCATCCTCCTGAGACTCTAAAGCGTCGGGATCATTGTTCTGACTTGAATCAAGCTTCTTCGATCTTCTGGGTGCCGTTGAACGTCTGGCCATCGTTGGCTCTCTAGGATTGGGTCGTCTTGGCCCACTTCCCGGCTGGCTGTCATTGCTCAGGCTGCTGGTATTGAGCAGCTGATTGATGCTCGCATCCAGCGAAGATTCAGCGAACGACAGGTTGCCTGCATCACTGGAACTGGTCGTAGCCATGCCCGGAGCAGCAGGAAACTGTGCTCGTCGCTTGGCCCGCGTGGTGGGGGCTTCAATGGGAGGCAGGTATATGACCCGACCGTTGCCGCGCACAACCTTTGCGGAGGAGGTCAGAGTGCCTGCCACGCTCCTCGAGGGTGTACTGCAAGCAATGGGCAATGAGGTCATCGATTGTGCGGGCTCTGCAAGACTTGCATTCGGCAGTAGGTTGGTGTGTGCCTGTAAAGGAGCAATGCAGTTAGCTAACAAAATCAATAATCAGGATGTTCTACACTTGCCTGTACTTGCGGCAAGTCTACGGCCTCAATGGACGTAGGCATAGATACGATGGCGTCTAGGGTTCCTGGCTCTGTGCTAGCCAGTACTTGCTTAACCACTTCGGCCTCAAACTGTTTATCTTCCTCGATGAGACCGACCACGTGCTGGAGAAAATCAGCTGTAATCTCATCCTCGTCCGCCGTATCCATTATATCATTCGGATCTGCTACAGCTGCATGTCCCACTCCCTGCATCTCTGGAGCCGGAAAACTATGCGTAGGCAAGGACACTGGTGGGGGATCTAGATCCGCCGCTGTACTCTCCAGCATCTTAACCAGTTTCGGTATATCCTCGTCCGCATTTACTACCGGCTGCTCCACAAGCGTGGACTTTAGTAGCTCGTCCTGCACAATCGAGTTGATCAGATCGAGCTGCTTGTCATTTTCTGCTGCCAGCTCGGAGGAACTCTGATGCGTCTCGATTACTATTTGGGCGGGCAGTTTATGCGACTGAGCTGTGTCCACGCCGATGGGCATAAATCCCTTGGATGGGGTATGCGCCTGAGCAGGAACCGGAACCACAATTGGCGACATCTGCTGATTGTAGCTCGATCTCGGCGTGCTTGGCGACATGACAGCCCGGTGTCGGAGTGGATCTGGCGAAGATTTTGTGCCTGCATTATTGTTCTCACCCAGCAAAGTGTTGAGATTGGTAAACACTCCTTTGGGACTGGCCATATTCTTGTTAATGATAATCTCTTTAACTTCCTGCGGCGAGTTAACGATCCTTCCCAATTGCACGGCAGGCATACGACGAACATTGGAATTGGCCGGTGTCGTTGGCAGTGGAGGTCTCTTCACAGGCAGCGATTGATGTGTGGGCCGGATTTTGAGGAACGATGTGCTTGGAAGACCTCTGCCTAGGGCAAACACTGCGGGCACTGATTTTGTGGCAGGCATCTGGATTATTTGCCCGATTTGCGGCGCCTTCGGCTCCAAAACTTCCTTGCGTTTCTTCAGCTCGGGGAAGTGCTGCGGCGTTGTGGGTGGCTGAGGCAGCGGCTTCATTGGCTTGCTTTGAGTCTGTCTAACCACCTTTTTAACCCGTTTCCTCTTGTTCGGATTACGTCTACTGCTTTGCCTCATATCGAAGTCCATGTCACTGTCCCTGTCGTTGTCCGATTCCTGGAAGTCATCGCTCTCCTCACTCATTTCCTCCGTATCGTAGGCCTTGTCGGCATTTTCCTCTTCGGCGGGATCCGAACTTTGGGCGTCATCATCATCTTCGATGTATTTCTGCACAGGAGGAGCAATCACCTTGACTGGAGCCCGAGTGGGCCTCAGCCTGGCATTAACCGAATTGTTCGTGATAATCTCTGGCTTCTGTCTTGGCAGTGGCGATTGGATGGGCTTGCGGATCAGCTGCACCTTGGGTTGCAGCTGCGCTGCTTGCTGAACTTGGTGGGGCTTGACGGGCAGTCTCTGGACCTTGACCTGCACCGGGCTTAAGGGAATGGCCTGGACCCGTTTTTTGGCATTGATTAGCTTGACACTGCCCGGTGCCTGCATTATGATTTTGCGGCTTTGGGCCTGCATTTCCATGGCCATCTTCTCATCGCGCTTGTGGTTCTTCAGCTGCTCTGGCGAGGTAAACGGCGTGTAGTTGTGGTCGTTGCGGATAACTTCCATTTGAGCGTCTGTCTCCGCAGTCCTTTTGTAGACGGAAACTCCGGCAAGCTCTGTAAATACAATACAAATCAGTTGAAAGCTAAAGTTCGTTTACTTTCGTTGTGCTCGAAATAATGATATTGTTTTGCTTAATCATTTGGATCACATCGATGTACGTTATTTACTCAGTGCATTTTTCACAACCATATCAGCCGTGCTGTCCGCATAGAACTGCTCCACTCGCAAGCCCACGATTTGTGGCCGCTCCTTGGGTCTGCGGCGCTTTCGCTTTTTGATGGCCTTGGGCTTTCGGCCAACTCGCTTGCGTGTGCGAGGGACATCGGCTTCCGTCTCCGTGGAGTCGCTATTGTTGTCGTCGCCGGTGTTGTGGTTCTCCTCGTCGTGTTCATCCATCTCACTGGCATTATCGCCACCACTTTGGCTGCCATTTTCACTGTCCAGCTCCGAGTCGGTGGCGGTGTCCATAAAGTTCGCCAGCTCCTCCAGCCGCTCTGCTTCATCCTGGTCCACCATGCTCGGCGTGGGCGATGTAATCCGCACCACGCTAATGGTGGAAATCGATTTTTCCTCTGCAAGAAGCACATGTAAGTGTGGGGAGCAATGAGCGTGTGTCAGGCCTATTGGACCCACTTACCCATGATGTTCCCAATGGCACGCTCGTCGAAGGAGATTCCGCTCTTGCTGTAGACCACAACCAGATTGGAGTCGGCTTCGGCTGCCGCCGGCCGGGCGCTGGGCGCCTCCGTAAACACCGAACTGGACATGGCGCCAACTGCTCGTGGTCCCCGCTAGCGGCGCATTGGAGTCGGCAGCCCACACAGCGTGTACTTTATTAGCTTGGAACAGAAAAACGACTCATTTGTTGTTGCATCCGCCGCGTTGTGACGCCGACATTGAAATTGGATAGTAAGTGGAAAACGGTCACTTGGCTGCGTTGGCCCGATTGTTAATACTGGTGATGCTCTGCTGGCTGTGCCCACAAGCTGGCTGTTATTTTGTTGAGATTCGAGAGCTGAATTCGTTGCTGTTTCGCGTAAAAATGCAAATTTTTCTCAATTATGAAAATAAAATTTGCAAAAAAAGCCACTTCCAGTGTGACCAGACTTGGGAATGCTGCCGATGCTGTAGGTTATCGATAGTTTTTGTACCCCGCTCTACGGAACTAGTTTCAATTGCTAGCTCATTTCGATCTTTGTTTATTTAGGTAAATCCTTTATTTTTAAGGTCAGCCGGCAAAGAGGAAAACCGTATGAAAAATAAATGAATTTAGCTAATTAAAAATATTAGAGATTATATTAAAAAAATAATAAAACGATCGGCTTACAATTAATTTAAGATTGTTTTTGTCGCGTTCAGTTCTTGGTCATACTTTTGCGAAAACAGAAAACAAAAAACACTGATAAAACCCACATAATTTACTGCCTTTGTTAGCCCGGTTATTGGCTATTATCAGCTAATCTTCTCACTTGCTCGAGCACTCATTGTTGTCCAGAGCGCCAGTTAAACTTTGTCCTCCTTCGCAACACCATGGCCGCCTTTCAGATGGGATCGGGTTACGCAGTGCCCATGAGTCTCTTCCGCAACAACAGGGATCGTGCTGGCAAGGCCATCCTCAAGGAGCTGCTGCCGGGCCTCAAGTTCAACGATGGCAACCTGCTGGTGCTCCTCGAGGGCGGCAAGGACCAGAGCCTGTACAACACCGACGTGGATTACGTTTTCCGGCAGGAGTCCTATTTCCAGTACTTGTTCGGTGTCAAGGAGCCGGCCTGCTATGGCATCCTAACCATTGATGTGAAGACTGGTGCGCAGAAGAGTATTCTCTTTGTGCCCCGCTTTCCCGATGAGTACGGCACCTGGATGGGCGAACTGCTGGGGCTGCAGGAGTTCAAGGCCATGTACGAGGTGGACGAGGTGTTTTATGTGGACGAAATGAGTGTTTATCTGGAGGGGGCGTCGCCCAAGCTGATACTCACATTGAGCGGCACCAACAGCGATAGCGGGCTCACCCTCCAGCCGCCCGACTTTGCTGGCAAGGAGAAGTATGTGACTGACTGCGATCTCCTGTATCCAATTCTCTCTGAGTGCCGAGTGATCAAGTCACCCGAAGAGATCGAGGTGCTGCGCTACGTGGCCAAGGTATCCTCGGACGCGCACATCAAGGTGATGCGGTTTATGCGTCCCGGTCGCATGGAATTTGAGGGCGAATCCCTGTTCCTGCACCACGCCTACTCCGTGGGCGGCTGCCGGCATGCCTCCTACACCTGCATATGCGGCAGCGGAACAAACTCGTCGATCTTGCACTATGGACATGCGGGCGCACCCAACAGCAAGCCCGTCCAGGACGGTGATCTCTGCCTGTTCGACATGGGAGCCAACTACTGTGGCTATGCGGCCGATATTACTTGCACATTCCCGGCCAATGGAAAGTTCACCGACGACCAGAAGTTTATCTACAATGCCGTGCTGGATGCCCGCAATGCGGTCACTGAGTCGGCCCGTGACGGAGTCTCCTGGGTGGACATGCACAAGCTGGCGGGTAGGGTGTTGCTGCAGCGCCTGAAGGAGGGCGGCATGCTCAAGGGCGATGTGGAGGAGATGCTCCAGGCAGGTGTTTCTGGCGTGTTCCAGCCACATGGCCTGGGCCATTTGATCGGTCTGGATGTGCACGATGTGGGCGGCTATCTGCCCAAGGAGCCCAAGCGCCCCAGTGAACCGTGGCTGAGCAAGCTGCGCTTTGCCCGCATCCTTAGGGCCGGCATGTATGTCACAATCGAACCCGGCTGCTACTTCATCAACTGGCTGATGGACCGCGCTCTGGCCGATCCGAACATTGCTAAATTCATCAACGCAGAGATTTTCAATCGCTTCCGCAACTTCGGAGGTGTGCGCATCGAGGACGATGTGCTCATCACGAAGACTGGCGTGGAGAACTTTGCGATTGTGCCGCGAACGGTGGAGGATATCGAGGCAACCATGACCTGTAAATATGATTCGCCTGTTTAAAGCTTTTAAAATATACATATTCCACACGTAAACATATGTAATATAATCTGTATCGTAATCAAATTATGGAATACCCCATAAATAAATTAATAAGGTCTCATCAGTTGACATCTAAAGGTTTGTCAAGTTTCTATGGGAAACTTTAAAACAATACTTTAATTATACATATGTATTTATATTTTACTTTGTTGCCAGGAGATTTACGCTGCATTGACTATCTGGAAAAGATAAGCGTTATCTGCTGATACACAACTGGATTAATTTCGATTCACTTCAGCAACTGATACCAAACTTTCGCGTTATTTATTGGTCGACAGTGTTAACAGAGTAAACGAGACGACGGCCTGGCTAAGCGTGAAACAGTCGAGTCTCCAAGCGGAATCTAATTCTATATACAAGCCGAATGTGGCACAGAATGCCATCGATTGATCTCTGCCCGATCCGGGCTACATGTACTTTTTGGCATGTCCATTTCGCTGCTGCTGCTTCAAGTGGCTGTGGGCGTTGCCATTCTGGGCCAGAGGTGCTGTTGTCTCGCTGTTGCCATCGCCGCTGCCTTCATGGACCGCCTCAATGACCTCAACGGCGCTGCGTCGTGGGAACCAGCCGCGAATGGGACCCTTGCGTTGGCGCTTTTTCACGCCAGCTAGCTCTTGCTCGGTAAGCACTCGCTCGCCGAACAGCCAGTGGTTGCGGAAGCGGGTGACCCTAATCATGTCGTTGGGTCGCAGGCTGATGCGTGGCTCATCGGAGCAGGGAGCGGCCACACAAACACGCCAACCCTGCGAGAAGATCGGCAGCCAGCGACCAGTCACTGGCTTTGTGCATCTGAAGGTGCGGGTTCGAGCTCGCTTCTCCTCCTTCTGAGCCAGTTGTTCGCGCTGCAGGGAGTACATGTTAATCTGCGTTCTCTAAATACAATGTCCAATACTCACCGTCAATGTATACTGATCACAACCCTCCACCACTGGCCACTCGATGCCATCGCCTCGCTTTTGGCACTCATCGTTGAATACCAGTCGCAAATTTGCTCGCCAGCCCAAATCATAGGGATATAGGAACTCGTCGTCGCAGTCGGCATTCCTATATCGGCGGTAAATGGCCTTCTCCACTATCCAGATCTCTATGCCCGTCTGGTTGTTGACAATCGTCTTCAGCTGAATGAAGAGCAGCATGCTCAGGCCAATGACGACACCAATGGCCAGGCCCATGCCCAGAATGCACATGATGATGCTGACCAGCGTGAACTGTACGCTGGCCAAGTGCGCCAGTCCGTGGGTGAGATAGTAGTAGCGGTAGATGCCCCGCCAGAAGGAGCAGCACAGCACGACGGTTCCCTGCAGGCTGCCCAGGATGGAGAAGAGCAGGAAGTATGTGAAGTAGGCGTGGTTGGCCCAGCCAACGCAGTGATTGATCCACGGGCAGTGGTGGTCCATCTTCTTGACGCAGCGATCACCTAAATGGTGATAGTTTTCGATTTAAAAAATTTTCATATGCAAATCAATCTAATCTCACTTACACTTGCGACAATGATGGGAGCGTGGTGCCTTGTAACCCTCGCACTTTTTGCAGTACTGCAGGAACTGGGCGTCCTTGGGATCCTGCCAAAAATTAAAATTCATTAAAATACGCAGCGAAAACGAGCATATTATTCGTGATTTATGCGCGTTTCCCGATGCCGTCAGGTACAACAAAACCTAACGACGCACAGCTCATTAGGTGACCAACCACCACCTCCCACCTCCTATCTCCCACCTTCCATCGCCCGTGGGCCACTCAGCTAGCCAAAGAAATCCGCCCCTCTTGCGTCTGGGCTCGCCTACAAAACATTTATGCAAATTCGGGTAATTGCATTACGGACTTTGGGGCCCGTAGAGTGCGTTCGCGTGCAGGGCCCGGACCGCCAGGCCGTAATGTGAGGAGTCGCCGCTAATAAATTATATTTGGGTCGCGCTACTGCCACTGCCGGACAAAATGAATGGCGGTCGAAAAACGTTACAGCCGTTGGTGGCCATTGCACGACATCTATGCATACAACGGACCGGGTCCGGATTCTTTAAAATAAATTGCAGCGTTTAATTGGCGCGGATTATGCGCGATAAGCAGCCACACACGCCAATGGGCCGGGTTGGCCCATTTGTCTGGCCTGGAAATCGGACATGGAGACCCCGTTGAGAGCGAACGCCTAGGGAAAACTCGGCACCTGCTCATCGGACGCTAAACAATTGCTTCCGCCGTGGAATGACGATGCACAAAGAAACGGAGAAACCACCACCGGACTAAGTACTTTGGCAGTTCGTGACGGGTCAACAGTTTTTCGGGCCAAATGGTGGGCATTATCAATGGTAAAAGGTAACAGGTGGCTCGAACTAGGCGGAGGCGGTTGACAGGCCATCGTGTCACAACAAATGTTTCACCACCATTCCGTGTGCCGTGGGCTTCTGGTTCTTGGGTTACCTTGGGATGCCACTGTTTTGGCATCAATCCGGGACCAGTCAACGTGGCCATGACGTAATTAAATGTGGCCAGCGTGGAAAGGAGCAGAAACAGGGCCTGGTGGGCGAATCCGGCGAATGATTCATTTGGCGGCCACCACATCGAGTTCATGTAGAGCGTTGTCAGCGTTATGCACTTGATGATGCCTGTAAGCAAAGCGGTAGATAAACATTAGTGTGATTCATGCACGAAAATTTGATACATGTATGTAGTTGGAGGGACCTAGCCCTGTTTATTTTTTTAAGTTTGGATGGGGGTGACTTTGGTGGCCATGCTTCGCTTGGCAATTGCGTGCGGAGGAAATAAGGGTAATTTATTTAGTTTATTGTCGCTTTTCGAGTTGATTAGCCGGCTCCACGGTCCAGTAATGAGTAATTTCGCCGTTTCTCTGACTGATTCCGCCGAGTCCTTTGCGAGAGCAGCAACAAGCGACCGGCGTCTAATAAAGCCATTATGCCGAGAACAATGGTATATCAGTTCGATATCGCGGTGGTCCGGAAGTCTTATGCCGTCTGACCCGCCGGCAGCCAAACGTCCGATTTGCACGCCATGTTCGGTGGTGGCTCCGTGAAATTCCCGATAGGCACCAAGTACCAGGGTTATCCGGGGGCAATAAAAGGACAAACGACACACAACTAAAACGCAATTAGCACGACACATTAGGCAAATTAAAAGTCCTTGGACAACCGATTGGAACTCCTGCGTTTGGTGTGGGTGGCATATGAAACGCGATATGTCGCAGCTATATCGTCCAGTGGGGCGTGGGGTGTAATTGGACACCATATAATGAGCAGTTCTTTGACTCCACTTTCACCAGTGTATATATATTGCAAATTTGGTTGCAAGGGATCTTCCACACAGATGTCCTTAGCATATCACCACCTATCACCAGTGCGGTCAACACTTACTAAGGGCGGTGATGGGGCCCCAGTGCAGGAACCGCCGAAAGCCGGATATTTCAGCACTCATAATCTGTGTATTCTCGCGTTGGCGTCGAAATTGCTAATGACCAAAAGGTAAACAACGAAGGCAGCCTAACAGCGATACCGATAACCAAACTAATCGAAACAAACCGCTGTCGGTGTGACCGTGCCTGTAAATAACTGGAAAACCAAGAACTAGTTGGAGCACTATTTTCAAAACGAGTGGAACCGAACTGGTTGCAAGTAATAAATATATAAATATTTGTTCTTCCCTGGAATAAATAATAATTATTTGTGAGTAAAGTACTGGCACAAATTAGTTAATCGATAGGTAAGGCAAATGTAAATCGCAATTTTATGTTAGCACCGTTATATATTTTTAATAACATCGAATACACCTCATTATAGACACTATTTGTTGGCCACGATTTCGAACTTAATGCCGTGCTCGTGCTTCTCCAGCTCGCTGATGAGACTGGTGCCACGGAAGGCCGCCCCGGGTGGCAGGACTCCGCCGGATCCGGGCATCTTGTCGCTTTCGTTGAGGATGGTCTTTGCCGTGGAGAGCAGTGCAACGCAAGTGGATCCATAGCCGGGATTGGGACCCGTAATCCTCACGGTCAGTGTCTTTGTGGGCGGAAAGGTGTACTGATCTGTGCTCTCGGCTAGCTTGTCGGACTTGGGCCAGCCTGTGGCCTTCATGGTCATTCTGAAGAAGGAGCGCTCCATCCGTTCCTCACTGGGACCCTCGCGGGAAGCCATGCCGCCGGAGAAGACGCTGGGGTACTTAAGCAGCAGCTGGCGGCCAAAGGAGAACTTGGCCATAATGCCAATGATAGAGGCGAAGAGCACGACGACGCTAGCCGCAAACCACGAGGGATATGTCATGTAGGCCTGCATCTGAACGGGTCGTTTCTTCTCCAGTTCGTAAAGGAAACGCTGCGAGCGCATCACCACCGACCGATCTGTTTCAGGGAACGGCAGAATCACCTTGTTGTCCACTTCAGCGGCACGGGAAAGCGGCGATCTTGACTTAAGAGCCGGCTGGAACTTGGGCAGGCGCTCGGGAAACAACTTGCGGCGGATGGCCACAGACTCACTCCGGTTGGCGATAGCGTGAATGGCGCTCTCCCAGGTGCCGGTGTTGAGGGCAGCACTGCCCGTTCCCTTGGTACCGCCCTTGACGCCCAGGTGGACAAAGTTCTCCACCGAGTTGACCACGCCGTCGAAGTTCTTCTCCACGAAGGTGACTCCCATGTCGGCGGGAATGGAATCAAAGCCGCACGCACTGATCACGTACACGCCACGCTCCTTGGCGAGATCATGGTATCGCAGCTGCATGGTTTCCATGTACTGTGGCTCTCCGCTCACGTCTACGTGATGTGTGCCCGCCTCGATGCACGCCTTGACCACTCGCTCGCCGAAGAATCGATATGGTCCGGCCGTATTGACCACAATGCGGCAGCGTTTGGCCATTTCCAGCAGTGACGCCTCGTTGTTCACGTCCGCGATGACGATCGGCGTTTGGGAGAGGTCCGTCTTGGACTTTGCACCCATCTCCCGCAGCACCGACTGCAGCTTCTCCTGGTTGCGTCCGGCGATGCCCCATTGCAGGCCCTTCAGCACGCTGACTGCCTCGAAGACGGTGTACTTTCCGGTAAACCCGGAGGCACCGAAGATTATGGCATCCAGTTTCTTAGCCGCCATTCCAGAGTTCACAGATATGCGACTATAATGATTTGACTAGAAATGTCATCAGTTCCGGACCGAAAGGTAATTCGTCTGCTCCGGGCGACTAGCGAAATGTTAATAATGTTAATCGCACCGTATAACAGCTGTATTTATTGGAGATAGTAGCGTCGTGACTCCACAAAACTGAATCGAACAGGTAAAGATCGATTGCAGATAGCAACAAGTGGCTAATTTACACGGTAACTCTGCTAATGAAGTTGAAATAAAATAAAATACTTTTAATAGAAACTATGAAAATGAAAATGTTTGGCCGCCTTTTTTATAGATGTTATCATGTTTAATTTACATCCTAATACTTAAAATCCCTCAACCCAAATTGTTAGTTCGTGAACTACTACGCATAAACTGCGAATGCCAACATGAAATCGATTACTTTTAGAACGATATTTTGGCGCAAGTTTAAATATTTGAATTTAATCAAGCTGTGTGCCATTAAAATAAAAAAATATATATATTAAAGAGTTGGAAAACAAAATTGCGAAATGTTGTCTCTATATTTTAAACATAATATTGGTATGCTTTATAAGTGCATAAGATACACGCAAATAATTTGCTTAAATCTACAACCGGCTGAGTTGACGCTGTTGAGACAAAACTCTGCATGGAGGCATTATCCCGAAGATCGGTGATGGAATTATTCACTGGAACGGTTTCAAAGGTGTACAGTGCGCGGAATCCGATGGCCACAAAGCGATCATTGGAATGCAAGGTAACGCGAAAGAAGCGCCCATCCGAGCGCATTTCAAAGTCAGGAAGCTTTCCGCAGTATCTGCTGAACTTTCGATCCGTGCTCATGAAATTGGAAAACTCGATGTAATCGCTGGCGGTTTGGTGCTCACAACTGGAAAGAGAAGGAGATTAAACATTTTAAGCACTTAAACATTTTTGATAGTTTAGATAAAGATCTTACGTTCCAATGCCCTCAACATCGAAATATGTGAAGTGAAGCACAACTCGTTCGTCACTTGCTCCGTAGAAATAATAATTGCACACAACATTTTCCAGGTAAAGTCCGGGAAAATTCGGAGAGTGAAATAGGCCACTTATTCGCTCGCTGCTATTGTAGACGAAGGAACAGCCTTCCTTTTGAACTCCGGACATTATACCAAAATCTTAAAAATAAGCAAATTTTTAAATAAATAGACTAAGAGTCAGTGGACACACTTACTGGTTAAGAAACGGTACTCCGCGCGAAATCCGTAGTATTGCACCTTGTTCGTCATTGTGGGCGGATATTTTCCGACAAACTGAAGGTGCAGCTGCGGTCCACTGGACATCAGTGGCTTGGGCAGGAACGCGCCGCAGAGCAGTTCCTGCGTCTCGTACCGTCCGCGCAGCTGGGTGACCACGTGCAGCGCATCGCCCGGCTGGCAACCCGTGGAGTTCTCGTGCTCCGTGGGCACGTTGAAGTCGTGAAATCGAATCTGCACCCGTTCTGGCGCCTGAGCTTCAAATTCGTAACGGCATTGCAAGACTCTCGAGCCGCCAATTACAACGCCGCCGAGCGCGTGTTTGGCAAGCAACAGCTGATTTGAGTCAAATATTCCCGATTTATTTACTCGTGAGTCGAAGGTCTGTTTGCATTGTTCTGTGAAATAGACAATCACATTTTTAATTTGTAATTAGTGTGCGTATGCTATTGTCCAGGCTAACGTGGCAGGCCAGGTTTCTAACTCGTCTTCTGTGTAATAAGATGGCCAGCAAGGGATGGCACAATGAGGACAACAAGTTGGACACCTTCCGTCGCATCTGTGATGAAATTGCCGGCGAGTCAAGTTACCTGAAGAAAGCGGAGAATCTGCAGCGATTCTTCGAAAAGGGGAGCAGCGGCAAGGGCTTCAAGGGCGACACCCTGCTCTGGGTGCAGTTCCTCATTCCGGCGGCCAACCAGCGCGTCTACAATCTCCAGAACAAGGCGCTGATCAAACTCTTTTCGCGCATTTTTAATGCTGACCAACAGCAAATGCATCTGGATCTAGAGCAGGGCAAGTTGTCATTTTTATACACTTGTATAGAATTTCATCATCGCTCTAAATTGTTGAGTCTGGTTAAACTTCTGGTTTCCCGCAGATGGAGACGTTTCGGAAACTCTACGCAAGCACTTTGCTGCTTCTAAGAAACTCAAGCCACAGGCGCAGAGCAAACTCTATCTGCAGGAGGTGGAGGAGATGCTCCTGAAGCTGGTGGAGCGTACCAAGGAGGATGAGCAAACAGATCTGCTACAGAAGTTGTGCTCGAAGGCCACTGACCTGGATCTGCGCACATTTATTCGCTTGGTGAAGCACGACTTAAGAATCAATGCCCGGGCCCGGCATATCCTGGATGCCTTTGGTCCTGATGCCTACCCCACATATCAGTCTTCCCGCGATTTGGTGGCAATTGTCGGACAGTTTGCCGGCAAAGAAAATAAGAAGGACGCCAGTAGTGCCGTCAGGAAGGCTAAAAAAACGAACTCGAGTGGAATTCAGGTAATGACACCCATATCGCCCATGTTGGCCAGTCCCTGCAAGTCGGTGGAGGAGGCCTTCAAGAAGAGCCCCACTGGACTATATAGCGAGATCAAATACGATGGAGAGCGAGTTCAAATCCACAAGCAGGGCAACGACTTCAAGTTCTTTAGCCGCAATCTAAAGCCTGTGGTGGATCACAAGATACGGGATCTGAAAAAATATATTCCGCAAGCCTTTCCTGGCGGTGGCGAAATGATACTGGACTCTGAGATCATTCTGGTCGACACTGACACGGGAGCACTGCTGCCCTTTGGTTCGTTGGGTGCCCATAAGAAGCAGACTTTCGCCAATGCCGCGGTATGCTTATTCGTCTTCGATTGCATACTGTACGATGGCGAGGATTTGACCCAGCTGTAAGTGGGGTAAAATAATATTTAAATGTGAAATAGTTCCTAATATATTTTCTTGATCTTTCAGGCCATTTCGCAAGCGTCGCAAGATCCTTGAGCAGAATATTCAACCCATTAGATCCCACGTGCAGCTGTCGGAGTCGGAGTTCCTCAAGACCACGAGGGAACTGGCCACGATGACGGCTAGGGTGTTACACGCCAATCTGGAGGGTGTGGTCCTGAAGAGTCCAACCAGCACATACCAGCCCGGCAAAAGGAACTGGCTTAAGGTCAAGAAGGATTACCTATTCGACGGAAAGATGGCTGACACCGCGGATTTGGTTGTTTTGGGCGCTTGGTACGGATCAGGGAAGAAAGGTGGCACGCTTAGTATTTTCCTCATGGGCTGTTACGATGCGTTTGGGCGTTTGTGGAAGACAGTGACCAAAGTGCACTCTGGCTTGGATGATGCTACCAATGCAAAGGTACATGAATCACTGATCAAACTAACCGAACGTGCTGATGCGAACGCAATTCCCAGTTGGCTGTTGTGCAGTAAGTCCCTTGTACCAGATGTACTGGCCAAGGATCCGATGAAAATGCCAGTATGGGAGATTACTGGCGCAGAGTTCACCAAGTCCGATGCGCATACCGCGTCAGGAATCTCAATACGATTTCCCAGGATTACTCGTCGTCGCAGTGATAAATCAGCCAAAGAGGCCAATGATCTGGCCCACTTAGAAGATCTTTTCGAGGCCTCAAAATCGAATGTAAATGTTGATTTACTTCTGGACAATTGTAGTAAGGATGAGAAAGTAATTGATAACAAAACAACTCCTGAAAAAGAGAAAAAACTCAATGGTAATCAAAAGAAACTGAAAAGGTCCAATACTACTGCTTCAGATGACGAAGACGGAGCTCCTGTGCCCAGCAAACGCAAGGAGTCCAAAGCGATTCGAAGCTTGTCGCCTTCGCAAAAGGGTTTAAAGGATTTTTTTAAGCCCAGCAAGGAGCTTAAATCAGTTGTGAAAAAGGAACCAAAGGAGGAGGAAAGCGTTACTCAATCCACTAGCTCGGAAGGCAAGTTGTTCGAAGGATTGGTGGCGCACTTTGCCATGGAGAAGGATTCAAGCAAACTGATGCAGCAGTTTTCACAGCATGGAGGATGCTGTACAACGGAAACACGAAAAGCTGATCTGGTCTTTTATACAAGTACGAACGAGCCATTGGACCTAGAGAAGCTTAGGTAATGTCTAAATAATCACTTAATCTAAAAATAAACTTAATTCACTGGATTCCTTTTTGTTTTTGGTTTAGAACGCTGTATCGTCGTAGCTGCCAGCACTTGAATGTAACGTGGCTCCAAATCTCTCTCGATACTCAGAGTCGTCAGCCATATCCCCTATACGCCGTGATGATGAAATGATGAGTGATATTTTAAATCATTTGCACTCAGAAATTTGTACATGCTTGATTAAACCGAACATACATATGTGTGTATTATAGACAACAAGTATTTTATCAAATGCTAAAAGCAGAGCACGAAGCTTTGATAGAAAGCTCTGCGCGGGGATAACAAAACGCTCCCGATTGTTTGTGGCGTAGTTAGTTATATTCTGGACGCTTGGATCGCCAAACTAAGCGCTCGTTCAACATGCTGTGGGAATTCTTAGCCCTATTCGCGATCGCTGCCGCCTTGTTCTACCGCTGGGCGTCCGCCAACAATGATTTCTTCAAGGATCGGGGCATCGCCTATGAAAAGCCAGTGCTCTACTTTGGCAACATGGCCGGCATGTTCCTGCGGAAGAGAGCCATGTTTGACATAGTCTGTGATCTTTACACCAAAGGCGGAAGTAACAAGTGAGTTAAACTCATTTATCCGGATCAAATAAGTTAATTACCTAATAAGCATCCGGCTCACTTGCACTTGCACTTGAAACTCGTTTGGAACAAGTGTGTATCTACTGGCTTCCAGCATTGCGTACAAGCCTATACGCAATATACAATTGTCAAGGTCAGGCAATTAGTGATCTATCTATATACACATTTGGTGGGTGCGGCTGTGTTCGACTACGTTTTGAATATAGAATTATATATATTCAGGAATACTCGATTACATTGTGTAAAGTCGTTTATCTAAAGCAGTGTGTAACTGCCAAGACAATTGGCGAAATGCTGAGTTGGTTCTATTAGTTTAGTTTGCCATAATCTTATCGATTATACGACAGCTTTAAATGTTAGATAGGAAAAATAGTTGATAAAGCTCCTGCAAAGTGCAATACCGATAAGGTTATCTAAATTATTAATTCATTTCATATTTGGGTAACCCTTTTTATGACAGTTCCCTTTTTGTTACTTTATAAAGATGCAATCTTTTTTGTACTCGGAATTTTCAATTGGATTTCATGTACATTTATACAAGTATATTTTTTTATAGACCAATACGAGCAATAAGTAAATTTATAGTTTTTTTAAAAAGGAATCGAGATAGGTTAATTGAAAATTCGTTAGCCATCCATAAACACTAATTTCTGTTATCGTTTTCTAAACTTGTTGATTTATCAGTGTGTGACTCACAGAAAGCTTATCGGTTATTAACATTACTTATTTTTTTTAGATTTTTTGGTATCTTCGAGCAGCGACAACCACTTTTTATGGTGCGCGACCCGGATCTTATCAAGCAGATAACAATAAAGGACTTCGATCACTTTATCAATCATCGCAATGTGTTTGCCACCAGCAGTGATGATGATCCACATGACATGAGTAATCTTTTCGGAAGCTCGCTGTTCTCCATGAGAGATGCTCGGTGGAAGGATATGCGAAGCACTCTGAGTCCGGCATTCACAGGCAGCAAAATGCGTCAGATGTTCCAGCTGATGAACCAGGTGGCCAAGGAGGCCGTGGACTGTCTTAAGCAGGATGATACAAAAGTTCAAGAGAATGAAATGGACATGAAGGACTACTGCACACGATTCACCAATGATGTGATCGCATCGACAGCCTTTGGACTGCAAGTGAACTCGTTCAAGGATCGCGAAAATACCTTCTATCAGATGGGCAAAAAGCTGACCACATTTTCATTCCTGCAGAACATTAAGTTCATGTTGTTCTTCGCATTGAAGAGTCTTAATAAGGTTGGCACATCATTCACACATATGAGAAAAATATATTGACAACAAAGTATATTATCTTATCCTTGCAGATACTTAAAGTCGAGCTTTTCGATAGGAAAAGCACTCAGTATTTCGTGCGTCTGGTGCTCGATGCCATGAAGTACCGACAGGAGCACAATATTGTACGTCCCGACATGATAAACATGCTGATGGAGGCTCGTGGTATCATCCAGACGGAGAAGACCAAGGCATCTGCCGTTCGCGAGTGGAGCGATCGCGACATTGTCGCCCAGTGTTTCGTATTCTTCTTTGCTGGCTTCGAGACTTCGGCGGTGCTGATGTGCTTCACCGCTCACGAGCTAATGGAGAACCAGGATGTGCAGCAGAAGCTATACGAGGAGGTACAGCAAGTGGACGAAGACCTGGAGGGCAAAGAACTGACCTATGAGGCCATAATGGGCATGAAGTATCTGGATCAGGTCGTCAACGAGGTTCTGCGAAAGTGGCCGGCTGCAATTGCCGTCGATCGGGAATGCAACAAGGACATAACCTTCGATGTCGATGGTCAGAAAGTCGAGGTCAAGAAGGGCGATGTCATCTGGCTGCCCACATGCGGCTTCCATCGTGACCCCAAGTACTTTGAGAACCCCAAAAAGTTCGATCCGGAACGATTTAGCGATGAGAACAAGGATTCTATTCAGCCATTCACATACTTCCCCTTTGGCCTGGGTCAACGCAACTGCATTGGTAATTTGATGGACTTAAAATTGTTCTTTGCTGGTACTAAAATATATCTTTTATAGGTTCCCGATTCGCTCTACTCGAGGCAAAGGCTGTTATCTACTATCTTTTGAAGGACTACCGCTTTGCTCCTGCCAAGAAATCCTGCATTCCACTAGAGCTCAGTAGTTTCGGATTTCAGTTGTCACCCAAAGGCGGCTTTTGGATTAAGCTTGTTCAACGGAACTAATCTTATAAACAATCAAAATATAATAATCGTGTTGTTGAATGTTATGTACTAAAGAATTTGACATTATTAAATTTAAACAATTTATGGTAACTTCTTCCTTTTTGAGCAGGATTTGTTTTTGATTTAATGATATAAAGATAGTACTTATGTACACTGTAAATAGTTTGATAACTTAATTTTGAAATATTAGATTCTATATACAATGGATGTTCTCAAAATGTATTATCCAAAATTGTCTACATTTACGCTACTTTCGTATCTTTCAGTTGATTTAATAGAATGCAAATGTTGAGCCCTACGCAAATGAACAAAAAAGTGGCATGTATGGAATGATGAATAATATTATTTTCATGTACAGTAGTCACTAGTTTAATAGCACACTGTTTTTAAATTAAATAGCGTTTTTGGTTCCTACATATAATCTACATATAATTGTTCTTATTTTTCTACATTGACATATATCTGCATATATCTGTTCCTATTTATACCCCGTCCGATTATTAATTCTGTTTTCATTAATAAAATAATGGATTCCTACAAATATTCTTCCTCAGCTATATTCTTGGTTGCAATTATAGAGGTTCTCTGTACTTACGATTTTCAATTTATTCACAAAGTGCAAACTATTCTAGTTAGGCTTGCATATCATTGCATATTCTTGTGTTTGGGCTTGGTTTAAATTGGTATAAATAAAAATGGATAAAGAAGAAATGCTCATTTGATGAAGTGAACCCGCCAAGTGAATTTTACTTCCGCAGTGCAAAATGACGAGTGAAATTATAAGTTTTTACAAGGATAAAACGGTGTTTATGACCGGAGGCACAGGATTACTCGGCAAAGGTGCGCGATCAATTACCCAAAAAATTAAAGAACATAAAAAAAAAATAGAATTGTTCTGCCCTAAAAATTTCAGTGGTCGTAGAAAAGCTATTGCGGGCAACGGATGTGAAACGTATATATTTCCTGGTCAGAACCAAGCGGGGTGAGAAAATGGAAGCACGATTTGAGTCCTGGAAAAAGGATCAGGTGAGTGCAGACCCACCCAATTTGTGACTGAAAATGTTAAATAAATGCTAGATAAAAGTGAAAACTATTACGTTATTTGTAATAATGGTGGTTCCTTGAAAAATATCCTGCCTGCAGGTGTTTGAAGTGCTACTAAACAAAAAGCCACTGGTCCTGGAAAAGATGACTCCGATTTCGGGTGACTGCTGTGCCCCGGACTTGGGCATCAGCGATGCGGATCGAAGGATACTGGCCGCGGAGGTGCAGGTGCTCATACATGGAGCCGCTTCGGTTCGATTCGAGGAGCCACTCGAGCAGGCAGTGGTCATCAACACCAGGGCAATGCGACTGCTCGAGTCCTTCGTCCACGTCTCGACAACGTTCTCCAATTGTGTGGTGCATCAAATCCAGGAGCGTTTCTATCCGGAACACCTGACCTGTCCCGTTGACAAGGTGCTCGACCTGCAAAATTCGGTCAGCTCAGAAACGTTCGAAAAGATGGCACCAGCCTTGATTGGAAAATTCCCAAACACATATACCTACACCAAGGCACTGGGCGAGCAGGTGATCCAGGAGGAGGCGAAGGGTTTGCCCGTAGGCATCTTTCGACCGGCGATCAGTAAGTAATTGTTTCGGTGATAAGAGATTGGGAAGAAGGATATTATCCTTTTTTATAGATGTTATCATGTTTAATTTACATCCTAATACTTAAAATCCCTCAACCCAAATTGTTAGTTCGTGAACTACTACGCATAAACTGCGAATGCCAACATGAAATCGATTACTTTTAGAACGATATTTTGGCGCAAGTTTAAATATTTGAATTTAATCAAGCTGTGTGCCATTAAAATAAAAAAATATATATATTAAAGAGTTGGAAAACAAAATTGCGAAATGTTGTCTCTATATTTTAAACATAATATTGGTATGCTTTATAAGTGCATAAGATACACGCAAATAATTTGCTTAAATCTACAACCGGCTGAGTTGACGCTGTTGAGACAAAACTCTGCATGGAGGCATTATCCCGAAGATCGGTGATGGAATTATTCACTGGAACGGTTTCAAAGGTGTACAGTGCGCGGAATCCGATGGCCACAAAGCGATCATTGGAATGCAAGGTAACGCGAAAGAAGCGCCCATCCGAGCGCATTTCAAAGTCAGGAAGCTTTCCGCAGTATCTGCTGAACTTTCGATCCGTGCTCATGAAATTGGAAAACTCGATGTAATCGCTGGCGGTTTGGTGCTCACAACTGGAAAGAGAAGGAGATTAAACATTTTAAGCACTTAAACATTTTTGATAGTTTAGATAAAGATCTTACGTTCCAATGCCCTCAACATCGAAATATGTGAAGTGAAGCACAACTCGTTCGTCACTTGCTCCGTAGAAATAATAATTGCACACAACATTTTCCAGGTAAAGTCCGGGAAAATTCGGAGAGTGAAATAGGCCACTTATTCGCTCGCTGCTATTGTAGACGAAGGAACAGCCTTCCTTTTGAACTCCGGACATTATACCAAAATCTTAAAAATAAGCAAATTTTTAAATAAATAGACTAAGAGTCAGTGGACACACTTACTGGTTAAGAAACGGTACTCCGCGCGAAATCCGTAGTATTGCACCTTGTTCGTCATTGTGGGCGGATATTTTCCGACAAACTGAAGGTGCAGCTGCGGTCCACTGGACATCAGTGGCTTGGGCAGGAACGCGCCGCAGAGCAGTTCCTGCGTCTCGTACCGTCCGCGCAGCTGGGTGACCACGTGCAGCGCATCGCCCGGCTGGCAACCCGTGGAGTTCTCGTGCTCCGTGGGCACGTTGAAGTCGTGAAATCGAATCTGCACCCGTTCTGGCGCCTGAGCTTCAAATTCGTAACGGCATTGCAAGACTCTCGAGCCGCCAATTACAACGCCGCCGAGCGCGTGTTTGGCAAGCAACAGCTGATTTGAGTCAAATATTCCCGATTTATTTACTCGTGAGTCGAAGGTCTGTTTGCATTGTTCTGTGAAATAGACAATCACATTTTTAATTTGTAATTAGTGTGCGTATGCTATTGTCCAGGCTAACGTGGCAGGCCAGGTTTCTAACTCGTCTTCTGTGTAATAAGATGGCCAGCAAGGGATGGCACAATGAGGACAACAAGTTGGACACCTTCCGTCGCATCTGTGATGAAATTGCCGGCGAGTCAAGTTACCTGAAGAAAGCGGAGAATCTGCAGCGATTCTTCGAAAAGGGGAGCAGCGGCAAGGGCTTCAAGGGCGACACCCTGCTCTGGGTGCAGTTCCTCATTCCGGCGGCCAACCAGCGCGTCTACAATCTCCAGAACAAGGCGCTGATCAAACTCTTTTCGCGCATTTTTAATGCTGACCAACAGCAAATGCATCTGGATCTAGAGCAGGGCAAGTTGTCATTTTTATACACTTGTATAGAATTTCATCATCGCTCTAAATTGTTGAGTCTGGTTAAACTTCTGGTTTCCCGCAGATGGAGACGTTTCGGAAACTCTACGCAAGCACTTTGCTGCTTCTAAGAAACTCAAGCCACAGGCGCAGAGCAAACTCTATCTGCAGGAGGTGGAGGAGATGCTCCTGAAGCTGGTGGAGCGTACCAAGGAGGATGAGCAAACAGATCTGCTACAGAAGTTGTGCTCGAAGGCCACTGACCTGGATCTGCGCACATTTATTCGCTTGGTGAAGCACGACTTAAGAATCAATGCCCGGGCCCGGCATATCCTGGATGCCTTTGGTCCTGATGCCTACCCCACATATCAGTCTTCCCGCGATTTGGTGGCAATTGTCGGACAGTTTGCCGGCAAAGAAAATAAGAAGGACGCCAGTAGTGCCGTCAGGAAGGCTAAAAAAACGAACTCGAGTGGAATTCAGGTAATGACACCCATATCGCCCATGTTGGCCAGTCCCTGCAAGTCGGTGGAGGAGGCCTTCAAGAAGAGCCCCACTGGACTATATAGCGAGATCAAATACGATGGAGAGCGAGTTCAAATCCACAAGCAGGGCAACGACTTCAAGTTCTTTAGCCGCAATCTAAAGCCTGTGGTGGATCACAAGATACGGGATCTGAAAAAATATATTCCGCAAGCCTTTCCTGGCGGTGGCGAAATGATACTGGACTCTGAGATCATTCTGGTCGACACTGACACGGGAGCACTGCTGCCCTTTGGTTCGTTGGGTGCCCATAAGAAGCAGACTTTCGCCAATGCCGCGGTATGCTTATTCGTCTTCGATTGCATACTGTACGATGGCGAGGATTTGACCCAGCTGTAAGTGGGGTAAAATAATATTTAAATGTGAAATAGTTCCTAATATATTTTCTTGATCTTTCAGGCCATTTCGCAAGCGTCGCAAGATCCTTGAGCAGAATATTCAACCCATTAGATCCCACGTGCAGCTGTCGGAGTCGGAGTTCCTCAAGACCACGAGGGAACTGGCCACGATGACGGCTAGGGTGTTACACGCCAATCTGGAGGGTGTGGTCCTGAAGAGTCCAACCAGCACATACCAGCCCGGCAAAAGGAACTGGCTTAAGGTCAAGAAGGATTACCTATTCGACGGAAAGATGGCTGACACCGCGGATTTGGTTGTTTTGGGCGCTTGGTACGGATCAGGGAAGAAAGGTGGCACGCTTAGTATTTTCCTCATGGGCTGTTACGATGCGTTTGGGCGTTTGTGGAAGACAGTGACCAAAGTGCACTCTGGCTTGGATGATGCTACCAATGCAAAGGTACATGAATCACTGATCAAACTAACCGAACGTGCTGATGCGAACGCAATTCCCAGTTGGCTGTTGTGCAGTAAGTCCCTTGTACCAGATGTACTGGCCAAGGATCCGATGAAAATGCCAGTATGGGAGATTACTGGCGCAGAGTTCACCAAGTCCGATGCGCATACCGCGTCAGGAATCTCAATACGATTTCCCAGGATTACTCGTCGTCGCAGTGATAAATCAGCCAAAGAGGCCAATGATCTGGCCCACTTAGAAGATCTTTTCGAGGCCTCAAAATCGAATGTAAATGTTGATTTACTTCTGGACAATTGTAGTAAGGATGAGAAAGTAATTGATAACAAAACAACTCCTGAAAAAGAGAAAAAACTCAATGGTAATCAAAAGAAACTGAAAAGGTCCAATACTACTGCTTCAGATGACGAAGACGGAGCTCCTGTGCCCAGCAAACGCAAGGAGTCCAAAGCGATTCGAAGCTTGTCGCCTTCGCAAAAGGGTTTAAAGGATTTTTTTAAGCCCAGCAAGGAGCTTAAATCAGTTGTGAAAAAGGAACCAAAGGAGGAGGAAAGCGTTACTCAATCCACTAGCTCGGAAGGCAAGTTGTTCGAAGGATTGGTGGCGCACTTTGCCATGGAGAAGGATTCAAGCAAACTGATGCAGCAGTTTTCACAGCATGGAGGATGCTGTACAACGGAAACACGAAAAGCTGATCTGGTCTTTTATACAAGTACGAACGAGCCATTGGACCTAGAGAAGCTTAGGTAATGTCTAAATAATCACTTAATCTAAAAATAAACTTAATTCACTGGATTCCTTTTTGTTTTTGGTTTAGAACGCTGTATCGTCGTAGCTGCCAGCACTTGAATGTAACGTGGCTCCAAATCTCTCTCGATACTCAGAGTCGTCAGCCATATCCCCTATACGCCGTGATGATGAAATGATGAGTGATATTTTAAATCATTTGCACTCAGAAATTTGTACATGCTTGATTAAACCGAACATACATATGTGTGTATTATAGACAACAAGTATTTTATCAAATGCTAAAAGCAGAGCACGAAGCTTTGATAGAAAGCTCTGCGCGGGGATAACAAAACGCTCCCGATTGTTTGTGGCGTAGTTAGTTATATTCTGGACGCTTGGATCGCCAAACTAAGCGCTCGTTCAACATGCTGTGGGAATTCTTAGCCCTATTCGCGATCGCTGCCGCCTTGTTCTACCGCTGGGCGTCCGCCAACAATGATTTCTTCAAGGATCGGGGCATCGCCTATGAAAAGCCAGTGCTCTACTTTGGCAACATGGCCGGCATGTTCCTGCGGAAGAGAGCCATGTTTGACATAGTCTGTGATCTTTACACCAAAGGCGGAAGTAACAAGTGAGTTAAACTCATTTATCCGGATCAAATAAGTTAATTACCTAATAAGCATCCGGCTCACTTGCACTTGCACTTGAAACTCGTTTGGAACAAGTGTGTATCTACTGGCTTCCAGCATTGCGTACAAGCCTATACGCAATATACAATTGTCAAGGTCAGGCAATTAGTGATCTATCTATATACACATTTGGTGGGTGCGGCTGTGTTCGACTACGTTTTGAATATAGAATTATATATATTCAGGAATACTCGATTACATTGTGTAAAGTCGTTTATCTAAAGCAGTGTGTAACTGCCAAGACAATTGGCGAAATGCTGAGTTGGTTCTATTAGTTTAGTTTGCCATAATCTTATCGATTATACGACAGCTTTAAATGTTAGATAGGAAAAATAGTTGATAAAGCTCCTGCAAAGTGCAATACCGATAAGGTTATCTAAATTATTAATTCATTTCATATTTGGGTAACCCTTTTTATGACAGTTCCCTTTTTGTTACTTTATAAAGATGCAATCTTTTTTGTACTCGGAATTTTCAATTGGATTTCATGTACATTTATACAAGTATATTTTTTTATAGACCAATACGAGCAATAAGTAAATTTATAGTTTTTTTAAAAAGGAATCGAGATAGGTTAATTGAAAATTCGTTAGCCATCCATAAACACTAATTTCTGTTATCGTTTTCTAAACTTGTTGATTTATCAGTGTGTGACTCACAGAAAGCTTATCGGTTATTAACATTACTTATTTTTTTTAGATTTTTTGGTATCTTCGAGCAGCGACAACCACTTTTTATGGTGCGCGACCCGGATCTTATCAAGCAGATAACAATAAAGGACTTCGATCACTTTATCAATCATCGCAATGTGTTTGCCACCAGCAGTGATGATGATCCACATGACATGAGTAATCTTTTCGGAAGCTCGCTGTTCTCCATGAGAGATGCTCGGTGGAAGGATATGCGAAGCACTCTGAGTCCGGCATTCACAGGCAGCAAAATGCGTCAGATGTTCCAGCTGATGAACCAGGTGGCCAAGGAGGCCGTGGACTGTCTTAAGCAGGATGATACAAAAGTTCAAGAGAATGAAATGGACATGAAGGACTACTGCACACGATTCACCAATGATGTGATCGCATCGACAGCCTTTGGACTGCAAGTGAACTCGTTCAAGGATCGCGAAAATACCTTCTATCAGATGGGCAAAAAGCTGACCACATTTTCATTCCTGCAGAACATTAAGTTCATGTTGTTCTTCGCATTGAAGAGTCTTAATAAGGTTGGCACATCATTCACACATATGAGAAAAATATATTGACAACAAAGTATATTATCTTATCCTTGCAGATACTTAAAGTCGAGCTTTTCGATAGGAAAAGCACTCAGTATTTCGTGCGTCTGGTGCTCGATGCCATGAAGTACCGACAGGAGCACAATATTGTACGTCCCGACATGATAAACATGCTGATGGAGGCTCGTGGTATCATCCAGACGGAGAAGACCAAGGCATCTGCCGTTCGCGAGTGGAGCGATCGCGACATTGTCGCCCAGTGTTTCGTATTCTTCTTTGCTGGCTTCGAGACTTCGGCGGTGCTGATGTGCTTCACCGCTCACGAGCTAATGGAGAACCAGGATGTGCAGCAGAAGCTATACGAGGAGGTACAGCAAGTGGACGAAGACCTGGAGGGCAAAGAACTGACCTATGAGGCCATAATGGGCATGAAGTATCTGGATCAGGTCGTCAACGAGGTTCTGCGAAAGTGGCCGGCTGCAATTGCCGTCGATCGGGAATGCAACAAGGACATAACCTTCGATGTCGATGGTCAGAAAGTCGAGGTCAAGAAGGGCGATGTCATCTGGCTGCCCACATGCGGCTTCCATCGTGACCCCAAGTACTTTGAGAACCCCAAAAAGTTCGATCCGGAACGATTTAGCGATGAGAACAAGGATTCTATTCAGCCATTCACATACTTCCCCTTTGGCCTGGGTCAACGCAACTGCATTGGTAATTTGATGGACTTAAAATTGTTCTTTGCTGGTACTAAAATATATCTTTTATAGGTTCCCGATTCGCTCTACTCGAGGCAAAGGCTGTTATCTACTATCTTTTGAAGGACTACCGCTTTGCTCCTGCCAAGAAATCCTGCATTCCACTAGAGCTCAGTAGTTCCGGATTTCAGTTGTCACCCAAAGGCGGCTTTTGGATTAAGCTTGTTCAACGGAACTAATCTTATAAACAATCAAAATATAATAATCGTGTTGTTGAATGTTATGTACTAAAGAATTTGACATTATTAAATTTAAACAATTTATGGTAACTTCTTCCTTTTTGAGCAGGATTTGTTTTTGATTTAATGATATAAAGATAGTACTTATGTACACTGTAAATAGTTTGATAACTTAATTTTGAAATATTAGATTCTATATACAATGGATGTTCTCAAAATGTATTATCCAAAATTGTCTACATTTACGCTACTTTCGTATCTTTCAGTTGATTTAATAGAATGCAAATGTTGAGCCCTACGCAAATGAACAAAAAAGTGGCATGTATGGAATGATGAATAATATTATTTTCATGTACAGTAGTCACTAGTTTAATAGCACACTGTTTTTAAATTAAATAGCGTTTTTGGTTCCTACATATAATCTACATATAATTGTTCTTATTTTTCTACATTGACATATATCTGCATATATCTGTTCCTATTTATACCCCGTCCGATTATTAATTCTGTTTTCATTAATAAAATAATGGATTCCTACAAATATTCTTCCTCAGCTATATTCTTGGTTGCAATTATAGAGGTTCTCTGTACTTACGATTTTCAATTTATTCACAAAGTGCAAACTATTCTAGTTAGGCTTGCATATCATTGCATATTCTTGTGTTTGGGCTTGGTTTAAATTGGTATAAATAAAAATGGATAAAGAAGAAATGCTCATTTGATGAAGTGAACCCGCCAAGTGAATTTTACTTCCGCAGTGCAAAATGACGAGTGAAATTATAAGTTTTTACAAGGATAAAACGGTGTTTATGACCGGAGGCACAGGATTACTCGGCAAAGGTGCGCGATCAATTACCCAAAAAATTAAAGAACATAAAAAAAAAATAGAATTGTTCTGCCCTAAAAATTTCAGTGGTCGTAGAAAAGCTATTGCGGGCAACGGATGTGAAACGTATATATTTCCTGGTCAGAACCAAGCGGGGTGAGAAAATGGAAGCACGATTTGAGTCCTGGAAAAAGGATCAGGTGAGTGCAGACCCACCCAATTTGTGACTGAAAATGTTAAATAAATGCTAGATAAAAGTGAAAACTATTACGTTATTTGTAATAATGGTGGTTCCTTGAAAAATATCCTGCCTGCAGGTGTTTGAAGTGCTACTAAACAAAAAGCCACTGGTCCTGGAAAAGATGACTCCGATTTCGGGTGACTGCTGTGCCCCGGACTTGGGCATCAGCGATGCGGATCGAAGGATACTGGCCGCGGAGGTGCAGGTGCTCATACATGGAGCCGCTTCGGTTCGATTCGAGGAGCCACTCGAGCAGGCAGTGGTCATCAACACCAGGGCAATGCGACTGCTCGAGTCCTTCGTCCACGTCTCGACAACGTTCTCCAATTGTGTGGTGCATCAAATCCAGGAGCGTTTCTATCCGGAACACCTGACCTGTCCCGTTGACAAGGTGCTCGACCTGCAAAATTCGGTCAGCTCAGAAACGTTCGAAAAGATGGCACCAGCCTTGATTGGAAAATTCCCAAACACATATACCTACACCAAGGCACTGGGCGAGCAGGTGATCCAGGAGGAGGCGAAGGGTTTGCCCGTAGGCATCTTTCGACCGGCGATCAGTAAGTAATTGTTTCGGTGATAAGAGATTGGGAAGAAGGATATTATCTATACATCACTATAACATTATTTTAAACAATCTGAAATTTCAGTTTTATCCACCTTCAAGGAACCAGTGCAAGGATGGGTTGATGGCCTGCAAGGACTGATAGCCATGATATTTGCCACTGCCTACGGGTTTGTTCACCTAATGCTGGTTAATCTGAAAGTAAATGCTCCCATAGTTCCGGCCGACTACTGCGTCAACGTGTCCAGATAGCCAAGATCTCCAAGCAAAATCAAAATGGACCGCCTCCCATTTACGCGTTCGCGCCTTCGAGTCGAATTTAGTGACTTATGGAGATCTGGCTGGGCTATGCTATCAAAATGGTCTGGAGGTACCAAATGCGAAAATGATCTGGAACCCGTTTACCCATTGCACCAGATGCCCCTATCTGTATGGCATCATTGGCATCTACTTCTATCACCTGCTGCCTGGATATTTGCTGGACATTGTGCTGCGTCTGAAAGGTCAGAAGCCCATGATGATCAAGAGCTATCACAAGGTTCACGAGGGGATGCGGTGTTTGCTGCCCTTCTCTAGGCAAACCTTTACCATGGACATGCGGAATACCAACGAAATGTGGCAGACCATGTCGCCGGAGGAGAAGGAGATGTTCAACTTTGATATGTCAACATTGAACTGGAAGGAGTATGTCACGTGTTTCATGGAGGGAATACGATTGTATTTGTTTAAGGACCTCCGGACGCCGGAATTCGTTGCCCAGGGAAAGCGGATTTTGAAAAGGTAAGTGTTTAATGAAATTATCTCTAGAAAATAACCATAAGCCACGTTGGTTTTTACAGGTTTTATGTATTGGATAGGCTTCTTAAAACTGTATTAGTTATATTATTTGGTGTCTCTATTTGGTTATTAATCACAAATTTAGTGCCACTACTGTAACTATTTTTTTGTTGTAATATTTAAAACATTCACCGTGTTGAAGGCTAAATAAATAATGAGTTTATTCTTGATGGATCTCAAAATAAACATTTTTATTGATGTGTTCAGGGGTCAGTTGGTGTAATAACTAAAATTGTATTCCTGAAAAGCGTATTAGAAATGTGAAATGCAAAGAAAGTTTAAAGTCGAATTTGTTCCACGCGGTTGGAGTGAAATGTCAGCATATAAACTATTCATACGCACCAATTGTTGCGCAATCGTTTGGTAATCGAAGCTTGTTCCAACTATATAATTACAAAATAGCGAATAAATTAACACGTCTGCATTTCGATTTCCCATATAAATTAGCCAGTCAATCGGCCACTCATTATCCGAGCACATTCATTAGGCTCGAGCCAGACTCACTGTCCAAACACACTCGGCACATGGGTGCACACCCTCGAATCCATTTACGTGTACCACCAAACCGTCTGTCCAACTACCGGGTTTCACTACTCCCTTTCCCTGAGATGCACTTCAACCCGGCGCACAACGTTTTCCAATTAGCCAAATGGATATATCACAGGCCGCCACGCCACTTGACACCTAAGCGGTTCCGATCGGATACTCTGGACCACAAAGTAATAAAAATCTCGGGTTCTAATTTCAATGTAATTTCAGCGTAAGAAAGGCAAGGCTAATTGTTTGCTTAGCGCAGGTCAACTGCAATGCTCATGGTTTAGGTTTAATGGCCCATGTTTAGCTGGGCGTATACGTAATGTGCAGCTTGGCAGGGTGAACTTCTCCAGTTCGCTAAGTAAGTGTTTACGACGCGATGCCATTGGACATCATGGATGTGTGTGTGAGAGTTTGGCCAGACAATTGATATTCGGATCGGGTATAAATAACTGGTGAAAAAACACCGAACACCTCTCATTCAAGCATCAGTTGCGTCTGCGCCGTTTTACGTCGGACATCGGATTACGGATAGCTGAATATACGGAATACGGATTTCCGGCCTGTCTTCGCGAAAAAGGATCGTTATCAGAGCCCACCGGAAATGGCAACGGATGTGCAATCGTTTTACAAAGACAAAACTGTCTTCCTAACAGGCGGCAGTGGATTCCTTGGAAAAGGTATTCCGTCTTCTAGTTGACAGTTGACTAAATAGATCTGCTAAAGTGTCGTGCAAATGCATAAACGCAACTAAATTTAAAGGTGAATGACCGGTGATTTGGACTTTTGCAAGCTATTTGATCTATAGATGAAATGCATCTGCCAAGCTGGTTAAAAGTTTGATGCCCAAAACAAGCGATACGCAGAACCGGATGTCACAGTTCCAAATATCAGATCAAGTTCAAGATCAAGAACAAGTTTATTGCCGTTTCAGTGACCATTGCAAAGCTGCTCTGCACCACCGAGGTGAAGCGCATCTATGTGCTGCTCCGCGCCAAACGCGGCCAGGAAATGCGGGAGCGATGCGCCGCCTGGGATAAGGATCCGGTAAGACATCCTTAATCATTTCCTATACAAAGTGTTCGTTACAACAAAATGCAAAAGTAAAACACATTGTTTTCAGGTCTTCGGTAATCTTATGAAAATAAATCCCGAGGCTCTGAAGCGAGTGGTACCTTGTGGTGGCGATTGCCAGGAGCCGGATCTTGGCCTGAGCAACAGCGATCGTCAGGTTTTGATAGATGAGGTGCAGATTGTAATCCACACGGCGGCCACAGTGCGTTTTGTGGAGCCGCTGCACATTGCCCTGGCGGTGAACACCCGAGCCACCCTACTCATGATTCAACTGGCCAAGGAGATGTCGCACTTGGAGTCCTTCGTCCATGTGTCTACCGCCTACTCAAACTGCGTGGTGGAGCACGTCAGTGAACGCTTCTATCCGGAGCACCTGACCTGCCCAGCCGAAAAGATCCTGGAGCTGCTGGAAAGCCTTAGCCCCGAGCTGTTGGATAAAATGGCACCGGCGCTGATGGGCAAGTATCCCAACACGTATACGTATACCAAGGCTCTGGCGGAGCAGGTGCTCCAGAAGGAGGCGAAGGACTTGCCGCTTACCATTTTTCGTCCGGGTGTTAGTAAGTATATGTCGTTGGAATTGAAAATCATCGAATAAACCGACATCTTGCACAGTAATTGCCAGCTATAAGGAGCCCATGCCCGGCTGGATCGACAACCTGTACGGACCCATTGCAGTTCTCTACGGAGCAGCCTTCGGAATACTGCGTATCACACTGCTTAATCTCAAGGCCCAGGCTGGAATTGTACCCGTGGACTATTGCGTCAATATGGTGCTGACCTGCGCTTGGAACACGGCCCGGGATACAAGCATCAAGCTATCGCCGGAGCCACCTATCTACCATTTTACGCCAAATAATGATAACCTGATAACCTGGGGTGGATTTCGGGACAAGGCAGCGAGGCTGCGGTACACGTATCCACTGACCAAGATGATGTGGTTGCCGTTTCTGCATTGCACCACCATTCCCTGGCTATTCCGGTTCACGGCCATCTTTTACCACCTGCTCCCCGGCTATGGCATTGATCTGGCCTTGCGTCTATGGGGCAAAAAGCCGCGCATGATCAAGCTGTACGACAAGATCCACAAGAACATTGATATTCTGGCACCCTTTGTGATCACATCCTGGTCCTTCGATACCGTCAACACCCGCAAGTTGTGGGCCAAAATGTCTGTCGAGGATCAAAAGCTCTACGACTTCAATATGAGCAGCGTCGACTGGGATGATTACTTCCTGCAGGCACTGGCCGGAGTTCGCATCTATCTCGCCAAGGAGGAACCGGGACAGGAGGTAGTGGAAAGGGGACGAAAGATCTACAGGAGGTGAGTTGGAAATTTGTAATATGTATCATGGGATATTCCATTGTAAATAATGTTTATGTTTTGTCACAGGTTTCAATTTCTTCATCGGCTGCTGCAGTTTACTCTTTATAGCGTTGCTGCCTTAATCTTGTGGTCAATTTTAAAGCGCCTACTGGGCCTTTTTGTATAATTATCATAAATAAAGTTAATTGGCTATAATTTACTCACTGTTTACACTTTATTTTATACATTAAAAACAGCAATTGTATAGGCGTTATCATAGCTATAGCTATTTATAAACTCACTAATGGGCGGCGGAGAACAGGATGCTATCATTTGATGAATAAGATTACACCATAGACTAAGTTGTATGAACTGCGCTGCGATTCCCGCCATTTGAACGCGACAACAGTTGGCAATAGACTGAGCCAGGCCCAAAGCCCACATCCATTTACATGGCCAATCACTTGGGACCAAGGCTGTGAATTGGCCGCATCCGTTTCCGGACCAAACCAGACGGAAGCTGTCGAACGTCGCCGGGAAAGACGGGACTACATTTTCCGCCATTTTCCATCGATTAAGTTAATTCGATTTGGGGTTTGGTTTTTGGAGAGGGTGGGATTAAGAGAGGGGTTGGTTAGAAACACTAACCAAAATTGGGATAACTCAGGATAAGGATAAGAAGAGTAAATAGTTTGTTTAAACCGCTATGAAAGTTAAGACAAAACAATTTTTCCAGTGACATTATATGGATATTAGTATCAATCCACTTAAATAAATATAGTTTTCTATCCAGCCAAATAAAAGTATTGCAGATTCCTTCCAATGTATATTAGCCAATGAATAAGGGTATTAGACGCAAATTTATGGGGCGCCAACTCACCAAATGAGCGTCCGGGCTTCGACAGTTCCACATCTGACGGCAGACTGTTCTCCTTGGCCTGCTCCTGCTGCAGCTTTTCCTGCTTAGCCACCACACTGGCTGCCTCCAAAACGGCCGGCGGTGGGACAGAGACATTCGGCACTCCTAGCTCATTCGACACGAACTTGTACTTTCCACGAAATCCTTTGGCCGTGCGATTGGAGCTGGCATTGAACTCGAGCAGCAGATCGGGACCAGTGCTCACCAGACGGCGGGTGGGTCGGCTTGAGCAGATGACATCGATGACCGAGTTCATGTGAGCGGATTCTGCATCGAACAGAGTGATTGCATCCAACTGGCAGCCTCCACTGACCACCGGCGGCAGCTGCAGTTCTTCGAAGAGGATCTCCACGTGGGTGTCCGGCCGACCAATGAACTTGTAGGCACACTTGATGTGCGCCGGATAGTGGGCCGGAAACTGGGGCGAGTGGAAGTAGCCCTGGCCCACATTGCCCTCCTCGCTGGACAAGCTGGCGAAGAAGTAGAAGTCGCAGAAGCTGTGCGGAACTAATCGACCATCCGTCCGGAAGTTTTCTGTGGCAAATTAAACAAATTAAGTATATTAATTAAGTATATACAATTAAAGCTTAATGCTTTAAATACGCATTACTCATACGACACGTTGACCACTTATTCAAATTCAAATTGATATGCTTTAATGGCTGCAAGCCTTCTTAATCAACAAAATCCGAGTAATATCTATAAAAGTCTAATATAACTTAAAATTAAAATAAATTTAGAACAAATCCCTGATACATACAACTCACCTCGCTTCAGAAATCGATAGCTGGCATTGAGGGTCAAGTTCCAGCTGGCCAGGTCGGTGGGCGGCCGCTGGAACCGGAGGCGCAGTCCGAGCAATCGACCCGCGCTATAAATAGGCGTAGCACTGCGCTCCCGGCTGTGCTGGCAGAAGGTGTCCGCCGCCAGGGTCGCGTTCTCGATGACGGGCTCCCGCAAATAGGGAAAGATGTCCATGCTGTCCAAGCACCTGTCACGAAATTGCAATCCGCATTGGATGAGGAGGAGTCGAGAGGAGAGGAAGGTGGAATTCCCCAGGCCGCTTGCATTGGCCAGAGCAGATGCGTAATGATGTCTAAAATTTATTGGACGATACTTTTGGGGCTGGCTCGTTGGTCAGCCGGCCACCCTATAAATATACACCATCGCAAGCAGCAAATGGCCATTAAGAAATAATTCCCAACGGATCGTTGGTTCTTCACGATTTATTTTGATAAAAAGTCGAACAAAAGTTGGCGTTAAGGTTAATACGATTGTCAAATCGGCACAGCTGCTTCAGGACTTGAAGTAAATTTCAAAAATATTTACCAATCTAACAACAATGTAAGACATAGTAAACACAACAATAGCTGCGAAGGGTTTTCAAAATTGATCTAAAAAGAATATAAATTTCATTAAATGATATGAAATCAAGAGCTTTTATATTAGTAGGTAAACTAAAAAAAAAAAACATTGAATCAGAAAATATTTAATCGATTTGAATTTAAGGCAAATAGCACATTTATTCCCCTTTCCGCTTCCGCATTCCACTGAGCATGCGACAGAAGGCCGGATAATCGATCATGGGCGGCTCCTCCAAGGACTTGGGCTTGGCCATTGGGGCGTGGCTTAGCGCCTCCTTGGCCTCGTTGAGGGTCATTTTGTCACCATAGTTGGTCAGCTCCTCATAGATTCTGGGAAGTGTTCAAATGGAGACTATCACTGTGCTGCTAGTCCAACTTTGTCCGGTACCACCCACTTGCGTTCGTCGATCTTGCCCGTGCCATGGTCATCCCATTTGCTCCAGGCCTCCAACAAAACATCCTCGGGATCCAGTTCCTGGGTGCGACGACTCATCAGCCGAACGAAGGCTTCGTAGTCGAGCGGCTCCTTGGCCTCCTGCATCATCTGTTCCAGTAGCTGTTCGTTCGGTTCGTTGCCCAGTGCCGTATAGGTGAACCGTAGATCGTCCTTCGAAATCAGTCCATCGCAGTCCGTATCGAAGAGCGAGAAGACCTTCGGACAAGCCACGGAATGAACCACGATCAGGCAGCACTCGATAACTTACTTCCTTTAGCTCCGCCAGCTTGGCAATGTCCAGTTCATGGGGCGCCACATTGTCATCGGCCCTCATCTCCTCGGGCAGCGTATAGTGGCCACTGGACTCCGGCAGCTTCAGCGTGGGATTGAATATCTCATTGATCACGGCCATGGCCTCCGAATCCGCCAGGTGAGATGCTGGCTGGGGAGTATGTGACTGCTTGCGGGCGGAACTGGCGCGACGACGACGCTGTATTGAAAATTGCATAGCCGTAGTTTCTCGACTGCTTTTCACCACAACTTCTTTCACTCACTCGCTCCAGATCCTCTAGAGAAACCGATGGATCCATCGACATTTTGAAGGAGTATTTGCACTAACAACTTTTCCGATCACTCACAAACTACCTTTGTAGGTTAAAAAACTTTCTTTGAAAATATTTATATATTTTCAATACTTTATATTAAGGACTTTAACTCAGAGAAAAAAACTTGTCCATATTATTAGATATCATATCAATGCCACAAAATCTTAAAACTGATTTTTTATGAATTTATCAAAATTTTTTTTAGAGCTTTATTTTTTCAGGATATCTTGTTTTTCTCTGAGTTTAAATCACTTTTTTTCTGGAGATTTAAGTACGATTTTAAAATCGATTTACCGACGGTTCGAACGCGTTTTTCAACGTGGAACACTATCAACAACCGACCAGGACACTCGAACTTTCCTAGCGATTCGGACGCGTTTTCCCAGCGACGGATGCACCTTAAATATTGCTCATACGTTTGGCGGAGCACTCGGCCACTCGGCAAGATCCACTGAAATGTGCTTGGCCAGTGCTCTCCAATTTTATTGACAAATCGATTCCGAAATATTGTGTGCGTTATTTTTATGGCGCAAATGTGGATGCATGCGATTTTGCATAAATTGACACAAATTTGCGGGATTTATATAAATAACCAGGCGTGCCGGCGGCCACGGCTCCACCAAAAAGACGGACCGCCCACATGGCCTTCGCAAGGTATTTTAATTACATTGCATTGCATTGGTGGGGGCTGCGTTGGGGCTTTGGCCACTCGCTACCATCTCCTGGCCCATTCCACATTTGGCCACCACATTTCCGCGACGGACGCCAGCCTTATCCATCGACGGATTCAATTTTGATGGCTGTCTCTGGCAGCTGTCCGCCGATTTGAGATCGAATCGAATCCCTCTACCCCGTCCAATCGATCACGGAATCTCGCCGGAAGCATTGCCACTCACCCGGCGCGCAGCTGCAACTGCTCGAGCTGAAAGGCCACCAGCTCGTCGTCCATTCCGGCGATGAAGATCATCAGGCAGTTGTTCTTGGCGCCCAGCGCATGGCTGGCATTAATGGCCAACCTGCCCCATTGGGTGGCATTCCGCTCGGACAAGTGAAGGCAGGAGCAATCTGCGGAGGGATGGTAACAAAAGTCTCTCATTAATTCACACATAAAATATAAATCAAGCTACTTCTTGAACTCCAAAGTCATTGATTTGAACCCACCTAGCCAGAGATGCGACTGCTTGCTGTTGGCCACTGGCTGCTGCGATTGTCCATTTCCGGTGGCCAGCAGGACCACGGCTAATCCCAGAGCCAATGATGCGGCCGGCATTGTCAGCGGCCAATGTGAGACTGTGAAGCAGGATTCCATTATCCTGTCGCCTAGCTGAGCGCTGCCGATGTCCCATGTCCGGTATAAAAATAGCCCGCTCCTCGCATAAAACCGAGCTCCTCTGCCTTTTTGTGTTGGCGCGACATTAAATTTCAGTTGAGGTTTTACAGGTGCCGATGCGGCCATCAGCATCCGCTAGTTTGCTGCCACCTCGTTTTTTCCCCCGTCCTTTTGGCCAAACAAAGTGCCAAACACACGTTAATATCGTCCATTTGCCTGAGGACATTCGGAGCAGCGTCCTTTTTGGGTGGCGGTATTTTTAAAATGTGTGTCATGTCATCTTTTTGTGAACGTCCGTTCTTATATGGCCACCAGTTAACAGCTCATTTTGGCCCCCTTTGAACCAGTCAATTCATCTAGATTGTCACACTTCGGAGACTGAAACTAAATTAAGTTAAATGCCAATCCACACGAAAATTACATTTGATATCTCGTTGCGGCCGGGCTAAGGGATACCTTTTAATTTGGTACATCTAACTGGAGGGGGAAATTGACTTTAGGAAAAATAGGATATTTAATAAGCCTTCTACTAGGTTAGCTAATAAACTATGGTATTTACCATATATATATATGTAGAACATACAACCTTGTTTACAGAACAATTTATTTATTTAATACAACACTTACACAACTGATAGTAAATATAAAATATTTTTTTCGCTACTGTAACACTGATTTTAAGAATCAGTGCGCCGATTGATTCATCTTGGCCTTGAACATATCGGCCAGCATATTGGCCTTATTGGCATTGAGTTCCTCGTAGTCAAACGGTGCCATGTGATCCTTGCAGCGATCGAGCCATTGGCGGATATGTTTATACGGTCGAAGTTCAAACTCGAAGGCCTCCAGCTGGGAAACGGTCACCAAAAGCGTGAGATCCGCGATGGTGAAGTGATCGGCGGCGGAAAACTGCCTGCCCTCCAAGATTGTGTTTAGCCAGCCCACAGCCTCCGCCAACTTGGCGCGCTTTCCTTCGTCCAGGGGCGCACCAATAAACATTGTGGGGAACTATAAAGTATTGACCATTATTATCACACCCAATATAGGTGTGATTTTACTTAAATATTCATAAAGCTATCTACACTTTGACTAACTCTTTTGAACTGAACTTTGAATATGAGCTACTTTATAGTTTTTAAAGCTAACACTAAGATCTCTATTGGCCTCTATTATGTTTGAGCTTGTGTATCTTTTTTTAATGAGCTATTAAAGATATTATATTTGCAGATCACATGGTCGTGCTATTTCCATATGGGTAGGTCTGCCCCAAGCCCGAGTATAATTGAAGTATAGATACACTTACATAGTAGTCCGTGAGTCGCATGTAGAGGGTGCCCAGATCGAACTGGAGGCGTTGGTCCACCAAAGCCCTCACCCGTATGTCCGTGGGATACAGTTGGTCACTCTTGCCGTAGGCAGCCACCAAATAGGAGAGTATGGCACGACTGCAACAAGGTAAGGATGCAAGTTTCTAGGTCAAATATATATTAGCACCTACCTTTCCCACAAAACCAGACCCTCGTCGTTCATGGTCGGCACACAGTGCTGCGGATTCATGGCCACAAAGTCCGGCTTCAGCTGCTCCCCCTCCAGGATGTTGACGATCTTCAGCTCGAAGTCGATGTCCAGCATCTTGGCCAGCAGCAGGATGCTGCGGCAGGGCGGACTAGGCGGCAGGTAGTACAGCACGGGCGGCGGCATCTTGCCACCTCTGAGGAGCAGGCAATACACGAATTCGGTTACAATGCGTTTCGTGTCGGACATTGGCCGGAACTGGAATGCCAGGCTACCGGCCACACGCAGGCCCAAAAAAGTTGCCTCTTGGCGGTCAGCGGCAAATAATCAATGCATCGATTTTATTCGTCTACATAGTTATAGTTAATTAATGCCAATTGTTCTTGGCGTGGTCTTTTTTGAGAACTTGCAAAAAGTGGGCAACAAGGCTATTAAGTACTGTAGTTTTATTCTTGAGTAAACTCAAAGGTAAGCCAAATAAAATGCTAGTAAAATTGAAAAATGTATTCCTAATGGAATTAAATAGATTATAACATTGGATACATTTATTATTACTATATATTTAACAGCTCTTAAAAAAAATATTTAAATATCGCCCTTGAAGGTTTTGTCGCTAAACGATCAGCTTAAAAGTATGCAGCGATTTTGTTAGCATATGTAAAATACTTATGTAAATGTAAAATGTAAATTTGTTTATGCTGCTCCCTAAGATTTTTGTAATAAAACAACGCAGTTAACTTTAATAATTTTGGATTAATTTATACAGGGAATTCCCGATTCGAGACACGTCCCCCGAGACACTCTCCTATCTGGAAATGGTAATCGCTGTGCTGTGACCCGCACTTAATTGCACTCACTTATTTATTCATTATGGAATATGCACAGAAGGCGTTGGACCAGCCGGACCGACCCATTGGACACTCCTACTACTCACACAATTCGGTGCACCAGCTTGTGCTGCACCACGGCCACCGAGTCGATGTCGATGCAGTTCCCCAGTATGCCGTCGAGTGTCGCCGCGTCCGCGTTTGCCGGAGCTTCGGTTTTCTACAGGACTAACAAGGACTCGCCAAAGGACTATGAATGAGACTGATGCTGCTGCTGCTCCGGTGGCTGGTGCGTGGGCTATCCTATGCGGTGATGGAATCTGCCTCAGCTGTCCCAACTTGCCGACGACGCTGTTCACCGATGTATCCGCTATCTGACTTTTCCAATTTCCAGAGCATGTTGTCTCGCCAGCGTTGTTGTCGCTGTCTTTGGGCGCATTTGTTTTCGTTTAGTTTTCATAACGAACGTTGCCATGGACGACAGTCCGCCCGAGTGTTCACCTGGTCGAAAAGGACATGGTGGCTGATGTGGGTTGGGTAGTGGGGGAGCTGCTCGTTGGCGTTCCCGAAAACTCGGCCAAAATGCTCACATTCGTGTCTAAAATTATACGTCTACATTATGTGCCAAGCTACGCTTTTCCTTTTATTGATTGCCAACAGATTTTCCAATTCAGAAAACCTGATTAAGTTGACTGACTGGTGGTGGGGGGTGTTTTGATTGGCATCACTTGAAACTCGACGTGTTTGCATCAAACTATTTTCGACAGTCACGACTTCATCGCGTGCTTGACATTTCTTAGGGCCAATCAAGGACATGGCCGGCACAGTGGTAATTAGCCAGGACATAAATGTTTCACTTGACGGTGTCCCACGGCCAAGGCATCTTCTACCTGAACCCTTAGAAACAGGTAAGGTATGGAAAAGTGCTTTGTGTGAGGGATTAGAAAAGAAGAGGGATCTTTAGGATTCCTGGAAATTGTGACATTAATTGCAAAACAAGGACTAAAATGGCCGAGTCAAGCGAGGCTTTAAAAGAATCGATCGTGCGTGGACCAGGATCAGTTGTTTTTCCACACCCAAGCGAAGATGAAGTACCTCAAAGACTGCAGTTTCCATGTGCTGTTGGTCCTGCTGCTTACGATCCGTGGATCGCTTTGTGTGCCAGCTCTGGACGCAGCTCCTCCGGCTGCCACACCCAACACCGTCGAGGAGTCCGAAAATCTGGTTGAGGGCAGTGGCGAACCAGTTGTCGCAGCCACAAACGTGGTACCTACAGCCAGCAATGAAACCACTCCTCCAGCTGAAGGAAACGATGGAGCAGCGGTGGTAAGTTGTATATACAGTTGTATTGTGTTATATTTCAAATAATCTAAAAATTCCATCCTACTATAATAGCCAGACAATGTGGCCAGTGGAAGCAGCATTGATCCTACAACCATTTACGCTGGAGGCATCCTCACTCCCGAGGCATTTCAGCAGTACCTGAGTCAGTATGGAGCCTATGCTCCTTACTCCTATCCTGCTCCAGTTGCGGCAGCAGCAGCTGGCATTTACCCGTATCCTGGACCCATTGTGGTGCAGACGGGCTACGAGGGATTCCTGATGCCCACTAATACCGCCGGACAATCGGACAGCACCACTGTGCTGGCTACCACTGCCCAGCCCAACTCCTCGAATCCACTGATGACATTTGTGTCCAATCTTCTGCCCACGATCCTGATGTCCACGCTCTTTCGCATCGCCGCCGTTGTGGTCTCCGCCGTGGGCATCATCCTCTTTGGCGGCGCCATCACCAGTGCCCTCTGCAGGATCACCCCGATCTGTGAAATACCTGCCCGTGCTGTGAATATCCTGCGCACGGGTGGTGCCCAGGATGTGGGTCGCATGCTGGCCGAGGAGATGACTCCGGAGCGGGTGCGTCGGGCAACGGAGTTCGTGCGCAACGCCATCCGGAAGTACAAACAACTGCAGAAGCTGGTGGAGGCATCGGAGGCGGTGACCGAGTTGACCAACTAGTGATGGCGCAATGGGTGTAGGTTTAGTGCTGGCTCGTAAATTAGGTGGAATGCAAAATATACTTTTATGATGCTATAAAACTAGATTTCACTTTTATCTGTCGCAAGGGGTTCTTTAAAGGTATTGAGATTTTTGAGTTGCAAATTTATTAGTCACATAAATGTGATGAAATAAGACGATTCCATAAATGGTTCGTAATAAGTTATTACATAGGCGTCATAATGATTAAAAGCTTTAAATTGCTTTGGAACTTCTGTGGCAACCCTCTGGTGGATTTGATGGCGCACACTGACCAATGGGAAGTATGTGTGCACTTGCATATGTAATTTGTAAACGCTCAATGCCACAAGCAGCACGTTTGTTAGCTAACTGAACTCGCGATTGTTCTAATAGTTGGCCGGTCAATGGCCCAAGTGGCTCGTGGATCCCTGGAGGGGCAAAAAGGGGCTCCATGTGGATTTATATGAACACCAGTGAAATCATCGCGTGCATTCAACTGCGGTGTTGAAATCGCAATTGTCGTGAGGAATTTACGGAGCTACATGAACACAATCTCACTTTTATGAACCATGACAGAGATTGGAATTTTAAATATAAGTGGAGGCTGATTAGTGTGATCCGTGCAAAACTAAGGTATTATGTAGTACCTTAGTTTGCTGTTATCATTTATATGAATTTGTATCATTTTAGTAGGTCAAGCTACTGAAATACTTAAAATTAAATTAAAATAAAATAATCAGTTCACCGCATATCAACATTTCAAACAGAAAAGCAAAAGTTATTAATATTTGCTGATAAGAGAGTAAACAAATAAACGCCTTTCTTTTGTTTTTAAATAAACCTCCATATATGGAGCAGCTTTTCAACAAGAAATGAAAGCTTTGCTTTCTTGAGATAATAATTTATTAACACGGTGCTCATAACCATGCGATTTATTTTTTTAAATACAATATAACCATGTTTGGCAATAATTTGCCGAGGTATGTGGTATGTTGAGTATTTACTGCTGACATTCTCATCAAATCACTCATTCCTCTCCTGGACAAGTTTCTTGATTAGCTGGACACCGTCCCAGTTCTCTTCCCAACCCGGAGTGACTTCCTTTGCATTCTCGTACCACCTGGCCACATTTGGATATTGGGCTATATCGAAGTCCACCACCTCGAAGGTGGAAACGGAGGCCAAGAGGGCAATGTCCGCCACGGTGAGGCAGTCGCCAGCCACATACTCCTGGTCCTCCAGGAAGGTGTCCAGGTGGCCAAAGGCGCTGTCCACTTTCTGCATGGCCTCTGGATCGGCGGGCTGTTTGTTCCTTATCTGTGGATAGATGGCCTCGACGAAACTCTGGAACAGGGTGCCCATGTCGAAGTAGAGCCTCTGATTGACCACCGCCTTCTTCTGGGGATCACTGGGATACAGCGAGTCATCCGCGCCGTACTTCTCCACCAAGTAAGTCAAAATGGCGCGGGACTCCCAGATGGAGAAGCCATCGTCCACCAGCGTGGGAATGCAGTGCTGTGGATTGAGCTTCACGAACTCTGGCTTCAGTTGCTCTCCGTCCATGACCTTCAATAGCTTCATATTCAGGTCAACTCCAAGCGCCTTGGCTGTCATTATAACGGAGCGGCAAGGAGCCGAGCAAGGATGGTAGTAAAAGTCCATGATGAAAGGTCCTACAATTTCAGTTCACAACTGACCACAGCTAAGAAGCTCCAACGGCTTTTATAGCCAACACAAGAGGCGGCCAAAATCAATACTACCATATATAGTAGTCATTCATTGTCGGGCGACTTTCTCGAGTAGCAGCTTTATCGGTGATAACGATCCGGGGTAATATGAGGCTAAACACCTAATGGCCAGGTAATGAACACATACATACAATATACTTTTAGGTACGGCTTCCAATTTGAATTTACTTCAAAATGTCATTTATTCTGCTGACTGCAGTAATTAGAATTTGATGATATGTCAATACTGAAAAGAGAATGCCGTGACAGAGAAAGGTCAGTGTTGCGGGGTCAAGCGGATTAATGGTTCAGATAGAAATATGGTCGATAAATTGGGTAATATAGCGAAATTGCAGAAAATTAATTAATTATATTATAGGAGTTAAGATAAGAATGGTTTGCCAAAAATGACTCATTAACTTAAACGTTGGCGGCTTCCCTGTCCTTGAATATAAAGTATTACGAATTGATTAATTCTTATCAGTGATTTGGTGTTATGAAATATTTTGATAAGCGAACAAGTGCTGCCAGTCACTGATATTTGAAGATAAGATGTATATCTAATAGAATTTCCAATCCAATGCCTTATCATCATATGACAGCGATTCCACAAGTTCCAAGTTGGCATATTTAACAGGTATATATATATAGCAGTATCCTTTCTTTATAACCATATAACCCGTTTATACCCATATTTTAAGGTCAAATAACAACAAATGAACAAATATTACATATTTACACAGCTTTTTATTAATTTAAAAGAGTTTAGGCCTTCGCTTCCTATTCCTTAGCTTGAATGCCCTCCAGGAACTTCTTTCCCTGTTGCACACTCTCAATATTTTGCTCCCATCCAGGAGTTACCTTCGGGGCATTCTTAAGCCACCTCTCCACGTTGGGGAACTTGTTTAGGTCAAACGCAAACATTTCTACGGTGGACACGGTGGCCAGGAGGACGATATCAGCCACGGTCAGTTGGCTACCGGCCACGAAGTCCTGACCCTCCAAGAAGGTGTTGAGGAATCCAAAGGCAGCGTTAACCTTGTCCAGAGCTCCCTGATCTCCGAATTTGCCAGTGCGGAAGATTGGGAAGAAGTATTTGGACAGGGCGTAGAACAGGCTGCCCATGTCGAAGTAGAGCCTCTGGTTGATCAGAGCCCGCTTCTGGGGATCCTTAGGATAGAGTGGGGAATCGGGTTTGCCGTACTTCTCCACCAGATAGACGGCGATGGCACGGGACTCCCAGATGACGAAACCGTTGTCCACCAGCGTGGGAATGGTGTGCTGTGGGTTGATCTTCACGAACTCCGGCTTCAGTTGGTCACCCTCCATCGTGTTGATCACCTTGGAGTTCAGCTCCAGACCCAAAGCCTTGGCCACCATCTGGATGGCGCGACTGGCCGGCGACATGGGGAAATTGTAGAGATCCATGTTCGGCATTGCGACTGAAACGTGCGACCTTCAGCAGTAGAAAAAGTAAACTGATTTCTCGCTATCGGAGTGTACGTATTTATGGAAAAATAGCCAACGCACTATCAGCCTTAACAATGATTGTATCAATATGTTGGTCATTGTTAGAACTCACTTTTTCGGCTTTTCGCTTACTTGGGCTAATAACAATTAGCTGTGTCTAAGTTGGACTATAATTTCATACAATTATGCACAATAGCTTGTCGTCATTTATAAATGTTTATTTATGAAGCGCAGATAAACAACAAAGATGTCAATATAGATTCAAAGACATTTATAGTTACATTTAATGTAAATTTAAATGTAATGTAAATAACAAATGGAAAGCATAGTTTCATAGTCCAATTCCTATTAAAAATATAAATTATATGCCCATATAAAAATAACCATTATTTCCAGAAACATCTATTGTACTTGCTAAATTTCTTATCTGCTTGTTTAAATTGATTTGAAGCGAGAATCATTTATTATGGTCGTTCACAATGATGTACGAAAATGTTATCATTAAACAAAAAGCTGTCTGCATAGCATTGACTTTCTTTCAAAATTATGATTATTGTTTAGATATGTATCAATGTGTTGTTTAATATAAAATAATATAACTTAATATATAATTCTCTAAATATCCGATTTTCTTTATTTATATAAATCAAATATAAATTATTGAATATAGATAACATACATTATTTCTACATAATATTTATAACTTTTCAATTAAGTTTTCAGCAAGAAATTTTTTGGCGCTTTGAATTCTCGCCAAGTTCTCGTCCCAACCGGGTGTAACTTTTTGGGCATTCTTGTACCACTTGTCCACGTTGGGAAACTTCTTTAAATCGAAGTCAACCATTTCGGTTGTGGAAACAGTAGCCAGTATAACGATATCTGCCACGGACAGTTGATTGCCGGCCACGTAATCCTGGCCATCGAGGAAGGTGTTGAGAAGATCGAAGGCAGCGTTCAGCTTCTCCAGATTCTCCTGAGTTCCTGGTTTGCCCGTCCGGAGCAGTGGGAAAAAGTACTTGGCAATGCCATCGTACAGGGTGCCCATATCGAAGTACAGACGCTGGTTGATCAGCGCTTGCTTCTGGGGATCCTTCGGATACAGAGAATCATCCTTTGATATAGCACCATATGCTATTAAATATTTTAAGTATTAAACATAAACAAAAGTTTTTTTTCATATATTAAGAACTTTAGTTACTTCAATGAGGCCTTTTTGGCTTCGTACATTGTTTTCATTTGTAGCAGACCCTTCCAGTCTTCATCCCATCCTGGAGTGATCTTTTTGGCATTGGCGTACCAACGTGCCACATTTGGATACTTGCTGATGTCAAACTCAACCACTTCGAAAGTGAACACGCTGGAGAGGATGGCGATGTCGGCCACAGTTAGCTGGCTACCAGCCACGTAGTCCTGGCCGTCCAGGAAAATGTCCAGGAATTCAAAGGCAGCTTCGACCTTCTTATAATTCTCGGCATTTCCAAGCTGACCAGTACGGATGAAGGGGTAATAGTACTTCATGAAGGAGTCATGCAGGGTTCCCATATCGAAGTACAATCGCTGATTGATCAATGCGCGTTTCTGGGGATCATTGGGAAAAAGGGAGTCGTCCTTGCCGTACTTCTCCACCAAATAGACGGCGATGGCACGGGACTCCCAGATGGCGAATCCATTGTCCACCAGCGTTGGAATGGTGTGCTGGGGATTGAGCTTAAGGAATTCGGGCTTGAGGTGTTCCCCTTCCGTGATACGCAGCTGCTTTTTGTTCAGTTCCAGTCCAAGAGCCTTGGCAACCATGATAATGGTGCGGGATCCACTGCTTCGAGGGGAGTAGTAGAAATCCATGTTGCTGTGGAGATTACGGTGACCTATTCGCTGGAGCAGAAGAGCAGAACTGATTGCGACCAGCAATGGTTCTCACTTATATAGCGAAATTTGGAAATGTACTATCTTCCTGATTTGATCGATTATGGTTTCTCCCATATGAAGGGGAAACAACTCGTCATCGTAATTTGTTAATCATATGCAGAATTGTTGAGCGTCAAATCAAAAACAATACCTGGTGTTCTATAAATACTCGGCCAAAGTTTAATAACCTCTAATCATTGCTCTCTGATAATGCAATCATTGCCATTAGTTTGAGTGCTTTGGCACATAGCAACAAATTCTCCTTAAAAACTGATTTTAAGCAGTCTTCTCACTTTATTCAATATCTGTGGCAACTAAGGGTATGTGAGCATAAACATATTTATGTATAATAAAATCTTAATAAATGAATTATTTGGCAGCATTCCGTTTCTCCTCGACCTTCCTCTTTACATCCAGAGCTCCCGCCCAGTTTTCTTCCCATCCAGGGGTAATCTTCTTGACATGGTCGTACCATCTGGCCACATTCGGATACTTGCTGATATCGAATCCCATAACATCGAAATTGGAGACATTGGCGAGTATGGCAATGTCGGCCACGGTATACTGGTCCCCAGCCACGTAGTCCTGACCCTCCAGGAATGTGTTTAGAAAAGCGAAAGTCTCCTCAACCTTTTTGTAGTCCTCCTCGCTGCCAAACTGACCGCTGGTTAATGCTTTGTAGTAGTAGTTGGCCAGGGTGGGATACATCAACGCCATGTCGAAGTAAAGGCGTTGATTGATCACCGCCTGCTTCTGAATATCCTTGGGGTACAGCGCGTCATCCTTTCCGTACTTTTCCACCAGGTAAACGAGAATGGCACGCGATTCCCAAATGGTGAAACCATTGTCCACCAGCGTGGGAATCGAGTGCTGCGGGTTGATCTTTATGAAATCCGGATTCATTTGCTCCCCCTCCAGCGTATTGATTATCTTCTTGTTGAATTCCAGACCCAGGGCCTTGCCCACCATCAGAACGGAGCGGCAAGCGCCGACCAAGGGCAGATAGTATAGGTCCATGTCGGAAGGTGCGATCAATTCGACTTGCCCGTTCGAGAGAAAGGAAATAACTGCCTGGGACCCCCAAGAGCTTCTGCCTATAAAGCTATGCTCACACACATGTTTGTGTTTTCTATAGAAAAGAGCGCGCCCCCAGAATATATTTGCTTTCTTTGTTCTGCATATGTGTTTGTGCAAACTGTTCGAATTACTCGTGTTTGTGCTCTCTGTAATATCAGATTGTAGAATTTCAGGGAATCATTGTGACACATGTGTACATATATGTTCTCTTATATTATTCTCTTCTGTGTGCTTCTCTCCTTACATATTATATTTCTCATTACTCTGAACTTAATTTATTTCGTTTAATTCAACAGTTTCATAAATAAACAATAGGTAGTTGTGGTACCGATCACTTTGCAGCCAATTTACGGGCTTCAAACAACGCCTTCATCGCCATGAGCCCCTCCCAGTTCTCATCCCATCCTGGAGTCACCTTCTTGGCATTGTCGTACCATCTGGAGACATTGGAGTACTTGCTGAAGTCGAACTCACTGACTTCGAACGTGGAGACAGTGGACAGAATGGCAATGTCCGCCACGGTGAGCTGGTCGCCAGCCACATACTCCTGGCCCTCCAGGAAGGTGTCGAGGAATCCGAAGGCGGTTTCGATTCTCTTCAAATCCTCATCCGATCCGGGCTTTCCAGTGCGGAAAATTGGATAGTAATACTTGGCAAAGCTTTCGTACAGTGTTCCCATATCGAAGTACAGACGCTGGTTGATCACGGCACGCTTCTTGGGATCCTTGGGCAACAGATACTCATCCTTGCCGTACTTCTCCACCAGATAGACGGCGATGGCCCGGGACTCCCAGATGGAGAATCCGTTGTCCACCAGCGTGGGAATGGTGTGTTGGGGATTGAGCTTGACGAACTCCGGCTTCAATTGTTCACCCTCCATGGTGTTCAGTAGCTTCTTGTTCAGCTCCAGGCCGAGAGCCTTGGCCACCATGATCACGGTGCGGCATCCTCCGCCACCTGGCATGTAGTAAAAGTCCATGTTGATGGGTATCCAACCTGGTTGTTAACCTGCTGAGTGGAGAACAACGACTGACAATTCCCAGTAAACCTCATTTCTTTTATATCGAAATTATCTCCACCCATTTGCTTATGCTTGCGTGGATTGTTTGTCAGGCATTTGAGATAAATGCAAGTCATGGTTAGAATAAACTTTTTCAATCTTTTGTTATTTTTGGTTTAAAGGTATGTACACATTATGACTAATAGAGGGGGTGCCAAGGAAGCGCTAATGATAATTTCTGGTGCATAATGTGTATACTTCTGTTCGAGCTTATAGCTTTGTGTGATTAGAGATGGCTATCGTAAGGGAAATGGAGCGATTTAAATAAATAAAAAACATGAGTCACAAAATAGGTACCAGACACGATAGGCAGTAAACAAGGGGGGTTGAAATAAAATAGCTTAAAGCGGTTCTATATGAATTGTAATATTGTATTAAACAATAAAATAAACAAGCCTAATTTTGTAGCAACCCTAGCAATTGTAATCAAAAAATTTGAGTTGGCAAAGATTCAAAAAATATCATTTGGTCAGAACACAATAACACTCACACCTGCCCTTTAACTTTTCCATTGTATCTTAATCTGTCATTTTTCTGTTCTGAAATAAAATTTGGTGTGTGATGTACAATGGAGTTCTCCAAACCCACTGTGCGTACCAAAAACAAATCAACTATATTTCATTTCACACCTTTTAGTGAGAGCATTCATAAATTGCTTGCGTTATCTATGCCAATTGAAATGATAACGAATAATGAAAGCGAAAAGACATCAATGATCAAATAAATACGTATGTTTTTAAGAGATGAAAATATAAAGAGACTTAAAAAAAAAATCAAACTTCAATAAGAACAAGAGAGAACAAGTGGCATTTCGATAGAATTTGGCCAATAATATGAAAAAAGTACAAAAATATGTTCAAAAATATGACCGCTTGTGGGAGTAAGAGTGCACTCCATAAATTTAATATGGTTTATTACTTTTTTATATATCAATCTAAACTTAAACGTATTCAGTTTTATGATATATCATATATCATAAAATGTATTCTAAAGCGGAGATCGGAGAAACAAGATCAGCGCAGTTGTACCAAACGCGAATTACCACCGGCAAACGGAATCGAGAAAGTATATCTGTATATGTATATAGGCTATATGCGCTTATATGGGAGACCGGCAGAAGAACGCGATGATGTGGAGCTAAGAGATCATTGGGACTCTTCGTCCTATCCATTCTCTTTGGCTTTGCTCTTCAAATAGTTGGCGCTTCCCACTTTATTTTCCGTTTGTTGCCCTGTGACGCACACTTGGCAATGCCGTCCAACTGGTTCTCTTGATCTGCAGTGGCAAACACAGTAACCTTTCTCTACATTTTATGCCACATTTTGGGCCGGCTTTTTGGTGAATTAAGCCAACCAGTTATTGGCGAACTTATTGTGTTTACGATCTCGTGTTTCCCATGATTCAGCTGGATTTCGGCATTATGTTCAAATGAGTAACTCTCGGAGATTTCGAACTTGGGGGGTTCGGAATTTTTGATTTCACAGGCGTTTTGTGGATTGTTCTCGACGTTAAGAGCGCAATGTGTTTGACGTGTCGCCCACGAAAATGCTCTTTTCATATTTTCCTACTTGTTATTGAATTTTTTTGCCCGGTCATGCTGATAGTTGGTATTGCGAATTGTGAAACTGATAAAAAAGAATTTGTTTTGGGGAAATGAAATACCACCAGCGAATTGTAGCAGGAATATTCAAGTGGTTCGCCTTCGATAGTATCAAATACTTCCAAGAAATGAATGTCTAGTATTCAATTTCATGTAACATGTTCACAGCAATTACTTATTACAACCCAAGGCCGTTCAAACAAACACAAACAATAGAACTCGATCGATATATGGACTAAGCCCATCAAAAATGTGTACCAGTAATTTCGAATTTGCATGTTCCTTTGACTCATAATTTATTCTACTGCTATCTGTCTACCATACGTTGGGTAAACCCACGATTAAGATTATTAATATGAGTCAACATGTATTGAATAATTCGAATAACTGTTATATTTTTATGGTCTTATTAGTACTGTATGAGTCTATAGCGATTTGTTTGTGTGTTGGAAATACTCAACAACTGTTGCTACATACATATTACTTACACTTATTTTTTGCATTTATTTTCAGGCGCGCAGATGTTCATTAGAAATGCAAAAATGTGTTTCAAGCAAATCGAGTGCACTGCATGTGTTTGCCAACTTTAGCAAGTCGAAGTGTAAATACCGTAGGATCTTTAAGCTGAATAATACCTGTATTGCAAGATTGTATCTTCTTCGTTATCTGTTTGTAGAATCATAAATTATAAAGAAATGTAACAAAATTTGTTCTTAAGCGAGTAAAAGGCTTCGTTCCAATGGAGGATCATTAGAAAGTTGCAGCTTTCTTTTGCGGGGTATGGTGGAGAGGTTTGAGAGAACGGGTGGAGTGCAACCTCCTCCAGAGCACACACACACACATACACACTGGCAATCGTCTCCACACACCCATGGCCACACAACAGTGTATTAATCACGCTGCTAACGTCACATTTTTGCCCGCCATTAGTGGGTATGTGTAGGCAAGTCAGAAAATAATAAAAGACAAAAAAAACTCAGGCACGAAAACAACTAGCAGCCCTCTCTCTCTCTCTGTTCCTCTCTCCCCACCCTGCCACGCCCCTCGTGACGCTTTAAGCTACAACTCTTGTTTGCCGGCATTGTGGCGACCACAGTCGGACTCCTATAAAAGTGGGTTTGCTCTTCGAATGCCGTTCAGTGCTACTTCTCATTTGGTACAGTGTACATCGCGAGATTCGCAACAGAAGGAAAAAATGTAAGTTCCCCACAGCAATTTCTATACATATGTATATTGTGTTTTGTGATTGTGTGCCTGTGTTTGGTCAAAAAAAAGGAAATATTGTCAGCAAGGAGGCAGCATGGAAAATTACCAACATTTGACCGAATTTATGGCCCAGATATGACATCATAGCCAAGTGAACTTCTGTTGTGGCAGCCCAATTAAAGTCCGCTTTTGCCTGAACTCGTAATTATAGAGCGCGTCTAATTGTGGCGTATCTTTCTAGCATCTAGATCTATTCTGTTTGCATGCCATATGGATAATGTGTATAATACAGAAGCAATTTGGGTCTCAAGAAGAGGGAGATTGTTAATTTAAATATGAATGCGACGCTTGTGGATATGCTTGAAAAAGTTTGGTGCTCACATCTGAATGTGAAAAGAAGTTGGAGATTTGTTCACTCCAATGAAATATGGCGGACTAACAATTGTTTCCATTTTCTTTTCAACATGATTCTTCATCCATTTAAAACCCAATTTAGAAATACAAATGAATGCCTTGAGCTTTTAAATAACCGTTGGTTATAAATTAGCCGAGATAATAATATGTCTTAACAAGTTCTTAACATGTAACTAACTAGTTTTTCGCACTTTTCCTCCTTCAGTAAAATGGCTGACTTCTACTACCTGCCCGGCTCCTCCCCCTGCCGCTCCGTGATCATGACCGCCAAGGCCGTGGGCGTCGAGCTGAACAAGAAGCTGCTCAACCTGCGGGCCGGTGAGCACCTGAAGCCCGAGTTCCTGAAGATCAATCCCCAGCACACCATTCCCACGCTGGTGGACAACGGATTCGCGCTGTGGGAGTCCCGCGCCATACAGGTGTACCTGGTGGAGAAGTACGGCAAGACCGACTCGCTGTACCCCAAGTGCCCCAAGAAGCGCGCCGTGATCAACCAGCGCCTGTACTTCGACATGGGAACGCTGTACCAGAGCTTCGCCAACTACTACTACCCACAGGTGTTCGCCAAGGCGCCCGCCGATCCCGAGGCCTTCAAGAAGATCGAGTCCGCCTTCGAGTTCCTGAACACCTTCCTGGAGGGACAGGAGTACGCCGCCGGTGACTCCCTCACCGTGGCCGACATTGCCCTGGTGGCATCCGTGTCCACATTCGAGGTGGCCGGATTCGAGATCAGCAAGTACGCCAATGTGAACAAGTGGTACGAGAACGCCAAGAAGGTGACTCCCGGATGGGAGGAGAACTGGGCCGGATGCCTGGAGTTCAAGAAGTTCTTCGAATAAGCCTGATATTCACGTTTTAATACCCGTACATATGATGTAGTATTTATATTCACGTTCACAAGCAACAATTCCAAATTCGCCTGTCTCCAAAGACAATAAATAAGTGTTCGTTTTTTTGAATGCACAAAATACAAATGAGTTTGTTTTCAGATGGGTGTACACATCCATATATTGCTATGTGCATGTGTATGTGTATGCGGATAGTGGATATTGTGGATAGGGGACTGCAATTGAACAAGTGGGCTCTTGAGGCTTGTTATTTTCTCTTTCGATGCCAGGGGTGATTTGAAAAGAGTTTGCTAAATTGAATCTCTCCGAATCGAGAGGCAAACAATAGAAGAATATAAAAGCTGGAATATTTTCGCGATGCTCGTCAGTTTTATTTGGTTAAGGGATACAGCCGGAGGCCTCAAATAAAAAAGCTTGAAAATCTGTAAGGAAAAAAGACTTAAATTCATTGGTTCATTGGTTCTGAAAATTTCATCACAAACGCAGTTATTGTAATTTCTTGTTCTGCAAACAGCTTTTAACGATAGATAACAAAGTGGAAAATTACCAAGTTAAATTATTCACTTAAAAAGAAGCAAATCTTGAGATATTTTACATATTATGGCCACAGTTTTTAATAACAACCCAGTTTGTATGATATTTATTTTATTTTTCTTAGGGAATGTTTAAATAACTAAATAAGCTTTTATTAATGTGGCTGTAATCAATTATTACATTGAAAATTCCAATGTGCATTACAACCATGTTTTCTCAATAATTATTTTGTGACACCAATAACAAACTTTAGTATTAAAAACAAAATACGATCTGCAACATAAACATTAGTGCGGCGAACAGTTGATATTTCACGTAATTCACGATATTCTACGAAAAATATCCAATGCAATTTGATAGAATTATACAAACAATCTTTATTGTGGGGTAAACTTTCATTCGAATGAAAGCTGTCTCGTTAAGTCTAATCTAGAAATCGTTGAAGGGAACAACAGAATATAAGGACAATTCGACGTAAACTAATGCAGTACGATTTTACAGCTCAGTGAGTAATCATGTTGGACTTCTACTATATGCTCTACTCGGCACCTTGCCGTTCCATCCTGATGACGGCCCGTGCCCTGGGATTGGAGCTGAACAAGAAGCAGGTGGATCTGGATGCCGGCGAGCATCTGAAGCCGGAGTTTGTGAAGATCAATCCTCAGCATACGATTCCCACGCTGGTGGACGATGGATTCGCCATATGGGAGTCGAGGGCTATTCTGATTTATCTGGCCGAGAAGTACGACAAGGATGGCTCCCTGTATCCCAAGGATCCCCAGCAGAGGGCGGTGATCAATCAGCGCCTGTTCTTCGATCTGAGTACTCTGTACCAGAGCTACGTGTACTACTACTATCCCCAGTTGTTCGAGGATGTCAAGAAGCCAGCTGATCCCGAGAACCTCAAGAAGATCGATGATGCCTTTGCTATGTTCAATACTCTGTTGAAGGGTCAGCAGTACGCCGCCCTCAACAAGTTGACTCTGGCCGATTTTGCGCTCCTGGCCACCGTTTCCACTTTTGAAATATCGGAATATGATTTTGGTAAATATCCGGAAGTGGTCAGGTGGTACGAGAATGCCAAGAAAGTGATACCCGGCTGGGAGGAGAACTGGGAGGGCTGCGAGTACTACAAGAAATTGTATCTGGGTGCGATTTTGAACAAACAATGACGGGGCTGTAGTAAATAATCTAATCTGTATCGGCCTGTTTGAATAAAGAGTGAGACATTGTGAAATGAGTATAATAAACGAAGAGTTGTTGTTGGCTTTTGGACAGCGATAAGGCAGAGGATCCTCTGCTCCAAACATTCTGATAGCGATAAGATAAAGCTACGTGTCGGTTTGCTGAAATGCCAGCTGCCGTGATTTTGCCGATAGCCAAAACAATTAAAGTCAAAAAAGGTAATTTTTGTCAAACACCTGTTCTTATTTATGATTTACGTAAAGTTTAGTTCAACGGCAAACTAAACGAAATGTAATTGGGATTACTGCTGCAGCTCCGCTCTTCCAGAAGTTTCTCTTGTGCCCAGTATTTCGTATTACTGTCAATTATCACCTAGGTACAGGTGATGATTGATCCATCAGCCCACGAAATATTCTGCGAGTATTTGTGGTTATCTTCTGTTTGTTAGCTTGTGCGTATAAAACACGGTTAAATCGCAGAGCATTTTTCAGTTGTTTGTCGCGCTTCGACTCCAGCAGAGCAGCCGAGTATATTTGATTACCACGTAGGTATGTACATATACTATTGTTAATTTTTGCTGAATTTATTATAGAGATTGCGTAACCAAGTTCAGTGAGCGCCATCAGTGAGAAAATGATTAGCTATTTTAAATTTATCAACTGTGACGGCATTTGAACTTGATGAATTACCATTTCTTTTTTTTTTTGCAGAGATCCCTTCAGAAAGTGAGATAGCGTAAGATGGATTTATACTATAGACCCGGATCTGCTCCATGCCGCTCTGTTCTGATGACAGCCAAGGCACTGGGTGTGGAGTTCGATAAGAAGACCATTATCAACACCCGAGCTGGGGAGCAATTCACGCCGGAATACCTAAAGATTAATCCGCAGCACACGATCCCCACGCTGCACGACCATGGATTCGCTCTGTGGGAGTCGCGGGCGATTATGGTCTATCTGGTGGAGAAGTACGGCAAGGACGACAAGCTCTTCCCCCAGGATGTGCAAAAGCAGGCGTTGATCAATCAGCGTCTGTACTTCGACATGGGTACGCTGTACAAAAGCTTCTCCGAGTACTATTATCCGCAGATTTTCCTAAAGAAGCCCGCCAATGAGGAGAGCTACAAGAAGATCGAGGTGGCCTTCGAGTTCCTAAACACTTTCCTGGAGGGGCAGACCTACAGCGCCGGAGAGGATTATAGCCTGGCGGATATTGCCTTCCTGGCCAGCGTTTCCACTTTCGATGTGGCTGGCTTCGATTTCAAGCGGTATGCCAATGTGGCACGTTGGTACGAGCATGCCAAGAAACTGACTCCCGGTTGGGAGGACAACTGGGCTGGTTGCCAGGAGTTCCGCAAATACTTCGATAACTGAATATTTAAACCCGAAATACTAATATAGCTATTAAGAAAAAACTATTTATTTAAAGATTAAGACTGGGCTGGGTTTAATCGTTTCAATAGTTAAATAAAAAACATTCAATTTTAAAGTTTAATCCATTGTTTCAAATACAAATTTAAGATCATAAAAGATAGAAAGGACGCAAACGTCAGCATCACAAACACTTCGTATTATGTTTACTCAAAAGTATATTTCCAAAACACAAGTTTTTGATTTGAAGCCACTTGAAGAATATTAGTATACCCAAGGGTTTTGATTTAGTAAGTCAAATCGCGGCCATGGAGTACAATCGCCAGCCGTGTCCCATTAGGATTGTGGAGGATTGCGGATGTGCCTTCATGATGGGCACCATCGGAGGTTCGCTGTTCGAGTTCCTCAAGGGTTTCCGTAACGCTCCGTCCGGATTGCAGCGCAGAGTTTACGGTGGCATTGATTTGGTGAAGATGAGAACGCCGTGCATTGCCGGCAGCTTTGCCGTTTGGGGTGCCACATTCAGCACAGTGGACTGCGCCCTGGTCCACTATCGCCAGCGGGAGGATGCCTGGAACTCGATACTCAGTGGAGCGGCCACGGGTGGGATATTGGCAGCCCGTAATGGCATTCGGGCCATGGCCAACAGTGCTCTGGTGGGCTGTCTGGTGCTGGCCATGATTGAAGGAGCCGGTGCAGCAGTGGCCACCATTAATGCAGCCGACAAGGGTGCAGGGATAGTCATCAAGCCGCAGCGGGCCCAGTGGGAGGCCATACTGGAGACCATTGATCCGAAGAGAGCGACATCCACTCCAGATTTCGCATTGGCAGAGTTTGAACGGGTGCTGGACCAATGCCGGGCGAGCAGGGAGCCAAATTTACTTCAGGACATTCCGGTCAAGAGTCACGAGCGGGAGTCCAAACAGAAGCCATTTTATTCCCTCTTGGATCTGGCGAAACTGTCCCAGATGTTCTAGTGTTGCCCAGAAAAGGGGATTTCATTTTCATTCAATATTTCCGTTCTCAACTATCAAAATTATGTGCATGTGCTAGTTTTCACCGTTAATTTCTTGATCGTAATATACAAAACGTATAAGATACTAAAGCGAAGTATCTAGTAGATACTATCTACTGTCAAAATCATTGCATACTTCTTGGCGTCCGAATTTCGAGTTCGAAACACTTTATTTTGTGGCATACAAACAGGATTTTAGGTAAATTTCGTGATCTTTTTTTAAATGTATGAATAAAAAAATGTATGAATGTATGTATGAACAATTTTAAAATTTTTTTTAATATATATATATATATAGATATCCCACAAAAATGATTTGAATTTCGAATGAATGAAATGAATTTCGCGTTCGCATTCACACTAGCTGAGTAAAGGGTATCCGTTAGTCGGGAAACTCGACTATAGCATTCTTTCTTTTTTATTGTATTTAATGCGTACGCATTATCATTTTTCGGCACAATTTTGGAAAAGAGGTATTCATGATTCTGGCATAATATGCTTAAATAAAGCAATTGAAACGTCCAATGCTGTATCAAATTAACAGACTATAAATAATGTCAATAACCACTTATCAAAATCGTTTCGAATCTTTTATTATAATTATAGAAAATCATAAATTAATACAAAATTAAGAATTAAACTAGTTGATGAGACAGAACAGAGCGCAGAGAATTGGAAGGTGGTTACCAGGAGAGGGTTCATAAAAGTAAGTATATCATGCAGCAATTTGGCCAGAAAACTTTGCATTCAAAGACAATCGGAGATTAGACATATAGTTGACATCGATCATCGTTCCCGCTGCCGATTTGGGGAATATCATTTTTGGTTTTACTTGGAGAGTGTCGCTGGTCCTGCCGCCAGCCCGCATCCGCATTCGGATCCTGATCCCGATCGTAATCCTCTTAGATGCGCAGATTGGGGTTCGTGTAGCGCACATACTTCAGCAGGGCATCGTTCTCCTCGCAGACGAAGCTCTTCTTGTGGTGGCATGCCACATCGTGCCAGTTCACGCCATCGTTGTAGAACTGATTCAGCAGGGCGAGACAATTCTCCGGCGCTCCATTCTGCTTGTACTCGCGGTTGTCCGGCTGGGGCAGGCCAATGCCGCCGGTGGGCGACCAATCGCCCTGGTTCCTCTCAGTGGTTGGTGCCAGTTTCTGCAGCGTGGCGGTCCAGAACCAACCGTTGATGTTCGTGGGCTGCAGATCGGGGCGGTCACAGCCCTTGAAGTCGCACAAGCGGCCGCTGGTCCAGATGTATTTCACCTGCAACGTGGGAGTAGTGTTTTCATTAATATACTGTAAACTAGGACAAAAATTTCAAATGAAAAAGGAAACTGTATCAATGAAATGTATCTATAGTTCATTGGCCCTTGCAGATACTCAAATAGAAATAGATTTCCCTCATCAATCGCACCTACGCAAGAAAATGCAGCGCTGGCATCGACGAACAAAAAAAGTGGTAGAAATTCCAGTTAGTAACTCTTTTGGGCCTGTCACGCCCAAATAACCATTATTATCGCTGAAAGCGAACCCATATACCCATACCCATACCCATATGACCATTCCCATTCCCATTCCGATTCCGCGCCCTTTTGGAGCTGGCGCACCCGATACTGTCAACATTTCAAGTGAGCAGAAGCAAAAGCAAAAGCCGCTGCGCAGCCGCAGTTAAGCGATCATCAGTCACTTTCACCTGATGGGCCATAAAAATTGTTTTGTTAAGGAAGCAGCACAGAAAACAAAAAAAAAAAAAAAAAAAAAAAAAAACAAAGCGACCCAGACGACTCTGTTTGGATGTCTGCCCTTTTGGAAAACTCCAATGAGCGTAAAGCTGAAATAGATTTATGGACATTGATTTCGGTTTTGTCGCTGGCGGTTTTAGCGTTTCATTTAAGGGGTCCAGATTGCATTGTAATTGTTTAAAACTCAGACAATGAATGCATTTTTCCCGTTGCGGAAGCCCAAATGAGTGATGTTTGTACACCTGTCCTACTAAAAGTTAACTAAAAGTCTGGCAGAGAAGTCGGCGGTAGATGCAACTTGGCGGGAAGCGGAAAATTTTGATGGAAAGTGCTGCGTTTCCATTGGATATCTAAAAAAGATTGGTTTTCTTATAGGTTGGTCGATATATGGTTAGTAAATTAATATTCGATGATCATGAGTTACTTTTCATCCATGGTTTGCATTCAATTTCCCCTTGGATTTTATACGCAAAATGTACTACAAATGAATTCGGTTGCGTGTTCGCAGTTTGCTAATTTGCTAAGTAATTTTTTGTTGATCAGCTTTTCCGGCCAGGCTTTCCCATTTGCACACATGCACTTTCGATTTCAATTTCGACCACCAGTGCTTTCCCATGCCGCAAAACCGGAGCTGGGAGGTGCTCAATGAGTCGGAAGATGGCAGATGAGATGAGCCCGGCTGACCACAACTCCAAACTTGACACTTGTTCATCCGAAGAGCGTTGCATAATATCAGACGATTCCGTTCGTGTGCAAAATTACAGAGGCAACAACTGGGAAAGTTTTTGCTGTATTTATGATGCGTATTTTGCCTTTCCGTTCAGTTTTTATGCGCAATTTCACATTGAACTTTGTGGAGCGATGTTAGTGTCAGGGATTTCGCAATTATTTTTATTGTGTACCTCAACCCTCCCCCCAGCATCCACGGAATTAAGGTCAGCGTTTTGTTGTGTCTTGTCTGAGCTGCCAAATAAAAGGCGCTAAACAGTTCACACGCGGCTAAACGGACGTTATTTAACTTACCAAACAAATTAAGAAAGGTGACATAATGTCATGCAAAACAGGTGAGAAAACAACGGAAACAAAATCTGATAGATGCAGGTACAATAAATTATTGGCAAGCTTTTTCGACTTTAGGGTGTAAAAGTCCACATTGATGCGGTCTATTTATTAGTGGTTTGATTTTGCATTTATAATAACCTTTCGCCGGAAAAAAAGGAAAAAATAGAGAATGAGTTGCATATTTCAATGGCATTTTCGGTCATTTGTTTGATCTATCAATGCTTAAATGTTTAACAAACAGGTGCAGGTGAAGTTCAGATCAATTTATTAGTTTGGACATGGTTTCAGATATCATAAGTGGGACTTATGTAAGGTTTATTTTTGGGCTGGGGACAATCAATTTATATAGTAAATATTTATGAAAGTTCAGATAAAAGATTAACTTGTTTGATATTCATGACAACACCTATAAATAAGTTCGTGTCCTAAGTCTTTCGATTTATATGGAAGTGCTGCAACCTTCACTTGTTCAACTTTTAACTCTTCAACAGAGTTATTTTTGAACATTTAAGAAGTGTTACATGTGTTTTTCTAGTTTTTGACTAATGTATTATTTATCCCCTTAATTTATTTTCCTCTTGATAGCCCCTGCAATTTGTACTTACATTCTCGCGAACCACATACTGCTTGATCCACTCGTTCTCCAAACTGGTCTCCAGCGAAACGGAGTCCATGCAGCGCCTGCGGCAGTAGTTCCTGGCGGTCAGCCAGTCCTCCTCCACGCCCTTCAGCTGAGGGTCGCGCCACGAGAAGAAGTAACTGAGGGTAGAGAAGCATATCATATAGTTTATGTTTTGGTGAGCATATCCTGCCGACTCACCCCTTGCCGTCGGGAGTCTTCTCATGAATGACACGCTGGGCACAGAGCTGCGGATTTGGCGGCTCCAGGCGTCCGTTCTGGAACTGAGCGGATCCCAGGCTCAGCACGCTCAACACGCACACTCCGGCGATAATGAAAGCTTTCATTTTTGTTCGTTTTATCAGTCTATTCACTGGCACTTTCTGCGGGCTCGATTTTCTTTTTGGACTCGCGACGCACTTCTCTCTACCGACCGATCGGCTGGCACTGATCAACTGGAATGTCAAAAGCATTGGGGAACCCCGCCTTATATACGAACCGAGAGTCGCATCGATCCATCCACTCAAGTCGATGAGAGCGCCGTACCCCCAAAAGAGAGAATGAGTGGTGGTGGGGTTTTTTTTTTTTTGGTTTGGCGGCAGTACTACACTCGAAAATGTTTATTCCATTGAGTCCTACGGTTGAACACTTGTTTTCTTGTGTATAAAAACCATATACTTTCTTTTAATTTAACTCTTTATTTTCAGGAATTTTCGTGTGAGAAACATTGTAACAATCAATGCAGCTGATTGTATGCAAGTTGAAATTTGTATACCCTGTACTACAGAGGCAATACATTTAGGGATTGACTCATTTAAGAAAATTTTTTTAAATGTTTCGAAAGGATAGCAAAGGGGTTAGGCCAGAAGTATCTTAAAGTAAAGAATCTTAAAGTAAAGAAGTATCAAAGACATTAAGATACGTATTCTTAATTGCGGCTGCTTTTTGATTTGAGTACGTACTCGAGAATTTGCACCTAAGTACATACACATTTTAGGAGCAATCTGTAGCCCATTTATAAATGGGAGCACGGGGAGAATGGCCTAATCTTCAGCGCCTGTTTAACCAGCCACCGTGAATGTTAAGTGGCCAAAAGTGGTGCAAAAAAACAAAAAAAAAACAGGGGCGATCGGTGGGTGATGGGTGGCGTTTCTTTGGCTTGCGCATCATTTTGCACCACTTCGCTTTGAATGGCCGTTGAATGGATTGGGCTAACTCCCATCTAATTAGCTACACAAACACGACACCACTTGGGCCAAAATCGTTTTTGGCACGGAAATTTCGAACTTTTTTTGTGTGCTGCGTCTCCTGACTCTTTGCATAAATAAATGCATTTTACGCTATTGTTTGCTTTGTCTCAGAAATATGTATGTATTTGCCAGTGCTTTTGTCGCTTTGCTCATTGCATAATCTCAACTGATGTGTTGACCAACAAATTATGTCGATTGAAATCAAGTAAAGTAAAGGTCACTTTTAAATCAATAAGTTCTATGGCTACATTAAATACCCAATAATATAACAATAAAGTGAAGTTACAATTTTACATGGGCTGCCAAACATTACATAATGCCGACCATAAATAGCCAGAAGATATACCCAAACTCACTTGCCTTGCATAAGCATAAGAAATGATGCCCATCTTCATTATTTTCTCCACAGCTTGGTACCAGATCAAGGTCAGCTCCGATGAGTACGAAAATTTCACCAGTTGAATGTGAAGAGTAAGCCCAAAAGCCCAAAACCCAAGCCCAATTCACGCATTTCAACATGATCGCCTCGATAAGTTTTGTCTCCTCCGCGCGTTATTTTCTCTATTTTAACATCTCCAACTCACGTGCAGCCGAGCATGTCGATCGAACAAAACCGAAACCCAAAAAAAGGCGGTTTTTGAAAAAGCAAAGGTATCTGTTAAATCGCACTTTATGGCAATCGGTAAAACGGCAAAAGTTACACGAAGGCAGGTGCCGCTCATTACCTGACACATGTATCTCGTGGGACACTTTGGGCGGATTATGCTGGAAGCTGGACCAGCCACGCCCATTTCTCAGAAATTTCTATAATATTTTGCAAAATATTTGTAGCGAAACAAAATACCCACAGAAGTGGGTATAAACTAAAATTATTTCTATATTTTTCTTTACACAGAGTCTGGGAAAATCCCAATTGCTAGCATTGAAAAATTCGGCATATTAAATTTGAAATTTCAAATCACCTGCGTGCAATGCTGAACGACAAAGAGCAATAAAAATTATAATAAATTAGGCAACCCATTTACATGGTCAACACGTGTATTTGCTTAAGCCATGTTTTTTCGGGCAAGCATAATTTATTTAATTTGTATGAGCTACTCGGCGTTACATGAATTCCCGTGGGCACTCTCCGGCCCAAAAATGATCATCATCATTTAGCGATATTATTTTTGGGTAATATTCATGTGATAAGGAACCGGGAAACTGGGCCCAAAAATGTCAAGAGACGCGCAGCCTATTACCGCATTGCATGCCCACATATTTACGCAATGAGTTCCCAGACGGTATCGGAATGGGGATCGGGATCGGGTGGAGGGGCTGACTTATGGGCTATGCGGCTGGGACCGATGAGATGAGGATGGGGAATGGGCCTGGCCAATTTGTCGATGAGTTGGGTAAATATTAAAGGAGAAAGTGCCGCCGTCAGTTGGACCAAAAGTTTTGTACTCGCCTTGTACATATTTCTGTTTTCGGTTTTCTGTTTTTGAAAATATTTTTGCACAGGTTACATATTGTTGAATTATTTGCACAAAAAGAGAGTGAGTTCAGGTGCAGTCGTCCCAATTTCATGGAGTGTCGATAATTTATGCAAATATGTTCACTAATAGTTATGCGAACGGAAATCTAACCGTGTTTACCACCCATTTTGGATTTCCCTTCGAGTGCCCCCCTCAATGTCAGTTTTGGACTGACCAAAATTTATAAAATGCTGAAATTATTCGGCTTAGCAACGTCAATTACCCTACGTTATTTAATATTTATGTCAGCTGCATATGACAATAAAAGCATTTTATAATTAAAGTTTGCTTTATGCTCCAGCCGTGATTTGATTACAAATATTGGCAATCCACTGAATCAAAGTCAACACCATTTGATATTGGCTCCGTGTCAATTTCGCAAACACGCCCAAGATCTAAAAGTCAACCGATTGACCCAGAGACCTCGTTTTCAAGGATGTACCCAAAAACAGGAAGTGCTGCGACCGTGAGTTTCCGGCTATCATTCTAGAACACTATTTGTAATGGAACTAAACTGTTTAGTTACGGAATTCGAGGGGTCAAGAGAAGTATATAATATAGTGTCACAACATACGGAATCTTAATATTTTAATCTTTCAATATGTGTCATCAAATTTTCCTCACATATTGCGATTTGAAGGCCAAGGCGCCAGACTTCAGTCGATTTTTTTGGAGGCCCAATCAACCGCAGGCGCCACAGTAAACACTGTCAGTTGTTTCTTGCATGCAAATGACCGGGAGAAATATTGTAATTAAAAACTAAAATGAGTGTTTAATTCAGCGGTATGCGTAAATAGCTGCTCATCAAACTTTGAAACCCAGTGCTGAAATACATAGTTCCAGAAGCATTTTCGAATGGATGATAACGTATTTGGTTAGCTTTTTGCAAGGTGTCTGCCTTTTGGCGAACGTGGTGACATGTAAGCCCAAAAGCGTACATTAATTGCATTTCAAATAGGCTTTCGGTGGCCTTGGGAACGGTGGCGTATCGGCACGTGATCCTTTTTCTGCCGAGCTAAGAAAATTTATGGCACCCTCACTTCGCTAAAATGCATTAACGCACAGATTAATTTTAATTGTGCAGCGGGTATTTACCAACTTGAATTGTTAATTAATGTCAGGAAGATTGCTTAAAAGTTTCATAAAAATAGACATTGTCAAAAATATAAAGTAGTTAAATACCACATACTCAGGTTCGAAGGTTTGGAGTGAATAATTATATAAACTGCTATCGAAAGTATACAACAATATTCAAAAAAGAGTTGTTAAATTTCCTTATTTTAATATCAAACTCAAAAAGTATCGTTAAATAGTTTTAAACTTTTCCAATAAGGTGGCAACATCTAACTATCGATAGTTTACCGACGCACACGTTTCTACTGTACCCCAATTTGGTCTCACTAATTTATTGCGCTGTATTTTTCTGGATAATTTTCGCGTCGTTTCTTCGATTATTTCATCACTTAGCAAAGTGTGCGTTTGCACATAGGCAAACAAAATAGAGAATTGGGCCGATTCCATCGCCATGGGCCGCCGCTGCTGCGTTGCCAACTGCCCGTCGACGTCGCGTCTGTTGGAGCACAACGGCGTGACCTACCACTCCTTCCCCCTGGATCCCATCATCCGGGCCATTTGGATCAAGAACTCTCGCATCAGCCTGGAGCGCCAGATCACCAAGAGCGTGCTGGTCTGCTCACGCCACTTCCGCCGTTTGGACTTCAATACGATCCGCAATGGGAAGTATCTGCTCAAGCCGCGCGTCTTTCCCACCGTTTTTCCGTGGGGCAAGATGGAGACCGCGGATATCGAAGCTGACCAACGGGCACTTCAGCATGTCAGCGTGGAGGGAACGTCTGAAACCCCGGGAAATGCTCAGTCATCGACCAATGACGATACGGCGGTACAGCGAATAGTCGCGAAAATCATGTCGGAAACTGCAGAACGCAAGGCCAAGGAGGAAGGTAAAACAGACAAGGCGCAGGATGATGTCAAAACTACGCCCGAAAGCGGCGAAGATGCAAACCAGGCAGCTGCAAAGGAACCCCCAGGGACTCCGGTAGCCCCAAGCAGCGATGCCACAGTCCCAGCTCCTGGATCCGCCTCCAGTTCGAACTCCCCTTTGCCCGGCACACCGCCCAAGTACAGTAACCCACATAACCTGACTATCGGCGCCCGTTTGGAGGCGCTCAGTGTGGAGGGCAACTGGTTGCCCGCCCGAATCGTGGAAGTAAACGAGACGGAGCAGACGCTACTTGTGCGCTTTGAGCGCAATCACAAGCTAAAGGTGTCACCGTCGACCAGCGGCAGCTTTCAGGAGTGGATGACCATCAAGTCGGAGCGGCTGAGGCAGCGCCTCAGCAACCGTGTGCTGCCCGTCTTTGAGCTGGACGAGAAGTGCATGGCCCGCTGGTCGGGCCCGCGTAAGTTTCCAGGAACCATACGCAAGTTGCTGGGAAACGATACTTACGAGGTTCTCTTCGACGATGGTTACGTTAAGAACGTGCGCGCCGTGCACATGAACAAGATGCCCAAGCAGTTGCCCCCTGTTCAGGCAGCGGAAGAAGGTGCCTCAAAGTCACCTACTCCTGTTGGAACTTCAGTTAGCTCTGCACCTGTGGCTCCGAAGAGGGCGAGCACAGGCAGCCTTGGCGGAGCCAGTGGCTCTTCCGGCAGCAAGAAGAGCAAATCTGCTCCTCAGCGCAGGGATTGGCCGTTGCTGGACATGGCCAGTTTGGATATAGGTAAGAACACCGAAAGGGGAATGTTATTTTTGCCTTAAACTTAACTTTCATGTTTGACTTTCGTAACCAACAGCATCCCTTGGACTCCCAGAAATACCGCATGACGGCGAGTGGACTTGTCATTGGGTAAATGACCAGCCTATTGGAACCGAGGGTTTCCTGATTGTGGGCGAGCACCAGAAACCCACTGTTATCGTGCAGGATTGGCGTCTGCCTCCTGGCTGGATCAAGCACATGTACCAGCGCTCCAACGTCCTCGGCAAGTGGGATGTTATTCTGGTCTCTCCCAGCGGCAAACGTTTCCGCTCCAAGTCCGACTTGAAGTTGTTCCTTGAGTCCCAGAATTTGGTCTACAACCCGGACGTGTACGACTTTAGCATCCATCGACGTCGTGCCAAAGACATCAATGCTTACGTCTACACACACGGCTACAATCCGCAGCCACCGCCCAAGCCCAAGTCCATGGATGTGTCGATGAACTCCTCACTGGACCAGAGCATCACCTCGCAGCATTCTTTACCTTCTACTCCGATGCCGGTGAAAGAAAGCCAGTACATGGAAGCACCGGTGGCCTCGCTTATGCCACCAGCCGAGTTAATGTCGCCGCAGACGCAGCCTGTCGATGAGACAAAGCCCGAGACAGGAGCAGAAATACTGGAAGCCAGTGAGGAAGGTAACTCTCAGCTTTTGTTAGGGGATTCTCATGTGGTGGAAAATGACTTTGGTAAGTATATGCAATTCGAAATAACATGTGCCATATTAACATAATTTATAATTCCATATTTCAGCTTTCATTGGGGGCCTAAAAGTCAAAATGCAAGACAATCTTTATGTATGCCCGCGCGAAGATTGCGCCAAGACCTATCGCAAAGAAGACTTTCTGCTAATCCACATACGCCATTATCACAAGGAGTTTGCAGAGTGAGTAATATTTAATCAAATGTCATGACACATAACTTACTTTAAATTTAAAGACACGTCAGCCACTGTCCAAAGATGCAGGAACTAGCGGTCAAACGTACACATCCCTCATCCATCGATCAAGTTGAGGGGGTGCCAAAAAATCAAATACCCAACCAGCAATTCTTTGCCAAATTGCACCAGCAGGATTTGCAGCAGTCACGATCGTTTAAACGACAGAGTGTATCAGCTACGACGCCATCTTCTGCAGGACCGGCAACTCCATCTGACATACCGCCTAAGACCCTGTTATCTCCTAAGATGGAGCCACCAAGTGTGTCGCCAACTGTTGAAAGCGTCATTAAACAAGAAGATATTTCGCTGGACGCTGGTGCAACTCAGTCGTTTAACCCTTCATTGAGCCGCTCCTGCAAGCGTGCACGGTTGTCGCCATCGAAGCGGCCATCTGGCTCGCGGAAGAGTAACCGCCAGCGCTCTCAGCGCCGCCCCTATTTGTCAGACAACCCAGCTGGTCCTGGCTTAACCGAACAAGACGTTGAGGAGACACGGCAATCATTTAACACCCCTACTCCGGATACGCGCGTCGACTCGAAGAAACGCCGCGGTGGTGCGCCAACAACTCCCATCAGTTCCGTTGACTCACCAGCTATGGTAGATTCGGTGTCCACGCCATCATCTAATGACCAGGCCGACATTAATGCAGCCCTTGCCCCACCACCAACTGAAGCGCTAAACAAAGCACCGCAGTACATCAAGGAAAATGGAGAACTAATTCGAATTGTGCGCATGCGGCAGGAGGAGATCATTAATTGCATCTGCGAGTATGGCGAAGAGGACGGCCTAATGATCCAATGTGAATTGTGTCTATGCTGGCAACACGGTGCATGCAACGGAATTGTCAAAGAGTCAGATGTACCGGACAAGTATGTGTGCTACATTTGTCGTAATCCGCAGAGAGGTCGGGATTCGATGAAATTTAAGCACGACCAAGACTGGCTATTCGAAGGCAAGTTGCCGATGGCCGCGTATCACACTGCAAATCCACAGGCCACCAAACAATTCGAGCTCTTGAAGCGCTCGCACACGCTGACCGGCAATTTGCTAGATGCCAAGCGATCGATGCACTCGCTGCTGGTGAAGATTAACATCGCACGCAACCGCTGTCATCCGAAGCTTTATCTGTGGGCCAAAAAGTGGGACGAAGACAATCTGGACTCTACTGCGTTGACACCGGTTAAGCGACCAAAATTGGAGTCCCCTGACCTTCCGAACGTTCCGCAACCGGAAGCTGCCATCGATCCGGAGGAGTGCCAGTACCGTTTGATCGAGCATGTGAAGGTGCAGCAGTCCTTGGTCCTCGATCGGCTGAATGACATAGAAGCCGAAATGGACGGTTAGTATCCCAAAACTAATTTTTGCTACGAGTGTATATGAATCTATATATATTTTTGAATTTCTTTTAGAACTTGAAAAAGAGGACACGTTGAATGACTTAAAGGACGCTGACATCTCGACCACGAAAGAGGCGCTGGCCACGTTTGTCAAGGAGCTCGAAACCATGAAGCGCCTTGCCAAGCTCAACCAGGTGGCCAATATGAAGCAGACCCTCAGAGATTCTGCCACCAGCAAGTAGCATTTCCATTGAACACTGTTATAAGGGTCTTATGAGGATTTTCTTTTAAGCTATTTTCGAACTGTTTCCATAATTTTGCAGACTTGTAGATAGTAACCGTACAAGCTTTTTCTGTTCAAAAAAACATTAGTTTGACATAAAGTTTGATAATATAATGGAATTTAAATGTATATTCTTTTAAAGCTAACCATGTGAGAATACAGAAAATTATAATTTCATGCCCAATTATAAAGTTAAAATGCTTGATGATAAAACCTGACTACAAGGCGTATTTGTGACGTCTTTGTACTCGGGACTTGGTCGCAGATATGTGTTATTGGCGATCTCTTTGCTCCATAGCTTGGTTCGCCGCGATGTCGGCGGGCCAGGAGACGCTTTCCGACTCCCTGCAGGATAGCACACCTTTGTTAGCCACAACTGTGTCGACCATGAAGGTAATAAGTTTCCGTCCTCGTTATCCTTACATCGTCTCCATCGGGGAGAACCTCAAAGGATACTACAAGCACCTCTGCGTGGGCGTAATACTTTCGAATGAGTTTGTGCTCAGTGCGGCCCACTGCCTCCAAACGAATCCAACCAAAGAACTGTACGTGGCCGGTGGCGCCGATTCGCTTAACAGCCGGAAGCAGACCCGCTTCTTCGTCGTGGAGAGAAGATGGCATCCCCAGTTTAGGATGCTCGGCGGCAACGACATTGCCGTGTTGAGGATTTACCCCAAATTCCCGCTCGACGATGTGCGATTTCGTAGCATTAACTTCGCTGGAAAGCCACAAAGGGATAGCGCCATCCATGCCTCGCTGGTTGGCTGGGGTCGGGTTGGCGTCGGCAAGATAAGGAAACTCCAGGAGATGCCCTTCTTGACCATGGAAAACGATGAGTGCCTGCGAAGCCATCGCTTCGTTTTCCTCAAGCCGCTCGACATCTGTGCGATGCATTTAAAAGGACCTCGAGGTCCCTGTGACGTAAGTGGATTAGAAATACTCCAGAAATTCATAGTCGAAGATCAATTTAATTTTTGAATTAAAGAATTGAATTAAAGAATATGTTTTCCAACTAATCTCAAATATTTAATCATAAAATTTGAAACTAGAAAACATATTCTATTCAAATTCCTTTGGTTTACAAAATCTAGCAGTTTTAAATTGATACTTAGGACTTTATTTATAGAATCCTATGATTTTTTAGCAGGAATAAACACAATTGGTGTAAAATAACAGTTAAGTAACAGATTTTTTTACATTTCAGGGAGATTCTGGAGCTCCCTTGATGAATGTGGCAAAAGAGAAGCTGTACGGATTACTTTCCTACGGTCGGAAAGCCTGCACTCCATTAAAACCATATGCCTTCACTCGCATCAATGCATACTCGAGCTGGATTCAGGAGTCCATGGACTATATGGCTGCGAGATTAAAAGTTATAAGAATGAATCGCACTATATGGAAAGATGGGTTATAGCAGGTTTTTAAGGAATATGTATGTTCTTTTCTATCTAGGGTTATAACTAAAAGATAAAAAAAAAGATAAAAAAGATAACTATCAAAAAAAGATCAATATAATTTTAAAAAATAATATAGTAATATAATAAAATTTAATAAAACTTAATTTATAACGAATATTACGTGATTTTGTTGGCAGTGATGCGTTTTGGTGTGAATTGGTGCTTTGACCGTGCTATCGATACCTATCGCTCAGACGATTTGAGCTTTCGGCCAGTAGGTGGCGCTCTTATGCCATCCCTAGTTCGGCGTTCATATGAAAAATCAAAACAAAACCTCGAAACAACAATTCTATATAAATAAAAGCTTTTTTCCCATCGCTCTATTACTACGTAAGTGTCCATCGGTGTAGAAGCTACGCCAACGATTGCAATGTGGTCTAGGCTTATTCAGATATTTCGCCCCCTCAGAAGCTTTCGAATGTCGCACTCACCGCCGCCGGCTAGCAATTGCGAGGAGGCTCTCATCCAGCTGAAAAACTTTGGATATGCATTCGATGGAGGTAAGTAGGATGTTGCACATAGTGGCTACTTTACAATATGATCTGCCCGTTTGCCTCCTGCAGAAGGAGTCCTGCGCAAAGTCGATCCCGCCACCGGGGAGCCCGGCAAGGAATTCTTTTCCTACAACGTCAGCGACGATGCCGCCGAAAACGAGAAGCACTACCAGAAGCTAGCCAACGTATGTACCGGAATCAACCTAACTGGCACGTGTGTATCTTCTGCCGGAAAGAATAACCTATTAGGTTCCCTTGAAACCAAGAAATGCATACCTAGGACGAATCCTCTTCAAAATCCTCTTCCAATATTATTACATATTCCCACCTGGATATGAATAAGTTAATACAAATAATGTATCCTTTATCGCCCATAGCAAATCCCAGAAATTGTCTACGCTTTGCTGGAGAAAAACGGTCTAAGTCGCACCTACATCCCATTTGACCAGCCTCCAGAGCGCTCTTCGTTCGTATTCTCGCAACCGGCAAAGCTGTCGCAGTCCAAGAAGTTGCTGGTCCTCATCCATGGCAGTGGATATGTTAAGGCCGGACAGTGGGCCAGAAGGTGTGTATGATCACTATTTAAACAAAAAGATAAAAATTATACAACAAAACAGAAAATATTTAGATAAGAACAACTTTTTTCGGTTTCCTTTTATAAAATGAATCCCTGAACACCAATAAAAATTATAATATATGTACATATTTAATTTTGTTTTAGTTTAATTATCAACAATTCCCTGGACCACGGTACCCAGCTGCCTTATGTGCGACAGGCCCAAAAACTGGGATACGATATCCTCATCACCAATGCCAATGATTGCACACGATTCTACAATGGTAAGGAGAATCCCATCAAGGGCGTCAATACGTCCGTAGAGCACACTAAATATGTGTGGAAGAATATAGTGTTGCCCGCGAAACCGGAGAGTGTGGCCATTGTGGCCCACAGTTATGGTGGCAGTCTCACTCTTGATCTGGTGGGTATAAGATTCCAAATATATTTCAATATCCTATTTAAATCTTCTCTTTACTAGGTGGAGCGGTTTCCGGAGTTCTTTAAAGAATCCGTTTTTGCCATTGCCTTCACTGATGCCGCAATGGGAAGTCCCCAAGCGAAGAACAAGGAGTACCTGTGCGATGTGGCCTGCGATTGGGTTGCCAGCAGCACACCCTTGGACACACCCGTCTCACAGTCAAAGAGCAGCATCCGGAGGATTTCCGCTGGCCACACCAAGCACGAGTGGACCTCTTACTCGGCCATCGATTCCGTGTTCAAGTTCATTGAGGAAAAGTATGAGCAGCGGGCGAATAAGAAGTGACAGCCAGCATCTACTTGTTAAGGCATTTTTGTACTCCCCATTTATAGTAAATATCAAGGAGATGTGAATATGAATTATGTTTTTACCGCCTGCACACAGCCAAGACACTGATCCCTTTTCTCAAAGGACAAACACAAACTATCGATTTGCTATGCATAAATCAAGTGAGTGTCCGAATCTGTCACTAACACTTACATCAGGCCAATTTAATTTGATTTTCGGCACTTCGGCACATTCCGTGTGGGTTAATCATATTGATGGCTGAGATATATTGCCATCGATAAAACAAAAGTCTCCCGCTTGGCCCATCAGCTGGATAAAAAACTAGCATCCGGGACGAAAACAAATTCCCTCAACGGTTGGCGGATAAGGAAGGGCTGTCGACTTGGACACTGCATCAAATGCCTTGGGGGTTGCCCCTGAAGACCACTTTCCATGGACTGGTTACCCCTGCGCCCGGTGCTTTGCCTTTGTCCATATCGTTTAACTAAGTGCGTCATAATAAATGACGACTGACATTTTTCCCCTCCTTAAGCATTGAGAAATGAAATGCGTGGATTTTGCGTTGGGCTTGGCAGACCTAAAAGGTGTTAATTATATATAAAATGATGCCAGTAGTTTTTCTAATTTTGAGTTTACTTGACTTTAGTCTGAACCATAAGAATTTCATAACTTGGAACTAAAGCATAATGTAGTAACGAAAGACTGGCAGTTGACTAATTATGTGGGCTCAGTCATAATCCCCTTTGTGCAACTTTAAAGACTTTGACTCACCTTCGCCAGGACAGTTTTCATTTGGCAGGAGCGCAAAAAGTGCAACCAGGGCTTAAGTGAAAGAGATGGAGAAAGGCGTGTCGAAAGAGATGGAGACGTTTGTCTTTAGCCTTAAAACGAACTTAATACCCACAAAGTGAACCAGGACCCAAACTCAAATAGCGAGAAGGACGGAGAACGGCGAGAGTGGGTATTCGGATGGTGGAAGTGGGATGCGGCCGAGTCCTGGCAACCCTACAACTTCGCCAGGACCTACCTCCTCCTAACCAAAGTGGATGTGGATGCCTCCCCTTCCCACTCCCGAATACATTATCGCTGTCATGGCCGCAGTCATGGCTTCTGCTCCACCTTAGACATTTTTATATGTATTCAACATCCTTGTCATCCTCGTCCTATGGCAGCTTGCTATCTACACTTTGACTCCACGGCACCCTACACACACAGCCGACAAGGATGGCATCATGTGGCTTAGAGCGAGAAGGCAAAGGTTCGTGGCGCCGTCGCCAGCAAAAAGCTTTGCACGAGTTCAGGAATGGGTCATGCGCCTGGAGCCCGTATCTAACATATATAGCTCGCAGATATACCCTCCGATAACACATAACATATATATTTATATATATACGACAGCAGGGCAGTAAATAAGCCGAAGTGGCCTATGTAATCGCATTGGCTGAGTAAATAAAAACAAATGCCCCAGCTTTGGTGATATTTTACTTTAAAGTCGAACGCATTTAACACCCGAATGGTGCTCCTGGTGTCCTTAACATCCCGCTAAACAATGTCTAGCAATTACTTAAAATAATCCTTTCCTTTTGCTTATTTGATCGAATCTTAAACGCACACGCATCCTTTACAGTTGCCAGACGGCCAAGGACTTGAACTCCGTAATCCCAAACCCTTTAACTATTGGGTTTCCTGCGCATCAATTGCCTGAAATAATGTGGATTGAGATTTTCATTTTAGATTGCATGACAATGTATTCTGCAATCGGCTTACTTGGGATTTTATTTATTATAAGCTTTAAATATAGTTACTTCCTTACATTCTATAAGAAACCAGCAAGGCATTTTCACATGTGTATTGAAGATCCATCATATATTTACAAAACCATTAATTTAAATCCCCTGCTACAATGAATCACATTGTAGACTTTACTCAATTTTGATCAACCGTACTAATGAATATCTTCATAAATCAAAACTCCAAATTTTCCATTTTGTTTATAGAAAAAATTGTGCGCTCGCAATTTCCGTTATAAGAAAATCATTATTGTACGTTACTTTATTGCTTGAAAAGTTCAAGCGATGTCATTCAAAAAGCCATAAATAATAATGTTTTCCAATAAATGTTCACATGTGAGTGGGCACACCAGGCGACTGAGTTGGTGGCCATGGGTTAAAGCATTCAGGACATTCGAGGACCCACACATGCCGGGATCTCAATCCCATGCGATGCCTCACAGTTGTGACTGTCCATCGTTAGACTTTGGGTTCACTTCCACCAGGATTTTTTGCGACATAACTTACAAGGTCATTTCGTTGCACGCAACCATTAAGAATTCCTGCCGCTTTATTTTTTTTCTGCAAGGATATTCTGGCCATTTTCGTTGTATAATTTAATACTCGTGTGTGACGAATTTTTATGGCTGACAAATGATTGATGCGATTCTGCCACTTCCTGTAAATATCATTAAAACTGCCCCCCATGCGGCTTACATCTCGGAAGTTTAAAGTTTCGTATCCTTGTTAAGGACAACAATTGCCTGCTGAAATGCAGGTTTAACGCAGAAATAATACCAAATAAGATTAGATAGCATTGTGTCTTCAAGCAATGTCCTTTTGTCCTCTGGGGTGGTGGGGCATTGGAGAGGCCCAAAAGAAAAACAAATAATGTTACAAATTGCAGCATTTGCACCCCTTTCGCGAGACAAAATCACAAGAACGGTGGTCAAAAGGTTGTTCGCTTGTCTGGAAGTATATTCTCTAAAAGGATATAGCTGAAGAAATTAAAATGTTCTTCATATCATTCTGTTTTCAGATATTATTATTATCTGCATTGCAATATATATTTAAACTGAAGAAACAAAAAGATGTGAATTAATTAAGCTTATAACATTCAGTAATATATTAAATATATTATTGGTAAAAAAATTTTATTGGGTAAATTTGGAGCTCTACATTTTCGTAACACTTTGCCCCACTGTGGCTTGGAGGCGGTGAAAAAATTGTAAAATCCAAACTCTTCCGCCGGCTCGAGAACACACAAATCACGAGGAAATGCAATAACAAAGGGAACCCTCCGGTCACCGAGTGTTCAAGTTATTTGCGGTTTATGTCCTTGCTGCTCTGCTCCTTTATTCATGTCGCTGAGGCGACAAAAAGGACCTTAAAGCCAATAAAACGATTTTTTCCGTCTCTATCTATGAATTGTAAATGCCTCCGCCGAAAAAGGACAATTGAAGTGCCCGCGTCCGCCGACAGCTCCGCATGGGTCTCAGCCGCCTTTTCCGTCGCGATTTAAGATAATAGTATCATCAACACCACTTCAGTACACCCCAAACCCAATTTTCAAATGCGGACACGCAGGGCAGGATTTGTCTGAAGTTCGGGGTCCAAGGACTCACTTGGGCGTAGGCGTTGCTTGGGTCCTGGCCAATGGCTTCGGGATTTGGGTGAGGGCTTCGATGATAACAACTTTGGCGGCTAATTTGCATCAAAGAAAACTTAAAGCGCTTTTCCACTTCTTTCCTCATCGAAGTGACAAATTTTTCACGCACATTTAAAAAACATTTAAAAAACCATTAAATGTTTTTCCCACCTTTTTCCCCGTTTTTTTTTTGTTGGCATTTTTTATTTGTCTGCATCACACCCCTCAATTTCGGGAATTCCTCCTTTTTTTATTTGTTTTCTGCGCTTTTCAGAATGTTTCATTGTGGTGCTGCCTTGGCGGTACTCTCTAATCTTTGCGCCATTTATTTACACTTGATTAACACGCGACTGACATTTGTTTGACTTTCGCTTCTCGCTGCTGAAATTAAAATGCGAAGCCCGTTTTGCACGAAAAATATGAAACAAATGGGAGAGCACCGAACTTATAAACACTCTAATATTTATGAATTTACAAACAAGTACGAACTATTGATTACAACTTTATTACTACGAACTATTTTGACTTTCATTCTTTTATCAAGCTATCAAAAAGTATGCATCATGTTTTTGAACTTTCACTTTTTAGAGCACACTTTTGAACACTTTTATGTGTTAATTAAAGAAACTACTCTTTTCAGTGTTAAAATAATACATTGGCTAAATGCCATTAAAATTGTTATAGCATATTGTAAAGAAGATACTTATTCAAAGCTGTTCTGCAAATGTTAATATCCAGCTACATAAAAGTATATGTATAAAAGTATTTTCCCTGTGTGACACATTTTTCTGTGGGCCTGCCTTTTTGGCTTCTGCTTCATATTTTCCGTTGTACAAAAATTATTCATTTGTGGAAAATTGTGACGTTGGTCGCTCCATGGACCGTGGCCGCAGGCCAAACTGATTAATAAACCAAACGTCAAATGCGCACAATGGCCACGCATCACCGGAGTCAAAGTTTGAGCCGGGGCAAGAGCCACCACTCCGTGGCATCCGGACCAGCATCACCATGGGTTGGGTATCGGGATGGTGTTATGGGTATGAGCACCATTTACGAGGACCACGACCACAGCTGTCAGAGCACAAATGTGAGCCGTCAGTCACAAAACGAACCCAAAAGATAGATATTCATAAAATGAGGCAGGACTTTCTTGCAAGTGCAAGTAGGCCTCGAGTCGCATTGTTCTCGACTTGACTTTTTACGGATCCCGGCGACTTGTGTTCCTTCTGGGTTCCGTTCGAGGGCGTTGGCAGTGTCATTGTCATCTGCCGGGTCACAGTTGGCTGCTATTTGGCTAGCAAATTATTTGCATATTAAAAAATCTTCAACAATGAAAATGTGATTTTCTTTGCGAGACATTTTTTGGGGGTGGGAGGAAATGGGAAAAATATGGCAGGAGATCAAGGTCAGTGGCTGTAAGGACATGCCAAAGAACGGACTTGTTGGTTAGATTCCAAGCAACATATATAATAATTTTATACTCCTAGCTACGTAATTCATTATGGTTTTTAAGCGCACACAGCCTGATCCCTAGGGCACCAAAATCGAGTTCTGATTTATAAACATCAAGATTTATGCCATTACGCCCACATACTCAAGGCGGCAATAAAAATGATAAAAAAAAAACTGTTTCAGATTTTTTCTTGGGTAATTCCCGCCACTAATGGGCCTACGTTTAATGGCTCTGCTTATGGGGTGTTTAGTGATTTTTTATGCCGAAACAATATAGCAAAAAAGAGCTTAACTGACTTGTGTTACAGAGGAGGAGCAGCCCAATGTCCTGCAGGCTACTTGGCTGGTCAAACAATTCGAGGCCATGACGAATTGGCAACTTCCTTGGGATATGTTAAAGCCAAACGATTGAAGGATCATTTATCATTTCTGTGTCTACATTTATGGCTTGGAAAAGCAAACAGTTCTTAAAGAGTAGTCAAAACGATGCAATGTTCAATTCAATCCATCTAATAGTATTCAAAAATATTGCTCAATTTTCAAATTCAATTTGTCAATCATAAATTTCACGCTCTCTTAATACAAATTTGCGGGCAATTGAAAAATTTCAAGTGCCTGTGTGTCGAACTCGAACAAGGTTTTCCTTTCGACGTGTTGAAACATTTTCCTTTTTCTGCCACAATTTATGGGCAAACTTTGGCGGGGTTTGGTCTGTCAGAGTTAAGCATCGGCCTCTGCTCTGACACATGACTTGCATGTCAAATGGGCAAAGGACACACACCCCCAATGAACTAAAAAAGCAAAAAAAGGGAAAACGGGGAGGGTCCTTGGAGTCCTGCGAACCAGACAATGTCGCGTTAGATTTGCACAACTTGACAGAATTGCGCAACTGCAAATTCAAAACTTCTGTTTCGTATATTTTAGTTTGCCGAAGGGGGGTGGGGGGCTACGCCTTGCCCAAAAACATTTTCACCGCATAAATAACAAAATTTAAGGACAAAATATCAATATCCACTTTGCGAAACGCCAACTGCATGCGAATGAGTTTATTTTCTGGCTGTAGAAAAGAGTCTAGATCTGAATTGGACACCGCCTGAGCCAACATTTCGCATTGCAAATGAAATTCTGTTTCTATTTCTTAGTTTTGTTTTCAATTTTTTTTCTCCGTTCCAACTTTTGCATAATTTCAATTCACTTCTGGCGACAACATATTGCAAAGAAGTTGCTGCGAAATTCGACGCAGCTAAGTTTGAGTTTTTATGTTAGATAGAAAATTAATTATAAAATTTTACATTTTATGGCAAATTTTCTTTAAATATTTTTAAGCTCTGGAATACTTTTGCACGGCTTAAATATGGTATATGCCGTAAAAAATCATGATTTCGAGTGCCATAAAATTTGCTTGCCTCTTATTTTTTAAGCCAGTTGGCCAGGTCCAAGAGCCAAATTTAATTTGTTCTCCTATGACATTTACGGTCGTATTCAAATAACTTCGTTTGTCATACTCCACTGGCTTTGATGTCCTTTTGAACAGGGGGTGGAATTTTTGTGGCGAAATGGAAAAGGTTTCGCTAGATTAATTTGGGGTCATGCATATAATATAATTTTTTATGGTGGGAATGGGGCTTCTTTCAAACCGCAATCAAGTGACATAGGGAAGGATTTTCATATTCGGAAATTATTTATGGCAGAAAATCTCTTCAATGTGTGTTGGAAGTTTAAACCCCTCAGCGATACAGTGGAAAATGATTTAATTTATTGCCATCTTTCTGGGAACATGTGTTCTTACAAAGTTTGCCTAATTATGGGTAATAGATCTTAATAACTATGTGAGACTTTTGATAAGGGTGTAGGCAGCGTATGTTAGAGAATTATTTAAAAAATGTTTAATAAAAACAAATAAAGCTTAATGTATCACATGTAATTGTATTGCACAGGTTGTTCCCTTTTCACAATGTGATGTTCATGCGGAAAAGGATTTTTCTTTAAGACGAACAGATCCTTATGATCATTATTGTGTTTATAGTAGGGCTCATGCATTCTAAGAGTCTTTCTTAGAATATTAAAAAGCCTCTTGCCAAATCCATCCATATGTTTATCTTCTTTTATTTCTGTGACTTTATGTCTCGGTCCATCGTTTGAGGTTTTTATTCTAATAATTCGCAAAAGCCAGTTTTCAGATTGGATTTCTTTTTTATTCGAATTGAAGTGATGTCTTCGTGGTATTTCGCGAACGTCGTAAAGTTCCCGTTGATTATTATTCAAATGTGGTTCCTCGAATATTATATCCTTATTCAGAGCTGGACATGTTTTAGGAACTTCATTGCTTTCTATGATCCTGTAGCTATAACTCAAGTTTATACAACACAGGACCAAGATAATCACGGAATGACGACGCGTCGACATCTTCACAATCGAAACTGAACTTTTCTCTAAATAGATCGAGGTATTTATATGTTTATATAAAACCTTGAACTTGAGACCAGCTAAGCAAATTCTAAAAAAACAGCTGGACACGACCAGCAATTTTTTTAATATTTACTTTTAATGCAATATTTACAAGTGTAAATAAAACAAGGGAATGCGAACGCGAAATTTCACCATTTTTCTGGCATATAAAATAAATGTTGAACAGACCACGTAGATCCCATTTGAGCAGGAGTAGCTGTCTTCTACACCTCAACCTTTCCCCCTGGGAATCATTTCGTTCCCATTCCCAGTGAATCTCTGTAAGTGACACGCGTGCCCCCTACACAATCACCCGCCGCGAATTTGTGAAATTCGTTACCTCATGAAACCGAAACTGACATGAATTCGAAAAGCGTTTCGGGCGAACATTAACACATTTATTTTTCCATTCCGCAGGATGTCCCCTGTCGCCTGCGCGCCAAGTGTTGGTTGAATAATTTTTTAAGTGACTTCTTTTATTTGCATTTAGAAGCGCTTAAAAAAAAAGTCAACTGGGATTTGTGGGTGCGTTTATGTGAATACATTAAACCATTTTCGGATGTCCTGGGGAGCTTACTTGTTGGTGCTACGGATAAAGGATATATGTGTGGTGTCCCTGTTATTGAAAGGCCTTATTTCAGTTATTCATGTTATGATTTTAGATAAAATTGATTTAAGAATTACTTAATAATTACGTTCTAACTACTTTAATCTTACTTCTTTCAATGGAGTTTCCCATATCTATTAATGTTTTAATAATATTTCCAACTTGTTTCCATTTTCAGATTCATTTACAAAGTCTAGCATAACTCATTTCATTCATTCACTAAGTCTATGAAAACTACTCTGTTTTGGCATTTCGTGGAGTAAGAAATCGGAAGAAGTGGCTACACGGGCATTTTCCATTACCCACTTAGGTGAAATTGTTTCGTGTGCATTGAACATGATTTATTATGACACATAAACAACAGCTTAACTTCCCGGAAACTTACACATATGTCCCAATGCCAATGTGTGAGTGCTAAAAAAATGAAGAAAAATTGCCAAATGCCTGAGATATTGACTAAAAGCAACAGCAGTCGCCTCAATGGCACTTACCTTTTCCGCTTAAACACCCTCAACCTGGACATAATGGTGACCTAGCCCCCGGCCACAGATACTTGGCATTCCCCCCCCAGTGCATTTGAAACTGGTTTGTTCCCGGGTTTCCTGCCCATTCCATCCGCTTTTTATTAGCCAGCAACTTGTTCCTTGGTCGTAACGCTGTTTTTTGTTCAATAGAACGGCAATATGCAGTGGGTGAATAATGCTCACCCGTGCGTCCAGTGGTCATCATTTTTCTTGCCCCACTCCCGCCGGTCACCGCCCCTCGGTGTTTGTCCTTACAATGAGTAGTTCCATCCATGTACGAGTCCTCCTCTCTCTCTCCTTTGGAAAAAGGGAAATTTATTGTTTTCGCCAGCAGTTTGAGCCAAATGTGCCGAGTGCCTCAGGACTCTGGATTCTCGATTCAGGATTCAGGTGCACTGGACAAAGGCCAAAAAGCCGGGGCGAGGTTGGGGTGTCACTTTTGACATTTAAGATGCCGCACAATGGCCTCTCGGTGGCGACTCTAATTTATACGCATCGCCTGCATGTGACACCGCCAACAAGATTGAGGGCGCATTTGTCGTCCCCGAAAGTTTCTCCCATTTTTTTAGCAATCCATTTGCAATTCCAATGATTTTTATGGCCAATGTGTGAGTGTGCTACCTCCCTCGATGGCCCAGGAAAAAGTGGACAAAAAACTGTTGCATTGACAAATCTAATAAACAAACGACAGCCAGACAACTGGACAACTAACTATGTGCAATTGATCGGCGGTGGCTAAATGGCTAGCACATGTTGTGCTGACGAGGGAAAGTGTCTAAGTTTGACTTAGTTTAATGGGCGAAATAAAGGGGAAGCATCTGGAAATGGTTTGTTAAATTAGAAAATTGAATACATAAAAAAATAAATCTAGTTTTAAGATTTGAATAAGTACTTATCTTAACGATTTTCACAATCGATCAACTATAATTAAGTCAGCATCCAAATAAACATCACTTCTGCCAGATTCCCAGCTATTCAAAAAGTTAAGATAAATAATTAATTAATTTTTGAAATATTTTATTTTCTTTCTTAACTTTCTTCCCCGTATATTTTTCTGAAAATAAATAAACGTTTATGATTTCAATTATGCAGTCAAGCGCTCGCTTTTCACGCCTTTTCCTTCGCATAAGGAAGTGAATTTTCCCTGCCTCCACGAGGTATCATCTTTTTATAGCCTTCTATGATGCCTGGCTGGTGTGGCAGGTTTCTTGGTTAATTGCCGGCTGCACATTGTTCAATTGTTTTGTGGTTCATATGCATCTCGCTCACCGCCACTCACTTTGCCTAATTGGGTCGCTCATTACTAGGGGGGGTTTCTTTGGGGAGCAGATGGGGTCTGTCAGCCGAGCTCAGTCTTGGGCATCATCGTGCAACGCTCCAGTTTCAGATCATACCTTATTCTGCCTTGGAAATGTATCTATTTCAGACAGGATGGTAGCTTAGTTTTTGAAATACATAAGATCGTTATAATTAAGATCTAAGAATCAAAGAAACATACTTTCTTAACTAAATAAGAACAATAACACTTATCTCTATGGCTTATACAAGATTCTATTATATTATAATTTTTTCATAGGGTATTCTAAATTCGCCACCTTTTACGGTGTTGCGTTTAAATGAGGCTGACAAGAAAAGACAACCGTTTGACAGCTTCTTCAACGGCGCTTAACTGCTTGAGGTTTTTTGGTTAAATGCAGCACCTTCACTCCCACCATTGCCACCATAAGCCATTAGGGCTAAGTGATTTGTTGTTGTTCGGGCTGCGCTTAGCACCTTGCAAATTGCCATCGGAAAAGTCGGTGGGGGGGGGAAGGAGTTGAGTCGCCTTGGCAAGGAACAAACTAATTGTGCGGAAGGGCAGGACATTTTGCTACTGCTGAAAGCAGAAGTCTGCTCCAGTTTTGGCTCCTTTCCTTGGTTTACGAGTGTATATGTATGTTCCTATGTACCTTACCCACATTGTTAGCAATGTGTTTGCCAATGACCAAGTTTGAGCCACGAGAAGCCAAAGTGTCAAAGTTTATGGAAATTCTGTGCATTCTGCATTGTGGTCGTGGTCGAAAGTTTGCACAAAGTAAGCAAAGTTTGTTCACTCAGATACCAAGTTTGCATTGAAAAGTTCCATGTCTCCGAGGAGTGAGTGTGTCACATGGATATTAGACATTACATATGAGTATGGACATATCTGGTCATTGTTGGCAGTCTGACACGCGTGACATTTGCCTGATGAGTGGGGAAATCAGAGACGCAGAGTGTCAGGAAAGTGTGACTTTGATCCTTACATGAACATAATTGTAGATAGTTGATAACCGAAGGGTTGTTTTGTGTCATGGTCGCATTAATAACATTTCATTCAAAAGAGGGCATTATTATATTACTTAGAAACCTTTAAAACCACTAAGCTATAATAATAGTTTTGAATAGTAGGTATTTAAATCATTCCCTTCATTGGTGTCGAACTGTAAAATATAATAATTTGCCTCATCTTTTTCGGTTGATTTAATAACCTGCCACCTCATAGCCCACAATTTTCCTTGAGGTCGCTTCACCCACCATAAAACTAATTGCCAGTTGTGACCTCAACTAGCGGTTCGTGTTCAGTCAAACATCCACCACCACTAACAAAAGTCAAAATGCAAATTGGAAATCCTTGCCAGTTTTCCCCTCGACGACTTTTCCTAATCATATGCAAACGTAGGAATTAATCAATGATTTACAAGAACAATACGTGTGCACATGTTGCAGAGTGGGCCGAATGCCACGGGGCAGGGCGTTCCGGTGTCACTCCCAATGGAAAACCAGAACCCAACCAGAACCGGCCAGAGCCAAGCCCAATCCCAGTCTGAATCCGAATCTGAATGGCAACTACACCCGCTTGTTAGAGCTTGGCCACCCACTGCCCAAGGGCCTTGGGTTTTTCGGCAGAGACAGGTCAACGGGAGGGCAGAAATCTGGGATCTGGAATCTGGGATTCGGGACTCGGGGGTCCGGTGAGCAATGAGCAAGAACACAAATAAGGCGTCGGCACTGATCCTTGTCAACCACCGCAACAGCAATAATTTCAGAGATTCAAAGGAACCAGGGATGCGGACATCCAGACCTGCAGACAACCCAATAGCCACGAACTCAGCCCGGCCTGCTAATAATTCAATTAGTTGCAACCTCTGGTGGTTGCAGCCACCACATATCCACAATCCGCACAGAAGTTTCTCTGCAGCTTGCAGCGGAATCGAGTCTGCGATTCGGGTTCGGTTCAATAAACAAAATGCCGCCGGCCAAAAATCGCAGCAGTGCATAAATTCTGACCGGGCTGCAGAAAGTGTAAACTGGTCGACAGAGTATTGGGTATTTTTGTGGAATCGCTGGTGCGCCGCCGAGGTGGTTGCGCCTGGCATGGGGTCCTTCCATTTGGGACAATGTGTTGTGTGTGTGCTTTATATAATTGCTCTCGGCCTATTGTGCGATAAATACAACTGAATTGGATCGCAGAGAATCAGCCAAATGTGCGAATTAAACGGATGCATAAAACTGAAAGAGTTTATTTCAAATAAGTTATGTTCCTAACTCTGTTCCAAACCCAATATATTTCAAAGGCAATCAATATGCAATCTATCCCATAATCCACAATAAATTCCTATACCTCCAGCCAACCAACCACTGGGTAAACAGTTTACCCGCGCCACTAAACAGCATCGCAAATCCTCAAGTTAAAGCCGAGTAATTGTGATATAAATAAATGCGGAGAAGAATCAACATATCAAGATACAAGGCGAAGGATGTTGCCGCTTGTACGACATAAAGAGGGGGCGTGGCACGCCGGGAAGATGGGAGGGGGAGGAGCTGCCACAGAGTTGGCACATGTAAATTGTGAAATTGTAAATAATCGTAAATAACGCAAATATCGCCCCGGACCATTTTGGCCAAGACGGGGCGACAAAAGGTAAGCCAAGTCGCGTGGTGTTGTGATTCGAGTTGGAACGGGTGTGAGTTATTTATCCACTCACACTTGCTGTAATCCCATAAGCCGGCGATGGATTCGTGGATCCACTCGAAGGCAGCAAATCAGTAGCTGGGAAATGACTTAGCTGCCGCGGGCTGTATTACCAAGTCGTCGTCCCTTCCCCCCAGTCAGAAGCTTGTAGTCGTTAGACTCTAACAGATTTATAGAGCACAACACCGTTTCGCTGCCTTTGCCAGCCAACCAGCCAGCCATCCAAGCAGTCGAGTCTCTGCAGCATGCAAAGTGAATTTATTGAGTTAAAATGCAAATGTAGCCAGCTTCAGTGGGAGAAGTGGGTGCTGGTATGGGGGAAAAATAAAAAACGATTTAGCAAAAATTTCCAGTATAACACGATGCGTATTTCAGTTCCAGCTCCACTGACAGATTGCCCTCCGAAGCGGATGAGAAATCTAGTGAAGGTGGGAAGCAAGGAGGAGCAGTCGAGTGACGAAGGCGCGTACTATTTATTTAAGCTGTCTGTACAAGTGTCTCGGCAATTTGTTGAAGATTAAATGCCATCTTATGTGTTGACAATTTGTTATTCTTGAAGGTGGTGAGGGGATTTTATAATTTGCAAGGCAGTACTTCAACAAGGAAGTGGGCAAATCCATAAGTCAGTTGTGGATAAGCATTCGTAACTAGACTAAAAAGTACACATCCCTTTATGTGAATTTTTTATTTAATAAAGTTCAACACTTGTGCATCAGTGTAAAGAGCTGAGACTGAGACCAGGTAACCCTAGAGCACCTTCTGGTGACCCCGAACCACTCGGAAAACTTCAGACTTTTCCGTCGGACAGGAAAGCAACGAAATAATTCAAACCGAGGCGCGCTTATCGCACGCTGTATCCTCGAACAACTGGGAAAACTTTACACTTTCGTGGGGCAGAAAGGCAAACAAAATAAACAGTGAAAGCATGCGAGTTGTTTAGTGGCAAAGTGTAACCTTTATTTGTTTTGTGGCAAGCAACCTCCCAAGGATATCCGCCGCTGATAAGCCAAGCGCCAAAAAAGCCATTAAAAATCCCTTTTGTCTTTGCCTCCATTTGTTGGTAGTGTGCGAAGCGGGCTAAAACGATGTAAACAAGTGCTATGAATGCGGCCAAGAAATTAAGCGTGTCAACATCGTGGTCGCGGCTTGCCAAAAATGCCGAACTTTGTTTGGCATTTCGAACTGTGTGTGTGTGTGTGTGTGTAATAAAGCAGAAGCCGCAAATTATAATTTTAACCTTTTTGGCGCCCGAACAGGCACCTTGGGAGTGGGATCACCAGTGGGTGGTTGCCCATGCATAAGTGGGTGTGTGCGGCAGCCACGATAAGCGGCCTTGTCTCACGTCCTCGGCCCTCTAATAGAATTAAAATCCGAGAACGGAAGTGCTCCCGGCCAAAGGTCGTTGTGGCTTTTTAATGGTCACAGCTCAACCCCCTTGGCATTTCCCATATGACTGAAAATAATAATAACAGTAATTTGGATGCTCAACTAGAGGCGTAAAGGTTGAAAATTCATATGCAAATGATACGGAAACATTTCCGGTTGGAAAAAGATTTCTGGGCGGGTGGTTGGTGGGGTTTTGGGTCTTGGGCGAAGAGCCCTTCTAATTGTCCGTGTGGCGAGCTGTTGGCCGTAAATTGAAAATAAACCATTAAGCATCCTTACTACTGACAAAAATAATAATTCAGGATTAGTCGCAACCCGTTCAAGCCCCCCTCCCCCCCGGCCACTTTCACACATTGCAGCAAGGTTAATTACGGCACTCGACCAGGTCGCTGTAGCCGAGAGATAACGTAATCGTTTCTGCAACAATATTGGGAGTTACGGGGGTTACAAATAGAGAAATTCATTTTTAAGCTAGCTGCAGAATGCATATATGGTCTACTCAAAATCACCTTAAAACTGGAATGACATGTTGCACTTTTTGGCACTCAAATTGCCATTTAAGCAATAGCAATGAAGGCCACTTACAACTTCAACAACTTCTGCCCACTTTGTTGTTCACTCATTAGCACCATCTTTGACTTGTAAACATTTTGGCGAGCAAGCTCAATCAAATTAAATGCAAATGTTGCAACTTTCGAATTCTACGCAAGCAGTTGCGACACCCACGCAAATAAACAAAGTTGCCTTGCAGCAGGCAACATTTGCAGCAGCCAGATTGACTCAAGCTGGTTTCTGTGGGTTTTGGCCAACAATCAGTGAATACATTTCCACCAGGCCAATAGCAAAATTGTGAGCTGGCTAACCTAGAACTATCGACTCTCTGGTCTGGTCCCATTTCATCTCAACTTTACTTGCCAACCACTTTCTGTTAGCACTGCCAAATGGTTTTTCCCAACACCGCAAATTGTTGTTAGAAGCATTCTGTTAAAAAAAGAAGCCAACAAAGGCAAAACATGGTTACAACAAATGGCAATAAAAAAGTCGAAGACTGAAATCTAAAATGGTCACACGACATACGTAAAAAATGCTGGCAGTTATGCGGTTGCTACTGTTGGCCACTGCTAATGAAATGTGGCGCCAGAGTAATTGAAAAGGAGTTTGTTTATTATACAGAAGTGTGTGTGTGTGAGTGTGCACAGTGTTGTAAAATTTATTGGGGAAACAGCGGAAATGAAGATGCTTTTAGTTTTGTAAGAACTCTTCTTGAAGGAAGTGACCTCTCTGAAGTTCTAAGAATATTCAATTTGTAATAGCACACCATACCAAAGGTTCACTAATTAATGCGCTTAAAAAGCGACTCCCTTGGAAGAGAATTTTAAATAATATCAATGACTCGTGAACAGAAAGCGCACAAAGAGCAAAAATTATTCACGCTACATAATTAAGACAAGGCGCTGCCAAAAAGCGAGCCGAGGGTAAAGGGTTGTGTCCTGGCAACCTCAAAGCAACCGCCGACCACAGGACACCCCCTCGCTTCAGCCATAACTCCTTCTCCCGCCAGCTGTCTGTCTACAAAGTGTTGTCATTTGTTTTACAGAGTTGGATTTAATTACACACAATTACCGCGTTTCACAGGCCGATCCATTTACCCAGCTGAGGCGGCTTTGTGGCTTGGAATCGATGTCGCCGGCCCGGGCAACAGGTAAGCCTCCCCAGAAGCCACCCACTAAAATTGGACTCCCGCTTATTAACGCCATCATCTGTGAGGATGTCGCCAACGAATTTTATGCAAATTGTAAGCGGAAACTCTTTCAAAGGCAGCTAAGTGCGGAGGCAGAGGGGAGGAAATGGCAGCGAGTGTTGCAATCGTAAAATAAAACCAAATCCATTCCCCCTGGGTGCGAGTCCTCCTGTTTGTGGCACAACTCTTTCCTGATGTTTCGCGTTAGTTGAGTTATTATTATTGTAAATTAATTTCTGTTCATTAGATTTTATAATGTCACTAAGTTTGGAGTCGCGCAGCTGCGGCGAAGTGCCTTCTTCTGGTGAAAATATGGGGAAAGAAATAGGTGTTCTTGAGTACACAATACTCAATTCTCATGTAATTTTGATTATAAGAATTTATCAAATTTCTTATAAGAATTATTTCAATCTTGAACTAGTACTATTTATTTATCTTCTAGTTTTCCCAAAATGTTATTGAACTTTTAGATTGATGCTCCTGCGAGTAAAAAGCACTCATTATTTTAAAGGAAATGATTTCATTGCAACAAAAGAGCTATCACATGTGACCACTCGTTTTGAGAAGATGAAGCATATCAATTACATCCCTACACGCCCAGGACGGCGGTAAATAATCCTTTTTGAAATGGCGCACAAAACCAAATTAATTAATGTGCCACACAGCCGGAATTGATGGCTTGAATAGACACCGACCCAGTGCCACAGGCCACACAGATGTTACAGGTGATTGTGGGGAGGGGGGGTTGGGCTTGCTGCACATAGGGCTCATAATTATGGCCAACATGGATAGCAAACTGTTGGAAAGCAACTACCACAAATCGATGGGATTGAAAGTTTCGGGCGGAGGGAACAAGGTTTTTGCATATTTCAGTTGGCACTTGCCAACGGCCTGTGGAGTTGGCTTCTAATTGAAAGTACACACAGATAGATGGGCGCACATTATGAACTCGAACTCATTGATTCCGTAGCGATAAAAGTTGGGAAATCCTGAAAATGAAAATGAAAATGTTTATTATTATCATTTGCGCACACGGGCTCCCGTCCGCTGAGATGACAAAGCATAATAAATTGCCTGATTTGGCTCCGGTCTGGCCTGGCTTTTGCTCCCATTCGACTCCACGGTCCTGGCCCAAACGCCACAGTGCAGTGTTTCAATGAATTTTTAATTAGTAGCAATTAATATGGTAATTTGTTCAAGTTCCAATCGCCGAGTGTCATGAATACGACTGATTTTAACTGGCTGTTATAGAGCATTCTGCTAGGGATGGTTATTAAGATATATAGATACTTAATTTGGTTGAATCGTATGGTATTAGACATTCCTATAATAAAGATAAAACTATGTTCCTAAAGATATATAGATACATAGATAAATATATAGACATAGATACTTGCATGACAATTTGAAACATTTCCTTTTGGTGATATACATTTAGCAATTATAGGCGATATTTGTTTCTGTGTGCCTTTGCTTATGGTCTTAATGAATTCCTTGATTAGCAATAATCTCAACTTAATCTTAACCATTTATTTACACTCACTGCCCGAACGGGGAATACAAGTGCGCCCCCAAACAACTCCATCAAGTGCAGTTGAAGGAGTCAAGTCTTGTAGTCAGTCAGCTAGCAGATTAATTGCATTAATTAATCGCCTAAAAAGGAACACAAAAAATGGATGATGGCAAGCACTAAAGCAAACAAACAGATCTCCAGACAGACTTGCCACAAACCAATACAAATGTAATGGCAGCTGAGGATGGGGAAGAGAGCAAGTGGATTTCCGGTTTTCATTAAGCTCAGAAGCATTCTTTGATATAGCCTTTAGCTGCAGAATGATTTGTTTGCCCGAAGTCCATTCGCACCGAGGCGCAATTTCATAATTAACATTGGGAAACTGACCGTGCTCAGTCGACTGAACGGCGATGAAAATGCGTCGCTTTCCCTTTGGACTTGATTGATCATTCCCAGCGGGTGAGGCCCAGTCGAGCCGGTGCCTGGGCCACCCGTCGAACTTGTAATGTATCCTGTAATCGAGTGTAATCCTGTAAGACCTGCACAAAAGTTGCCCAGCTGGATGTCGTTCCTTTGTTCGCGTATCCTTGCGTTTACCCTCCTCCCCTCCCCAAAACGGACTCATAATCATAATCATCAGCATCGCATCGCAGTACTCGGTGAGTGTTCACATTGTGCAGATGGTATTAGCTTTTGACGGTTTTATTGATCAATTGAGGAACTTTCGTTCATTGACATTGGCTTTTGATTTGATAGCGTATATAACTCGGATAATTATTTTGCCTTTGAGGCAGGCACTCATTGTTTGAACTTTTAATGATATTGGATTTGTTAAGCTTTATGTTTTTGAGTTGCAGATTAATACTATGCAAGCAAGCTGAGATATAAGAAAAATACAAAATATAGAATCAAATATGAATAAATATTATCATATATGATATGATTTTGAAAAGTATTTATTTTTTAATAACTTATATATTCATATTTATTATAAGGCCAGGATAAACAATGCAAAATTCAAAAGTTCTCAATTTTAAGCACCATGTCTTAGCTACTTATCCGTTGACATCAGAAGTCATCATATCCTGTGACGCTCAACTTTATCTGCCAGTTCTGGAATACTTTCCCGCACCACCTCCCTGGCCATCAGAAGTCCTTCGTCCCATGAGTCGAAAAAAATCAAAATCAAATGCCATAGCAAAGTGGATTTTCCACCCTTTTTATTAGCAATTCCTCGCCGACCAGGCGCAAACGCGTCGGTGGTGCGGCCTCCTCTTCTGGGGTTCCGCATCCACATTGGGTGGGGGTGGTTTTACGAGGTTTTCACTGTGGCATGTCCGTGGGTTTGAGTTTGGGTTTGGACAGGGGTTTTGGTTCGGGCTGTGCGGTAATCCCACAATGAGCTACCATAATAGATGGCAAGCAAATTGAAGAGCTTTGTGGCCTGGTTGCGGTTGTCACCGTGGGTTCGCTTTTTGGGCCTTTGGGTGGGCGACGGCGGAATTGACTTGTGTGTTGCGTTTAACATTTGCGGTTTCGCACTTTTGCAACAATCCGAACGCGATGACGACGGGCGTACGGCCGCAATGGTCGTGTGGCATCAACATCGACGAGGGAGGTCCAACCGTATCCGTACGGGTTTTTTTCGGGCTTTCGGCTGTTCGGTGTTCTTGTGCTGGCCATTGATTGTACGCAACAGGGTGGAAAGTTGAAGTGCATCCGGGAGTGGTCAGCCGCGTCTGTTGTTTGCTCATCGCCGTCGCGACGGTCTGCTGCTGGCCAAATTAGAGGATTGCCCGGGGAGGGGGAGGAATGGGAAAGATGTCCTGTCATTATGCGAATTATGAGTGGGATAAAAGGCATTAAACAGTTCATTTTTTGTGCACTTTTAGTGCACGGGTTTTAGGCTAATTGAAAAGGGGGCTGCTGGATGGGAACGCAGGTGTATTTTGTAATTTGTAAATGAGGTTGTTAGCTGTTAGTTGAGTGTTTCTGGTTGTCCGGCCCGAAAGTATGCCACATAAATCGTTTGATTTTTTAGAACTTTCTATGCGATGTTGGGTCTGGAATCTGGGATCTGGGATGGAATCCCATCCAATCCTATTTCTAGCTTATCAGTTCTTCATGCTTGACATATTTCAACATGCATACGTATATGAGTTATTGGGAGTTCTTTTTTGTACATGTCAAATTTTGTGACATTTTTTGGAATTTCAATTTTGACAGTTGATGAGCTCTAACACACACACACACACACACAGGGGGGGGGGGGTGGTTACTTGCAGATGGGGATGACATTTGGGGGAGTCACCTGAATTTATGGGCAGCTTCAAGTTCTGCCACACATCTGATGCCTCTTCCCAGCTGATGTAATTAAATTTGTGGCTGTGACAATTTCATTTGAGACCCCTCACCCTTTCCAGGCCCTTAGCTTCGGACCAACCCTTTTGCTGTTCGAAAAACCCACACCCTACTTTTTTTTTTTGAATTTTTCCAAGAGGTTGAGTGTTGTTACATTATCATCGACATCGGAAGGGGCGGTCCCAGCTTTCGAGTGCGTGTCCTGCGGATTTCCCGACTCCTGCACATCTCCGCGGCAACTGTTTTGTAGTCATATTATGTGTCATTCGCTCTGGAAGTGCTTTCAAATGTGCTCTTCTGCTCGTTTTGAGTGATTTAATGGATTTTGCATACGCAAGTTGGTAATTGCTGGAGGCGACTTCAATTACTGCCACAGAAATTATAGGGAAAATGTCGCATGGCATTTCGAGTGTCCTGCAAAATGCAATCAGCCGGAAGTGACTTTCGCGACAAATGGCATTTGATGGTCATTCCAAAAAAAAGGATATTATTAACTTATTGCTCAGTGCTACATTCACTGCACTTTTTCGATTCTGTCTGTGTTAAGATAAAAATCTGGCCACCGCAAAATTAATCCCTTTCAGTTGTGCATTTTGGTTCATTTTTTTTCCCTGCCGAACAAACCGTTTAATTAAAGAATAACAAAAGTCTACCAAATCGACAATTGGCAGCCAGGGAATCATTCCATCAAACTGTCAATAAGCAATTCATTTGCAAATGCGTTTGTCGTCGAGGGGAAAACTCCACTCACAAAAGCGAGTTGAGATAAGGAAAAAAGGTAAGCAGAGAAATGTCTCCGCAATTGTAGGTGAGTCGGGCCATGTCATTGTTTGTCAAATTTATCGAATTTCGGGCGAAAAAAGTTGCCGAAAGGGGCCAAAAACTTGGGAAAAGAAGAGAATTGGAGATACTCTTTGATTCTGCAAACTGAAGCATTTTCATATATTTAATTTTGTATTCTAGGAAAAATAATATAAAATAATATAAAAAAAAAACATATGCTATGTTGGGGAAGATCAATGCAAGCCACGAACTCACACAAATAATTTTAAAAAAATTTTCGAAAATGTTTTAAAAGACTTGAAATAAATATGTCCATCTGTCTTGCAGCTATATCCATATGTATATTCTTTAATGTCATCCAACTTCATCCAACATCCAATTTAAGGGCACCCAACTTCCGGATTCTGTGCATCCAGTTCCCCTGGGATTCGGATGTCGATGCGATTTGCCGGGTTGAAGGTGGCGCTCCGCCGCTGACTCGACTGCGTCGTACCCCTCGATGGGGGCAAGCTATCCAAGTATCGTGGCGCCCCCATCTAACCAATGAGCCCTGACATTTGCGCCTCCCCGACAGTGCTTCATGCACAATCAACGACTCGATTTAATGGAAAAAATGGATTTCACTCTTCTGCGCCGGCTCAACATTGCGGTTTCACCATTGTTCCTGGGACAAAGGACCGCCGGCGAACGAGTGAAGCGAATGTGTTTGGATGCTGGCCAAAATAGAGGAAAAAAAAGATGGCTCGGTTTGTCTATAAGGAGAGCGTTTAATGAACACCTCCTCCTCCTTCGCTCATTGGCAATGGAAATCCTCTTTTTCGCACAGCAAATCGAAAAATTGTAATTGAAGCTTTTTTACTTTTTACCAGAAGACTAGAAACTGTCAATGAATTTTTTTTGCTGTCAAGAGCGTTTGCCTTGATTAATTGTGGTTTGAGGTTTTTGTGTTTACAACATATGCGGTGAGCGAAAACAGTTTAGATATCCGCTGGGCCAACACTTGATTTAAATTTAAAATTGCGCTGCCACGAGGTTAGCATACAAAAAAAAGTAGCCAACTTTTTTATTTGTGTCGAATTTGGAGCACAATGCAAACGCGATAAGCAGAGTGAAGCGTATAGGAAATTAAATTTTTTCCAATCAAAAACATTTCAATGGCAGTTCACACTCTCGTCGATTCGCTTAAAAATGTAGGGTGAGGAAATCTGGTGAAAACGGGGGAGTTGGGTTGCGAAATACAGAGATGTGCAATCAGCATTCTCAGTTTCCCGGGGTTGGGGATTTATTTGTTGCCAATTGTGTCAATAAACTGGCAAAAATTGTACACACACACATATAACGCGATGCTCAAAAATGATAAGCCAAAAAGTGGCTGTCGAAATCGATATTAATGAAACTTTTCGATTGGAAGCACAAATAGTTGGAAATGTTTGAATTTACTTCGTACTAGCCATTGAAAAAACATATTATTCTCGAATTTTGCCCACTTAATGCCCCCGTTTAGGGCTGCCTTGAGTTGAGTGGGAAAAACAATAACATTAAATCACTTAAAGTGTCAACATAGCGCCCTGGTCAATGTACCAAGTGCAAGTCCAGATGGCATCGTTCATTATCATAATCTGCAACATCATAAAGCAATTTGGTCCCTCTGCACTGAGTTTGTTTTGCGTCTCGCTCATGGAAATCTTAATTACCGAGCCCCTCTATTTGGACCAGAACTTGACCTCGGCCAGGACGAGTGTGGAGTGTTAAGAGCCGTCCCTCAGCTGACCATAATGGGGGTTAATTGGTCTGTGGTGCGCGACACGCATACATCTTGGTAATTAACAAGTGGAGCGAGCTTGGCCATATGGACTGGCTTTCTAGGGGGACATCTACTTACTTACTTACTTTCACTCCACCCCATGGAAGATATATCTCTCCCTGGGCTTCGGGTGCATTTCAAAATTAATTTATGAGGCGTTGCCCTGATATTAATTTCGCATGCTTTCACTAGAAGCATTTCTCCCCATGGCAATTGGAGTGTCAGTGTCATTGGACTTTCTTCAACTAGCGCAAATTATGGTTTCATTATGTTAATTATTGGCAATTGCTGGATGATGCGCCCCGTTAAACGATAGCTGCGATAACCCCTATGCACTTTCTTAATTTAGAAAGGTTTCTAGGAAGTGCGGCATGCACTCTCCATAGATCCAAAAACCACAATAGTTCTGTCCAACAATGGGGCGCAGACCATTAGGCACATCTATCCACCTGCCAACGAATTTGAAACTCATTGTTGTGGCAGCCAAAAATGCAAGAAAAAACAGCTAAAAACCATTTCGAACAATGCAGCAAAGTGCATGTAGAATAATAGCCAGGTAATGCATACGTTACGAAAGTAATCTTCTGATTCTGAATAAAAATACTCCCCGATTAAAGTGAAATTTCAAATGAAACTTAAAATGTTTCGCATCATTAATCAAGTTGCGACACATCCTTGGACACTTTCACTCTCCCGGATTTTCATTAGCCAACTGTCAGCCGTCAAATGCTGTTAACGATTCCCCTGTTTCTGATTCGGATTCTGATCCTGATGATCTCGATACTGATTCCTGATGCCTCCTCCTGCTGGGTGGGCGTTGAAGTGTCCTTACCCGAGGGTTCTTCACTTGTTGTTTGGCGTTGGCCCGGCCTTAATTGTTATTTGGACAAATTGTTTTTCGTTAACCAGCCAACGATTAATGATGTGGTCAAAAGGGGGCGGCAAGCCATAAACCGCATCGGTTGTCTAGAAAATTTATAAGGGTTTCCGCAGTTAAATCTGTACTAATTAGCAACAATAAGACAATTAAGAAAATATGCCGTGAATTTCGCTGCTTCACTTTAGGAACTTGTAAAAATATGGAGCAAGAATTGGCAGGAGGGAAAGGGTTAATTTAAATTTGGAAAAGCATTTTATGGAGTTCGACAAAGCAATTACATTTTTGGGACCGAAGGATAAAAGGCTTTTATTAGGGGTCTTTTTATATTACAAAAGCTTCAATATTTATGGTTTTTTTTCTTGTATGGTATGATGAGGAAATCCTTGTAAATATATTTTAAAGTTAAATACAAATTCAAGCTTCATTAAATCATATTTTGAAATAAAACATCTCATATTGATAATTGCAAACAAATCTTTTTTTTTAAGAGCTTGGTTCAGCTTGGATTAAACTTCATCACTCTGGAGAAATCCTGGCAAAACGCTCCTGCCTGGCATAGAACTCTTTATCAGACTCACAGATAATGCAGCTTTGCCGGGGATTATCGCTCCCGGTGGGTAGTGGATTCTTCTCCAAACTGGCCACCAGGTTCTCATTGGCATTGAACTCGCATAGCAGGTCTGCCATCATCAAGTGGGAGATGTACAAAATGCGCGTTTTCTCATCGGTCCAGTTCATATAGACTTCGTCGTGATCGATCAGATCTTGATCACTTCCTGAGTACAGATACCTAACGCGCCAGCCACGATAGCCACGCAGCGCCACATATTGCACGGTCTTTGTAGGAGTTCCCCTGGGGGTAGTAGATCTGGGTGGTGGAGGTATTTCTTCATCTCCTGTTTGCAACATGGAGTTGTTGCTGCTCGTATCGCTCTCATTCATGTCCACATCACTCTCGCTGCTGGTATCGGTCTCCATGGGTATGCTTACATTAGGTTTTACACTGTCGGGCATTTTCAGCTCGGAGCGCAGAATGTGCATCTGTTTGGTATCCAACTCCAAGTGCAATAACTGCAACTGACCATCCGGACGCACGGCCTTGAGGAAGAGGCGTCTCTGATCCGGGCCACTGTTTTCGCCGTCGTTCACCAGGCGCATCATAATTTGGGTGGGTGTCACATGGTCAAAGATCTCCTTGAACTCGAGCGGGGAGTCCAAGGTCACAAATCGCAAGGCATCCGCGTACAGCTGCACGCCCACATCCCTGGTAATAAATTCGCCCACGCACATCTTGCAGCGGGAGCAGAGAACGCGACGACGACCTGCGATGGTCTCGACTCCGTTACCCAGAAGCTCGGTGCATACGACCAGGTAGTTGAGGCCGTAATAGAGCTCCTCCTCCGAGGGATACACTGGGATCCTGTTGCGGGGACAGAAGTAGTTTTGCGGCAAGATGGTCGTAATGGGAACCTCCTGGATATGATAATACTGCCTTTGCCCAATGAGTTCGTTCGTACAGTTGCTGCAGTGCAGGGAACAGGAATGGTATGGGGAAATACGCATTGGCAGCTCCCCCAGTTCCACATTAACGGTGAGCGCATCCAAAATGGTGTACCTAATCCTATGGAGATATAATCCAAATGACACGTGACTGCCCTTCATTTCGACTAAGGTAACGGGCACGTCGCCAACATGCGTCCTGGTGCTTATATCGAAGAAGTCGTCCGTCATGATGCGGTACTCCACGTTCTTGTCGTGCCAGATGATCCCATTGCGGCTGACCTCTATCAAGTCGGACACGTTGGAACTCTCGCCCAGAACGGGTTGGAAAAGGTCCATCGATCTGAGCAGCAGGACGCTGATCCAGTTCTTGTTGCGCAAGCAGTTGACTATGACTTGGTCCAACGACATTGTCCTGACTTAATTTTAATTTCACGTGATTAAAGTTACTTCTTTTTAAGTAGTTAGTTTAACTAGTCAAGAGCGTGGCTCGCTTTTCATTACACTTATAAATCGATTGTCTTCTAGAAGCTGCCTACTACAATCGAATGCTTATTTAGGGTTGTATAATCTATCGAATAAAAACAGGGCTGCAATGAAACATTTATCTCATCCCAATTTATTTAAATTTCAATATAGAGCTGAGTCTGACCTTCTTTCGATTAAAAGTTAATCCCTTTTTGGCATTCCCTTTAAGGAATTATCCCGCAGAATTACCCATTTCATTCGATTTTGCCACATGACCAGATTTTGAGTCCTTTGAAGTTGCGCTTACTGAGCATTCGGATTACGTCGATTGTCCTGCCCTGATGCACCTTTTAAAGCTCTTTATCGAGGCTTAACTGGAAAAGTCCCACTTTTGTTTTTTGACTTTCCCCCCAAGTGGGTGGTTGGGTTTGTGGGACGGGGAGGGGCATCGTTTTTGGCGGATGCCAGTCGAGACCCTTTGGCTCCTTTGGACAGGAGATAAAGCGGACGCGTTGCTCTGCGGCCGGAAAAAAGTTTTGCGTCATAATAAATAATTTCAGCGCATTCGTCTGGAAGGATTAAGTGGTGCTTGTTTTGGTTTGTCACCGCTTTAAAAATAAAACAAGTTGCTAATAGATACTGTGAAAATTTAAATTTCAGTCACAAATGCCCATGGCAGAAACTGGAAAAATTTGAAATATATAAAGCCAAATGTTATATTGAACTTAAGTACATAAACATTTTTTCCGTACTTGAAACCAAATGCAATTAGAAAATTGAACTGCTGTAAACGTATCTTGATAAGATTCGAATAGATATCTGGGAGCCTTGCTATGATATCGGAAACTGCGCTGATAAGATGGAAAGATCTTTAAGACTTCCCACTACTGTAACTTGCCACTGCAGCTCGAAACGTAACTAATATTTTAGTTATTTTTCCAGAAGTTCATGTGAGCCTCTTTAGCTCAGTGGTAGAGCACTGGTCTTGTAAACCAGGGGTCGTGAGTTCAATCCTCACAGGAGGCATCGAATTGAGATTCAACTTTTTGCATCTGTTTCTTTATATGGACATACATATATAATTTCCAAAAGCAGTTAAAAGATCTTGTTAACCAACTGAAATCGCAAAAGCCAAAAGGGAAATGTCACCCACAAAAAGCGTATTCGGTTTAGATACCGCCGAACTGTTGACAAACCTAAATGTTTTACATTTTTAATTAAAAACTCACACAGACCGAGGGCAAAAACCCACCCAGGAGCAATCATGTGTGACATTATCGCTGGCAGGACATCAAGAAGGTTCCTTCACCACCGAAAAAGCTTGGCGGTTTGGGTAAACACTGAAAACAAGAGTGGCGCGATGTGCTCAAGGACTCTCCGAAGGACTGGCGCTTCCTTCGGAGAGTCCTTGAGCACATTAGACTATTAGTTGACATCCTTGTGTTGGTCGTAAATATTGACACAAATTCGTTTGCATAAAAAATCGACCCTCCTCCAGTGACTTCACAACTTTGTCTGGTTTTAATTATTTGTTTATGCTAGCTGCGGCTTCATTGCCCTCCTATTTGTTTATAATTAAAGCATTGACAATTTTCTTTACGCATTTATCGTCGGCATAAATCACTTTAATTTTGATTCCCATTCAACTCCTTAATTAAAAACCAACAAGGTGATCCGCGGCGGCAGCACACAATGCGTCTGCCTGGTGGTTAATTAATTTGGCCTTTACTCGTGGGTGAAAGCAGCCATGGTTTTAGCCAATAAATCACACATAAGCTCCAGTCATGGAATTCTCCTTTTCTCCATTCATGATTGACGGGTTACAGTTGCATTATGGCGCAATTGTTTGGCAGAAAGGATAGTGATAAAACGAAATATTCCCATTTCGAAAGTCGAAGCGGTGTAACTTGATAATAAAAATGAATAAAATAAGTTTTGGAATGTAGCAAACAGACAATGCCACATTTTATTCACTGCATTCATTAGAAAATTCATTATTATAATACATACATTTAATAAAGATTTCTTTATATAACTATGTTAATTTTCTTATAGACCTCTCTTTCAATCTTGTTAAGATCCTTAAGTATCAAACGAAATTGGTCGTGAATCAGAAGCGCCCGAAAGTATGCAACACTTTGCTGACTCAGCTTTGAAATTCGTTGAGAGCCAAGTGATTTTGACCACGGGGGGATGGCAATTTATCATTTTAGACTGTTGAGCAAGTGTTGACTGATGAGCCCCAGTGGGCGGAGAGCTTGGTGTGGGTGGTGGTGGGTGGCTGGTGGGTGTCTGAATCGCCGTCGCCCCCTTTTAACTTTTGAGCTCAGCACAACTGACAATTGGCCTTGCTACTTCCCGCTCCGTTGGTAATTAATTTTGATGGAGGACACATTGCGCTTTGTTGGCTTAGTTCATCCACAGATGCGACCAGGTAAGGACAACTTTTTCGGTCGACTTTTTTGGGGCCGGGAATTAATCTGCATCTGGCCAGCAGCTGCGGCAGAGCACAGCATTTTTGGTGTTTTAATTTTTGCCGGTTTTTGGCTGCTCTCTCTGGTCCATCAATGTCTGGCTGGTGGATGGGAGCGGCTAGAAGCCAAAAGCTATTAGAGGAATTAAAAATGCATGAAGCTAAAAATGGGTTTTTGCTCTTCAGCTTTTCAGCTGAGACACCGAGGTGCGTGGCACTTAGTTAATTAGCCCAAGATGGAAAATGCGGGGAGGTGTCTGCCCCACTTGACTGTGGCATTTTGCTTGACTTAAAATATTTCATAATTCATGGATTCAATTGTTTCCAGTCGAGCTAAATTGCATGTTTCGGTGACTGCAATTACGTCGAGCAGACGATCGCATTTAACTGTTTGTGCACTTTTGCCTGCCACGGAGGTGGGCGTGGTCGGTCGGGGCACGCCCCCAGTTCAATCTCGCCTCTGCGATCTTCTTTTTTTTTTTCTTTGGTGAGCGGTGGAGCGCCACCCGCACCCCTTTTTTTTCGTTTCTAATTTCTTGGGAATTAGAGTTGAGAAATTATGAACTGGCAGCCCATGCATTCACCCATTCATTCATTCATTCACTTACTTATTCATCTCGCTTAATTGCCGAAGACAATAATGATCATGGAGAATATTATGCGGATGATGAAGACGCAGAACAAAACTCTTTTATTTAGCCTCTTTGAAAGTCAGTTCCGCATGCGCCTGCAATGCCCTTTAAATTGGTGAATGTAGCTTACTATTATACTTACTTAAATTTTAAATTTTTAAGGGAAAACTTTCCTAAGAAGTTCTTGCAATTAAAGGGCTCAAGATTATGGGAAATAAAATCGAACTTTGTATAACCTAAGGAGTTTGAGATATGTATTATTATTTGAATATACTATGCTTTTTCTTTATTTGGTAAATTATTAAAGTGCATTCCGAATTCGACTACTCGAGCACATTTAATATTCATCTTCGACATCTTTGCGTTGTCTCCTTCTAAGTTCTCGCTCTGCGGTTGCACTTTGCGGTTTGTGTTTGTTGTGTTCATTAATTGTTCTATTAGTTTTAATTGATGGTGGCACTTGCAAATGTACAAAGCTGAATTGCTGTGGGACAGATACGATACGAGATACTTACTTCCCCAAGTTTGAGTGAATCCGAGAAGGGCGCAACTGGAATGGCCATCCGACCTCTGCTGATAACATTTTGTGTCGCCTTTGTGGGCTCCTTGAGGTTTTTGAGGTTTTTCATCTACTTGGCCAACCTCAGCATATTGGTCATCTATAGGTACGACTTATTGATGCTGCAGATCAGATAAGTGCCGTGGCACAGTTGCCAACGCCGGCTGTTCCAGCTCGTGATTATCTCCTTTGCATGTTGGGTCAGCTGCCGATGCTGAGATGCATCTCGAATGGCTCGCGACAACGATGACGTTGCATGCTGCATTCTGCATGTTGCTCGTGTGTGTGACACTTTTGCCGCAAACAATGTGTTGAGGGAACTCAAGAGTGCTTCCTCATCCTTGGAATTCCTTGAACTTTCTTGGGTGTTGAGTGGGAATTATGGCGATAAGCGATAAACGATATGCGATAAGCCACCCGTTGGCATTTCGCTTGAGTTGCTTGCAACTTGGCACGTGAAGATGAAGAAGAAGTTGTCGCCGCGGTTTTTGCATACTGGCAACTGGTTACTTTCGTTACGGCAGCTGTATTGGCCTAAAAACCCACAAATTACTATTTGACCGGTGAACGCCAGCCTGGACAATCCGATTATCCGCTCAGTTGGCTGTCCATTTGTACCAAAATCCACCCTCACAGTGCCGCTAAACTGTCGGCTAATGTCACACGCCTCTCGGTTCCAGGTCCTTTGGCCTATTGTCCTTAGTCGGGGTCATTGTTTCTCTAACAAATTGATTCAGCAAAAACTGGACAAAACGGAACATCTTGCAGCATCTTACTGGCAGAATAGCCAGCGATCTTGGCCCATAGATTAGCCCAACTCCAGCCGGTGGGCATTGTCATGGAAATGGCTACCAATATCGGAGGCAATTTCTGGGACCGGGACGGGGCCAAAAGAAAACAAACCGAACGCATTGTCCTGTGCTGCTGTATGGCTCGAATTTGTATCGCCTTTTTGAAATCTGTTTAGCACACAATGGCGTTGAAATAGTCTTATTGCTTTTTGAGTGCTATTTGCGTAAGATTTATGGTTCGATTCGAGTGCTAACCGTACACATTGGCCAGAATCGAACTTTCATAATTCATTGTGGGGATTCATACGCTGGGGAGCAGCAGCAGCTCATTATGCGAAAGTTTTCACCTTTTCACCGCGGCTCAATTACCAAGTGCCTGACAGATGGGTTCAACTTCGTGATTTTGCAGATTTTCGAAACTCAATTTAGGCAACAAAACGATATTCAAATGTTGTCAAACTCTTCGATTATTCCTGCCAGTGCCTAACTACCGTTCCGAGAATGCAGACAGCCGCATAAAGGCAAACAAACAAACACCCACCTTGAGTCAACTCAGCCAAGCCGAAGTCGACACCTTGGAGGACCAGGTATCCATCGCACCCACTCCCAACTGGCCCGATAAATTTCACAAATCTCTCAAATCGCCAGTTGAAGTCGCGACTCTTCAAAGACCCGAACGATGTTTCGCTGGAAAAGCAGCAGAAAGCTAAAAAGCGGAAAAACTAAGCGAAAAAAAAATAACACACACACACATAGAAAACTGCATTGCGAAAAGAAAACTGCTCGGCACAGAAGGCGAAGATGCAACCGTTGCCTGTATTTATGGCATTTGCATATATTTTGCATAACGCAATCGATGCCATCGACATGGAAAATATGTTGGCCTGAGCTTTCGGATTGGATTTGGGGCTTGGGTTTGGGCTTGGGTTTGGGTTTGGGCATAGGCCTCGTACTAAGTATTCTCCTATTCTTAATTCGGCGCGGATACAACACACATTTGCATAGAGATGCGCATAGATTTGCTGGAAAATGTTTGTGTGTGCAGTTACTAAGTATAAGATTCAGTTGGCCTTTCTGCCTGCCACCTTTCCCACCGGCGAAAGTTGGCCAAAATGAGCGGCAGCGAACCGCCCTCAATAAGCTCGAAGTCGAGCTAATGTATTTATGTATTCGCGAAAAATGATAATTAAGTCTACTTGTCGTCTATCTGCAAAATAAAATCTAAACAAGATATTTTTCTTGTTCAAAGTAAAACTTTTCCGCTACAACCAAAACGTGCGCGCCCTAAAAAACCAAAAAACGGAAAAACCAAAAACCCAAAGCCAAGGAAAAGTCAAGAGGGGCGGGTCTGTGTCTCCAAGTAGTGGCTGTATCCAGCGAATATCTGGCTGAGATATTAATATTTAAAATTCAGTAGCAAACTTTTGGCACGTTATTGTTTGACTGTGGAGCATTTCTGCTCCGGAGATTGTTATCAAAACAATTTCTGTTTGCTGTGCTAGCTTCAGATGCAGATAGCGATGCCGAATAAAAGATTTTGTTTGCCCGCGAATGGGGGATTTCTTTATTTTTATTTTTTTGGTTAAATTCAGTAGCTGGCAGTGGCTTGACCCGGCAACTGAACTCAAATTTATTTTTTTTGTTTCTCCTGGCAAATTGCAGTGCAGCCCGGTTGATTGTCTTCAGCAGCGGGGGCAGCAGGCAGCAAGAGGCAATAATCAACGACAGGCTGCCACCGGGAGCAAATAATATAAAGTCATGTTGCGGCCGCAACTGCAAGTTTGTTCAATTTGTTAGCCAAACAAAGTAGACATTAATTGAACATGGAATCGCTGCTCCACAACTAAATGGAGTAATAAATGCGGCCAGTCGGCTGCGCTTCATTTTGTTCGCCTCCAAATTCTGTTCATGCCGCACGTTGCAAATGCAATAATTTGCAGCACGTTCAGCTGACCAACACATCATCATCATCTTCGCGCATATCTCAGGTTGTAAGCCCAATGGCAATGCCATCGGCAAAATGCAAAGGAGCCCGATTGGTCGAGAGGGGCGGCAATCAACACCTGTCCGCGTTGCAAGAAGCCCTTTTTGCAGAGCCACTCGAACGCATAATTTAAGCCGGCTCTATTACACGTTGCCTCTCTCTCGTAATCCGTGACGATCGATTGCCTGGTGATATCCTCGGTCATGCAATTAAGTAATGCTGCTCCTCCGTGATTCCATCGAGGCTCCATCGAGGCTCCCCATCTTCGGATGACGACCATCGAGTGTGCTCCACAGATGTGCCGAGAGTGCGGCAAATTCAAATTACATTTATTACGATCTGCTTTAATCTGGTTATTTAGTTCACTTATCGACATCTTCGTCGAGCGAGCAGTCGGGCAAATTTGTTAAAAAGATATTGGCATTTATGTTGTTATTAGGTTTTATTAATGGTTGCGTTTCTGGCGGTTCCATTTCGAGCTTTTGATAAGCCCTGACACCGCACATACCCCCCCGGTCCACTCAGGGTCATTTTCACGTCGCGCAATCCCAGAATCCCATTTCCAGCTAACAGAGATTCCCATTCCGAGACCATTCCTGGCCGCAATCCGAGGTAGTGATGATCGCGTGTGGCATCTTTATTTTGCATTAAAATCGAAAATTTGAGACATGATTATTTATATGAATATATGATGTACATAAGTGATTACTAATGACTGCAATCCATGTATGATGATCATTTAAAATAATATATAATATATAGTCTTTAATGAAAAGATAAGACAGTACATATGAATTTGTATCTTTGAAGTTCGTAGTAAGTTACCATGTTGATCTGTTGAATGCAGTAAGTATCTTAATACTTCGTGTCACGACACGCGGCCATATCCGATCAAAGTTTTGGTTAAAATAGCTGCGCAGATTTTCTGGGTTCTCGGCTAGCAGCTTTTCAGCATTTTCCTTCGGTCTCACACAGCGCGCACAATTGACGCGTGTTGGCGATTGCCATTGCTCGTACCTTTCCATTTAATGGTGTCCATATGATTCACGGCCCTCCGTTCCGGACCCCAGAAAGCTGGCCGCCACAACAACAGCAGCAACAACAACGGCAACGAAAAATTCGTTAAATACAATTGGATTTTTTGTGCAGCTTTTCTGCTGCACTGACGACGTGGCTGGGGACGTTGATGATGTGCCTCTGCCACCACCTCCTCGGGATCTCGGGATCCCTCCGTTGGCCCGGGAATCGTGCAATCGCTGCAGCAGAGGCACAGGCACAGGCACTTGGCTTTAACTTTGGCACTGGGTACTGGCACTCCCCCGCGGTGTGGCTCCATTCCCCGCTTCCAGTTCCCCGCTGCCCTACCCTACCCTTTACAAAAACAATTGCAATTTTCAACTAATGCTTATTGCTGGAAATCAGTTTAGGAAAAGCCAAAGGAGTCTGCCTCGCCGTATATGTGTGTGCAGTCGAAACCAAATACATATCTTTTTAGTATTTAATTATTACATTATTTATTTAAATACATAAAATGTTAATGCTTGAATAAGATATAATATAGTACAGTTTAAGTAAGGGAGCTTCCTTTGGAAGCTCCATGCTCACTTGTCCAGTAATACCCATTTTTTCGAGTGTACTGCATAAGGCTGGATTAGGAGTTGGTGCCGGGGATCGAAGTCATCGACAGAGTCACCGTCACAGTCACCTGGGCTGAACTCTGGGCGAACTCTGTGGCTGCTCGCAGAGCAGAGCAGTTGGAAAAGCCGAGTCCAGTCCACTAACAGTCGCCCCTTTGATGAAAACTGTAAATTTACGAACTTTACTTTAATCACCAAACATGAATCGCGCACAGCATGAAGCTGCCGGGGCCCGATTCTGATACCAATCCTGTGGCAGCCCTCTGGCCCCCAATTTACCCCCTCTACCCCCCTCCACCAATATACAGCATATCCTCCAGCTCTGGGCCACTCTCTTCTGCTTCATAATCATCATCTGCATCGTCTTGGTCTTCTGCCTCCGCTGTTTTTGTTTCTGGTTACTTGGTTTTGGGTGTCGAAATCGCTCGTCAGTCTGTGTGTGTGTAAGTTATTTAACTTTGCTTGCTTTATGAAATTTAATAATTTATATTGTAGATTAATTGGGTTTAATTAAGTGGTAACGATGTGAAATCATGGATTGGTGGTGGGATTGTCTTGGAATCGGTTGGAAGCAAAGGGAAATGGAAATCATAGTTCTTGCTTTCTTAGATTTTAATACCGCTTAAACTCTCAAGATAGAACCATCATAAAGGTGTAAATATTCCATATTCACTATCCCCACAAGCCAAAGCAAAAAACTCGTTTGGCAAACACAAGCAGCTCCATAAACTAAGTTGAACAACTTTAGCTGTTTGCATGTTTCAGCTGGCTGAGTGAAAATATTTCTTAGCATTTCGACGCATGTTCAGAGTTTTGTTTGCTGTCGTTGTTTCCATGTTTTGATTTGCAACACGCCGGGATCCTTTTGTCCTCCGGTCAGCAGGAGTAGCCAGCAGGGGAAGGAGGAAACGGACGAGGACGAGGAGGAGGAGGAGGAGCTGGCCAACGCAACAGCAGGCGATAACAGGGAGCAGGAAGGCGCTCATTGACTTTGCCCTCGAAGTTGTCATTTGGTGCGTCTACTGCTGCTGCTTCCGATAACCAAAGGCAGCACACTTGAAAAAAAAACTAGATAAAATTGAATGTATATTTTTAAAATATATTTAAAGATAATGTATATAACCAAGTATAGACTTGGAAAGAACCCGACATTGAGATGTTTAAGTGCGTTTTTGAACAGTTTCTTGTATTTTCCTCGAAGTGAGTAAGATTTTCTCGCAGTGTAGACCACATACCTACGGATGTGGGGCTCCTCTCAGCCATTCCGTGTCGCAGCATGTTGTCAGTGTTTATGTCCATGCTTTTTGGGCATTCTTCTGTTCATTCGGTCCGTTCTGCATTCTGCATTCTGGGCAGCCTCTCGATTTGTTTTGTTTTGCTCCTGATTCTGATTCTGTTACTGGGCCCGATTCCACATCCACATCCACATCCAATTCCGAATCCGTATGCGATTCTGATTCCGATGCTGGGTTTTGTTTTGGTCTTTTGTGTCGTCAATTGGTCGAGTGCGTGCCTCGCTGCCATCTCTGTCGTCCGTCGAGTGTTTATGCCTTTGTTTTGACTTCGGCTTGGACTCGATTTTGTATCCGATAATTTATTGCCCGGCTTGTGTCAAAAACAAAAAAAAAAAAGAAAAAGGAAAAAGTCGAAAAAAAGAGAAGAAAGGAAGACAGTCCAAAGTCGGAGGAACCGAAAGGGAAAAGGATATGTCGTGTGCCCAGAGAGATATGCGGGACTCCCGATTGCGGGTCCTCGAAAGGCCAATGGCAACACCTTCGCATCGCATCCGATCACATCGAGCATCTGTTACTACTTTGGTAGCCTCTGATTTTGGTCACTTTTGTGACCGGGCGATGCTGTTGTTGTAACAACTTTGTTGTGTCCTCTGTTTATGGGCTGCTCGTTGGCCAGTAACATCCTCCTCCGGCCCTCCAATTCCGAGTGCCGAATCCCGATACCCGTGAGGGCCCAACAATGGCCACAAATGAAAAATCCACTTCGACTCATTGTGTCGCCTGTCACCTGGAATTAGTAACTACAAGTATGTTAAAAGGTTCATTCATGTTGCGCTTGTTTTGACTTTTGTTTCGCGCCATCCTCTCAGCCTTCCTGAAAGACATTTGTAGTTCTCTGCTAAGTTTTGGTCTGGGATTCGTTCTGGGGTCCCCGACATCTCGGTGCATCCATGGTATCAGTTTCGCTCAGCAGCTTCACGGTGTTCCCTTGTCTGTAAATTGATAGCCAGCCAAAATAGTCCGCATATTTGCCATGAACAATTTGAGCTCGAGAACATAAAAACCGTAGCAGAGAATGCATTTTACCAGGATTGCACTTTAAAATCTTTTTATTTCAGATGAAATTGATACATTGCTTCCATTTTAAAGACTTTCAAATTACTATTTATAAAATAGTATAAAATAAAATATACTTAAATAATTTTAGGTTCCATTCGGTTTGGACAATTCGGTTTTCGTTTCAAGTAGCTTTAGTTTATTTATGCTGGAGCGACAATATTCCATGATGACTCCAGTGCCTTATCCTCAGCACCTAAGATCTGTGGGGCTCTAGTTTTCCTACTTTGTTTGTTATCTTTTATGCCTTCATAGCTTATAAAATGGTTTGGATAGGTTTTGGTTTTATACTCCGCAGATCCGCTAATGGCAATTGCCAAGTCAGTGCGCTTTTGAGAAATGCTTAAAGCGTGAGTTAGATCATTGATCGCATTGAGATTAGTGGGGGTCCAGGCCTTAATGACAGCTTCTAAGGAGTAATATCTATTCTCCTGGGTCTGGTAGAACGTAGCCAATTGGTTATTCAAGAATGACAGATTTCTGATGGAAGCTTTCGTTTGATTTCTAACCTCGGGAACGTTCTTTAGTTCAATTAGAGAATTAACTTGGGATTTGTTCAGATTGGCAAACGAATCCTTTAAGCTATTTACTTTTGGCTCGATATAGCCAAGGATAAGTTGGTTTACAAAGTTGAGTCTGTCAACCAATCCTTTTGCGCTGCGCAGGATTTGTCCTTGGGTAGCGTTTAGTTTATCTACGAGCTTCCTTACACGGTCCTGATTCTGCTCTTGGAGTCTAGTTAAATCTGATACAACTTCGATTGATCGGTTGGCAAATACGTCTATCTTCTGAATAGATGTGACAATGCTTCGAAGAGGTTCCACTTCCCAAAGCAGAAACTCCTGTGTCTGGTTTTGGAGAAGCTTCTCGATGACTTCAATTGCATCAAGGTACTCTGCCTGGTTGTCCAGCTCAGCGTCGATTTTCCAGTTAATTGCGCTGACAGCATCAAGCTGAGTATTAAACAGATCTAGGGCTCCTGCATTTTCAGCCAGGAGTGCAAGAATCGTTTCTTCCTCTGTTGGTTGTTCAGTGGTTGTAGTGGATTCAGTTGTGGTGGTTGTTAAATCTTCCGTTGAAACCGAAGATGTGGTGCTATCTATTGTTGAACCAACCGTTGTGGAAACTGTTGTTGGTGAAGATGAGGTGCTGGTTGCAATTGATCGGCTTTTAGTAGTCGTGGAAGACTCGGTTTCGGATTCTGTTGTGGTGAAATCAGATTTGTTTGGCGAGGATGTGATTGAATCGGTTGTGCTGGAACTAGTTGTGGAAGTCTCCAAATTTTTGTTGGAACCCGATGTCGAAATTTCGTTAGTCGTAGAATCGCTTGAGGAAGAATCACTTGTGGATGAAGAAATTAGGCTGGAATCAGTTGTTGAAGAAGATGTGGTCGGAACAGCTGTGGTTTCAGTAGTTGTAGAATAATTTGTGGTGGAGTCACTTGTCGATGGAGAAGTTGTGGATGCAGTTGTCGTGGAAGATGTAGTGGAAACAGTTGTTTCTATAATTCTCGTTGAAGCTTGAGCTGTGGTTGAAGGCTCGGTCACAAAATCGGTTGTGGTAGATTCATCTGTGGTGGAATCATTAGTGGTTGAATGAGGTGTGCTGGAATCAGTTGTTGTTGTAGCAGGCGTTGAAGAGTGAGTAGATGTTGTAGCCTCTGTTGTGGAAAGCGTTGGTGTTAATCCGTCTGCGGTAGGTTCACTTGCTAAGCCAGTTGTCGTAGAGCTTGTGGTGATTGAAATTGGCGTGGCTGTAATGATTGGAACATCAGTAACTCCGTTGGATCCAGCATTTGGCACTTCGTCAATATCCTCAAAGTCCACGAATTCCTCCATTTGATTGAAAGAATCTGCTGCAAAAGCAGCCCCCGTAAAGATCAACAAAAGAGTTGCAATTGGAAGAAACATTTTCAGAATGCGCCTAATGCTTGTTCTTGTAAAAGAACTAAGAGTTCAACTGCCATTTGATGGCCTTCACCCCAGCTTAAATACACTTTACATTGCCGCCCACGTTCACATTTCGGTCTCAGGTGGCAGGTGTGCTATCTTCAACCGCTTTCTGATTCTCAGCATTCTTTTTCTTGTACCGTGCGCTTTTTCTTTTATCGGTTTTATGCTGTGCTTTATGGGTCAGCTTGTTCAGCACGAGTTTGATGTTTGAAGAAGCCACCGATTCTGGTTCATTGTACTTGCAAATGTAGACAAAGGAAAGAAAAACAAAGAGACACATGGCTAGATTTCCACCAGCGACAATTGCGGAATATCCATCAATAGGAAAGCTAACTATTAACCACATAAAAGTCAACACCAGTCACATGGGGGTCACACTCAAAGTCAAATTTTAATGAAAAAGTGATTCATCATTTAAGCGGCTGCATCAATTAATGGCCAACGGGGTGAGTGGAGCGCAGAAGGGCGGGCCCCTCAATAAGCGGGTCAAATTAGAATAAATAGTTACACAAACAAGCAGACCCCTTTGCTCTCTGTTGCTCGCGGTAAGGGGGCGGGGAATTATTGCAACAAATCAAAAAATTAAAAATAAATAAAAATGAATTGAATAATTCACCAATGTATGGCTCTCGCCCCGAGGCGCACAATGCCTACGGAATGGGTCGAGTCAAGATGATGGTGGTCGCTTTTGGTGGTTATATGGGGATTGGGTTGGTTTGCTTTGGGTGGGACGCTTTCGATATTCCTCATTAATTAATTGCCGCATAATTCATGTATTGCATGCTACATGGATGTACTCAGAAAAATGACTTAGGTATTAGAAATAAGCTCAAATTACAAAAATATTTTTTCAAGTCTCTAAAGTGAAATTTAGAAAAATGTACCATTTTTCGCAATTTTTTTTTGCAAATTTAGATAATTAATCAGGAAGTGCTGTTAGAAAAATATTAAAAATTAATTAATGTTAATGATTCATAGAAGTTGAGTTGAGCTACAACTTAAATTTGGGCTAGCAATAAGATTTCAGATATTTATCTCATTTATCATCAGTTTTATTTTCCAGTGTTGGAGAAGAACTTTTGATGCGCGTTCTATTTGCTATTGAAAACTATGAAAATATTTGGAAATGGGCCTATGTTTCGGGTTCGTTCCGACTTCTTATGCTGGTTGACATTTAAGCCCATTTCGATCGCGTCTGAATGGGGCTGATCCGTTGGGTGGATGGGAAGGGGAAGAGGATGAGGAGCTGGGAGCTGGGCATGCAATTATGCATTCATCAAGATTATGACACGACATGCAAGTTCCTCTTGTGTCTTTAACAGCAAATGAATTTGTACTTGGCTGTGGGTGTTGTTCTTGTCGCTGTTTTTGCCGTAGCCCCCAGTGTTTTGATAGAACAATTTTGCCGCGGGCTATCTTTTTTTTCCATTTTGCTGCAGGCTGTGGTGGCAGCACACGCGATTTGGAAGCGGCGCGTAATTAATCGTCAAATGAGTTTAATTGTTTATGTCTCTCGCTCGCGTCTGTGAACTGAATGCGGTGTCTTCAGATGACTTTCAGATAGGAGATAGCAGAATGGCAGAGCACATCGAAATTTGGCTCACAAGCACTTAACTAAGCAGTTTAACTAATGGCCTGAGCTAAAAACAAACTGTGCCGCGGATTAACTGGATTTCTTGTATTTAATTTATTTATGGATGCAAGCCATCTTTGGTATTTCCTAATGATACATTTTAATTTTTTCCGAACAAAGCCATCGCCTAGCAAGCTCTATTAGTACGCGAAATTAGAAATTTACGAACCAGCAGCAGGGAAAATTAGAAGAGCATTTAGAAAAAACAATTTCAGCTATGCGGGGTGCAAAGTCACCGGAACTGGGGAACCCTGAATCCTGCTTCCTGACATACGCCGTGGTTCAACATTCATCATCATCCAAGTGCAACCACAGTGGATGTGGCTTCCCGCTGATTAAAGCAAAAAACAACAAAATTAACAAAAAATTTGCATTTTAATACAAAAATTTTGGGCACGAGCTAAAAAAAAAGATGTGCGTACCACCCAGTTTCGCTTTTTCCACGGGGGCTGAAACAAAAGAAGAGCTAATAATTTTATCAGCGACAAACAGTTGACAAAATCAGCAAAATTCTTCTTTTTTTTCCAGCCAGGTCCTGCATCCGTTTCGCCTGGAAACTTAAATTAACTGTGAAAGAGACCACGCAGCCAAGACATTTATCTTTTCCCACTCCCCACAACCAGGATTTTTCGCGGCTAGTGGTTAGTGGTTAGTGGTGGAGTGTTCTTGGGAGTCGGAGTCTGTCCTGGAGATTATTAATCATCTTTTGTGCGCTGCTTTTCGTATGCCTCATTGCAGGGTCCTTTCCTCCTTTTGAACTTTCTGTCTTCTCCAAGTCTGAGCTGCTGACTCCCATTCCGTTTATTTGCCGCATTTTCAGAGGAAATCCTTTTCTAAGGAAATTATTTTGTTTTTCTCTAGCCATACTTTGTATACGGTCTTAGATGCTGGCTAATGAATTTCTCTTGATAAAGAACTTCATAAATTTTCAACTTAATTAAGCTGCACCGCCTGTCAGTCGGCAGCTTAGAACGTGAGAGGGACTTGTGCGTGTACTACTTCTGCAAAAAAAAAAAAAATTGGATGACAAGGTGGTTATGATGATATGAGAATGGTTCTTCGGATTGATTTACAGATGTAGCTGGTAATTAAGATTGCTAAGATAGCGCTTAAAATGTCAGTCAGCACAATCCATAAATCTTCAGATGCATGGGGTTACTGGGATAGGAAATCATATCCGGGATTATCATATAGCCTCAATATATATTTAAACTTATACCCATTTCCTTATACTTTTAAGCCCTAGAGTGATTTTCTAATTTCGTAATCTCTAGGAAGTGAGCCAAGCCAGCAAATTGACCAAAGAAAGCCTTCAGCTCTCTTTCCGTTTTGTGATCTTTGGCTTGTTGGGCTTAAAGCGTTAATTCGTAATTTATGTGTCACATAAATCGAAATTGAATGCCAGGCTAAATTATGGAATATTTATCATTTCACACGGGCCCAAACGAAGTGAGCCAAAAGTTAGCAAACGGGCATACATACATACATATAAAGGCGATCGGGGCCAAGAAACGTTTGTCAATTCGAATTACGAATTACGACAAAGTGCGCTTAAGTTATGTGCGTGTTTCGTCTGCGGCGGAGAAAGGAGTTGGAATCGGTATTGGCCATAAAGTTGGCCACCCATTTTAAGGGACCGTTCCTCCAGGTCGCCAAGTATGGTGGTGCCTGCTAACCGTAAACCGAAAAGCGTATAGCGTGGACAAAGAGTGAAATATTTATAACGTTTGCATACACAGAGTGTCGAGGAGGAATGGATGCAACTGCCGGCGGCCGTTGGCCAATGTCCAGTGTCCCCGTGTCCATTGGCTGGCAATCCCTCCCTGCAGCGGTGGCAAGTGTTAATTGGAATCAATTTGATAATCTCCTCACCCGATCCACGGATATTCAGGGTATTCGAATGGCTGCGGCTTCGGAGTGCAGACCAACTCTGCTGAGTTCATGATAATTTCGCGGATGTGCGATTTTGATTGAAAATTACGCTGTGGGGGGCTCAATGCTCGACTGGCCGAGTGTTTCGCTTTTATCGCAACAAAGAACATAATTCAAGGTGAATTAATTTAAATGCCAATTTATTGCCAAAACAGGGACCCTGCATCCGTGAGCCTCACTGTGTTAAATGGAGCAGCTCGGAACGGGTCAAGAATAACTGTATATATGCAAGCGACAGATTGATCATAAATATGGCTTTAAGGTAGGCGAGTCTGTTGTGAATCTGTTCTTTCCTTGATCAATTTGTTTTGACCGCGAGTTTTTCAGCATTGCCATGTTGGTAACAGGATTTTTAGCAATATAAAATACAAAGAATAATAAACAAATTAGAAGGGAAATTGCTTTTTACAGACTTATACTATCTAAAGAACTTTTATGAATCCTGCCTTGGTTTAAAAGTAAGCTTTTTAATCTTGCGACTGACCCCATCCTCACTGAACTTCTAATTAAGCCAGGAGTAAGGGTCGCCACAATCCCCCCTGAAATGCCACCCATATCGCTGGTGGCAAACCCACCCGCAAGGCTGACATGTGGCTGATTAACATATTATGCGACAAAGTGCCACTGGACACACCACACACAGATACAGGCAACTGTGGCAATTCAACGCCTGTCACTGGCTGTTTGCGCAGATAATTCACGCCAACGCCAAAACAGAGCTAACCCAAAATGTGGCTGGGGGCGGCGAGTCGAATCCAGATACAGATACAGATTCGTACTCGGATTCAGATGCAGATTCAGATCAGTGAGGCCACAGAGCGAGTTTGCATCGGTTTTTCGGGGTAATTGAAAAAGTTACCTCGACTTTTGTCGTCCTGTCTGGCTGCAGGAGTATCTGGTGTATGGGATATGACGATTGCTATCGATGTCAGCGATAGGTGAGTGAGAGACAGTCGGCTTGCCTTATGGGCCAATTAAGGGTTAAACATTTTGCATATGCAGTCTCTGTGATTTGCATAATTTCGGGTTGGTATATCTGTATCTGTATCTCTATCTGTAGCTGTGGGTCGTATCTGTATCTGGCTATGTTGGTGTCCAATTTCATTAGCAACGTCCAGTCCCCAAAGCGAACCTTTCAATTTGCTTGGTGTTTTGAAATGGAACTTTCAGGCTATCTGTCAACGAAATGTGTGTGTGTGGAGTGCTCGTTCGCCAGATCCCAGCCTTTTTGTCACATTTACGAGCATTTACATAAAATGAAATTGAATACGTTGAACATTTTTGGACATGTGGCCAGGAGGCAGGACAACAACCCTCTCGCAGTCTCCTTTTGTCATAATTTAATTAGTAAAGGTAACAAATGAATCGTAACCCCATCCAGACATTCGGTACCCCGATTGTGTTTGACCCCATCCCAGCTCCTTGAGGGACATAATAAATTTCTGGCCATTTCGCACAAGTCATAAATTAGGCAATTGGAATTTGTTTTCCAATTACACATATTTCACACCGCATGCCAAATAATTTAGCTTCACTGTCAGCCACTCGCGAACAAAAAATGGCCGAGGGAGAATCGAAAGCTATTTCTATTTGATAATTTATAACGCACGGCAGCCGTACGTACGGACCAGGCTGTACAAGTACAAATTGTCAAAAGTGTTTTGCATCTCGAGAGGCGGCCAAGGACCACCCATGGTGCACTGCCTCCCCCTCTTAACCCGCTTTCCTGACCCCAACTCCCAAAGATCGCCGCCACGCGACTCGTAACGAGTCACAAATTCGCATTGCAATTGACCAGACTCGGCGCAGTCTCCCATCATAATTTCTCGGTCAACAACACCTTCCCGGCCCCAAAGTCCGGTTTTACAGCAATCCTCCTCGGGGGGACAGAGATTCAGAGGAATCAGGGAGATGCGGTGTCCCACGGGGAGGGGGGCATCTGCCACCCGCTTCGCCGGTCCATGGCATTTTGTGCCACCCAACTGGCCGCTTATTTTTGCGTATTAACGCGCGAAATAATATTTTATTTTGACCATCGTCAAAGGATTGAAAAATGCCCGCTAATATCTTAGGGTCTTTGTGACGGCTTTGTGTGTTCAGCGGATCGAGGACCATAGACTATGGGTACCTGGCTCCACATATCTGCATTGTATGCATTCTCCGACCTGGAGGCTTATATAATTATTCTTTGTTTTCACAGGAAATGCGCTTCGTTTGTGAATAGTAGAGAAAATGGACAACTTCAAGGAACTTGGCTGTCTACTATTAATAAGCGTTAAGTTTTCTAAAAACTTAATTATAAAATTGTTTAAAAATAACTCGAAACAGAACTGTAAAATACTGGCCATAAAGCACAAACAAATTACTCATATTCGTTTTTATTTTCACCACAAAGAGTATTTTCTTATAAGTAAAATGCAGTTTTGCCCCCTCTAATATCTAGTGACAATTGACCTTTATGCCAGACGGACATAAAACTAGTCGCGCATTATATGACCATTAAAAGATATTAAAAAAATTTTATGTGAAAACGATTACCTAGATTTTTGACTCAGCGTAAAATTTGACTATGTAGATTCTGTAGCATTCAAGCTAAATTAAAAGATTGCGACAGGCCACTTTAACACTGCTTAAATATATTAAATTATTCGCAGTTCTTGCTATATTTAATACGAGATAAAAATGCATTGGCCATTTTGCACAATTTTCCGCATAATTTTGCATAGCTCATTTATGGCATCCTAAAGACAACAATTTTGTGGTACGAAATATAGTTCACGGGCACACCTCCTCGCGCGGAAAATTGCGATTCTTCAAGCCAAATTCCCACGTTCCACCACCGCAAGACAAGACCAGGCCAAAAAGGAGAAACAAGCCGAGTGCGAATGCAAATGCAACTGCTGTGGATCAATCATGTGCCTAGAGCCAAGTACTCGGTACTCGGCTTCAGCCGATCAGCACCACTCAAGAGCAAATAAGTGTGGAGTGTGGGGGATTGGGTTTGGGATGGAGATGGGTAGTGGAATAGTAGTGGAAGCAACCGTTACCTTCTTGGCCAATTGGTCACAAAATCTTAACACCTCCTCCAAGGTTGGCGATGATCAGATGCTCAGTTGATCGGATGGTGATGATCGGATCGCAGTCAGCGCACTGATCACTCAGTGGCGGCCATTAAAGTCAAATCATTTTTCACATTTAGATGCCGGCCGTTGAGCAGCTGGAGGATCGTCGTACAGTGAAGCCTGGTGCGGTACGGCGGCTTCAATTGATGCCCAAAATCCGAGTCCATCCATCTGAAATTGCCCCGATCACGATTCGTGGGGCTGTGGGGGGTGGCGCATTGCAGTGAAGTGAAATATATTCGATGGCAATTGCGATGACTTGGCCCTCGTGTTTCTGGTACTGGAACTGAAACTCCAACTCCAACTGGTACTGGGACTGGGCTTACATAAAAGTAATCAAATCAACACCTTCATCAACTCCTTTGGCTACGCTCCAACCGCAAAGTGCCTTCCTTATTTTGGATCTTGGGCCAATTTGGGTTTGGTAATTTTTCTCCCTGGCAACTTTGGAGCTCGGCTCTGGAGCAGTGGCGATCGGCTGTCGATCAAATTGTTATTTTCGATATCTAATTTGTCATTTGCGGCAGCGGCAATTTGCCCATTGGGCTGAATATCGGGTCTTAGCCTGGGCCTTAACTTGGTTTGACTCCAAGCTTGAGCTTGGCTACACGCTGTCTGCAAATGCACGATCCTTGAGATGGGCAGATTGGGCTTTGCCCGGGGCAAACTAGGGAATCCCGGCGATTATCTTGTCGGCGCGTGAAATTCCCCAGCCCCGAGCTCCGGAGGAATTGACCCGCAATTGATACCAATCCACGGCAATCCATTACAGAGGCTAAGCGCACAAGTTGCATGTCTCATTATTGGCAATTTCAGAGCAGTTCGAGTAATTGCCCTCCGCGAATGCGGTTTCAGCCCGGTTTTGCGAGGTGGGTGCTTGCTTCGGCATGACTTGGGCATTTATTCCGGCAACACATGGTATTTGGTTGCATCACGTACCGCTTAATGGCCAGATATATTCGTACATATGCCCGCTTTGAGGAAGTTGTCCCGGAAAGTTATAAAAGTTTCCCTAGTTCAGCGGTCATCAGATGAGTGTTTCTGGGTTAAAGATCAGTTCGGGGTGTGTAAATGTTTTCGAATCGGAATTTCAGTGGAAAGCGGCTTAAGTCTCTTAGTTGAAACTTAGTCAAGGGAATAAAGTAATTTAAATAACTTAATTTAATCTTTCATAATGAAATTAACAATTTAAATAGTTGTCTCGTAATACTTTCGATTACAGAACCACCCTTTCCAAATTGTTTCTAAAAAGGAACAAATTTTTGTTTAAATAAAATGGATTTTATTTAACATACATTTTTTCAATTTTTTTTGGTGACAAAAAGAACTGAATGCTAATGCATTTCATTGAACGCAATAATCATTTCGTGTGCTGCTGATACTGATGTCTGTCTAATGTGATGGGTCTACAATCGGTGATAAGGACACGTATTCGAACACTCACGATTATTCGCACTCTCGCCGACACTTGCTTTTTAATTACAACTGCATTCATTATTTGTTATCAGTGGGTTTACTTTATTAAAAACATTGAAATCACTCTTAAAACTGTATTTACACGTGTTTACGTGATGCATTTAATAGGCAATCAAATTGTTTTAATGTTTATTTATACTTAATTTGTATTTACATACGTTTTGTTCGATTCATACTATGTTTTACTTTTTAATACGCATTTCATTTGAGTACTTTACTTATGTACAATTTGGCTGCAGTTGCTTCGTAAAAATGTTATTACCCCAGGAAAATGATACCAAACAGAAAATGCAAACACAATGGCAGGGATTCATTATAAACGCAAATTTTTATTATTACAAAATATAGAAAACTTTTCATACTCTGTACACATAAATAAGATAATGCTTAAGCTTACGAAAAAATCGTTTAAGAACTGAAACTTGCACTGAACATTTTGTGTTTTTACTCGTAATGGTTACTAAATAAAAAATTCGCTAAATTTTGCATTCGTATTCCAACAATTCGGGCTTCCCGTACAGATGCATCTTTGAGATACATCCGGCGAGAAGGACCAGTCGAGAATCGAATGTTTATAAATTTTAAATTTTACTTAAAGTAAAAATAAAATTGCTAAAGCACACATAAAAATTGCCACACATCAAGTAAACATAGCTTAAAATTTTTGGTATATTTCTGCAAACCACTGGGAGTAGAGTTTCGTTTATGTATTCATATATGTACTATATACGTGTATATGCTACATTACATATATAAATATTTTAACTATCTTTATGTTTTGTCTTTTGAAAGTGTTAGGGGGTTTTTTTCTCTTTCCACAATGCATCTTCTTTCATTGATTTTCTCAAGTGTTTGTGGTCTAAAATTAAGTAGAACTCAGTGCCATTTAAATATTATACACATTCATATGTAAAGACGTTTTTTGGCGTCTTTCTTCCTTTTTTGGGGCTTAACTTTTGAAGTTCTCTGGGATATGTCAGCTGAGATTCGTTTTGCTCACAGCTGGGGCGGCCTAGAGAAAAACTTGATTTTTTCGAGGAGTTATGTACAAAGTTACAACAAAAGCTACAAATGGAAAATTAGTCAATTAAGCTACGCGGCGCTCATCCTTCAACTGTTTTTTTTTTTTTTACATTTTTCAATAGTTTTTTTTTGGGGGTTTTATGGTTTTTAGGTAAGCGAGGGGGCGGGGTATCTACAAGGTTGCTTTATAGCCCCATTTCTAGATGCATAAATAATTACACTACTTGACATCCACAATGAGAGGAACTTCGCTGATATCGATTAAATTTGGCGGCGATTGTTGCTGTTGTTGCTGCGCGGCTGTTGCTGCTGCAGTTGCTGTTGCAATTGCAGTTGCAGTTGCTGTTGCTGTTGGCGTCGATGAGGCAGATGACAGTGAGCCAGCCGAGGATGAGGAGGGCATTGCTGCTGCGCCATTGCTGTTGCTGCTGCTGTTGTTGCTGTTGCTGCTGCTGTTGCTGCTGCCCGCGAGCAACATGCGCTGGTGATGTTGCTGCAGGCACTGATTTGCATTGACTGCAGCAGCGGCCATCATCATGGTGGCGGCATCGCAGTAATTAGACAGCATCGTTGTGGTGTTCACCGTGGATGTGGCTGCCGTCGCTGGTGTCGCATAAGCGGTGGTTGGCGTGGTCATATAATCGGTATTGCTATTGCCACTACTGTGGATGTTGCTGTTGGCCCCGCCGAAGAAACTGCCTGCACTCATATGATTGCCGACGTTGTTGTTGTTGCCGTAGTTGTTGATCTGCTGATTGCAAATGCTGCCGCCGCTGCCGTTGTTACCATTGTGGCAACTGCTGCTGCCGCTGCCGTATGTTTGCTGCATGACAGCAACATTGGCGAGCTGGTCATGACTGGCAGCGACAACGTTGTGGCTGCCACATCCAGCGACACCGCTACCGCCTCCACTACCGCCACTGCCACTGCCTCCGCCGCCGATGCCGATGCCGCCTCCGCCGGAATTGATGTTGAGCGTTGCAGCCGCCACAGCTGCGGCCGATGATCAAGTTGTTGTCAATTGGCGCCACATCGTGTGTCACATCGAAGGCAGATAGGGCCAGGAGAAACTGTTGCCGCTCAGCAGCATGTCGCGTATCAGCGTTTCAATTGGCGTTTTGCCGACTAGGCGCACAAAAAACAATTGCTCAATGACCTAGCCGAAGAAAAAGAACGTAAAGAAAAAGCAAAGATTTTAATTAGGAAATATATTTAATAATCAATAACTAAACCCTTAATCGAACGAGCTAGACTTGTAGCTTAATGCGTTTGAATTCAAAATGATAATTTCACTTCAAAGTTTTTTAAAAATATTTCATAAAAAGGTTTGTTATGAAACCTTGCTGTTACGGCTTTACAATTTGTATTTTCCCTTTCCTTGATAATACAAGTACCTAATACTTAATGTTTTTTGACGATTTATTGTGTAATAATTAGCTAGATAATAAACTTACTTGTGAGGAGACCGTTCGCAGCGATGGCAGTCTGAGGAGCAGCTTGCCGAATCTCGTGGGCTGGTTGGGATACTGCGTCCGGCAGTATTCCTCGAGGGCGCACTGCGACTTCTCTTGCAGGGATTCAATGTGCGTCACATCGGACAGGCCGCAGGCATCTTAAAGATAGGCATAAAGAAAAGAAACTGATCAGTTCGCGGATTCACAGTTATGAATGCAAATACATGGTCGATACTCAAGTGGGCAGTTCACCTATCGCCGGCAGAGAGTTTCCAACTCTCGAGTCTGCCTGTCACGTCAAACCAATAACCGAACATGAGCCGCTGCCACGCCCACAACGGCTCAGTTCAATTGCGCTGAGGCTGAGCACACTGAATAGCACAAGACAAGGCAACAAGACACAACGGCAGTGGATCGATGACGAAACGGCTAGATTACGTCATGTCTATTTGATTTATGTTCAATTGAAGTCGGTCGGTGTACTGAGAAGTGAACAACAAGCGAGTACAACACTTGGGTTAATTAAATTCGGGAAAATTAAGCCGCAAGACAACGCCCTGTCCCCGCGAAAACGATACGATACCGATGGATTTTCCATCTTGTCGGCGGCTAGCCGTGGCATTTAATTACAGCGATGCTAGATTGCGCATACGCAGCGTGTGCCGTCGAGTGTTAATTGCCAGGCACCAAAAGTTTGCTTATCAATTGCCGCTGTTAAAGCATCAACAGAAACGGCAACGAGCGGTTCTTCTATTTTTTATACTCAAATACACACATATACTTTTTTTGTTGTTGTTTGAAATTCAAATTAGACATCAGCACTTGTAAATTTGCATAGCTTCAAAGCATTTCAAATGGTCGACGTTGCTGTTAAGAATGGCGTTTCGAAATTGCATATGAAATTTTGTTTGCTTAATTAGTCACTGCACACACGAGGACTCTATTACGCAAGCGAAAAACTGAGACCTGCAGCTGATATATCATTTTGCAGTCGAGCAGGCCGAGCTAATGATTGGGCCATTTGCCATTTGCCCACCGATATCATCGTGATGTGAGCTCATATATCCGATTGCCGAACTCTCTCGCCTGGGATTGCATGGCCAGTTGTCTTGGTCTTAAACTGCATGTCGTTAATGGCACTCTGGGCCGTATTGGCCGCACGCAGCTCCGAATCTGAGCTGGCCATAAAAGACGAGTGTCAGCTGAAAGCCAAAACCACAGGCAAGATCTGTTCGATGATTGGCTTTGGCTGGCAGATAAAGTAAAATATTCGATGGCAGTTATGATATAAATTTGCCGTGCTTTGCCCCCACACAAAGCGCGTAAATCAAGCTAAATGATTTGTCGCCAGCGGCAACAGGAATTCAATTAGACATTATTAACCATTCGGTTTCATAAACAACGGCCAAAACAACGAGGTAACTAGAGGTAATGGTAATAATCGTGAAGCTCTGACTATACAAATTAGACATGGTCAGTCCGTCGAGCTCAACGAATCACTTCATTGGCCATGGCCATAATTGTCAATTGACTTTCCATTAGCTTGGACGAGATCCGAAGGATCCAAATGGGGGGACTCATAAGCACAGACGGCGGAGGAGGTGGAAATTGTGATAGGCCAGGCATTGAACATTTTTAGTTTCATTGAAATGCATCGCAGATGACGAGGACTCGGGTTGCGGAGGAGTGGGAGTTGCATGCTCAAAGTGAAAGACATTCCACATCCAGGTCGGGCTCCACTCTGGGGAAGCACCAGCCCAGATCGGAGCTTTCTCGAGGGGTTAGCCTTCGTCTCTGGGCTTTGATTTTTTGGCTTTGACTCTGGCGTTTGTTAACTGTTTTTGGCTTGTAGTTATGTACCCTGCGACGAGCTTGGCTTCGATTTGTATTTGTGTGCTTGCTTTTCAGTTTTCAGTTTTCGGCTTTCAGTATTCAGTATTCAGTTTTCAGTATTCGGTCGGTTTTGGGTCGTCGCAGTTACTAACTCAGCGAGGGAGAGATCGTGACCGCGTGTTTTAAATGCATAATGACCGTAAAGTAGTTGGTTGCCCAACCAACCAACAGCAGACATATCGAAAAAGGAGCAACAGGAGTTGGGGGGGGCTAAACTGTTTAACAAAATTATGAATTGCTGCATTATATTTTATTAGATTTGTGTTCTTTATGACTCCAGTTCTGGCTGAGCAGCAGGTCGTGCCGCGACCGTCAGAAACAGTTATAACTTTATTTAGTTTTAATAAGGATCGGGTCGTGTGGGGTCAACTGTGGAAAAGGAGTTCCGCTCTATCGACTGCATCTCAATCTTGAGCAAACAGTGACTCCTCCGAAAGGTTGGCAAAAGGGAAAACCCAAACCTAATATCGAAACGCGCCCTTAATGATTCTAATCAACTCAAGTCTGCCCCGGCCCAAAAGTTACTGTTAATTGCCAGAGTCTCAGGCTTCGGGGCACGTCGCTGGCAATTTTCAGGGGAAAAGTAGCGCAGGCGATCAATGAGCGCCACAAAACGATTTGAGCGGTGCTGCTTCGAGCCGAGACTGCTGCTACAGGCCAGGCGAAAAACACACACAGAATGTTGGTCAAAAAGTGTGGCCAAGACATGAAAGCTACAACTCTTAACAACTGCAACAAACGACAGCAATCAGAGGGGCTGGGACTGTAGCGGGGTGCAGCTCCAGCTAGAGCTGGAGATGGAGGAAGATGCACCATGGCCAGGCGGCAAGGTGGTGAGGTGGTCCCAGCCAGGTAACTTTGCCAGCCAACGAAGCAGCCAGAGGAGCAGACATGTCGTCAATGCGCTGCAGAAGGTCTAGTAAGTCTATACCCGGTATTTTACTACCGCGATCGTGTCTCGTCTCCCACAATCTTCGAGCTGGAGACCATGGGTATGGGCATGGGCATGGGTATGGGTATGGGCTGCGCAGCGATTGATCGGCTGCAGTTTATGGACTCATGCAGCCAATTCAAATGCAATTGCAGCTTGCCAGTCGGTCCAGGGTCTCAGCCAGCGAGACCACGAACTCCACGCCACACACGCCCCCTCGAGAGTGGGGCTAAGCTGATCGCGCCGTGCACTGAGAAAAAGCTTATAGCTTCAATGCATAAAGTTTGAAAAGAAACATTAAAAAAGGTGTATTTAAGATCTGAAACCGTTAATAGCTTCATCAACAACAATCACATTAACAATATGCCTTTGGACATAAGTCAAAGTTTTATATAATCCTAATCAAATCAAACTATTTCGTTCAGTGTAGTGAGGCCAAGCGACACACACAGCGTTTTGGAAATGGTAAAATTATTTTCATTGCAAGTTTGGCCAAGGCCTGGACTTGGTCCATTGGTCCATTGACTTGGGCTTGTAAGTAAGCGACATAAACGAGTGTTGTATTAATGTTCATAATGTGGTATCTCGACGTCAATAAACGTCGCCACAAAGAGCAGGAGGGGATTTGGGATATCTTCAAGCCCAGTTGAGTTCAGATCAGCGGAAAAACAATTGCGACGTGAATTTGGACAGCTGCTTGACACGACACGGAATAAGGGGGGGTTACTAAATCATAATCTCAGTTTTAACTGGCCATGGGGGTACTAAATCAAAATCTCAGTTTTTCCCTACCCATAACTAAGCTGATCTTAAAATTGCTAACTTACGCTTAATTGCAAACTTAGCTTAGGCTAAAGTCAAAGAAAAGCTCAGTTCACTCTATTTGCATACGAAAACTTCAGTGATTTATTTCGCGTGGAACCTAATTGTCTAAAAATAAGTATGTATAAGGTTTAAGGCTTTAAAAATATTTAAATTATTCGCATATAAGCTGGTGTGATTTATTTGAATACGTGTGCGTGTTTTAGATGTGCATGTGTTTCAGTGTGTGTATAATCCCAAAGTCCAGAGTTTTGTTGCCACGTGCGGATGAGATTAAATTTTGTTTGTTTTTGTGTGAATAGCTTTGTTAAAAAATGAAATAAAAATGTGAGAAGATTAGTGTTAAATAAATGGATGGTTTATGAAACGGAAAACTGATAAATTTGCTGAAATTATGAACAAATGAATTCAACAAAATTAAAAGTTTTCCAACGAGCTGAAATAGAGTTTCCAATACCTTGGGTTAGAAATGCACCTTAAAAACTTAATCAGAACTGGTTCATCATTTTAAGAATCTAAGGATCTTGATTGAATTTGATTTAAACTTTCATTTAAATAAGTTAAATAATGTGAAACTATATTATCACAGTTCAAACTTTTTGGTAAAATAGTTTCCAAAGTACAAGATATTCTTTTCAAACTATAAGCGAAAAATACCGAGATACGATATAGTGGATTAAATTTCTTTTAAGTTTAAGAAATAAAAACCAATCTATCATAGTTTACAGATTTTACATTATGGTACTGAAAAGCAATGATGAAGTTGTTAAATTCGTTACAAAGTTTAAACAAATTGATCATTGCATAGCAAAAGTATAAATATTTTTCAAAGCATTCAGATTATACGAATCCAAATTTACATCATCTAAATAATGGAATAATTTGTTTATACTTATTTCTCGTGATCAACGATAGATACAATTTAATCAACAAAGCTATAGTGTGTTTTTAACAACTGCTAGTAGGATCTCACTTGGAAAGATTTGTATCTTCAAAGATGAAGCATTTATCAGTTCATAAGTTAGTTCGTGTTAGTATGGTATTTGTTAGTAAGCCAATTGTAATAATTAATATAGAAATAAATAAACTAAAAATTAGTCAACAAGCGGTGTAAAGCATTAGTAAGCAATAACGAGTAAAAACACAAGCCAGGATTAGATTTTTGTTTAACAGCAACAGCTTTATATATATTCTTAAGATTCTTTTTTCTCCTCCCTCATCTTAGAGTCTTTGTTTCACATAATTTTTTGGCAAAAGTTCACTAATTGAATCTATGTAATTACCACTAGAATAAATTATGCTTAGTTTAAGGCAATAAATAGATAGAAACTAGCCATAGGCACTAATGTAAGTACATTTACAGAGGGTTTAGGTCTTCCTAACGCTAACGATATAGATACAAGTACATTTACAATACAGGGGCTGCGATTTCTGTGAGATCCTACAACTGCCATCTACTACCGGCCAGGCTATAGGGCGAATACCTGTAACTGGGACTGCCGAAGGACGCGCTGCCGCTGCCGCTCGAGTGGGCAAGGGCGTGGGCGTGGCCCACCCCCACTCCGAAGGGCGTGCTGTGGTGGAACATATCGAAGGCCGAACCGAAGGCGGCGCGCGGTGGCGTCTGATAGTGGAACATGGCCGCCGCCGCCGCCGCAGCCGAGGGCGTCTGATAGGCTCCACCACCCAGCGAGGAGGAGGAGGTGGAGGAGGTCACTGGGACGGGAGCGGGCACAGGGAGTTGGGGCACGGAGGACGTGGGCACGGGAGCGGGAGCCGGAGCTGAGGCAGGAGCGGGAGCGGTTGCCAGCGAAGTACTCAGCGGCGAGGCGGTTAGGTTGCGGGAGGACGAACCGCTTTGCGATTGAGTAGGAAGCGAGGCGCCCAGCCCGCTGCTGTTGTTGTGACCGGAGACATCGCCTCCGCCGCTGCTAGGGGGCGTGGCTTGGGCCTGGGCATACAAACTGGCCAGCAGGTCCATCTCGGAGCCGGCAGACTTCGCCTGGCAGCTGCTGAACGCACTGCCGGCGGAGGGAACAAGGGGAGCAGAGGCGGAAGTGGAGGCAGAGGAGGTGGGTACCTGAGCCTGTTCCGCCTGCTGCACTGCAGCCTCAACGCCCGCCACGCAATTCATAAAGGCTGCCAGGTGAAGCGGCGCCTGCTGCTGAGCATGGGACTCTTGCTCCTGACGATTCAGTTCGTCTACGTGGTCACGCACCACAGCCAGGACATCGTCATTGGATGCGGTGGAACCCTTGCCAAGCAGTTCTGAAACCTTGGTGAGCAGTGCCGGCACATCCTTGTACAGAATGTCCAGCAACTTACCGGTGGTGAAGAGCACGATCGCCTTGAGGCAGGAGTACTCAGCGGAGTCGACATGCAGCGCCTTCAGCTTCTCCACCTGCTCCTGGAAGATGCGGATGTGGTCCATGAAGGCCACCACGCGATCGGCGGCCATCGGGGAGGCATGAAGTCCGGCGGCGGCCAACAGTGGCGCCACATGGAGCGGCATGGAGCACTGGCTGGCGTTCAGGACGAAGAGCTCTGACCAGACGAGCCGGAGCAGGGCCACCTGGTCGGTCACCTGCAGCTCCGGGAAGAAGGGTATGTTCTTGGCCCACTCGACCGCCGAAAAGAGCAGTCGGGCGGCCAGTTCGCAGATGTTGTCGATGCCCATGATGTTGTTGGGTTGCATGCACTGGCCATATCGCGAAGTTGGATACGGTTCCGCCCGCAGCAGGAGCGAGATGTAGGAACTGAGGTACGAGTGCCCGTTAAAGCCGGCAATGCCCATGGGATCCCCGTTGGCAATCTGGTACTGCCCATGCATGCCGGCCAGACCGGGCTGAGTGGGTGGTACGCGTCCACGTTGGACAGCTGGAAAGAAAGAGGGGAAAAGCAGGATTAGATTGATTGAAGAAAAGGTGATCAATAACTACAAAAATGCTTGTTTGTATTTTCCCGAAACTACCATAATCTTAAAGTTAAGGTTTTCGCTTAAGAAAATAATCTTTGGAAGGATGTACAGGCACCCTGCAAAAAAGGAATCTTGCTTTTGTTGGGCTTATTTTGACCGCCACATCACACTCGGCACAATGCGTGGCATTCAGCTCTGTTGGCAAAGCTGCCACAACTCACAATGCTCGCTATCTGGATATATCTGAGTATCTCGATCTGCATATAGAACTGCGTTGTTGTTGCTCGCCCTTTGTTGCAGGCGAAGACATCGTCATAAGATACTTTGCTGCCACCCCAGAAGGCCTTTCAACCCCTTATTCTATGTTGGCTCGACTGCTTAGATATGCAAATTTCAACTAAATACTTTCAACGCATCCTTCGGATACACACACACTGCGGGTATCTGCAGATACAGCAGATGTGGGGAGAGTCTTGGCAGATTTTGGGCAAGTACGACTACAGGCAGGAAAGGAATTAATGGGCAGGTTTGTCTGTGTGTGTGTTTTTTTTTCTTTTTGCAAACAGTGGGGCTATATATAAACATTATAATTAACAATGTAAATGCTTAACAACTGAGCAGCTAAATGGAAAGTGAAAGGCCTTTTGAACTCTGGCCGGAAACGACATTTCGCCAGACATTGACGTGGATTCGGACATGGACATGAGCGCTGTGGATATGGATACACAATATCTGCTGAAAGTTAAGCCGAGGCCACTTGGACACGCTCTCGAGTGTGTGACATGTGAGCGGGAACTTAAAACTTGAGCACGTGCTGGCGGAAGATTCATTCATTAAGCAATCAGGCAAGAGGGCAAGTCGGGTTAGTACTATCTCGAAAACCCATTCCAAGGCAAACCCTTTGCGCTGCTTTCTTGGCTGCTGTAATCTGGGCCTGATCTCGGACGAAACCACAGGCTTAGGCAGATTCTCCATTTGGGTTTTGCGGCCAGCAGCTTTTAGCTTCTTCGCTGCTCTTGCGGTCAGACAATATTTTCCCAGGCGCATAAATAAGGCGCTGGACACTCAACCGGTTTTGCCGTCATAGATCACCAAGTGCATCTTATACAGAGTAGGACCTCTGGGATGGCCAACCCCTCCTCACTCCAAGTCGCACAATTACGCAAATGTATTGTGTAAATAAGTGTCCCTATCTCGCTTGCTCCTCCGCCGGATGGACAGTGGTCAACTGGTTCGGGTGGTGCAACCCCCGGCTTAATTGCTCCGGCAGGGCAATAAACAAACACCTTCGGACCCGGGACAGAAAGGGATTTCAGGATATGTCCATTGTGCGGACTGACCAGAAACGCTTTCGCTTTTCCCTTAAATCCAAGTAGGAATCAGAAAGACGTTACGTTTCGTAGACGAAGCTGACCAGGTAGAGATCGGCGAATCCAGTTCCAGTGCCAGTGCCAGTTCCACTTCCAGCTGCACCACCATGGGCTTCGATCCAAAATGTTTTGTGCATTTTTAGCAATGCTTTGTTTTAGTGCGGATTCGAATTGGTCTGGCCCAAGGCTCCGATTGCGTTGGCCAGATTGCGATGGAGCTCTAGGTGTGCCTAGGATGTGTGGCTGTTAGCCCAGCTAGGCGGGTTGCCAAGGTGTGGAGTTTCCATCTGGCCGTGGAGGTGTTAGAAACCTTTTGCTGACCCACTTTCTTAACCAGCCAACTCTTTTCAACTAACTCCATCTATTGTCTGCCCAGAAATGCGTTCGACCAAGCCCAAAAAAACCGGCGAATGCAGGTGGTGTTGGCTTGCAACCGGTGGATTTGGAATTCCAGTGGTCAAAGTTCACGAGCAAGAGTTCACAACTTCGGAATGGCCAGTCAGCGAGTTCCCTTCTCACCCCAAAATAGATGGAAATCCCTCTAAAAATTCATCATAAATCCCGAATAACTTTACATAAATTTGCTACCCCTAAAAAAAAAAAAAAAACTAGTTTTTGTGCAGGAAAACTTCAGCTACCAGTTCCGCCCCATCCCACTTCCCTTGACCAATTGACACTGCAATTTAATTAGAGCGACCCGGAACACCGATTTGATGTTGTTTTTTCAGGTTTTGTGAGGCTTTTTGTGCGCCAAACCCGTACAATTTCTTGACCCAGGGTCGTTCCAGGCACAACCTTTGTCCCGCTTCGTAGCTAAGTACCATGGCCCTCTCATAAAGAGGGTAAAACCGAAGGAAACCCCCTATGCAGAATTGAGATTTTCTCACGATTTCTCAGCTTTGATAGCGAGGGACTAGTTTTACGCAGAACTTGTCATTAAAGAAATGTGACTCAACATTGAGTGGACAAACGCAATCGTTGAAAACAACCCAGATCCAGAATGTGGCAAAAGGTGTTGAACTCTTTTGCGTTTTACGAGGAGTTCTGGGGCAAGTACTGGGTGAGGAAATATTAGATTTAATGGGCTTAACAGGTAGATCGCGGACCTGGTTTCGGACTATGTAATTAGCCAAAAACTAGTCTTGGCTTAGGTAAATTTCAAATGCCTTTTTCACAATCCGACGTCGACTAAATAAATGTTTATATTCATTTAATTACAAGTGCATTGAGAGGAGGCTGCTGTAGCTGCATTTTAATTGCCCGTAGTCGCCATAAATTAACGTTTTCGTTCTTAACCCAAATCGATGTGTACACTGTTCAGACATCTGTAGCCGTTGCCGTTGGCTATAGCTATGGCTATATCTATTAGCATTTTGCGAAAAACCTGTCAATATTAGTGCAAATAATAACAGCTTAGTGTCCGCTAACTGCAGTCAGTCTCTATCTTTTGTATCTGCGACTCCCTGACAGACGCTAATTGTTAATGCTGACAAGTGTAACTGGCCATTGACAGTCAGTCACTCAGTCAGTTAGTCAGCCAGCGAGTCAGTCATTCCGTCAATCAGTCAATCATTGTGCCGCTGCAGGAAAACGAGTCTTACCCAAGTATGCCAAATATTTGTCTTGGCCGTGCTTACAAATTAGTTACACATAGGGCTGCATTTGATTAACTGATCAATTGTGTCGCATTTCGCGCAGTGTACCCAACACGACTGGGCTTCATTGTAATTATGAACAAGCGATCGAACAAGTTTGCATTTGATCTTCGGGGTCAATAAGCTGGTCAATCGCCTGCCTAATTGTCTTTTCTCATACGACTTCTATTGGCGGCGGACTGCGTGGCGGAATATACGAGTACATAGTGATATGTACAGCGAGTATAGTATGCGAATTTGGGTGCCAACACTTGGCCTGATCCGCTCTGATCTGGCATAGTTCCTGGCACCCAAATAACTCAACTGATCCGCACCGCAACGAACCGAACCCAATTGTTCTCGGCGAATTCCTAGCATGTGACATTTAGTCATCGAGGAGATGCTCTACTTCCGTTTCTTCGGCCGTTGATTTAATTTATACTGTTTGCCTCTGGGTTTGACTTTTAATTGACCCACAGCACACAGGCAGCAAGCACAGTGCCAGAATTTCTTTGTTCTGAATAACACATTTGTTTTTCTGTTCTATAACTAGTTGAGTTGCTGAAGATGATGATGGTACATGATGATCATGATGATGATGCTTACCTTCGCGTCTCATGCCCATTTTGAGGCACTTCTTCAACCGACAATATTGACATTGATTGCGATGATGCTGATCTATGGGACAGTTTCTGCTGCCGCGGCACGAGTATGTCAGATTGCGTCGCACCGAGCGCTTGAAGAAAGATTTGCAACCTGAAAGGGAAAACATTCGATATTAATAATACTGGTACGGAAGAAACCAAGCTAATTCAACTTCAACCCAGTCTTAGAATGCCTGCGAGCGCTACAAATTCCTTGGCACCACAGGCTCCTCAAGAAAACAAGAATTGTTACCACTTGTGTGAGGCAAAGTGAGTTCCCAACCACGTTGCCTTCCTGATGCCCATGTCAATGGTCATGTTACACGTTTCATGGCTTAACGCCTCCCATAAAATTACCTTTAATGGCTTTCAATTAACAAAGTGTATCTTGGCCACGGCGATACAACATCCCTCCCGAAAATAAAAGAGGGAATAAAACTGGCAGCAAGTTCAAGTTCGGCTTCGGCTCGAATGCCACGAATTTACTGTTAAGCTAGACGGCGGCCAGATCAGCCATGGCTCGTTGGGCCGCGCGGTTTTGGCCGCAACTTCAACTTGGCTAAGTGCTTTGGGCCAGTTGGGTGTTGTTGTAGGACAAGTCAGCGACACGGCAAGTTAATGTCGCCGACGCGTATCTAAACATGTGTATCACCTGGCTCTGCATCAGCGTTTTCTGCATATAGAGCCCAGCTATTTGGTTTGGGGAGTCTGAATAGGAGGCATTGTGTGGACCTGGTTTTCCGTCTTTTTTTTCGCTTTTCCCCAGAGCAAAAAGATTTCTCACAATAACTCAAAACAATGGCATATGCTCATAAAATTCGTTTTAAGCTGTAAAATCATCATCAAACAAAATATGTAAGCGCTGAGCGTTTATGCAGACCCGATCCTATCCTACCCACTCCTACACCCCCCGACTTATATTGCATGCGATCGCAGGCTATAAAAGATCTTTCAATGCTTTTTGCCAATGCGATCGTGTGGCTTCAGCCTCCCACCGAAATGGAAACAAAACGTGGTCCGCAAATTGAAATTGATTGAAAGTCGATGGCTTAATGCACTAGCGGAAGATACTTCAAAAAACCTAGATTAAGATATCGATATCGATTAAATTAAGACAGAGACTTTCATAGTTAAAGCTTAACTGGCCAGATTAAGGATGTCTTGATGATCCTAAATCGGCGATCTTCTTATCCTGAGCACTCGTTATAGTTCATCCACCAAAGGGCATTCAGTGTTCATCACTTTTGGCTCTTTCATAGAGACCAACCGGAGAGACAACTACGAACACATCTAGAAATACCCTCACTTACACACTGCCAGCTTTTACACCATATGATCTACGAATAACGATATTGTACCGAGTCACGATTTCTGCCAAAACGTACCGTTGCCTTTTGGCCACCCCGTACTCCCCGTAATTTCCCCCACCGACTCTGACTGCGCTTCGAGTGTTCGCAAGAAGGGAAAGGGGGAACGAACGACTTGGCCAGAAAGGCAGAAAGCCACAAAGGCAGAGGTAAATAAAAGAACTTGCAACAGAGGCAAACTGCCCATATGCGCCTATCGCAACTCTATCTAGAGCTGCATCCCATCCCAGTATCCCGAGTATCTCTGGGTATCTTAACTTTTCGGGATGAACAGAGGGGGGAAACGATCCCCAGTGGACTTTGCGATGCGAAAGATGCGCGTCGTTATTGATGAAGATACGAATGCGAGTACGAGTACATCGCGCAGATACCGTAAACAAAATCTGCGACGGGGGATGGAGTGGATATCGTGTTATATCAATAACCGAAAAAGGGTGGATCGCACTAGCGCTTGAGATACGATAGTGTGGGAAGTCCGGGGCGAAGCCCTAGAATCCTTCTCCTTCTCTCTCTTTTAAGGCTTCGGGCTTAAGCGCTTGGCTTTTTCGCTTAGCCAAAAGAGTCGAAGTCTTGAGTTGGCCATCTTCGCATTTGCGGTAGTTTCAATTACCGCTTCACCTAATTGCAAGCGGGTGGCTAAGGGAAGTACATAGTTCGCGTGTGCTACGCGCCATAAAGCGTTCAATACAGTTAGAAGAGGTTCCGAGAACTTAGCTAAGCTAAGCTAAGCGTTTTATTAATTGAACTTCCTGAAAGTGAGCTGGCTGCATCATCTGTGTATCTGCACCGCACGAGATCCCCTTGCCGCTTGGCTGGGCAATTTAAAGCGTTAAATTAGTTGGCTCTAGACCGAGAGTGTATCTGTATCTTTTGGCACATGCACTCTGGTGGCAGATGGCCCAATCAATTGCGGACTCCACTTTTCACCATTTTCCCCAGCCGCGGTCAATGATCGCTTGGCCCAGAGGTAGCGGAACGGTGATCGGGGGTATGGGAGCCGAGGGGATCGGAAAATGGAGCGATGCAAAGTCAAAGTCGCCTTGACTTTGGCTCATTTTCTAATTACCAATGCACACACACACACACAGAGGGTGGTCGGGGAGAGGGCCATCATTAAGGTGCAATAATTAAATGTTAAGCTTGCAACACGGAGCAGCCAGCAGCTAGTCCAAGTAATTAGCACAAACGGCAGCGCCAAGAATGGTGCACAAGTCCAGACAAAATATCTGGAGTACAACCGAAACATAATTACAGCCCCCGCCGACAGACACGAAACTGGTAGTAACTCATAACTCGGCTCATGCACTTGGGGTATCTACAAAATGCACTGATTATGAACGGGGTCTCTAGCAAAAAATAAGAAAAGATACGGAAAATAAGAACCTGGAACGGAACAGGTGAATTCTGATATCCCACAGGGCTCAGACTTTTTATGGCTCAATATGGGTCAACTGTAAATCAAATGCCAATCTGGGAAGTTTCGTATCTACGAGTATCCGCATGAGCTCAGAACCAACCTATGCAATTGTTTCGCTGGATTTGGAGCAGTCTTAGCTGGCTTTTCATTTGAATCTTCTATATGTCACGTTGCCCGAGGGGAAAATGCAAAGAAAATGCCGCCTTAGATAAGCGATTTGGCTTTGATTTAACTGATGCTATGCGAAGTTATGCGGCAAGTCGCGTTCTCTTTTAGCCGCAAAGCCAGAAAGCCGTGCAAATGCCCTGGTCATGTAGCCAAGTACTGGGCCTTTTGGGCCTGGCCAGTCAGCCAGTCAGCCAACCAGCCAGCCAGCGACACATGGCGATAAGCGGGGTTATGGCCAAAGGTAAAGACTCTACCGGCTAGATCGCAGCCGTTCTGGCCAAGTTGCAACTTGTTGTTTTGGCCCTCTGAAAGATGCACACAAAACGTGCTGGGCCTGATCGATTAGCCGAACTTGGTTGAAAACGAAAATTGCGCATGAAGTGGCAACAGAGGAAAATGCAGCAGGCAGTAAGCAGCCGAAAAGTTTTTGGCCCAGAGCTCGAACGCTTGGAGTAGCTGGGGCTTAACATAATTAATTAAACCGTTACATTATAAAGCGGATCAAGTCGGTAGTTCACGATTTCCTTACCCCAGAGACCCTCTTTCATTTCGGGGGCCTTTTTCGAAATCGCATCGTGTCAGGATGAATTTTTTGCGCCTCATTTTAAGAGACTTGAGTCTTGAGTTTCGGAATCGCATTCGGAGATTCGGAATTGAAAATGGAATCGGAATTGGAATTGGAAGTGGAATTGGGGGAGACTGGTCTGCGAGACGGGGCTAGTCTGCTTTATTGGCTCAAACATTTCTTCTAAGTACAACGATTTGTTGTACAAGCCAGCTTTTAATGATTACAATGTCTGCCTGCCTGGCTGCAGTTGCAGTTTTTGATCCCCAGCCCTATTGGGTTTGTTTGTTTGTCTCACTGCCTTCTGTCTCTTCTGTCTCGGCAATATCTGTACAATTAACTTTTGTTTTTTGGTGATTTTCCTTTGGCTGCCCCTAATGAAGGGTTCAGCTCTGGGGGCTCATTAATGTTGACACAACGCTTGGGCAACGATTTCGCCTATATATACTCGTACAAGTACGGGATTATTGTGACAGCGTCGTTAACCCGATAAATGCCCGCGAATATTTGCCAGTGCAAACATAAAAATTTGTCAAAATAAATATCGAGGCCATAAGTTATCCCATATTCACATGAGTTGGGGAGCAAAGAAAGAGCTACCGAGTTGTAAATCATCAGAGAGCAGACTGCAAATCGCACGGAAGTTATAAATGTTTATCAAAAGGCGATTTATTTGATATATGTTATGGGCATGAAATTGACTCGGCCCGCTTGGTAAAGCCGTTCTCTTGCCGCTAAATGCAAATTTTAATACAAGCCTTGAATTTATCTTTGCCTCCTGCTAATTAATAAATAAGAAATTTGCTGCTGCGGGCGTTTTGACCACGCCCACTCGCCACAAAAACCAAAAAAAATATATATAAAAAATACGAAAAATATGCCCGAAATTGCAGCGTCATAAATTGCAATGTTCGGTGGGCGTTGTTAATTTCTGCATTCGTATTTACTTTGTTGCTTTTACTTTGCTCTGGTGGGGGGCAGGTCGTATCACAGACAGCAAATTGATTTATGTTTGGCTTTTGTTAAATGCTCAAAGTGGAATGAATTTCCACAGCGAAAAGCGAATTTCAAAAGAGCGCCATTTAACAGATTTTCAAGAGGTGCAAAGTGAAAAGCAGAAATGTATCTTTTATTAATCAACCAAAAATAAATAGCTTTCTTCGCAGAAAATAAATGCGAATTAAAGCTAGATGTTATGGTTTTTTAACCCACAACCAGTGAATATATTTATCAAGAAACACCATAACAAAGTCTATTTAATTTCCCCCTACTGTATTTCTTTTCACTCAAGTTATTTGCCCACATCATAATGAAGTTAATTAAAAAGCCACACATGCTGAATAAAATTCTGCACAAAGGAAGATGGCAGAGGAAACAAGATTCTCCCCGCCAAATCTTCGGATACTGACCAAGTATTGTGCGACATCAAGAAATTCGGACATTTCTCCTCATCTTTTTTCAAAGACCTGGGATTGGGAGCCTGAGCTTGTGGGATCTTTTTTTTGGGTTCTGAGCCTTAATTGCTGAACGTGGGAATCTATTTAAATAAGTTTGATGTAAGCTCGTTCGCGGAAAATGTACGTACTCGTACATAGTACATACATGTAGCCGGGAGCAAATGGAACAAGCTGGAAAATGTCGGGATTATTTATGCTGCCCCAAGTTGACAATCTGTGGCTGGCGGCTGCACTTCACACACATTATTTGTGGCAGCTAATGGGCTCGGCTGGCGCTTAACAATTAGTTGGGATGGCAATTTTTTACAGGTCTTTATGATCACCCCCGACCCCCCTCTCTTGTGGTCCTGCTCTGCTTACCGATGTTTGTTTTAATTAATTGCATGCCAGGTACTTGGTACTTAGTGGTGCTGGCAGCTTTTCGCAAAATTTATTTGTCATTGTCATGTGCGCGGTGCGCCACTAAGTTATGCTAATTCCCATTTTGACATGGGTGCTGAGATAGTTTTCTTGTCGAAATTGGAAATTCAATTGGGTTCCTAGAAATGGTGGCAGTAATATTTTGCGCAAGCTTGCTGTTGTTTGTGCTACAGCGCTAATTGATGGCTGTGCAACTAGCCGAGAGATACGGGAAATCTGAGCTTTTCGGCCACACTAATAGCCATGACAAATAGCCAAATTAATAGGGGATACAGGGGCGGGGGCAGAACGTAAAGGGGTCTTGCCACATTAGAGCCATGCACTCATCATTAATATTATCGAGGCACTTTTATCAGCGCACATTTTTCAGCCGCCACTAAACCGTGACTTTTCCAGTTGGCTAAAGGTTACGGCTGCCATTCGCTTCAGCCTGCCGATGATGAGCGCAAGACTTTTGGCCGCTCGTCCTCCCAATTTCACCAACAGCTGGGCGCGAAATCAAACAAGTTGCCACCACAATGGGAGGACATGGGCAGGAGGATCTTCTGTTCAGCAGGATGGTGAACAGGAGGAAGGGGAGGAGGGAGCGGAATGAGAAGCGGACAACACGCATAAGCTACAATTAATCTTGCAGCTACGAGTACCGCGACTGGCGGGGTGTCTTGGCATAAATTCACATACCCATACCCATGCCCATAGCTAGCTGTGTGCCCTGAAACCTGGAAACTGGACATACGGATAGACATACGGACAGAAGGGACCTCCAGACAGACGGACAAGTGAGCACACACACACACGAGTTTAGAGCTCAGACAGCCGAAACGAGTTGCCGCGCAACGTAGTGGTGTGGAGTGGAGTATCTTTCTTTTCTAAGAGCCATGAAAAGTATCTGCACCTCGAAGTGAATCAGCTGAAAGGACGCGACCAGGCACCGGAGTAGCAAAACATAAAAAAAAAACCCTGAAAACGCCGGCAATGATATGGGGCTCTATGCGCTTTATTATGATTTTTCCTACGTTTTATTTCGCCAGCATTTGAGTGAAGCTAAGGCTACAGCTCTGCGCAGTCTGTGCGATTGCATAGAACAAAATAGATTGCTATCGTGGCAACATCATCAGGCCAACGGGCAACTACATACTATGCCACATGAAGGGATCCGGGGAAACACCTTCAGAATGCAACGAGGCGGTCACAGAGCCGCATATCTTCTGATTGTTGCTCTTGTGGGTTGCGCATGCGTACAAAATGCTCGGTGATTAATAATAATAGCAGCGCCCGCGAACGAACAGTGGGAGCCAGCGGAGTGCCAAGTATCTGGGAATCTCTGCGATCATCATACCAATGGCCCACTGTGCCTCGGCCTAGTCATAGTCACTCCGTGGCTCTTAGCTGTGGCTGTGGCCGTGGCTTTGCCTGTGTGCTCCAGTGCCAGAACATTTGAAGAGATACGAGCATGACAAGTTCAACTTCAAGCTGCACTAAATGCCAGAGCGTATGCCAGATCTCCCTCTATCTCTGAATGCAGTTACCCATCTGGCCCGCCTCCCGCCTTCCATCGCCCATCTGCCGCCCCTCTTGTCCGGAACTCCAGGTGAGGCTCCCCTTATCCAGAAACCCAGTGAGAGAGACAATAAGAAGGTGGGCGCTTCATTTAGCGGCCGCCGCACAATTTGCATGTTTGCACAACAATTGTTTGGCTTAGGACAAAGCACGGACCGTATTTTATTTAGATAATAATTTTTATCTGACGATAAGGCTGAGAGGCAGTGCGTGCCCGGATCGCAATATATATATATATATATATGGCTATATTCAAGAGCAGCTCCCGTGCTGGGAACTCTAGTGTAACGGAACGCTGACCAGAAATGCAAAAGTATCTGAGTATCTGGAAAATCAACTGTCAGAACAGGGATTTTTTTTGGATACTCTATCACCACTTTAGGGGCAATTGCAGTTGTAAAATTTAATTAGACACAATAATATATCAGCAAAAGACAGTAAGCTTATGCGCAAACATAAATCTCGCTGGGGTCAAACCAAACTATTGTTTCGATCATAAATGTATTTTTTGCTCGTAAAAATATCTTTACATGATTTGGGGCCCCTCCGATCAGCTAATTAGCTTTCGGGCTCTGAGTAGGTTTATTGACTGACCTGGCCCACAGATATACATTCCAGCTGCATCCCGCCAACTTTTGCATGGCCCTGGGAAGAATTCCCACTGCTCTGCCATTCCGCCACACACCCACACCTGGCCGAGGGTTTATTGCCAACTCATCAAACTGCCATAACTCACCGAAACTGTCAAAAATCAGCGGCTGGCAGGCACGCTTTTGTGCTCGCTTTCTATTACGTTGGCCATTTATGTTTGGTCATCCCCAGTTCGAACCCGAGTTCGAAATCAATTGACCCCCAATTGCACTTTGGAGGTGAGATCGCTACTCAGCAATAAAAATTGCCAAGATGCGGTGGTCCTCAAATAGATACATTGACATGTCTGGCATAAACACAACTAACGTACTGGTGGAGTGGTAACATCCCTAGCTCACACATTCACTGTTACTATTTCCCCCCTATTTGAATATAATTTCTCGCAGTGTACTCACCTTCGCAGGTAAATTGTCCGTAGTGCTTGCCGGAACTCTTGTCCCCGCAGACGACGCACTCGATGTTCTGCTTGCTGTCGATCTGGGATCCACTGTTGCTGCTCTGCGAGTGGGAGCTATTCGCCTGGGAGCTGGGCGTGGTGCTGCCGCAGCCCGTGGGCTGTCCCTTGATGCTGGTGAGCATGTCCTGGCCATGGCCCTTGATCAGGGGCAGCATGTCGGAGCCGTGTCCGGGATTGACGCCCGAACCGGAACCCGATCCGGAACCGGAGTGATGGCCACCGGCGGATCCGCCATTGGCGCTGGGCAGGCTGCTGGACAGATCCTCCTTGATGCCGGGATGATGGCCGGATCCCGCCTGATTGAGGCTGGGGCAGGAGAGGTCCTGTTTGATCACCGCCGACTGCTGGCTGGCCACGCTGCTCGGAGTGGTACCGCCGCCGCCCGTCGCCACGCTGCCGGTGGTGGTGCCCGGTCCGGCGGAGGCGGCGTGCAGGTGACCGCCGAGGGAGGCCGGCGGCTCGTGCCAGGCGCTGTGCGGCGGGACGCCCAGCCCCATCGAGCGGGACAGGCCGATGTCGAAGGCCGACAGCTCCGCGCCGGATTGCGGGCGCGGATTGAAGAAGCCGGGAGCCGTGGACGGGGAGGCGCACATGACGCCGCCGCCGTACACGCTCAGCGAATTGTGCGTAATAATTTTGGCGGCCGGGTCGGAACACGTGGGATAATTGCTGGAATACACTTTGTACGCACTTGGTACGGTTCACACTTTGGTTTCGATAGAGTCCTCGGCTCTAGCTTTTAACTTGTATCCTTTTATTCTTATTTGTCAGCCGCGTTATAATTCCTTTTCTTTATGTTAAAATAAATTTAATATTTTCTTTTAAGCTGCATATGCTGTTAACATTTCAGCTGGCTTCACTAATAAAACACTTGGTTTATTTTTGAATTTTTGAATTTTTTTTGATGTTGCTTATTAATTTCCCGCTCGGCGCACACACGAGATATAATATCTTAAAGACTTGGAAATTTTTCAATTTCGGTATCTTTGCGTCATGCGGAGCAGCGAAATCTCAGCTGTTCTCGTAAGGCCTTTTAGAGCCTGACTGGCACAACATTCGTGGCAAAAGGTACACGACCCGACCCGACTCGACTCGACCGTTTCGACCTAACGACACATCACACAAATCTCTCTCCGCTCCCCATACTCAACTCAAACGGGCAGTGGTGCTGGTCTGCTCACTCCCGTTCAGCTGGCACTGCCGTCTAGTTGAGTGAAATCGACGCTCTCGCTCGCTCGCGTTGGTGGGGCAAGACCTTCGACGCGTTTGGCTGGTTTGCCACCACCACTGAACCACCACCACCAGTGCACCCAGTATGCCCACCACCACCACCGCTGAACAGAAGCAGAGTGGCTGCTCTCTCACTCAACGAAGCACACTCACTCACTCATCCAATCCAACTAGAACCCGTTTGCTCTTATTAGCTCGCTGTTGGGCGCATCTGTTAGATACTTTTACCGTTAAGGCTCTTTATCGCCGGACTTTTCGGTTTCGGGGGTCTCAACTTTTTGCCAATTTGTTTAAAATGAGTCTCCACCCCGAAATAAGTTTTTCGGCGCTGTTTATCTTTTTGCTGGCTACTCGAATGGTTCTGCTCTGGTTGGCCAACCGCCTTAAAGTGCGTTCTACTTTGTATTCCACCAATTTCAGTGGCGTTTAAAGTCCGATTTCTTATCTGGAGGAAGAGTTTGGCGGCCATAATGCCCGTTCGCGGTTAAATGTTGGCTTTAAAGCTTCTTTTCTATTGGTTGCCAACCAAAGAACATCGAGATAAGCTGGCTGCTCATGAAGATAGTGCGATTATAGGTGGGCAGGATGATATGGGATACGAATAGATTACAATATGGAAAAGGTATATATAGTATAATCCATAATCTATAGTATAAATACTAAAAGGAAAACCGTTGCCACTTTTAAAATTATAAAATTTTATTTATATATATATAACTTATTATAGATCCAGTTACTTTATTCGTTTTTATCGCTTTGCTATTTAAAAATAAATAAGCCAATATTTATAGCGGCTCTTTATGGCCCTACAGAAATCAATAAATGGCTAATAGACTTGTTATTATATGAATTTTATGTGATTAAATGTGATATACTCAGCTATTGAAAAGTTGCCATTAAAAAGTCTATCAAGAAGCACGTGTTGCATAGAATATTTTTAAAATTGGCATCGATTTCAGATAACGCGATTCATATAATGTGGAAAGCAGTGGCACTCGATACTGACCCCAATGTCGCGCAACGAAAACGCATCGTATTATTAACGCTCAATATACCCGGGGACTGCCCCTAGATGAAAGTTTACCAGCCGTCGTGGCCAAGTGAAGCCCACTGACTGTCGTAATATAATTATAATAATTTCCCTTGGCTAATTGGATCAGTGCCTGGGCTCCTCGACTTGTACTTTGCTGACTTTGTTTACGTGTCTGGTGGAAACGTGGGGTTGGGGAAGTGCCAAAACATGAAATCATAACGATAATTGAATTCATTCTTAACGAGGACACCTCGCGCAACCTGATATGTCCATTTGGCGACTGTTACTTCTTGGCTTTTATTTGGAATTAGCATTTAACTACCGCCCATTTGCACGCAACTAACTTCTGGAGAGTGAAAACTTAAAGGCAATCGCTGGATGCCACGCAACACTGTTGCCACTTCGTTTTTCATCCAAAACGGGTGGTTGGGGAAATGGAAAATATTGGAAAAGTGTCGCTGGCTGCAAAGCCAAGAGTTGCAGGCCAGTCCAAAGGGCCAAATTGTGGCCACCGCACTTTGCACTTCACCGCCCCCTCACCCCTCTTGACAAAGAAATGTGTGATTGGGAGTGGGTGGGCGCAAGGCGTAACGGGCCACGGAGTCTGGCGCCCTCTGTCGGTGCTTATCAAGGGGGTTGGGAAGGCCAGAGCGAAGTGCAAACGTACAATTGGATGATGAACGATACGCCACCCCGAGTTTGAATTTGCACTCGAATAAGAGAGAGAGAGAGAGCCACCTCCAATTGGATTCGGTTTCACTCAGTCGCTAGAGTTTCGTCAAGTTTTTCTTGCTCTTTCGCAGGCCACGCCCCCTTTGCAAGCATATAGCAATCTCACTCTGACCAAGAGCTCCATCTCTCTCGGCTCCACTGCCATATCATTAACTGTATCGGAATTTCGCTCGTTTGCCTTTTTTTCTGCCCCATAAAGGCGGCTGAAAAGGAACAAAAAGCATTTGGCTGGCTGGCTTTTTATTAACACCGCTAGATGTCTCTCTCTGGCAGCCCCGTTTAGGGTCTAATTCAATTGGCAGCGTCTCTCTTTCTCGGGCCATATGACTTATGTGTGTGGGGTCTCTGTGGCGATGATCTCCCGATCCCCCGAACATCCTGATGTCTCCTCTTCTTTGAACCTAATCCTGTGCTCCTCGCCACCTCTTGTTAGTGTTCCTCGCACTCGCATCCATGTTGGGGGTAACCCAGCCCCAACCCTAATCCTCAATCCACTGGTTACATGGACTTCTGCGGAGTTCGCGCAGTCAGCCGGCACCTCCAACCCCTGTGGGTTAAATACTGACAACCCCATTTGAGCGCCTTTTTGCACTCGCTGCCACAGAAGTCCCAGTTTCCCTCCCTCCCGCCATCCGTCTCTTTCCCTTCCTGGTTGGCCATTTTTTGTGCTCCTCTTCTGCTTTGGACAGTTCATTGAAAGAGGGTGGTCCTCGGGGGAAAGGTGGGGAGTGGAAAGTGGAAAGTGGGCCCAGCTGGGCGGAAAAAGCTGTACGTGGAACTACTGTTGGCCAGATTAGAATGTGTTCCGTTCCTGTGGTGCAAATAATATAATACATAAAAAGATGGCCATTTAATAGCCCCAAATCCTTTTTAGTATTAAACTTTAATAGAAAGTGAAATCATCTTTCATCTTTAAATAATAAAAAATATTTTTATTATAAACTAAATAATTTGAATTTACAATAAGACGATTGCAGTTTATTTTTAAAACATTTTTGGACTTTACTCCTCAATTCATAAGTATGTAGGTAAGAGAAAATATATAATTTATTTCAGGCTTATTTTATGCCGTGTCTGAGTTATTATTATAAAATAGATAAAAAGACAATTTATATAAAGATATAAATTGTTTTTGAAATGAAATGTAAATAACTTATGGTTGCGCCCATCATTAATTTCAGTTTTATGCAACATTGTGCTTTGCAGCTCAGTTTGCCATATGTGGATGCACTGCAGCTCAGTTTGCCATATGTGGATGCACTGCAGTACTCCGATGCACGGAGCTTTGTGTTCCAAGGACTTTGGATGGCTCTTAAGCATATGCATGGCCAGGGATATATGTTCTCGATCCAACATGGATCAGCTCCCATTCCCGGACATAGCGAAAGCTGTGGAGCAGCCACTCGCAGTGTGTACTCCCTTTTTCGTCACCCCCTCCTGAAATAGCAAAACCAACTGGCATATAATTTACATTGTTGCTTGTTTCCTGCTTTCCAGCCACCCCCCTCCCACCCACAACAACCGGCCAACTTTTACATTGATAAATTTTTAGTAATTCCTCTTCTCTCTGGCGGTTTTGCTCTTCCATTTTTTTGCCTTTTGTCTTCCGTTGCTGGCAAGGACTTTATGAATAAGTGCTAAAATGCCAGAGACCAGGACCGCAATGGACCGGGCCATGTCATGCTGGTTAAACTGACGAACACGCGCCCGCCTCCCTTCCCACGCCCACTGCTGCCACGCCCCCTAAGTCGTACCATCCATTCAGTTGGTCTGCAAAAAAAAAGTTCCCTCCGCTGGCTGTTGTTTTTAGCCCGATGATTCATTGTGAAAGTGGAGCTGGTCGTGGCTGGAAAATGCTGAAATTGTATTCTGTTGCTCGGAGTCGCGTACACAAATGTGAAATTCGCCAGCCAAAAAAAAAACAACGAAATTCAACAGCAACTAAAACTTTTGTTGTTACCAACTTTGTCATCCCAATATGCTTGATGAGCATTCATCACCGCGTGATGGATCTATTTCAGTGTAAAATCGGTGGAGGGAGTGATTCAGTTGCGGAAAAAACAAATGATAAACTTTTGGAGGGACATACCATTTAAATATATAAAGAATCATTTTGGATACTAGCATTTGGGGGAACAAATAAACAGCTTCGTTTATATTTAATATTTATTCTAATATTATAAAAAACATCTTAAAAAAGAGAAAAGATATAGGTTTTGATTCTTTATATGTTTTCGTTGACTAGACCCTTATTTCTTAAATATATACGATTTTTTATTCCTTGCGTGGTTGTGTAAAGTATCTGCACTTATTTAGTCTGTGTTTGTCCATCCGAAATAGCATTTAGGACGAAACCATTCCATGGAAGCCCCTTTGACATGCGAGCCACAAAGCTGTTAAAGGTTCGCTTGGCCACAAAAAGCCAAAGTAGGTGTACTGAATCGAATGGAGTGGAAGTGGGCGATGGAGGGTGGTCGGTGGTGGTTGGGGAATGTGGCAGGGCCCATGTGTTTGTGCTCCACTCGAAATGTATTTCGAGAGCGCATGTCAAGGGTCAGCCACTGCTCACATGTGTCAGTTGCTGTCGAAGTATCTGTATCTGTAACTGTGTATGTGTCCGTGTGCACGTAATTACATGCGAACCTCCCCCTTTTGGGGTTTTTTAGTATGAGCTACTATAATATACGCTCCGCCTTGTTTATGGGTGTCTGTCCAGGCCGAAGCCATGAATTAAACATTCGCCATAAAAGCCTTTAGCTGCCGAACTGAAACATGTCACAAATCATTAGCACTTATTCAAATGCGACGAAGGGAGGCGGCGTCCCTCGAATACACAAAAACACAAGAAAATCGGCCAACTGTATGCAAAAGATTAATGCAAAATATTCAAATGGAATATGTACATATCTTGTGACCCCGGCCAAGTTTGCCTAATTGCGTGAGACAGCCAAAGGTCAGAGGCGGCAGCGTTAACAATAAGAGATCACTGGACCAGATGCCCAAAAATTCTTGGCGATGCATCACCAGCATCCCAGGTAGCCGATTGAACTCGAGTTCGAGTGTCCAGCGATGGACTTAACCTCTGCCGAAGGCAGAAGCAAGCTCGAGTCCCTATGGTAGCAACCCCCGTAAGATCGCTGGACATTGTCCAGTGTCTATACAAATTTTCTGCTCGATTTTCTTAAAATTTTACAGCATATTATGGCAGCGCCAAAAGGGTTCCGCTTGTCCACTACGATTACCTGGGTTTTTCGCCCATCTATCCACAGTGTTTTTGGGGTTGATTTTGGGTCGATTTTATACGCATTTCGATTTTAATTCCATCTTCGGCGTTTTTGCATACGGCCCAAGACGCTCAGGGATTTATAGCCACGGCTGCATCGTGGGAATCGGACAGTGGTCAGCCAGACCGGGGACATTGGCCAGATCAGCTGTGTGTCCTTTGGCAGGACTCCTTGATGCCGGGCAATAATCCGATTTTAATGAAGCGCAACGTTGCGGTCGTGATCGCATTTTCTCGGTTTCGGTCAGCCGAAAGAAAAACGCAATTTTGGATTAGGATTCTTGAAGGGAACAACTTGAAAATATCTTTCTTTTTGGAACTCCGAAAATTCATTATAAAAATCCTCTGAAAAATGCTTATTATAACAAAATTTAAACATTTTACAGAGTTGGTTTTCTTTGGTAGTTGTCAGTTATATGTATTATCAAGTGAGAGATCGGTAAACACGATATCATTTATTTCAAATCGATTTAACCCCTTGTCGGAATCATTGCGGAAGTGGCATCCGATGTATCGCACCAATCCATCCATTCAAATGTGAAACATTTAACAGCCTTATCCCCAAACCCAAACTTTCTCGCGGCCCTATGCGGGTCTTCACGATCCGACTCCTTCTGCAGTCCCATCAAACCGATAATTGAGCAGTCAAACCGAAGTGAACCCATGCCAAAAAAAACCAAAGTAAAAAGAAGACTCTCCTCCAAGTTTGAAATGTTTTTGTCCGAACTGCAGCAGCCCGCAACAATGGCAACTCATTTCACTCGGGTTACGGCGGTGATGAATGATCTCATCAGCGAGGTGTCGACCAGAGCCACAATGATTGGCCCCAGGTTTTTATATTTTCTACTGCGGAACAGCTCCCAGAATAGCCTCCGAAGTACAGAGAATCGTTTGTGGCCAAGTGTAAAATTTGAAATTTAATAATTAACAATTGTTTTTTAATTTCCCAGCGGCAAATCAGCGGCACTGCGATCTAAGCTGGCTGCCTAAATTACTTTCCCCCTTTTTGCCGGCTGTCAATCGGTCTGGCCGAGATCTCTTTGTTAGCACCATGATTAATGATGCAAAATTATGAATTCCCTTGTTCTGGGGCGACGGACTGACTGGTCCGCCAGTTGTAAGTAGTTTTGTAAATCGGTTAAAGAAAAATGACTTCATTAAATTCATTAGCGCCCATGTGTGAAATTCGTTCAATTGGTTTCCGATGGATGGTTTCCTTTGTGGCAACCCGATGTGGATGGAGTCTTAAACGTGGGGCACCACATCACTCCTATTGTGGCTCCATTTAAAGAAGGCGAATTAAACCCGACTAATGAATGACACCCTATATGTACGTATCTCTTACCCACCGATTTTGGTCTAGCCGCAAACGAAATTTGGCAGACTATTCCTCGATGCCGAGAGCTATTTGTTCGGCCTGGGAAAATCAATGGGAGTGAGGTGGCAGTCGCGAGTCCGGAGAAGGAAAAGGAAAAGCCAAGATAATCAAGCCGAGCTGCAGTCAAATGTGCCACATAGATGGATGGATTTGCCAGTTTGGCTGGCTCGACTCATGTGAGTCTCGGCCCGCGACTCTGGCTATAAGTCATCGGCATTGATAGCCATCAATCGCCGACCGCTTTCCACGCTTGCCAAGACCACAAAGCTTCCCAAAGTGGCGCGAAATCTAAGTACAATTAGTCGGGGGCTGAGTGTGGAGCTGGCCAAAGCTGGAGCTAACGCTGCATCTGAATCCCAAGACTTGCCTCCGGGACTGGGCTATGGAAATCCATCCACCAGCTCGGGTTCGTTCGTTACCGACTATTACTCCAACGCATTTTCCAAGCTTGGCTATTTTTCTTGGCGGCGGCTGCCCCGGCAACCGCAGCGCTCCTCTGTCCACCAATTTGGCTTGTGGTCAGTCGCTTTGTCAGTTGGCAGAGCCAAAAGTCTGGGGCCTCATTCGCTGGCTAAGACGATGGCTCGTTGAACCTTTTTAACCGTTGCTTGGTCAAGAGTTGTTAACCATATTAAAGTGTTCAATGATTAATTACACGCGTCCAAGATTAATTGAAATCAATCAAAGCTGAAGTTAACTAATGGCAACACGTTTGTAATCCCCCAGCGCAAGTCCATTCTCCGTCTGTTTCTGTATCTTTTTCTGGTGTCTGGTAACTGGAATGTCGGTACCCTGGACTCGTACTCCTACTCCAACCCATAGTACCATCTCGCTGAAGAAGCCCCACGCTCATAGTAATTTTATTGGCCACATTTTTCGGTTACTCGGGCTCGGATTCCCAAGTTCTACCGTTGAGGATTCCCATGCTTAATTACAATTAGGGATTTTGTGGGCCATACGCATTACTTGATGGATGTTTAGTTTGGAAAAAGTAAGAGTCAAATTTGTTTGGAACTGGGAATCTGGCATTTATAGAGACAACTCAAGATCATAAAATATCATCAAAAAACGCCATATAATAGTCTACTCATTTCGAGGCTGTGATGGTAATTGAAATCACAAGGAAAACCATTCAGTAATCATTTATTTGCAGCATGCTCTAGCTAAAGGATTAGATCCTGAAGTAACCGTAGTACGGGTATTTGTAGTACGTAGGAATACCATTATGATAGGGATAACCATAGATAAAGCGTTGCACTTGGCCACGAATGGTGGGCCGACTGAACAATATATTACGCTTGGGACGCAATCGAGGATTCACTGTGGCTCCGACATTGTTCCTTCCTGGCGATGAGCTAGTTTTTGATTGTTCCTTGGCGGAAACCAGGCTGAGGGCCAGGACCGATAACAGGACGAATACAAATACGAAACGCATGTCCACTTTTGATATGGGAACTTGCGAAAGCTTAAATCTCTCGCTTGAACTGATACACAGCGAGATCTTCAAAGGGTTTTTATAGTCTATGATATAATGAGATTCAAGAAATATCTAAGCAAGCTACTGTAGCCAATTGGTTAACCTATCGTAAATGATTTAGTGCTGGTAACAAAACTACATTTCATTTGGTTAACAAAATAATATTACTTTTTCCAACCGAGTAAATGGTACCTGAAATGGTAAGCCATACAGTCACGTTAATTTTATATTTAATCATCCATAACATTGCGCCAACACTTCCTAATTTAAATCAGGAGCCCAAAATGATACCTAAAGCCCAAAAGGTGTGTCGTCCCAATTAAAATGAAAATATCCCTTTTTTAATTATGAGGTTACTCGGCTCGGAAGTTGTATCAATTGCCTGGCAGTCGACTAAGTTATGGATTATGCCCTCGGGGCAAAGGAAGGGGACTGAGGGACTTCCCTCAGATCGCTTACAGAGTTACACACGTGACACTAACGGGAGGAAGTAACTTTAACCATCGAGCGGAAGCAGTCAAAGGACATGCTAAACCGCTTCCCCCGACAAACCCCCACACACACACACATGTGGTTAATTATAATTACGCAATTTTAATATCAAAACAAGCCAGCCAAGAGAGGAGGAGGGGAAGCATGTCCAAGTCCTGTTCGGATCCGTGGAGGGTTGTTGCTTTGCTTTTGGCTTGGTCGCGTTGAAAAGGCGAAAAGTGATGAATGAAATGCGATGATTTCCAGCTACCGAGCAACCCCCAACAGACAGGTTGAGTTGGCCACCTCACACTTCCGAACACCTCCCACCACCCACCTCCGCCCACTTCCAGCTTTGATTGAGCATATCCGGTGGGATTAGAACGAGGGGTTGGCCCAGGTTTGCTGTCAGTTGCGGCTCGTCCAGCCAACCGAGAGTTATTAGCTTTTATGATATTGATAGAGGCCGATGTCTATTGACAATTAAACAATGACAGCACCACCCAGACCCACTCCACTCCACTCCTATGCTACTGTCCTGAATCCTCGATTCGAGGGCGTACTATGTTTTGGGGTAAGTCATCGAGTTGGGCGTTTTGTTTGCGCGAACCCCTCGAACCTTCGATAAGAATCTTTTGGTGGTTTTGGCCGCAAATTGATATGCACAAGTGAGCGGAGGATAATTTCCGTGGCTTTCATGTTGATTAGAAGGGGATTAGTACATTATTGCGATGGTCCAATAAAACTTTATGTGGCGTTTAACGCATATGCTGCAAATTTGATTAGCTGACTGCTAAATGTCTAATTGTTAACTTGATTAATGGCTGCAGCTTTGCAGAAAAGTTGACAGTGCAAAAAAAAAAAAAGTAAAAGTCTGATGACATCCCTTAAATATTTACATAATTCTTTTGCACTGGGCTACTCGAAGTTGCGACTGCAGAACAAAGAACCATCGCATCTAGGCAGACAGACAGAGATTGGCCCAGAGGTCCAGCTAATAAAATCCAAATGATAATTATGACATTCGTACGTGATAATTGCCGCAAACCCCGACAAACTCCCACACAAGCCACCTAATCTGGAGAGGAGGAGCTCCAAAGTGCCCGAAAAGAAAGCAAACAGATCGTGACAGCTCGTGGAACATAAACAAACACACCCTCCTGGACTTATAATTAGCATGGCTGAGGAGCAAGACCTGGCGAACGAACTAATAAATAAATGGAGATTTTCTGTTATTTATTTTTAAAATATTCCCCAGTCCCCCGCTTCGAACACGTCGTCGTTTTGGGTCACACACATTCATTTGCTCGAGGTCAAGTTGCCAGATAATTTGGGACTCTGCAGATCCCGAAACGCACACAACTTTCATTTTCAGTCTTAGTTTACTGGTATAACAAAATTAGTAGTAGTAGATTTAACCAAAGAAAGGACCTCCGAAGCCGCCGCCATAGAAGGGTCTTCCGTAACCTCCATAGAAGGGACGGCCGTAGCCACCATAGAAGGGTCGTCCATAACCAAAGCCTCCAAGTCCTCCGTAGCCGCCGTATCCACCGAAAGGTCCTCCAAATCCGCCAAAGGGACCACCAAAGCCGAGCTGCCGCTTAGCACGCACCTCGGACTCCACAGCCTGGCCAATATCCTTTTCCACCGACGACAGATCGTTGGATTGATTGATGGACTCCTCCAGGGACAAGACAAGGCTAAAAGCCAGGCAAACAATAAGTCCGAACAAAATCGCGGAACGCATTTTCACTTTCGATACGGAAACAACCAATGGCGATGATATTTTAGGGTTAACTGACTTAGCCGGCACTTGAGATCAGCTTTTATAGTCGACTTGGAACGCAGAATCTAGCATTTATCGTATTTATATTAATGAGATTCAAGAACAATCTAAACAAAATACGAAGTCCAAATATGGAACCCGTTCTACCCAGGTGACTAAATACGAAAGGTAGAAGATAGAGATTCCCACCGGCTTTTGCGGTTTTCTTTTGTGCATTTGACAAAATATTCCCAAATTCGATGACGAAAGCAAACAAATCTATAAACAGGTTCACGCGAACATCTCGTGAATTTCCGATCAAACCCAATTAATGCAAAGTTGTATTCAATATTTTTTTAAAGAATTAACCAGATTCGAAGGGGATTCCTTTCATTGGAAAGTACGAATTGCGACTAAGAGATTTATAATTTTAAGGTGGTTAGGTAGGCTTATAACGTTTGTATCTAGCGCAATGTGATGCTAAGTTTATAGAGTTTGGCTAGTCATTCAAGAAACTAGTTTTCGGCCATAATGTGAGGTGTGAATAGTTAGTCATTCCGCCGTTTGTAAACATATATTGTTTTTCGGGCAAAACCTCAGACATGCGGAAGCCAGAATGTAGAATCATCTCGATTCTTAAGTATGTAAACAACAACAGGGCGGCACTTTTTTATTGACTGGAAATACCCCAGTGTGGTCACACGATCGGGGTTCGGTGATCAGTGATCAGTGATCGATGATCAGCTCTTAGTACAAGCATATAAAATTACCAGGGCATAAAGCTCCAGCAGACAGTCTGATTTGCTTTGATCTCTTACTCCTCGGGATCTGTCTGTCTTCATGTCTGATGTGTCCCCGTTTGCATTGCCATAAATCAGTTTGTCTGCCAAGGGGAAGCGTCGATCGATCTACTCGGTATCAGTATCGTTCCCATTGTCCGCCTCCCAGTTCCAGCCCCATTCTGATTTTGATTTCGATTCGGATTCCCATTCCCTACATCTACAGCTACAGAAACACATCCACATGTGCTGCCCAGACATTGTCATCGCATTTGCTCTTCGATTCTCGATCTGTGCCGATCTGTGTGTAGTTGTCATGTGATTTAAGGGTTCCGTAAATCACGCTTCTTGTCTAATTTTGTCTCGCCCGAGATTCCCGGCATACTTGCCAACTCAATGGAATTATTTCTTCGTGTCAAGTGCGCCCAAGAGTGCCACCTCACCCCCCACCCAAAAAAAAGGAAGTTTTTGCACATGATCGCGCCACTTCGATCGCTGGCAGCTGCACATTTGCAACTGTATCTGCAACTGAATCTGCATCTGCATCTTCAATTCGATCTCAGACCGATGCTGCATCTGTATCTGTATCTGAGTCTGCCATTTCATGTTAACTCACTTGCAACGTCTGCCGTTTGGGGATCCTCAATCGAGCATAACATTCGCAGACCTCATTGAGTTGTCTCCGCCACTTACGAAAAAGGCTTTGCCACAGAGTATCTGGAGTTGTCTGGGCCAAAAGTCGAAGACAACTTGTCAATTTGCATGCCAAAACTAGTTTGCCAAATGGCAGTGAGTTGCAGTTTAGGGTTGGGTTTGGCAAGGCAAGTCTCAATTAGGCCCAACCTGAACTCCATAATTAATTTACATATAATTGCCACAATCGGAAGTCCACATCAAATGGCATAAAGCTGTCCCCCCGCCGGCGAGCTGTAAATTTGTGATTATTGCTGGGCACCGGGAAGTATATAGACCATGCATACATATATGGCCGAACCAAAATGGTAAGCGCCACCTGACACGCCCTCGTCATTTGGCAGATAATTGTGTGTTCGGATTGCTGTCCATTTGGCTGACAGGTGGAATGGTCTTCGAAACAGAAACCATTTGGCGTGTCATCAAAACAATGGCCGTGGCAATCACCACGCAATGAAGTTGCCGCCCCACCGACTTCTTCTAATTTGGGAATGTCACCAGGGATTTGACTGACGTCCAATATGATTTAACTAACTTTTATGACACCAATTATCGTGTTGGACTTGCTGGGCCACTCGATTTGGACAGGTGATGTCAGCGAAACTGGTAACTGGACTTCGAGCGGAAAGAATTCTCACTGCCGTCACCCATTTTCGCCTTTCTCTGCCGAACAATATGAAGTATTTAAATGTATCTTTCGCCAAGAGATTTATGAATATTCAAGGTATTGGAAATGGGAAAAATTTGCACATTTCGATACGCAAATAAACATTTGAGTTTCCTTTGTCCGGCCAAGTTTAATTTCGGGTTTTTCCCTGGGATTATGGGGTAGATTTTCGCACTCGCATTCGCTCGCTCCAGTTTGCACAAAAGATCTGTCCCAATCGTGATCGTGACGTGGGTCCCTCAAGCAGCTGGATATCTCGAGATCGGTGGTTGCATTCTGGATATACATTTTCTCAGCTTTGTCTTGGGTGCGTCGAGGTTCTGGGTGAAAATTTACCTAAGATTTCCGTTGGTTGCATGTGAATATTTGATGATCGGTTTTGCTGTATGCAAAACATGTTTGCAAATTTGTTAAGTGTTATTTTTTTTCCAGGCGTGCCCGCTGGGGTGGCGGCAAGATTTGCTCTGTTTTTTATTGTTCTTTGTTCGCATGGTCATAATAAGGCGAAACGTGTTGTAAGGAAAAGAATTGATGGCCTAGGGAGCTGGGATGAAAGTGACCTTAATTAGGAGGTGCTGACCTCGTTTTTTGGGACATTCTTAGGAATATTGTGTGCCTGTGAAGTGGTTTTAAGATAAACATTCTTAATTCTTGCGGTAATTCTAGGTGTACATAGGCTCAACTTAATTTACGTGGCTTAAAATTTTTGGGCCAAATCGTTGGCCAAATTATAGTAAAATTAAGGTAAGTTAACATGTAATTTTTCGTATTTCTTGTAGATTTTATAAATTTGTTAGATTATGTTTTGGAAGCAATTGTATTAAAATCCTTCGCATATTGCTTCACTTTTATAATCTTTAAGAAAGTTCTATGAGCCTTTTAATTTACCTAAAAACTCCGAACCATTTTCTTTGATTAATCTACGAGTATAACCTATTTTTCCCGCCAAAAAAAGTAACTGCATTCTGTCACACAAACCCAAAGAAATGCTCTTATTCAAATCCCGAACTTCACGCCTAATCAGCGAACTGGACAATGGGCAAATGCAAATGCTGCGTACATTTTTCGAAACGAAATCAGAGCATTAACACAGGAAAAGTAGGGAAATTCTTTAGAAAAACCTCCCTCCCTGCCATTTCTGCCCCTCAAGCGTTGATCTTTTGACCTTTACGCTTGAGTTCCTTAACTCGCCAGACATGCAAAGTAATGCATATGAGATTGCATATATGGTCGGGAGACTCTTGGGCGACATTTCTAAGGGTGGTAACCGAGTGAAAGGCGCGTACAGCCCAGAATGAAAAATGTCACTATACTGACCTCTAGTTTTCAGTACAGTCTGGCAGATAGAAATTCCTTAATTCAATTTTAAACTTCAGCTGCTTAAGCCATAAATGTCATATTAATTACAATTTTCCATCAAACGATCATCATAAAACTCGAGATATCAAGCTTGGTAATTTGAAAAACCATTCCAAATGAATTGCTCCTACTACGCCGATATATATATCCTATATAGCCAACTCAGGTGCCAGATCTCCACTTGAACACTATCGAAATTTACGAGCCCGAGGCATGAACCCTTTTAGGGCAATTTCACTTCAGCAATTCGATTGGGGAGGTGATAGAGCAAAGAACCCATACTCGAAATGGGGTGAAACTGGAATTGTCAGCACTAGATTCAAGTGAAGATCGGCCGAGGATCTGCTCTTTTTCGTTACTATCCACTGTGTTGACAGAATACTTTCCGAGATGTGGGTGCAGTCGGTCCATGGAGCACGCGCCAACTTCAAGCTGCAGGCCGGGCCATAACTTCTCCGGTTGTCAGGCGTTTAGCTACTTAAACACTTAGGACAGCAGGCGGGACGCCCTTTCCAGTGGTTCTCTAGATGATTTGGCTGCCTTAATTGCATTTCTTCGATTCCACGCATGCCACTCACTCAACTACTTGGCGCTCCATTTCATTTTCGGCGACATGGGCCCCCCTTCTGGCCGCGCAGCGCGTGTATTAGTAAATTTATTTGGTTTTTGGCAGAGATTTCGTCTCTGGGAAATTTATTAGCACATTAAGATAAAATGAAGTCGTTTGTGCCTCCACGCTCCACTCGATCCACTCGCGGCTCCCTCGTCTGGCATTAAATTTTATTGCCTTTTTTGCCCATTGTCGTCGTATACATCGCCCTGTCCAACTGCTCCGGCTCCAGCTTTCGATGCAGCTCCTCCTCCTTTGGCCAAGGCATTTCGGGAATTCTGTAGTTTTCGTATTTTGAATAATGTCAAGCATCTTTATGGTAGATTTATTCCGGCTAAGCATCGCTCAGCATTTTGATGTGGTGGGGCCGCAGAGCGGTGTGGCAGCAGGTGCGGTTTGGTTTTGGGGCATTAAGTATGATTAACAAATGATGAGCGTGTTCCCAGGAGCCCGTTAAACAGATGGATTACCAGTCGATAAATGTGGCTATTTGTGCCAATAACAATGTGGGTGTTTCAAATTGATTGAACCCAATTCATTCAGAATTTTACTACACTTATTGTTGTGTTTAGTGCTCAGCTTTGGTTATATTAACCACAGATTGTAGGAAGACATTCTTTTGTAAGACAACCAATTCCCTAAACTTTTGATAAAAGGCAACTATCCTAACATCCTAATTGAGCATCATAAAGTAAGTATGGTCTCTAAAAAACTACCATACACTCCCCTCTGCAAAGAAGCATAAACTACGTTTAACTAGTTCCCACTGAATTTCCACACAAAGTTGCTATCAGTGCAGCAGCAATCTATTCCCAAACCGAAGCATCAATTAAAGGGTTCCAGTTGCAGCACGCAACTAACTGCATCAATTAGGAGCTGGCAGCATAAACCACAAAGACCGCTGATTACAAAGTTTGGTGCTGCTGCAGTTGCCACCCCGCGAGTCCTGGATTCCCATGCAAGGATAATGCAGCGAGTTCCGCTTTGGAAGTCTGACTTCCTGGCGGGGGGAAACAGAACTAAAAACTGCACTTCACGAAGGATGGAGTGGATGAGGGCGAGGGTGAGGGCGAGTACCCTTTTACATGTCGCAGGGGGTGAACTGCGCCTGTTGTCCTGGCCGCAGTGTCCTGCCACTGATTGAGTGCATGACTGACCAAGTTGACGGACTCTTGTTGACTGACTGACAATTAAATGACACACAGCGGAAAATGCGCTGAATGCGACTTCAAAGCGGTTGCAGTTGTCAGACGGCGTGTGAAACGCTGACTAGAAGATTTCCATGCCACAACAGGAAGTTGATGTTGCCACAGGAAATGTGATTTGTAGTTTTTCCTCTACTTTGCTCTCCTTTCCTTTTTTCTCTATTTTTGATTAAAATTTGTTTGTCCTGCGACGACAGGTGAGGCGGCAAAGCACCCGCAGCCGCAGCTGACTTTTCCACATCGATTTCCGAGCAGCTTTTTAAAGTCCTTGCTGGGCCAGACGCCATTTTGATGGCAGCCAGCCAGCCAAGTCAACGATCCAGCTCCTCCTCCTTCCCTGGCTCCTTCTCCTATTCCGCCGGCTGCCGCTTTTATTTGACAACTCGTTCCAAATAGCACAAAAGCCAAGCTGACATGGATACACATGGAAGTTGCGAGTCGCGAACGGATTTTTATTTCATTTTTTGCCGCTTCTCTCATTTCCTCGCTGGCTTTCATTTCGTTTTTTGTGTTTTTTCATATTTTGGCGCATGTCCTTTGGCGGCTACGACTCAAAAGCGGAAGCAGCGGTCTCATATGTACCACTGCTGTAGATGCACTTAAAAAAATGTATTACATATAATGTGGTAAAAATAACGAAAGAGCCATTTAACAATGATATAATTTACTATATATTATTTTCGGAATAGATTATTCTTTAAGTCTAGAAAGTGATTTGAGGGGTTTTTTTTGGGTGTATATTTGCTCCTGTTTCGGTGGCTGGATTTCCTTCGCTGGTTGTAATCAACATTTTTGCAATGCTTCTGTCTGCCGTCTGTTTGTTTATCAAAAGAGTCAACTGTGGCAACCTGGTGGCACCCTTCCCCCGACCCACACTCTCTCCCTACTCCCCCCACCACCGCCTCCCTCTGGTCCTGGTGAAATTTTCAATTTAATTTTCCCCGCTGCCATTTCAGTCTGTTTGCTTTGACTTCGTTTCTTTCTGGCTTTCAACTTCCTTTCATTTCTTCCTCCTTTTTTTTTGTATTTTGATGCATGACAAGACGCATTTGACAGACGACGGGTGCACCTACACAAACCAATCCAGAACACATATATATGTATATATTCTGCCGCCAGGATATTCGCATGCAAGGCATTCAGGAAGCACACGCGCTGCTCATTTGTCTCGTGTTCTGCGAGCACAAGAAATTGAAGTGTCAAAAATTGTGACACCTACGATTGTGCCCTATGACGGATCGGGGCTAAGAAGGAACGCATATGGCAGGGATTAGCTGCTTCCATTCATTGGGGCCCAGATCAATAGATGTGCCAACGTAAGACGAAAGTAAGAGCATAGCTCTAAGCGTATTAAATGGAAAATAGAAGTCATGTTCAGATATTCCTAATGAGATTCAAAAGCAGAAAAGTATATGAAAACCTTTGTCTTGAAATAAATATATGATTACACTATATGTAGCATTTAACATTCAGAACTCCGTCAGGATCTCCTAGCTAAATCTGCATTCCTCGGTTCCCTGTCGTTGAAGGGAAAGTGAAAAACTAGCGACACAGCGCACATATCCCTAAACCGGGCAAGGGTTTCCCTCGGGTTGGTGCGAAGAGAAATTGTGATTTTATGCAAATACCGGGTGTGCGAGTGTTATGTTGTGTAAGGGAGCGACAAAGATTCATTCCGTGTCATCAGTCAACTTGATGGTGTAATTATATAGCATTACAAAAACACAATAAAAGAGGAACAACCCGAGCCAATGACGCACCAAGTTCAAGTGGCGAGTCCATAGCCGTGGAAAGTGTTAATAATGATGATGATGGTGATGGTGATGCTGCCGATATGGAAACTGGATGCTGGAAACAGGATATTTTCGGCCGAATAATTGACTGCAGTTACGCGCCTGTTACGGCCCAAACTCGCTGGCAGTTTATTAATTTAAATGTCACCGTGGCTGGGTAGTTCATCCCAGTACATCCCATTACCAATGTCAAGAGGTGAAATTTCAAACCAAAACAGTTTCCCATTCTCCCAGATTTTTTCGTTCTTTAGTTCTTGAAAACCAACTACGATTTATCTTCATTAAATCGAGGGTTTTAACGAGCGCGGAAACTTCCGGAGTCGCACTACCTGTATCTGAATTTTGAGTGTCAGTTATAGTCGGCTTAGTTCAAAGTTTAAGTCCATGCAGCAAGAAGTGGCAAGCTATGATTTTTCTTATGATCTCAAAAAAAGACGAAATAGAGCTGCAGGTGTCAACAAACCAACTAAGGTGGCCTGGTCAAGTGGAGGCCATTAAAAGAGCGTTGGGCCAGCAGTTAAAAAACAATAAAAGAGGGTACAATTCTAGCGTAGAGGTGATATAAACACAATACCGTTTAAAGAAAATTATAAAAAGTGTTTAATGGTCACCACGAGTCAACGGACAAAGTTCATTTGATGGGTTTATTTCTTCGAAGGGAAATTACTTCCACACCGGATATCATAATTACTAGTTTTATATAAAATCTACTATTTTCTGAAGACAACTAAATACTTTTCCTTAGATACATTTAATTCCGTTGGTGTTCTTTACAAAATGGCCACCCAATTTCAGGATTCAACTCAAGCGCCCTGACCATCAACTGTTGCCCTTTTGAATTGACCCCTTTGTCGAGGCCATCGAACAAAAAGAGTTGGCAGTAATAAAAGTGAAATCCGAACATGGGACATTGGCCATTTTGGATGGGATTCGCACACAGCTTGACCGATGGACGATGGGCCAATCCTGCCGTCAGCAGGATGCGCGCCTTGCCATTCAGTGGGCACTCCCTTGGGTGGTAAGGGAACTGCCCAAACTGGTTGGAGCAATCCGCATTTGAATACAAAAATCATTAGAATTCAACGTGAAAACGTCTTAAGTTTCCTGCTGCTCGGACTGTGAGAAGAAACGGGAAAAAGTACGGTGGTGACCTCTGAACTCTGCCTATCCCGTTGCGAGCTATCGTCCCGAAGGGGTAATACCAAAATTACGTGCGTGACTGACCAATGCGCTGACCACTGTCCAGTTTCGTAGGCCCTCAGCCGCATCCTTTAAGGATATACATACCATCCCAACCCCGTTTGGCAGGCGCACCCGTTGTCCTTCAACTTTTCTTGGCTATCCCGTCTCGAAAGCTGTCTTCTTAATCATTAATAAAGTCTAATTTATGAAAATAATCTGTTTGCTCTGCGCAGTCTACGGTCCAGAGTTCCAAGTCCAGGTGTAATCCGAATCTATTCTGGGTGCCCAGACAAACGCTTTTGCATGGCCATGGCGCAACTGACAAAACCGAACAATACGGCCATCAATCAACGGATTTTCGAGTTCAACAAGAGGTTTGCGTTTCAATCTTTTGGATAAGTAAATTCACAAATGTTTGCGTAATTAGCCTAATGGACAATTTGCGTAGCAGCGAGAGTTGAAAATTGGTTTTAGATTAGCTGGCCTTCCTGGAGATGAACATTATTTTGCATATCTGCCAGAAATAGTTTGATGAGCAGCGAACTCTTAATGGTTAGCGAATAGAATATACCAAAAAGTTGAATTTTCTTTTTTACTTCATTTTCTTCTAATTGAATTACAACATATAGTTCTTACCTGTTTTATGGCAATCTTTGGGCACGTGCAGCATCCCAAAGATGAGAGTGCAAAAGTCAAGCCAAATAAAGGGCAGTCCTTAAACAGCATTCGACTGTCCCAGATCGAGATAACCCTGTCCGCTGCAGATATACAAACAAATAAATCATATCAGAGGTAGAGGGATCTCCGACGTAAAAAACGAGATCAACAAGATCAACCCTTCGACGCAAACATTATGATCTTGAGCATTAAGAAGTAAGGGCAAACAAGCATCCGAAAAAAGGATAAAAGGCGAACAATGGTCCGTGGAAGCTGAGTGGCCTAATTTGTCGAGTTTCAGTTGCGAGTTGTGAGTTGCGAATGGCAAACCCCGACACAAATGGGCCAAACACCCGAAGAACCGCACTCACTAAATGGTCCACAAAGGAATTTTTGCGGAGGCTGCACGCGTAGGTTCCAAAAGGTCGGATCCTGAATGCCACAAAGGGTTACCATCCCGGTTTCTCATGATCGGATTGAAAGGATTATGAGTTCGCGATCTTGGTAGTCTGGCTGTTTGTTTTTTTTTCTTTTTCAGTAGCCTCTTAGCTGCTTTGGGACCCCTGGCACTTGAGTGTTCATTGAGTTTTACGCATCTGACGATTAGCATGGGCAATCCGCTTCTGGGGATGAGAGTATCTCCAGATTGGCAACAATTGTGTGGGCAATGGGCTCATTGGGTTTTAACACTTTGATGGGAATCAGGGGTTGTTCGAGGTGGGCGTGTACTGACAAGTGACGACGATTTTCCCACATTAAGTGCGCTCAAAATGCGGCTCAGCTCAGCGGGATTCCCTGTTTTGCACTATCTGCAACTGTGGCTGCTTTTGTATCTGAGTGCCATTGAAAAGGCGTTCAAGCGCGCAATTTCGCATGTTATTTTCGCAAAATTGCGCTAATCGCTTAAACTTTTCAGCGACCACTCGTCGAGGGTGTGGCGAATGGCCTTAAAACCGCATTGTTTACGACTTAAGTCCCATTTAATATGTTGTCATGGCGAAAAAGGTTTATGCCGCATTTGAATTAGGCTTTTCTTTGGCGCAGCGCTTTGACACAAGTCACTTATGAGCTGGGAAACTTTCCACTTAATTTTGATTCTTTTCATATAGCACCCACACCCCAAAGAAGCTCTTCAATGGCCACTTGAGGCTTTTTGTCGCATCCTTCTATTCAAATGCGAACCAAATTACATATTCATGTGCGAGTAGAGACTCTCTCAAATGGGTCTCAAGGGCTCGTTTCAATTATCCTTTCAGGGCGCTTTCAGCGGTAAATGTGAAAAGCTGACGACATCAGTTCATACCCTGGCCAGCATCCAACCAATCGGTACTAGTTTCCTGCTAAGATGCACTGCCACTAAATCCTTTCTCGACAGTTGACGCTGCACATTTTGGGGCTCTAAACCCTTGAATTTAGAGCCTGACAAGAATTGCGGAAGGAAGCTGCTAGGGAGCGGGTAATTCAATCGATTATGGGGACTTGGTCAGCGACACTTTGTGGTCAAACAAAGCCGGCTGCATAAAGTAACACGAGTTATGGGCCTCGGAAACCCGAAAAAGCGGGATGAATAGAATCGATTTCAATGAGAATAGGCAGCCGGGCCAATATCCTTTGAGTGACTCCCTACGGATGGGATAAGATCTAAGAAATAGTCAAGCTGTGTGCGAGGGCCTCATTAAACGGTATTTTTGTGGCCATTCGTATCTCACAGTTGCATCTTGTTATCTCGTCAAGAGATTCGAGTGCGAGTGTGAGTGTGCGTGGGTAAACTCTCTGCTTGGCGACAATTTTGCGTCATTTGCGGTTGGCCAAGAGAGCGGGGAATCGTGCAGAGGGACCCTGAACCCATCCATCCATCCAGCCATCCAACCATATAGTCGAGCCAACAAAAGGCGCCTTTGTTGTGTCCTAAGTAGTCGTATCTTGAAGAACGTGTATCTGTATCTTGGGCTGCTAAACTGCAGCTTGCATGTGTCGCTGCTCCTGTGAGTGGGCACCCTAATGTGCTTCTAATGTGCTGCCACAGACCGCATGAGTATCCATCTATTGTCCCTCGCCAATCGACGGCCTTTGTCTTTCGATTCGAGGCGTGGGATACTGCTAACCGTTTGGCGTTTTCCAGCCGGCGGTGCGGAATACGCAAATACACACAACAATTGCATTATCTGCGGGAAACTACTTGCAGTGCGTTAATCTCAATCGCGGTTCAACGTGAACCTAATTGAAATTGTTCACCCTAAAAATTGATGTCGCCAAAGATCAGGGAACGCGGCTGTTCGTCGCAGGACAAAAGTTCAGTGGGTAGCCATGTATGTACTATGTGCAGAATTAATCTCACAACTCTCGCCTGATGTGGACATCACTTTGGGTCCTCAGCGGACTGATAAGATGCGAAATCTGTAGAGTATATATTTGTGTATTTATAGCTACTTATTTGTTCGTTATAAGCGTGTGGAAGTTTTTTAATATTTTTCGCTCTATCCACTCGGTTTGTTTACATTTTCGGCCTGGAAATTGACAGACCGACAGAACGAAAGACGAAGACGTACACTCGACTGATAGATTAGCGAGGTTGGTTTTTCGGTCCGAGGAGGAGGCTGAGGTAGCGGGATGGCAATCTTGAAAGCACTTTTTGATGAACGGACGTGCACAAGTCTCTGCTTAAAAGCAGGTCAATTGACCTCGCCTCAGTCGCTCTCTCAAATGGCGCTTATCAGGCACTCGTAGAAACGAAATGCTTCTTATCAACAACTGTCTGCAACGACACTGGGTCTCTGAGTGGAAATATCAAGAAGAAACAGCTTGTAGAATGAATAAGAAGCCCGAGATTCTTCCCCCAATTCGTTGGAATTGATGTGTTTTTTTATTTGCTGAAAACAGCTCTTTGTACTTACGATTGATCGGTTTGAACAAGAGAAGACATATTGCTTCAATATTTATTTAAATTCTGAAAGGAGTGCGTAGAAATGCACATTCTTTGAAAACAACAATTTTAGTTGGGAATAAATATGTATTCCTATCTGCTGCTTATAAAAATCTTAAATATTTAATAGAAATTTCGTTTTCCCCTATCAAACCAGTTTAGTTTGAACAAAGGGTCATAACCCCTGTAATAGCCATCGATTTGGTGATCCAGTTATCGGTCAGATACCGTTGAATCGGAATGGAACCATTAATTATTTCCCTAATCCATCAGCATCCGTCAACAGCTCGGGCCTCTCAATTCGCCCAGTCTCACCTTTGCCTCCAACTTTCTCACACTCTGCCGGATCTGGATATTAATTAACCATGCCAAAATAGCGAAACTGACCATTAACACCGAAAAGGTTGAGAAGCCGAGGCGAACGGACGAGCAATGTCAAAAACTATTATCTCTCTAATGGGCGAAAACACACGCGTTGTGTCCTGTAAGGGGATACTTTCTCGGCTCATCAGATTCCGGCACGGATATTTCATAACTTCCACTGACCGCTGGCCAGTTCGAGTAGAGCGACCAAAGCAACCCCTTCGCCCAGCTTGAGACTTCTTTGGAATCCTTTCTTCTCTTTGCTTAAGCCTTTGTTTTCCCGGCATTGTCCTGGGCACCGGGCACTTTGCATAATCAATAATCCTTGTCGCTGGCCCGCCATTGTCGCGCTGACCAACACGTCTGAAAAGATAAATTATGGTTTGTAGTCAAATTGAAGGCAAACAATCCCGGACAAAGACCAGACCAAGGGAATGCAATGGGCTGGAAGCGACCGGGATGGGGTGGTCATCCGATCGCCCCGAAGACAGCTGCCGTGTGCTGGAACCGGACAATATCCAAGGGGCCCATGGGCCACAAAAGTTTGCTTCTATAATTTTTGGGATTTATGATTCAATCTTAGTACCGTCTTGGAGAGAGCTTAATAGGCACGAGAAGTTAAGAATGCCATGCTAAGAATTTAAAGCAGATTTTCGTTAAGATTTTAATTAGAGAACACGGCTATTCCTTAGTAGCATAAATTACTTTATTATAATTTGGAATTACCCATTCCAATAAGTCACTGCTATAGATCGATAATCATAGTCAATCATTCCATGCCCATATCCTATTTAAATATTTACATTCCTATGCTGACATAAACATACAAATATTTCCTTGAATCGAACCAAGATTCAAATTTAACCATTGAGTTTGCCCAAATCCCTGGCTAAAGCAAACATAATTACACATTTATTTAAATTGCGAATGGTATTCGGCGAAAAGAAAGCAGATAGTTGACCTTTTCCACTCGCTGCAATCGGCGAAAGTCCTTAGACAAACGGCCAGCTGTGCAAATGTCAAGACGTAAGTGTCAAAATGCTCATTAATAACGTCATCCTTAACGGACGATGGCTGCAGGATCGGAAGCGATGTCCCTCCTGGGCAGGACAAACACACACGGACAGCTATGGCGAAAGATGGAATCGATGAGAATGCAAAAAAGCAAAGGTACGGCTAAGCCACATCAGCAAAGCGAAGTCTGGACAATGGGCAAAGTTCGTCAAAGGATGTTTGCGCAAGTAAACATTGGAAACTATACACGCCAGGAAGAAGGATATGAGCTGTGTGTCCCTCGTGTATGGCAGTGTTAAATTGAAAAATTATGATAAATAGCACAATGGGATGGGGGAAGTTGCACAACAACCAAACCCACATCCCACTGAGAGAACGTCTTCGCGATGGTGTGAGTCACATGCAAAAGGATATTAATACCACGGCAGGACGAAAGAAGGGGTTGTGCCCAAGATCCGACTGAGTGTTTCTAAAGTGTGCACTGGCCTATAAAGGAGACCCATTCGCCACGGGATATCATTTACGATGCCGTGTCGTTTGACCGCCCAACGGGACTTTGGACCGCATCGTCTTAACCCCTTCTCCTGCCAGCAGCTTCCGTATCCGGAGGTCCTTTGTTTATCTACCCGGCAATAGTTCACATGAGCTTATCATTCGAGTGTTTGCGAAAAATGTTTGCCAATTCGCGGGGGGTGTGCGAAGGGGTTAGCCTTCCAGTCCTTTTGGTCCTTCTATTGACAATTGTCGTTACTTTGGCTTTGGTCTGGTGGGATATTGTCGGCTTAGTCCTGTAATGCTCCTTTGTCTTTATGGTTCGACTTGGACGTTGGCTGGTGATTACAGGACCGGGATTTGGACTGTTATCACGGGGCACATAACTTTGGATACTTTATTTGTCAGCGGGGTAAAAGCAGAAAGTGGGAAAAACCATCAGTCGATGTAAATGTTATGCACGACGATGGAAGTTTCCGGCTTGTAGCCACACTTCTGGATCCACTCCTCCACCTCCGTCTCGTGGATCACGCGCCTTGTGGTCACTGAATCAATGGTGCACATGGTGTCCCCCTCCAGCTCTTCGCCCACTTGGTCCAGTTGGTCGAGGCGATCGTAGATGATTCCCAGCACTCCGTGCTTCTTTAGCTTATTGCGGATCTCCAGGTCAATGGTGGAACTACCATAAACGAAGGCATCCAGATTGATCTGGCGCAGGTGTGCCATAGTCGAGGGCTTGTTCAGTAGTGAGTTAGCATGAAGGGTCAGCCCCAGGAACTCGAGAGTGTTGCAAAATTTCACGGCGATGTCCTCCATGCTTACCCTTTGGTCTGCATACTGAACCGGCGAGTACGGATCCTCCAGCAGTAGAGTCACGGGATATATATTCTGCTTAAACCGAACCATGGCACAGATGTCGGCATCGAAGCTGCAGAAGACGATCCGCCGCTTTCCTGCCTTATTCAAAACAATCTCCAAGATAGTATCCACATAGAAGTTTCGATCGAAGGTGGGCTTAAAGCTGCCGCTCTCCCAACGCCGCATATTGGTCATCTGGGGCCACTTGATCTCGATGAGGAAGCCCATGTCGACAGGCAGATTCTCCTCATCCAAAAGGTCGAGGAGCAGGGGAAAGGGGCGCTGCTCCAGCAGCATTCGATCACAGGAGTTATCGCAGCCTTTGCTACCAGCGAATCGCAGGACCTTCACCTCCTTCAGCTGATCATAAGAAAATGCCTCCAGGGGAACGGCAATGAGATCCTTTCGTTTTGATCCTCCCATAGCGAGGAGCATTAGTTTGTTGAGATTCTCGTATGCAAATATCAGCAATTCCTGGTTCTCCAGAAGATCCTCAAAACTAGGCATTCTCTGCAGCATGAATCGCAGTACAAAATCGTGATACACCACCACCTGGGCATCCTGCGTGAGCTGGATATCCATCTCCACCATGTCCGCATTGGCCAAAGCCGCCTGCTTGAAACCGTACAAGGTATTCTCCCTTACCACATCGGATCCTAACCGGTACGTATTTCCCGATCCTTTGTGCCCGATGTTCATGCACAAGCGATTTTTGCGCCAGTAGCGCTCGTAGCTGTGGCTCAAATCGCAACGGAAATTTGGCAAGGGTCGAATTATTAGATAACGCACGCACATCTCCATCAGTGGACGGTGGGTGGAGGCGCAGGTAATCTTCACCCGCGCAGAGCCTTCGGTGCCCAGCAGCTGATCTGGCATCAGGAATCCGTACCCGTAATGATACGGTGGTTCATCATAGCCTGCTTTATGGGCGTATGTGTACAGATCCAGGCGGTAGAGCGTCTCCTCCGGAAAAGCGATGGAACAATGAAATAGCTCCATATCCTTCGGCCCACATCTGGCTCCAAATCGCTGCTGCGAAGCCAAAGGATTTTGGACGCATATATTGGCCACCTCGACTTGGGCCAATTGAAGATGCAGGTTCTCTGCCTTAATCTTCCGGGTGTCCAGATAACGCGATAAACGTGTTTGCGACGAAACCATTTTGATGGGATTGGCTGGTTCGTTACAAGGATTCTCCGGTACCCCAAACATGGGCTGCACATGGACATACAGGAGCCTCTGTTTCTGACGCTGCCAACAGAATGGAGCATTGAAGATCTTCAGGTGCACAATTGTCTCTGTGGTGGCCCATCCGCGGTCCACCCGGTTCGCTTCATCATCGTCGTGTGGTTTTCCAAAGACGTCGCAGCGCTTCAGCATGTTCTGACAAGTTCGAATCACTCTGGGATGTAATTGGGATTCCCAGAACCGTATATATACTTCATCCGTCTCCGGATCGTGGATCACAACGCAGTACCGATAGTGGATGTCGATGTTACGTGGTATCTCCAAGTTTGCCTCAAACTGATAGCAATTGCATAGGCAGTTCATGCAGTCATGCTTTGCCAAAATGTACACCTCCTTGGGATCCCAGTTTCCGAGAGAGGGACAGTTGCCACTAATGGCAACATACTCATTTCCGTTGAGTGAACTGTGGAACACCACACAGAATGGCCACTCGGTAGTCGGAACTGGAGGTGGAGGTGGTGGCTCTTGTGTCTCCGAAGCGTCACTAAGGCCGTCTTCCTCCGGTTTTCGCTCACACTCCTCCCGCTCGTTGGCAAAGAACCATCGATGCATGGTAATAGGCCGGTATCAAATGAAACGAGAATTTCGGAAGGTCTTTATAGGTTCTATTGTATAAATTGGTATCAATTTGGTAACAATTATTTCAACAAATTTCAGTGTGTACTTGACAGAAACAAGGTATCATTTTGAAATAACAAATTACTTAAACAAGAAAAGCTGCTGCAGTTTTTTCAATACTTTTTCCCAAAAATCACAAGACTGAACTTATCCTTCGTGTTGTCTTAATTAGTTCTTACACGATCGATTCTGGAAATTCCCTCAGCACACTACACCCCAAGAGACAATTCTTACTTTTGTTTTTTACATGACAAAACATAACATTAGCTAACCACAAAGAAACAAAAATATATGTTTTGGGGAATATTACGAAACGCCATGAAACTTTCCCACCAAAGTCAACTAAGCATCCTGTCATACTTCCCGCAGGATGTGATCTTTTGATCCGGAAACTATAAAATTTTTACCCCAAGCCCGAAGAAATCTCTGTGTCGCGGAAAAGGCACGCAAGCCCTCTTTCCCCTCGGAAACTGAAAACATTAAAACGAGCCACCTGCGACAGAATCGGAAAAAAGGAACAAGGATCGAAACAGGGACACGCCAGAAACTAAAACTGAGGGGTTGCACTCCTGCTCGAATAGGAAAATTAGACTACGCTTTAGTCAGGGGAAAAAAACTAAATTAGTGTGGGCTTTAAAATTAAATTTTAATTGCGTCCTCTCCGAAAAACTGTTGGCAAACTGTGGGAAATTTCGAGTCACCGAAATGATTCCAAATATAGAAACGTCAGTCTGAATACTTGCGTCCGGAGCGGTGACAGTTGTCAATGAAACCATTTCGGGCACTTCCCAATTTGAGTATCTCACCTTACCGAAATCAGGGCAACACTTCGCTGGCTTCCCAACTTGGGGCGCTCTCGAATTTCCGTGGTGCCTAATCCGCTTGTTTACTAAACAAATCAGCTGAAAAGGGGTGTCCTCGCATGGAAGGGGGCAGCAGCGTAAGAGGGGTCTCTCAGGATGGATCGAAATTTATGCCCGTCAACGGCGATTAAACAGCAAACGAGGCAATCAAGACGATCCGGACACATGCCAGAAGACTCAACCCCAACCGCAGATGCTGCAACTCGTTAGCACTGTCTTCTGCTTCAATTTGTACCACAAAAGGTATAAAAATATCACATAACTTGGAATTTTAATGATGGAAAAGGAAAAGTACGCAAAAACTCGTCAGTACTGGTTTTAAGATTAATAACATATTTGAAATATGACTATTGTAACGATTTCGCCTGATAACAACTTTATTATGACAAGCCGTGTTCACTAATATTTGTTTTAACCCTCTCCATCCTTTTTTATGGACACAATAACGTCAAGTGTGTCGCAAGTCAGGCTCTCGTTCTGGTTTAAGCATTCTGCGGTGATACAGCACAAAATTGGAACACATGTGCGCTAGACCGCAGGACGAGTGCCAAAAGTGCTGTCCACCAGCCATGTCCGTTTTCCGCTCCTCGTCCTCTTTCCTGACCTCGTTCTGTGTCCACAAACAGCAGCTGGAACTGAAACCGAAACCGAATCCGCTGCGCCTGCGCACCGGACAGCAGGTAGAAGTCCTTTTGGATCTTTTCGTTTGCGTGCAGAAACACTTGACTCAGATTGTTTTGGACCCTGCGGTTGAGATTTTTATGGGTGTGTTGCAGTTGCAAGTGCAATTAAACGGCAAACAATGCGAGACCGCAGCTTGTGCCCAGGTAGATCAGAGATCAACTGTTAACTGGCTGCCGCAATTTGCTTGGAGCACTTCCTGGAAACTCAATACGCAATCCTAATTAAGCATAAAGAGACTAATTTCCTCCGGTGCCCCTATGTGCTCCATTGTGTGGGAAAATCTAATTGGAAATCTGTGAACACAGTCGCCTTTCTCGCGGTCTTCAAATTACGCTCATTGCACCGAGGCCTGTGCGCAGGCGCTCTGAAAACACACGGGGGAATGGGGGGATTACTGTGGAGAATTCGGATTTTCCGCTTTGTTTTCGTGTAGTTGAATATCCTTGGGAAAGCCGGCGATCAGGATTTCCTCATGTTCTTCCAAAGGCAGTGTGAGAGCGGTAGGTAAATAATATTTTCTAGAATACTTATATACGTGATCTTGGAGCAGTCCGGTTTCCTGGTGGATGTCCTCAGGCAAATACGGATGCAGGATGTGCGCACAGGTTGGACAGGATATCCCCAGGACATTCTCTGAATAAACAGGTGTATAGAAGTATTTTCCCAGGAACAAACTGGCTGCACTGCAAACTCCAAGAGTAATCATTCCCCCTTTGGAACGGTAAACATGTCAATAAATCATCCCAGCACTTCGATGTCATTCAACCACTCGATGGAAATCAATAGCCGGAAAATAGTTTTCCTAGGCAAGCGTAAAACAAATCCAACACCGAAAACACCAAAAATCACAAATTAGCTAAACGACAACTATCGTGTGAGAAAAAACCGAACAGGGACAGCATTTAAATACGGGAAAAATCATTGACACATGGGACTCCATCGGTTGCCCCGTCGAAATCAACTGCAACCTTATAGCAACATCTGGACAAGTATTGAAAAAACAATAACATACCCTTAAGTGACATCCACTGCGTCAGGATCCTCAACGGCAACTCGTCCGTTGAAGATTACAATTTATGACTGCGGCTGATTTTCCAAATATTTAACCATAAGTTGGGGCGACAACGTGCATTTCTGAAACCCATTGGAATTTGTTACACTGCGGTGGAGACGAGAAAAAACGACCAGGAAAAAATCGAACAAATTCTAAAAGATTTCCGTGAGAAACGATACAGGATGTAGGGATATTTAAATGAGACTGCGGAGAAGCTAGGCTATTTTAATTGGACGTGGGGGAAATCCAGGCAGTCAGTGACTTCAACCAGCTTTAAAAATCCCTTCCTTGCTGACTTATTTATGATTTCCACGAGCTGTGATCTGAAATTCGAAGCTGGACTATCTTCTCTAGTTATAATTTTCTCATTGCGATAAGCCTTTATCGCCGAATAGAATAGCTCTGAAAATTGAGCAGTTCAAATGTAATTTATTAGACGAACTGGGGTCCAAGATAAGCTAGACGAGATTACATGGGATCATAAATGCCAAAAGCGAGTCAAATTTCACGTCCAACCAAAGGGCCAAGGAGTCCATATTATGACTCAATAATACTTTCAATATTTATATCAATTGTTATTAAATATTATTGGGCAGCCGAACAACCCTTACCCTCAACCCTTCTGTCGAGCGAACGTTCGATCCCTCCTGGAAATTGGAAACCACAAGGAGCAATCAAAGTCAGCGGCGAATGTGAGAATTATTGGGTTTCGGCAATTTAGTTGCAGAACGGAAAGGAAAGGGGCAATATACCCGCGTGTTGGGTGTCAGGGTTCCGGTGCAATCGAGCTACTGTTTCTGTCCCAGATCGGCCCAAGTGGTCACTCACTCGCTAAAAGATAATTAACCGGCTGAGCTGAAAGACTATAGTATATCAGGGAACATAAGCGATCCCGGATGTGTCGAATGGAATTAGCATAGGGCGTGGAGGTGGGATATGCAAAGCGAAGCCCCAGATGTTTCCACATCGGAATCACTCTTATCACGACTTGGACTTCCGCTCTGCCCACCTTTGGAGACCCAGAGATCTGGGCTACCAGCGAAGGTTCTGTGGTTCCCACACGCTCCGCTCACCTGCAGAAGAACTATCTCGAGTACGACCCGACCCAGATGCAATGTATTCATCACTATTATCATGGCAAATGTTTGCCGACAGATAAACTATGTTTATAGACGGTGCCGAGAGCCATTCCATTCATTAGTTTAAGTTTAGTTGCCTTGTTGACTTGTTACTGCATTACGCATACTCGCACTTCCTTCGGCCCTCGGACTCACTTGGTTCATTCATAAAATTAGATTCCGCCGGGCGTCTGCTGCAATCCGAATGGCATCCCACGGATCTTGCACTACCTTTGAGATATTCGGAATGCCAAACAAATGTTGCCGCTAAGTGTAAATAAGTTTCGGGCAAATTCGTTCTGTTTGCCCGCCGTTATCTGCGCGTTCTTTTGATAAAAGTTTTTTTTTTTGACTGAAATGCGGCAAGCAGCTGGCTAAATTCGAGAACATTTCCCACAGGCCGCATACCCATGCACTCGGTTTATTCCAGGATGGACTGGAATTATTGGCCCGTTTTGGATTTTTGGGCTAAGTTCAAAGGTCAAGCTCGAGGAGTATGTTTTAAAAACGGAGCAGAAATTGGTAGTAAAACCCGTTTTTCCGTGTCCGAAATCGAGTTGGTTCCTGATTTATTTTAAAGCACCGAACTGACCCATGAGAAGTTTTCGTCCATTTTGACCTTTGACACTGACGAACCCGAAAGCACTCACCCCTAAAACAGAGCCTGCCAAACGGGATAGATCACAACTGGCCGCTACATGGTCGTAAGCAAGAAGAGATTAGTTCCCCCTGGTAGTTCCGTTTTCCATCATTTGATTATGAATTAAAGACACAATCGCTCGCAGTTCGCGATCAGAGTTCAATTGCTCAATTAGCATCGATCGGAACTCCTGTGCTGGAAGCTGGGAATGGATGGGATCGCTCATAATTGGCCGGCTCAATGGGATTTCCCATGTGGAGACATCATGCGGAGTGGCCACAAAAAGTGGGGCTGCTGGCTCTTAATCATGTTAATGGCATTAAGCAGCTTAATCGACGGCAAAGATCTAAGTGCTCGCGTCGATAATCAGCCACGGAGCAGAGACCACCCAGCCAGAGTTTGACTTCTACTCCTACTCCGATTGCGATGCCGAATCCGACTCCGAGTCGTCTAATTAAAAACAAAAGTCCGCCGCCTTGTAAATGTCAAGCGATTGCCACAGATCACGAACTTCTGCCTCTGCTGCTGTTTTGCAGTTGCAAAATCAAAATGCATTAAGCGAAAAGCAAAAAGCAGCCACAATTAGCCGGCAGTTCGAAGTCGGCAAATGACAAACAAATGAGCAGCATGGCGACCCAAGTAAGTGGAGCTGTGGGGGAAAACCGAAACAAAAACAAAACTACAGTGGAGAATCATAATAAAATAATTGACGGAACTGGGGGAACTGGACCCCCTTGTATTGACATTTGCCACCGGGGGGCTGACATTTTAATACGACTGCTTGCGAAAGCAGAGTTTCTTCTCGTGTTTTTGTCAAACGATTTCATAAAAGCTCTGTACCCAAGGAACTAAAAAGGGGTCAAGCTGTCTGGTGATCTTGAACCGGGGGCAGGGTTATGGCTGGTGGCAAAGGTTCGGCTCATGTAAATATTTATGTAAAATAGTGCCGAAATAGTTGAGTTTCGCAGTGACTCCATCGTAAATCTTTGGACCCCCTCAATTAACACCTTTTTGTGCCCAATTCTCACACTCCGGCCATCTGGCCAGCATGAGAACAATAGGCCCAGTTAGAACGCCCTCAAAATGAGCATGAAATTGCTTACGGAAGGAAGTTCGGATGCCACAAAAACACGGCCTAAAACAATTGCTTAGACATTTAGCACGCGGCACGGGAGGCAAGAGTGGAAAAACTAGACTAAAATAGTTGTATTCCCCCAGGCGAATGGGAAACCAATGAATGAGCCCAGAATGACCAAAGGGAAGTGTGTCGACATGAAGACATAAAAGGCTAAAATGTCCATAAATATGGTCAATTATTTTGGTAGCCGGACAAACACTGGACCTGCGTAGGAGGTGTCCGCATCCGCAGCAACTCCCGCCTCAGGTCCTTTCCTTTCGCCAGCCCGTAAATCACTGAAAAGGCAAGAAACGAGCAACTGGAAGACAATGGCTCTCGGGTAGGTGTGTCACCTTGCACAACAATGGGCGACACCTTCTGGACGAGACAAAGACATCATCACTGGCCGGCCAGGAGCCGGGTTTTAAACTATTTCCCATTCGGTCCACACCCACGGCAGATGTCTGTCTGTCCGCATAGAAGTCGATCCTGATGCGGCTAATGCGGTAATTAGATAATACCTGAACTGCGGCCTAGAAAGGCACGCGGCACTTCCCCCTTTTCGCCGACTTTGAGTTCGATTGTCCGGAGGCTGACAAATACGGGTTAACAGATTGCAATCAGTTGCGTAATGCGATACTCGGGGCTAATATAGAAAGCGAAAGAAACAAACAGCGAGCATCCGCAATTGTCGCGACTCGAACTCAACTCGTTGCCACAGTTGCAACCCCTTGGCAGGAGGAGATCCTGCCCAGGATCTGTATCAATTTCGGTGACTTCGGGGCATCCCTCAGCGAGCATCCTTTGAAATCAAAACCGCAAGCATTAGTAAACCCATTTATTGCGCTCTCTTGTTCGGCAACCGCAATTGTAATTTTATAACCCAATTTAAGATGATTTTATCCCGCCAGAGGCAATTAAAAAATGCCCTGCGATTGCTCAGCTCGATTGAAACGGCGGACAGAGTTGTACGATATTTGATACTTTGCGCTAGATGTTTTGATTAGGCTTCAATTTAGTGGGAGCGGGAAAATCAAGCCAAGTTCATAGAGTTTCCAGCATCCCCCAGTGCATCATTAGGGATAACCCTTTCCCATAATCCTGCTGCGAACTTTGAGCTGGTCAACCCTTTGACCAGTGGTCAAATGTCAGTTTTCGTTGATCTCACTGCGACAAGGGCAGCTGCTGATCTTTTCTCAAGATGCTGCTGCATCCCTGCCTACATTCTGGAGTCAACCCCCGGGGTTAACATCTTGTTTCGCAACTTTGTCAAACACAATTAAAAAACACACACGATATAATAATGAAATTTTGATTGAAGTGCCAGCGAAGTGTCAATCACAACAAAATGATGACGTTTTTCAAGGATCAGAATTCGCAAAATGGTATTGTAGTATTAATTAAATGGAGTAGAGCAGGGGGGAGAATAAAAATCAAATGGTTCACTTAACACGACTGCTTGTCCTTTTTCGAAAACCCTTGAGAATGGTGGAAATTTTATTAAAAATTCCCTGGATTTATCCCAAAAAATCTAGTTTTTCTTTTGAGGAAAATTATACAAATCATGCACCCAAAAAACGGAATAAAAGCCCTCGAAAATGCTGATATATGCAAATGCAAAAGACGTTGCTGGGTCATCGGGGTCATCTCGTCCACACCGAAGGGTTGCTTGCTTTGTCCAGGTGTGTCCCAAGAAATAGCGCTCGCTGATGTGGTTTTTCATTAGAAATCCATAAAACTGAAATAGCAAATTGCGCTGCCGGTCAGCATATTATGCGTGACAGCATTTATGGCCATGACAATCGTATCGACATTGGCATATCTTCGGGGACTTGAGATAGTCGTTTGTTCCGCATTCGAGGCAGATGTCCCACCATCAGATACTTGCCCGGATTCAATTAGCAGCAGATCGAGGGAGTTCGAGAGGGAGGAAGATCCTGGAGCCGTATATTTTTATGATGCTTATCAAATGGAATGCGTACAAAGGATCCCACGATTGGGAAACCTTCAATTAGTTTGGACTTTAAGACTTTATTAAAGTGTGATAAATCTGTGTAGCTTTATTGTTTAGATTTTGGATCTTCTTGAACGAACGTAACGTATTTTTGAGGTCATTGAAGTCTCAAGAGTTTTTGGCGGGACTTCTCTATCGAATTTCCCGGGTTTTGCCAACGGAATTCAATCAATTCTCAATACCATTTTCGCTATTCTTTTACTTTTGTGCCTCAGAAGGCTTTAAAGGTGCCAAAAATGTAGCATAATCTTAATGAAAATTTGGCGAAAATCTCCTTGGGCTGCCAAATCGAACAAAACAAATCCAAAACAGCCCATTGTATTCGCGGCATTCCGTTCTGAGCTGTCAATAAATATTTATGAATATAATAAAGTCAACTCCTGAGAACAAAAAAGTGATGATGCCACGCGGCTTTTCTTTTTTCCCTGCGCGAAGGAAAACAAATTTGCTTGCTTTCAATTCTGTTGTTCAGTTTTCAAAGGAATCAAGACGGCGGCTCATGCATATGCAAAAGGTAAGCAAAAATATTTGCAGAGTCCAAGAAACTGGGTCAAAGGTTACTGCACACGCACACACACATGCACCCTACTCTCGGCCCAGGGGATTTTCTCCGGGGTGTGATTTTCCATGAAAACGCATATGCAAAAACCGCGCTACCTCCCCTTGCAGTTTTCCCCCTCTCGAAAGTGCCGCCCCTCACCACGTTCCGCTTGACAATTATTTTTCGCACATTTTCAATGAATTCTGTGTTAATTTCCGTTTGATTTTTGAATTCAATGCGCCGCTTTTTTCACCCATTTTTTCCGTGTCCGGATAACGGAATGGCGAAAATGCCACAGTTACAGTTACTGTTACGCGGCCAGCATCATTAATTATAATTTTCAATTTGATGTGTCGCCGGGACTAATTCGATTTTTATGTTCTGCCTGTGATTTGGCGAAAATGTCGGTTTTACTATTGCCATGGTAGTTTCCAGAGCTAGTTTTCCACCAATAGGATGACCACATAAAAATAAAAAAGTAGTGTAATATTTCTTTGGAACTTTAATTTACATCATGCGAATAAAAATTTTCCTGTAAATAGGTTAGAATCTTAAAGTTTCCCATGGAAATCTGCGTTTTGGTCCACTTCTAACGGTCAAATGTCCATCAGACGCCAGAAGTTTAGTTGTTTAACTGGACCAAAACAGCTTGTCACCTCTGAACCCCGCCCCATGTCAGCAGTAATTAATAAAAGAAAGTTCAACATTTTACCCTAAAAAGTAGAGAAGTGAACACGCTTCTTGATTTTGCTCCTTTCAAAGGAGTCAGCGCTAAAAGGCCGAGCATCTTTGATCTTGCGATGATCGCCCTATGAACCCCTCTCCTCAGCATCATCCCTTTAACCATTTTTTACCCTCTCCTTTCCATTTGGCCTGCCTTTGATGAACTCTTTAAAAGAAACTAATATTTTTCGTGTTTTTTGCACCCAAAAATCGTTGACGAAAAAAGGGGAACTAAGCATCTTTTGATGAGGCAGCATCTTTCCTGTTTGAGTTCAAGGATCTTGTGTGTCTAAAGGGTAATAAGGGTGAGAGGTTTTATCTGTTTATTGGCAAAACAGTTATTTATTAATTGCGACGATTAGAGGTTTTTGGGGGCAAGCTAAAAATAATAGGATCTGAATAGTTTTCAAATCGAAATCTGGCTCTGCTCGGAATAATCTCATTCTCGATTAGGTCAACTATACTTTATAGTCAATATTTTTACGCTCCGCTGATAAGGATTCCCGGAAAAATAATATATTTTGTAGCAAACCAAACCGAATCGGGCAGCACTAAATAATTAACAATCCAAACAGTGATAAGCGACCAAGAAATCGGCCAGATAAGCCGCACTATATATTCGAGAAGAGCGTTTAAATGTGGAAAATTCAGCCGTATCCGTGAGATGCCATCGATGCTTTTTGGATGCCGCGTGCGCTCCACTTTACTGCTGCCTTTGTGGTCGCCAACTGGGAAATTCTCTTGTTTCGCCGCTTTCCTTTACAAATTTTCCAATTTCAAACCCCCCACTCACGGAAACATTATCTTCCATCTCGCTCGAGCGTTGGCAAATTGGAGGGGGGAGTTCGGGGAGCCCAGTATTTGATTAACAAATAAAAAAGAGCTCTGCTCCGCTCTCGAAAATTCACAAACACACATAGTTTCTCCAAGAGGGCGTGGCCAGCCGTTGAGTGAGTTCGCTTTGAGTGGAAACGAGTTTCGTTAAGAATGCTTCTTATAGCGACCCGTCATTTCAATTTCAGTGGGTAGTTTTCCAGTTGGCTTATCTAACAGGAGCAACGGGCTGTTAGTTAACAGAATGTTATCATACTTTATGGAAACAAGCAGCATGGAGAATTTATGGCAAATGATTGAAATGGAAATTGTGTATGTTTCAAAAAGATATAAAATTCACAAATCATTTTTTTAACATAATAATATATATATTTTAAAATGTATACAATTCAAAATAGTTTAATATTTTATTAATTCTTAATAGCTAAACAAATCAATTGCTTTGCACTGCACCATTTGCCATTCTTATTGACCAATTTCTATAGCCTCTTTTTATTTTTAATCAATCAATAAAAACTGGTATCGTTTGGCATTCCCGTTAAACTAATATAGAAATCGGCGGGAAGTCAAAAATGTAGAATTGTGAAATTCCTCAGCGAAAATGCCTATTAATTAACAACCTTTTGAAGGCAATCCGTTGGCAGTCCGATTCGAGCTTCATCCACAGCCAAGAAATCTCGCAGCTTGTGACTGAAATAATTAATGATGTGGCGCACTGTGTCTCAACTTTGCGCCGTTGCTGTGCAAATATTAGCAAATTATTTTAGTTTTAGAAAATCTCGCTTCCCCTGGCCGGGGATGTTCTGTTCTGTTCGTTGCTGTTTGCATTGCGCCAGCCGTTTGCCAGAAATGTCAATTTTCTCAAATACCAGGACCAAGAGCGCCTTCGTCTTCGAGTTCGTCTTTGAAGGACGAAATGTCGGGCACTTCCATCCCCCTGCCATTTGACGTGGGGGCACTAATGATGTTCTGGTCCTATGTGGGTTACATTCACTCTCTCATACTCACCCTTCTGCCTGCGAGGACTCGTCCTGAAGACTCTGACAATATTTGCACTTTTCCATTTGGCTAAATGATGTCCTGAGCTGTCCCAGTTGAACCTTAATTGTTCCTTTGTCAACTACTCCGAGTAATTAAAAACACCTTTCAACTGTCGAACGACAGAAGGAGAGAGAGAAAGTCCAAGTGAAAGACAGCGTTCTGTTTGATTAGCAAATTTGTCAAATTTGCGGCGAAAGTCCATTTATCAATCTACTAATGATTTTTCTCCAACTGAGGCAAATCTACAGCTGCACTTGAGGAGACTGACTCCGCAAGATTTCCATAATTTGCATATGTGCGTAATTTGGGCAAACAAAAAAATTAATTAAAACCGCAGAAGGAGCAGCCGAAAAACCAGCAATTAATTTTCAATTTGAGTCGCATAAACATTTTAATTGTTTGCCTGCAATTTAGCTGCCACACAACACGAGTGAACAACAACAAGCAAACATATGTTAGACATTCGGCGGGGGGCTTCCTTTTGGCCATAACCATCTAGGCCCATATGTACTCTGATTCAGATTAACGCTTCGGGCACGCTCCGAGCTCCGAGATTGGGGTTTTTCTCCATGAATTTCAATTCGCCCTGGCTCCCTGCCGTATCTGCCACATCCTCGTGGGCTCATTTATGCCACAAAGCGTTGGCAAACTTTCGAGGCAGCAATAAAATCGCAAGACGCCATGTTTAACTGCCGCACAGCTTCCGTAACCACTAAATTCACATGGCGCACATCCTTCTCGTATGTACATTTAGCATGCCATTTGCATATGTGCCTGCCTGAAGGATATAGCGCGGCTTCCATGTCATATTTCCATTAGCATTTGCCTCTTAACTCATCATGTGTCTGCGTGCGTCGGCGGATAAGTGTATCATCTTGCCGTGCCGCATTTATTACCCATATTCGAGCATCCGGCTTTTATCCTTTCGTCCCGACGCGCTCCGTAATTGCTGCCTTTGGCGCTTCCTCCATTGTCACGGATGAGCTGCATCGCCACACACTTGCCAAACTTTATTACTGCCATTGTTGCTCGGGATGGCGGGGCGTATGGGTAATAGCTGCCAACTGACAGATTTATGAAATCGAGCTGGGTTAAGTCCTAACAATTGATGCTTTTCCCAATAGCAAGTGCACACTTCTATTTGTAGTTCAATAATACATTTTTAATGCAGTATAAAGAAGAATCTTGGTAATTAAAATATGTATAATTATTTTATATTTAATTTTCAATGGTTGTACATTTTTCAACAACATTTGAAACATGATGAAAAGAACTTAACCCCGAAACCCAGCGAAATAAGCGCAGCCAATGGAGTGGCTTCTGATTGTTGACCTCTTGAACTGTATCGGGACTTAATAGAAACGCAATCAAATAATTGCGCAAAGTGTGCCACAATCAAATATAGCAACAAATTAACCAAACGCCAACACCACCAACCATTCGCAAACTGCAAATCGATAAAGGCCGTCTTTCGACCGATGCGATGCGATGGAGAAACCGCAGAGAAAATATTATAGAATTATCCAGTTGGTGGATGGATCGGATCGGCGGACAGAGAAGCGATAAGTTTACAATTGCTTATGACTTCAATTAATCTGTGAAAGCGCCTACGCAGCCAGGTCTTCTGGAATATCTGGAGAAGATGTTCCGGGGGCGCAGGGGATCGATGTTTAGATGTCGGAGAATCCGCAAGCACGAAAATGCGAAAAACAAAAAAGAAAATCCAATTGAACTGGCCAAGAACTGCCTGCGGTCCAAGTCTGGTTCTGGTTCTGGGTCCCAGGTTTGGGTTCGGGTTGGAGTTTGGGATTGGGTTTGGGCTGGGGTTTGGAGTTCGGATCCCAGACCGCAAGACACAAACAGCCAAACAGCCAAACGCAGCCGCCGCAAGACAATTGACCTGAAATTTCATTGAAGATGTGCCCGGGGTCTGGCCTCAGAAATCTATACCCGGCTTAGAAACGGTAAATTGCTTAGTCATCTCCCATCGCTGATTGTGATCACGATCATTATAATTATTTGGCTGTGCCATTATTATCAAAATGGAATCGCATGCATGTCCATGTCTCGAAAGTTGAGGCCTGAACCCGCACGCATCACCTCAAAGCCTTAGAGCTTAGCCCTATTTCACACACCCACACAATCATCTGTGGGCAGGAATTCATGTGAGTGGGCTTACCATACATGGCTTAAATTTCGAGTAATTCCATGTCCATTACTTAAGTAGTCTTTCCACTGTTATAATTTTCGCAGGTGTTTGAATCCTTTTTCCGCTTCATTTTCAATTTACGCAAATGGACTTCGATTCGCGGCGCTGGGGAAAACGGAAAATGAGCTCTGGATGTGCTCACATGGGGCCCGCCAGGTGCTCAAATTGCCGCAGGTCCAATCCGAAATTCAGCATTCAATGGCAGGAAGGGGTTAGGCGAGCAAAGTTCATGGCCAGCGGACGTGTGTGCTCCTCACCAGATGCATCTCTTCATCTCGATCTTGGGGCTGCAGTTGCAGTTGCAGCTGGGCAGTAGCCACTGTGCCAGTAGATATGCGCCAATGGAGAAGGGGCATTATTTTGGCCAGCCACTGGCCACATACGGATGTCATTTGGGCAGCCTTTGAACTCCTCACGCGCCTCCTGAAAATGATGAAAGCGCCGCATCTAATAGGAAAAATGGTAAGACACTTTTTGCGTTTCGTTTGTTTGCTCAAGCAAAATTGAAAAGTTGATTAAGTTCGAGGATGCGAGTCGAAAGTGCATTGAAAGTAATCTTATACTCTTTAATCCGTGAGCTTTGACCCGAGAAAAATAAAAAGAAAATGGTAGTAATAACCACTGTGAGCGTACATATACAATTGTACTCCCCATGAAAAGCGGTATATATAATATATACAAATATTATATAAAGCCCATATTACGACTAAGGCTCATTTAATTTTATGTTTAATAATAGAATTATTTTCCAAAAATTAAATATATTATGAAATGTCTCCAAACGCATGCATATAAATCATTTAAAATACATAAAACAGCAGCAAAAAACCAAGCGAAAATGTCACTGCGAGCGTTCATAGTGAAGCTAAACATAAAATCTAAGATTTGTGCCTGGCGGGATTTCCATCCCGTCCAATAGGTAGAACCAGTGTCCAGGGTCCAGAGCACAGAAGCAGCCATAAAGAAGCTTTTACGGCCACCGGACTGGAGGCGAAACTGAAGCCCAAGTCGAGATGATAAATCGTCTACCACGCTCAGTTGGCTGGTTGGACGTTTGTCGATTATTTGCCGGGATATTTGCCTGCCTTTTATTTTTTGCATTCGCTATTTACTATACCTGCCAGTGCAGGTCGACAACTTTTCACTGCCGACGACACTAACGGCTACCATAGATCAGTTCCGACCTGGCTGGAGCACAACGACGATGTCGTCCTCCTCCGGGCTGCAGCTCCATGTTCAGCTCCCCTGTGCTCCAGGCTGGGCATTAGATTAGACAATTTGTTGGTGCTCCGGCGAACAGTTTGTGCCTGCAAGCGCCAGGGTCGTGGCTCTGTGGAATTTATCACCGCACCTCCCCCTCGAATTTTCCCCTGCGTGTTAATTGAAAATTGTACGGTAATGTTGCTTATCGCGCGGCTATCAGACGTCTTTCCAAAGACCCAAAGCGTCTGGGTAACCACAAGTCACCCAAATATCTGTGGAGCTTGCGTGTGCCGTGTCCATGTTCGTGGGCAGCATGCCACACCTTGTGGCACCGGCACCTTGGGACACCGAGGCACCACGCATCGACATTGCCTCCCAGCTTGCAGTGAAAATTTCTAACACTTTTTGACAACTTTTTGGGGGAACGCACTTAAAAAATAATTTATCGCCGCTGACATTTTTCGTGACTTTAATTGCCCCGCGCACACTTCGATAGTGATTTACCTGTTGTGGCCCAGCAGCTTCTTGTCTATAGGTTTTTGTTTTTTTATTTCGCTTTGTCTACAGATTAGTTATATAGCCAGGTAAGCTTCGCCTTAGACTCGTAAGCGGTTGACGCGATTCGGGCTTAATTGCTTTTACACCCAGTGGGGATGATGGATCGTAGGGCGATTGAGGAGATCATTGGGCCTCTTAAAGTACGGAAGTACGCCGACCGCAAAATGTTTGAGTTGCCTTTAGACGCCCGGTTTCAGACCTAATCAGAAACTTTTTTTTTAAACGCCTAAAAAGAGGACAAAGTCGAACGTTGTTTTGGTTAGTTCAAGGTCAGCTTACACCTTAGTAATAAAGCACACCATCATACCTATTATTATTAATTTAACCACAGAAGCACTTCCACTTTCGTATAAAACCTTTGCCGAATTCGCTGAGGCAAAACAGTGATTAGAATCCCTTCAAGGTGTTTGTTTACTTCGCGTTCGGATTAGAGTCCTTACCATGGATACGTTTCAACTGCTCTTAGCCGTGGGATTGCTTTTCTGGATATACTTTCTATGGAGTCGTCGCCGACTCTATATGATGCAATTTAAGATACCAGGACCCATGGGATTCCCCATTCTGGGCATTGCCTTTGAGTATCTGATAACCTATAAACGTGATTTTTGAATACATTGGATAAAAAGGCGATGGATTAATTGAAATCTTTGTGACCATAGGTAAAATGAGCATACGAAGCAAGTATATGGATATTTACGGCTCCACATGTATGGTGTGGTTGGGACCCACGCCATTTGTAATAACTCGGGATCCAAAGGTTGCCGAGGAAATCTTCATGTCTCCAGAGTGTCTAAATAGGAGCTCGATAGTTTCCAAGCCGCTTAATAGCTGTGCAGGAGATGGATTATTATCATTTGAGGGTAATGAAAACAAGGCGTTAACTTACACATTGATAAAACATTTTATTTATTTTAGCATCTAAGTGGGTTGAACGTCGCAAGAACTTGAATCCCGCATTCAGGCAAAATGTTTTGCTCAGTTTTCTTCCCATTTTCAATGCTGAGTCGAAAACTTTGGTGGCCTTCCTGGACTCACTTGTCGGTCAGGGTGAAAAGAAGGTCCGCGACGATATAGTGAGCTGGTCTTTTAGAATAGCCACTCGTAAGTGAAATGTTCGTTAAAATGTGTTGAGATGTCTACAGCAATATTGTGTAATTTTTCCACAGAAACCACAGTGGGAACTGATGTGAAGAAGGAAACGGCCTTCAAGAACGATTCAGTTTTGAAAAGTTACGAGACGTAAGTGAAACCAAATCCGAAAAAGACTAGCATTAATATCCAAAGCTATTTATACTTTTTAGGCTTATGAAAATAATTGTCATGAATGTTTTATTGCCATTCACTCACAACAAGGTATTTTCAACACTGGGCGGATTTGAAATGCAGAAAGCTTCGGCCAAATCCAATGTTTACAAAATGATAGGCACGGTGAGTTTTGCCTGCCCTAATTGCATCACTTGCCTAAGACCTTTCGCCCTTTAGATTGTTGACAAAAAGTTAATGTCAAAGCCAGAAAGTGGCTCACAGCCTGAAATTACCACTGTGATTAATAAGGCCATCGAACTCCATCGGAATGGAGAAATGTCCCGGGATGAGGTGCAATCGGAGTGCTGTTCCTTGGTTGCCGCTGCCTTTGAGACAACCGGTGACACGGTGTATCACGCCCTCATCCTGCTGGCCATGTTCCCGGAGCACCAGGACACGGTCTATCAGGAGCTCAAGGAGCTGTTTCCCGTGGCCGGTGACTTTGAGGTGACCTACGACGATTTGCAAAGGATGGTTTTTCTGGAGCGCGTGGTAAACGAAACACTGCGATTGATACCATCTATTCCATTTACACCGAGGGAAACTATCCGGGATTTCCGTCTATCCTCTGGCGTGGTCATTCCAAAAGGTGTTGGAGTTGGTGTCGATATATTTGCTACCCATCGCAACCGGGATTACTGGGGTACCGATCCATCGTCGTTCAACCCAGATCACTTTCTACCCGACAATGTGCGCGATAGACATCCTTACGCTTACATTCCATTTTCGAAGGGAAGGCGGAATTGTATAGGTGGGTTTGATTGCCATCATAAAATGCACTTTTTTTAATTATTTTATTTTAAGGCTGGAAATATGGGTTGATGTCGTCCAAGCTAGCTTTGTCTAAGATACTTAGAAACTGCAAAGTAAGCACATCTTTTCGATACGAAGATCTCGAGTTCGTTGACAACATTGGTATGGAACTGGCTCAGTCACCTGGACTAGAATTTCATAGGCGAACTTAGAAACCCTTAGAAACTCTTTACACTTATGGTTTTTTTTATCAGAATTTCCTAGATATTCATTTTAGGAACTTTCTTGATGGGACTATTTTGCTGTTACTAAGATTTATCTTAAACAAATACGTTGTGACTTAATTATTTATAAAAATAAAATGTAAATCCCAAATTTTTAAAATGTATTCCTTATTTATGTGCGGACCTTCCTAATAAATGATAGCTGAAATGGAAGTGCACCAAAATACAAAGTAATTAAGCAGTAGAGTTCAAAGCCATAAATATGTTGACATCAGGGTAACGCTATTAGAAAAGATCTTAACCCGAACTCGTCAAATTAATGTAGCCTCTTAAAATATATATTTATCCATCGCAGCTCAGATGAGAAATACTTGGCTAAAATGATAGTCATACAATTGTTGATCGCTGCGAGTATAATTCTTTGGATCCGTTTTCTATGGAGTCGACGCAAATTGTACATGCTGATGATGCAGTTGCCGGGAAGAATGGGACTCCCTTTACTTGGAAATTCCCTAGGATATCTTATCATTAGCAGGGGTAAGTGCGACTTAAAATCACGAATTAGCCAAGGTAAATATCCGTATCTTCAGGCAGAATGAGTTCAAGAACCATGTACATGGATAGGCACGGCTCCACATGTATGGCCTGGATAGGCACAACTCCAATTGTGTTAACAAGAGATCCCGAGATTGCCGAGAAAGTCCTCACGTCACCCTTCTGCATTAACAGAAGCTCTCGGATAACTAATGCGCTCGCACTTTCTATGGGATACTACGGACTGCTGACATTACAGGGTACTGTACTGTAGTCTATACGCCACCTTCTTCTAAAATTTCACTAATCTCATCCCATGCAGGATCCAAGTGGATGGCCCGTCGCAAGCATATGAATCCCGCATTTAAACAAAGTGTTTTGCTCAGCTTTCTTCCCATTTTCAATGCTGAAACGGATTTACTGGTTAGCGTTTTTGACTCCTTTGTTGGTCAAGGTGAAAAAGATGTCCTTGCAGATTTTATAAGATGGTCATATACAATAGCTACTCGTAAGTATACAAATCATTTTAATTTTGGGGTGAACTAAATTTTTCCTGTCCACAGAAACCACATTGGGAACCGATGTTACGAAAGATGATAGTTTCGAAAACGATGCCATATTAAAATCCTATCAGTCGTAAGCGAGTCCCATATAATTTGTTCTTCCAACATATATTGATACCCATATCTCTTAGGATTTTGCGACTGACCATCATAAATATTTTCGTGCCCTTTGTGCAAAATAAAATTGTGTCCACACTCTTCGGACTTGAATGGCTGCGAAGAAGAGACACTTCTACGATTAATAAAATGATAAGCAACGTGAGTTGAGATTGCAAATTGAAGATTAACATATTTAGAACTTTCCTATTCAGATTATGGACAAAAAGCTAAATTCAAACCCAGAAAATTATTCCGAGTCAGAACCAAAGACTGTTATACACAGGGCGATAGAACTTTTTCGTAATGACGAAATGTCCTTAAAGGAGTTACGTGCCGAATGCAGCAGTATGGTTCTCGCTGCATTCGAGACAAGCGGCCACACGGTTTATTATGCCCTCGTTTTGCTGGCCATGTTTCCCGAGCATCAGGAAATGGTCTTCAATGAGATTAAGGAGCACTTCCCTTTGGCCAAAGACTTCGAGGTTACCCACACCGATCTTCACAAATTGGTTTATTTAGATCGCGTTTTGAATGAAACCCTGCGTTTGATGCCATCCGTTCCGTTCAGCACGAGGGAAACACTGGAGGACTTGCGGCTATCAAATGGAGTTGTCATCCCCAAGGGAGTGACTATCAGCATAGACATATTTAACACTCAACGTAACAGCGATTATTGGGGCCCAGAAGCAGCGAAGTTCAATCCCGAAAACTTTCTGCCGGAAAAAATCCAGGACATACATCCATACGCCTTCATTCCATTTTCAAAGGGAAGGAGAAATTGCATAGGTCGGTTAGCCTTGGAAAATATTTGTATAAGTAATATTTTAACACAATATTTTTTATTTGTATCAGGCTGGCGATATGGACTGATGTCATCGAAGCTAGCTTTAGTCAAGATACTAAGAAACTATCAGCTAAAAACCAGCTTTCCCTACGAAAATCTGGAATTTGTTGACCACTTGGTAATAAAGCTTGCACAGTCACCACAACTGGCATTTGAACGACGTACTTCATAACATAACTTTCGTATTTTTAAAATTCTATTATACTGGTTATAAGAACTCTTTTTATACATCTATTACAAATAAATCGGTTTGGCTGTTTTGAATATTCTAATAAATTAGTGAATCTCGACTTTTTTTCTATGTTTTTAAAACTTGTAAGTATAGATTTATAAGATAATCCCGACAACTTCCTGCCTGCCAGCACTAGCTAAAATTTTAAGAAATTATATGCTGAGTACCACCTTTTTGTACAAGGACCTTAGGTTTATAGACAATGCCACTATGAAGCTGGCTGAGCAACCATTACTAGCACTGAAACGTAGAATTTAACCAATCATTAAAGAATATTTCATATTGTTAGAATGAATAAAATAAAAAACCTCAAAGTAACCTTATTTCAACGAACTTTTCTTACTGTCATAGATTCAACCCGACAGTTTTAATAGAAAACCCATTCGAAATGAACACAATATAGACTGCAAAAACTTTCCAAATTCAAAGTGTCCTAAAATGTTGGCTCTGGCCAGGAATTCGTGGTGTGGCCAATTGCTGTGTCGCGTGGCGAACATCGAAGCCCGCTGCCCGTTCTCGAAGTCATCAACCGGCGGAAAGCAGGCCGAGAAGAAGGGCAAGTACAGGATCGTGATGGTCCGGCATGGGGAGTCCGAGTGGAATCAGAAGAACCTATTCTGCGGATGGTTTGATGCCAAGCTATCGGAGAAGGGACAGCAGGAGGCCTGTGCCGCTGGCAAAGCGCTCAAAGATGCCAAAATTGAGTTCGATGTGGCCCACACCTCGGTTCTGACCAGAGCCCAGGAGACACTCAGGGCCGCCCTGAAGTCCAGCGAGCACAAGAAGATCCCGGTGTGCACCACGTGGCGCCTCAACGAGCGCCACTACGGCGGACTGACGGGTCTGAATAAGGCCGAGACCGCCAAGAAGTTCGGCGAGGAGAAGGTTAAGATCTGGCGCCGCAGCTTTGACACCCCACCGCCGCCAATGGAGAAGGATCACGAGTACTACGCCTGCATTGTTGAGGATCCGCGCTACAAGGACCAACTGAAGCCGGAGGAGTTCCCCAAATCCGAGTCACTCAAGCTCACCATCGAGCGCACATTGCCCTATTGGAACGAGGTCATAGTGCCACAGATCAAGGATGGAATGCGTGTCCTGATCGCCGCCCACGGCAACAGCCTGCGGGGCGTGGTCAAGCACTTGGAATGCATCTCTGACAAGGACATAATGAGCCTCAACCTGCCCACGGGCATTCCCTTCGTCTACGAACTGGACGAGAACCTCAAGCCCTTGGCCACGTTGAAGTTCCTCGGCGATCCGGAAACGGTAAAGAAGGCAATGGAGTCGGTGGCCAACCAGGGCAAAGCCAAGTGATCCGTGATTTCGGGTATGTCCAGCAGCCTCCGAAGAAGGTCAGAGCAATCAGCTCAATGCACTTGTATGCCAAACAAAAGCGGCGAATCGAAAGTGGTGCTCACTGTGGCCAGGCGAATGTCAAGCAGCAAATAAATTTATTTGATTTTAATTGACAATGAAGAGTCAACAACGATGGGCTGGCTGGCTGGCCGTTGGTCTCTTGGTCTCTGGAACTCTGGCGACGGTTCTGGGTCCCAGGGTCTGGGTATGGATGTGGGTCTGGGTCTGGGTCTGAGCCAAAGTCCAGCCGTATTTATATGTGTTTCCATTGCGCTCGTTTAAGAAATCAGGGAATCGAGTGTGTCGCGTCAATTTTAATTGCTGCGGGATGAGTCCGAGCAGCCTCTGGCATTCCGAACGGGTCGAATTTTAATTTGTTTAAATGAAATACTCATTTAGGGCTTATTGACAAACAAATTGAATTGATTGATCTAAATGAATTTATATGCAGAGCGCGGTGGCCGGCGAGATTCAGATTCCCTCCGAATGAGATGCGTTGAGATGGATAGGTGGTTGGATTTTTGGTTTAGTTTAGTCTTCTGAGCATTTAACCCGCTGCCAGTCGTCTAGCATATGGAAGTTCATTTGGGGCCAGATTTTCCATGTTAGGCTCGCAGAGCGTGGCGAGCTTTGATCCAGTAAATTGAGAGCGTGAAACGAGCTAGTAGACGGGCACTCTGCTGGCAAACTTGGGTCCTCGGCAGGATCATCCTTCTATGGGGGCTGTGTGAACTACAATATCTTGCTGACTAGTGTGGCGCGCATGGGCCTGAGCTCCACATTATTTGAACCTAATTACACAGACGCAGTGGAGCCCAGACCGAAGTTAAAGCTAAAGTCAAAGTCGGCGCCCCGTCAAATTGGTATACCAATTGCAGCATAGAAACGGCGGGAACATAAAAATGTTTGCACTTCGTATTTGTCGCGCATAAAATCTAATATCGAATTACAAGGCCCGGTCTTTGGAGAGGAGTCCAGAGTTCGCAAAACAGTGTGCGTGTCAGCGAAACTTTGTGGCAAGCTCCATCGACCAAGCGCTCCGGCTCCACATCACCACATCCCCACGTCTCCACATCCTCATGCTCGCATCCACATCCCGCTGCCATAAAGAAACTGAATTGAGTTAAATGCGCGATAAATTGCTTTTTGCATTTATCATGGTCGCCCTGGCAGGCGGCAGCCCAAGTTTTCGCTGGAGTCGGGCCAAGCCTAGACCACGAAGATGGCGAGGCGACTCTGTGGACTCCACCCAGGCACCCAGACACCCTGACTGCCGAACTCCTCCGCCCTCCCTCTGGCTGTGGCGAATATTGAACAAGATTTTTAATTAGTCGCCAAAGCGTAGAAAGTGGGGGGATGTGACCAAGAACGCAAGACTTCGAGGAATTTAGTCAAGTTCGGGCAGAGAATCGGTTTATTTATGCGCTACGGGTCGGTATTTATTGGGCCAAGTCTTGGTTGATCACCTGGCTGATGTAGGGCAGAAAACTGGACACCCGCGTGTAGACGTCTGGTCTGCCCTGGGCACAGGTGGATGATCCGTAGGAGACAATTCCCACCAGGTGCGGCTGCTTACCGGGCCTAATCAGTGGTCCACCAGAGTCGCCCTAAAATTGGGAAAACATGAATGATTCCGCTTAGCATGATATTACTATTTAGATACTTACCACACATGCCCCTTGACCCTGGACAGCCAGGGCGCAGATCTCGTTCCTAGTCACCCGAAATCCCTTCTGGTTGCAATCCTCGTTCGAAATGGTGCGATAGTTCAGGGCCTGCAACTGATCCGGCAGACTCGCCGAGGAAGTGGATGGAGTGGTGGATCCCCAGCCGGTGAGGCGTACCGGAACCTTTTCGCCAATGCGATCCGAGCCACCGATAAGAATGGTACTGATATCGGATCGCTCCAGGCGGAACGGCGGAGTAACCTTGACCAGGGCGATGTCATTGATAATGCGGGGATTCATCGAGTACTGCGGATGGACGTGCTTGGTCACCACCCGGTGACGTAGTCCACCGGCCTTCCAGTTGAGCGTCCCCACGACCACGCTAACGTCCTCGACCTTCATCTTCTCCATGCAGTGGGCCGCCGTAAGGACGTGCTGGCCGCTCACAATGGATCCTCCACAGAAGTGCTGCCAGCGACCACGTCGCTGCAATTGCAAGGACACCTGGAAGGGCACCGTCTCGTTCACGCGCTGCCCACCATTAATCCTAGTGGATGATTCGGTGGTCGTGGTCATCACGTCAGCTAGTCCTTGGCGAAGGATCAACAAGATGCAGAAAAGCTGTAGTACCACCATTTTAAAGTACGATCACGTTTCAACTACTGCGAATGAATTGCATTCCACTGCAACCCATCCATTTTATACATCTCCATGCAGAACAGGCTTATCATTTATTTGGCAATGCAAACATTTAAATTCCGGTGATCTTGAAATGTAATGTGGGCTGAATCGGTGTGACCTTTCCGAAATATCTCCTACAAATAACACATATGTGCTCATGTACACCGAACAAAATGCTCTACTTTTTGTTTAATTAGTTAATTACTAATTTAATACTTATATTTAAAGATAAAAATGGGGCAGGTCTAAGTAATATATACCATTTTCAACAGTAGTCGATTGGGATCTCCTGCTGCTCCGCTCCGTGCTGCCCAGTTGTCGCCTTGCGTGCCTGGTTATCATAAGCTGGCCGGGATGCGATCCTCCGATGCCATCATAAAACTGGGCTTGACAGAAGCGCCTACCTGTTGTCATCAATTAGGTAACACGCTCACGCGACCGATAAATATTAAGGCAAGTCTAGCCGAATCCCCATATCGGTATCTGCTTATCTGGGCGACTGCGAATTCGTATCTAGTCGCTGTTCCCTGGCATGATCTCTTATCTGATTTGCAAATAAGAATCTGTTTAATTTGCCAATGCTCGGGCGCAGAACCAACGCCAGATCGCTGCATGTGTTGGTGTCCAGAGTCATAATTTATATTACTAGTTGGAGAGGAGTGGAGTGGGACTCCTCTGATTCGCTGGAAGAACGAGGTGCACCTTGTGGTGCGATCCTGGGCAAATTAAGTACTAAAATAAACGACCAATTTACTGATTATGCAAAACACGCAATTAATTTTCCACTTGCAAGCGAGTGCGAAAATTAATTGCCTGCGAAGTGGAAAACTCATTCGACTAACCAGGCTGATCCCGTTTGTTTATGTGGGGCTCAGTCATAATCATTTGCATACGAGTCGATGCAGAGGAAAGTTTTTCCAACCTGTTCTTGATTGACCCCAAAATCAGCATGGCTAGTAGTACCCTTCCTCAGCTGCTACTGTATTTTAAGCCTGGTACATGCACACACATAAAATGCCACTTCTTCTCCCACTCCGCACAGATCATAAAACCAGCGGCTCTGCTTTATGAACTCGGCCAATAAATCAAGCTGAAGACGTTGGCGGCAAAGAGACAAACAAGAACACAAGTCCCGAAAACAAAAAGCCCATAAAAATTGCACCGGCAATGAATGCCCACTTCGGATGTGGCCTGTTCTTCTGGGCCACACGCACAATTCTACAGAAGTTGGCTGGCGAACTGGCCAACTGGTGAACATGGCCCAGAAGCAGGGCCATCCAGCGGGGCAGGTAATCAAACAAAATGTCATAATAATGATGGCGTCCCGTCGGAGCCGACGGGCAGAATGCTTATCTTGTTAACACCGAACCGATCCACCAGCCAGCCCTTCAAGAGGAGGATATGGTCTCGGGAACACCGCTGATGATGAAATGATTAAAGTGCACTTTATTAGTGGGAATTTTGAGCATCGTCTGCGATTTTTGCCTTCGTCATTAAAGCGGGTTTTTATGACTGCTGGTTGTGCAAACTCGAATCTGTTTAGCAGCTTATAGTGCAAATTGGTTGTAAGTTTAGAACAATATATGCAATTTTTACTAGCTGATGATACCTAATAATAGAAATGATACCAATGATAAATGTTCCTTAAAACTGACATTCCTTAACATCAAGTTTTTAATGTTTTTTCCCGATTAAATCAAAATGTATAACAGACTTCTTAGTGTGTACATTTTCTTGATTAAATTTAGCTCGCTAGAACAAAGCCTAATGAGTTAACACATGGATTAACCCGTCAACCTTAAGTCTCCTGAAGACGCACCAAGCCCACATGCAAATTAGAGGCGGGAATACAGCATAAAGTCTGCAGATAAGTCATGCCTTGACAGGGTGGTCCAATTAACAATTGAAGGCAGGAGGCAACACGACAGGCGCCATAGTCGGACTCAGATCCACAGACACATCCTGTGTATGGAGTCTCTCGCTCTCTGGCGATATAATAAAGCCATTTCGGGTTCAAATCGGTTCGCTGGCTCTCAGCTTCGTGGCGCTGCATCGCAGCCCAGGACAATTAACACAGAAGTCCAAAGATCAAGACCTCAACAGCAGCCAGGATGCAAACGGAGGAGCAGCCGGATGGAAGCACGAAGGAGTCGCCACGAAACCGAGAGGTGTGCATAATTAATTCGCGCCTGTGCGCCACACACACAGTTGAGGCTGGTCCGTCCAATCCGGCTACACCCGAAATGATTCATTAGCTGGATGCAATCAGGCCCGGAACTGACACATCTGACTCCGAATGTGGACCAGATAGCGCTTCCATGGCCCGCCCATGAAAGAAGCATTGGAATTGAGGCAAAACTCGAGGCTGCAATGAAGCCTGATTTGCATCGAACATGTGGATGGCCTGAATGGAGCTCCTGTCTGGATGCGAAGCTCAAACTGCAACTGCCTCCGAGGTGCCCGAGGTGTCCAAGGTGCTGATTGCCAGCGGCAGGTCTCCTTGTCTCCTTGTCCGCACAATGAATTAAAAGAAATGTCCGCTGCCGTCTCAGGGGCTTGTTTAATCGGAATATTTAAATTATTCGCTGATTAAAACTCGAAGGCAGATCGCTCTGAAAGGAGGAGGTCTTGGTTAGTAGACTGCCTCTTATTCTGATGTTAATTCTTTCAGTGCCTCTGTCCCAACTTTGCGTAGGTGTTATTCTCGTGAATCGAGGAAGCTCACTCATCACCGCAGATCTTTAGATGATGTATGGGTTCAAGAAATAGTTGGTGGCTTAAGCTGTGATTAAGCAAAGGAAGTATCTATAACCTGTTCAAGTAAGTCTTAGTTGGCTTACACCACACCCAGTCCCACTTGTCTCCCCTTACCAACTGTCGGTTCCTATCGCCTAGACCATTGCTATCGCTGCCCAGCGACCTTGTAACCCATTACATGAGGTGGGACGACCGCCCACAGCTGCACTTGATAAAATTCAAATGAATCGAGCTGAACGAAAAGCCCCAATTAATTGGGACTCTGGCATGCCTATATAAACCTCGGATGCACTGCTAGTTTCAGGCTCAGTCTAACCATGAACGGAGTAACTTATTTTGTGCTACTTCTTAGCTCCACTTTGTTAGCTCTGGATGGAGTTCAAAGTAAGCCCATGGGCAATGTCATTGATTGTAAGTGAAGTTTATAACTTAACCAAAGAGTGCTGTATACATACTGTATACATTTTTCCACGACTATTGCAGTTGACAAGTATTTCGAGGAGGCAGACCTTAATTCCCAGGAGCGAGTTGTTGGCGGTTACGATGTGCCAGAGGATGAATACGTTCCCTACCAAGTGTCCATGCAGTTTCTTACTCGCAGTGGAAAGATGCGACACTTCTGTGGTGGATCCCTGATTGCCCCAAATCGCGTCCTTACCGCTGCCCACTGCGTCAATGGCCAAAATGCCAGTAGAATTAGCGTAGTTGCTGGAATTAGGGATCTCAACGATAGCTCCGGCTTCCGATCTCAAGTGCAGTCGTACGAGATGAACGAGAACTACCAGGAGCTTGTGACTAGCGACATCGCCATCCTCAAGATCGATCCGCCCTTTGAACTGGACCAGAAGCGTGTGTCCACCATTGACGTCAGTGGATCGGACATGGTAGGTGCCGATCAGGAGGTTCTCCTCACCGGATGGGGTTCTGTCTTCCACTTCGGTACAGGTCCCTTCGCCAAATATCCCACTGTACTTCAGAAACTTGACTACAAGACACTGAGCAATTCCAAGTGCAAGGAGACGATGACCCAGCTGACGGACACCGAGATCTGTGCCTTGGAGCGGTTTGGCAAGGGTGCCTGTAATGTGAGTAGTATATTCAAGTGAAAATCGGAATAATGTTAGCTAATTTTGAAATACTATTTAAGGGCGATTCTGGCGGTCCTCTGGTGATGAAAAGTGGTGACTCCTATAAACAAGTGGGCGTCGTCTCCTATGGAACTGCTTTCTGCGCCTCGAACAATCCTGATGTCTATACCAGAGTGTCCATGTTTGACGGTTGGATTAAGGAAAGAATGGCCTAAATCAATATAAGATACAAATTGTAAAAACAGATATTGCAATATCAATCTCGGATTTATTCAAATATATTCTGAGAAACTCTAACCAAACTATATACTTTTCCAAGTCAGTAAAATGAAGCATTATCTTTGTCCGTAAAGATGTCTTGGAAGTTCGCAATTAGATATTTGCATACCAGGTAACTGGGCTACGTTACCAGCAGAAGCTCCCATTATAATTTCAATTTCAAGATCAAATATAATGGCATAACCAGTAGCCAACGTGACCCAGATATTTTGCGATACATATGCAAATTCTTTCGCCAATGTGGGCTAAGCTCTTATTTAAGAAGTGTGGCAGGTGCAAAGCCAGTGGCATTAACCAAACATCGATGGGTCTAACTGAACTGCTGCTGATCGGAGTTGTAGCTGTGGGTGGAGTCTTCGGAAGACTGAATTGTGAGTTTGAATTGGAATGAGTAACTCAGAATCCCCTGGTAACAGACGTATATATTGTAAAAGCTAGCCAACCCAGTGGGTATACTCCACATCGTATTGTTGGAGGCGCTGACATCCCACCAGGCGAACATGTGCCCTACCAGGTTTCGCTGCAGTACAGAACACGAGGTGGTCAGATGCACTTCTGCGGTGGGTCTATCATTGCCCCCAATCGAATCCTCACTGCAGCTCACTGTTGTCAGGGTCTCAATGCCAGTCGGATGTCTGTGGTGGCCGGAATTCGAGGTCTGAACGAGAAGGGTTCCCGCTCCCAGGTGCTATCCTACAGCATCCATCCCAAGTATCAAGAACTGGTTACCAGCGATCTTGCCGTGCTGTCCATCAAGCCACCGCTGAAATTAAATAACTCCACTATTAGTGCAATTCAGTATCGATCGCAGGGAAAAGACTTCGTCGGCGGTGGAATTCCAGTAACCCTGACGGGATGGGGCCTCCGCTTACCAGTGCCCTTTCCCTTCCTGGACAACGTGAACTATCCCAATGTTCTTCAGCGCATGAGTTACCACACCATCTCGAACAGTGAGTGCCGGAATGCGGGCATGGAGAGCGTTACGGATACGGAGATCTGCGCCAGAGGTCCTTTTAGAGGAGCCTGTTCGGTGAGTTGGGAGATAATACACTAGCCAACACAATATAAAATCTATGATCTTGTTTCCAGGGAGACTCTGGCGGTCCTTTGGTAATGGAATCGAAAAATGGATTACAGCAAGTGGGCATTGTATCCTACGGCTTGGTGGTATGTGGTCTATACATCTCTCCGGATGTCTACACCAGAGTGTCTACCTTCAGTGACTGGATAGGAAATCAAACGGAATCGTGAAGGAAAAGAGGATTCCAGCCCTTTTCGATCAGTTTATTCACTTGCAGATAACATCAATTTAACAACTAAGGGAAAACTAATAAACACAGCATGGTATCATCTACTCAGCTGCGGGAGCTTCCTCTGCGGGGGCTTCTTCTGCGGGAGGAGCAGCCTCCTCTGCCGGAGCGGGCTCCTCAGCGGGCGGTGGCGGTGCCGCTGCTTCTTCTGGTGGTGGTGCAGGTGCCGGCTCTTCGGCGGCTTCCGGTGCAGCCTCTTCTGCTGGCGGTGGTGCAGCCTCCTCAGCCGAAGGAGGTGCTGCTTCATCCGCAGGCGCCTCTGCTGCAGGAGCTTCCTCCGCTGGCTGAGCTTCCGCTGCCTCATCATGAGCTTCTGGCTCTGCTAAAGCGGTGGCCGAGGTTCTGGCCGTGGCCGGAGCAGTACCTTGGGCAGATGGCGGCACAGTTCCGGGAGCAGTTGGCATTGGTGTTGGTCCGGCAGTTATCGCAGCAGTTGTCGGTACTGTCGAGAGAGTTACGTCATCATAGCCATCCTTCGCAGTATCCGGTGAAGAGCTAGCCCCCATTTCAGTTGGTTCAGTTGGTTCGGCACAGGGGTCTACGATTGGCTTGGTAGCCACGCGCTGCGAATTTGGCGTAAAAAAAATTACACAAATAGTTTGAATGGATTTGATACTCCCTCTTTTCGAACTCTTGTTACATACCAACATAACCTTGCGGAAGAACCTCTGAAGAACGCTCGCAGCATGTTGCCTGCGCTGTTCCTCCCCGTCGTCCTCTTTTTCCTGTTAAGTCAGGACCAAGTTGAGGGGCAGACTGTTAAAGGTAGATTCACTTACCGCTGCGCAGACGCATACGCAAACTTCTTGCGGGAACTGGAGGCGAACCCAGTATCCACGCCAAGCCGCCTGGATCGTGATGGCTGCCTGGTTTCGCGTGGCCTCGTTGATGCGCTTCAGTTCCCTGTCTCGGAAGTACTGGTAGAGCAGCTCCGTTCCATCTGCTCCACGTTCGGCGGACATATAGGCATCCACGAAGCGCTTGTAGGCACTCTCGATGGCCGGCCGTGACATGACCAGCTCCTCGTCGGTGAACTTGCACTTCTGCAGCAGTTCCTCTAGGATGTCCACATCCTCGAAGTTAATCGCCTGCTTGCCACGCCGCATCTCGCAGCGTCGTTTCTCGAGGAAGTTACGGAAACAGTCCTCTAGTACCTGGCCCATCAACTCGGACTTCTCCTTGGAGAGATCGCAGACACAAAGGTCCGATATTATGCTGTCCACCTGGCGTAGAGAGCGGTCCAAAATGGTCTTGGCCACTATAAGAAAATACAGGCATACAAAATAAAAACTTTGATACTTTCTACATTCTGCAGAAGTACTTACCCATAGCCTTTTCCCTTGTCACTATCACCGAATGCAGATAGTCGATGATGAACTGGCAGAGGCACTCCTTCTTCGGCTGACACCTTAGCACCTCCCGTGTAACATCTGATAAAAGTTCCGGCAGACCCTCCGGAACATTAATCGCCTGTTGGCGCATCTTCCCACGCTGAATCAGGTAATTCATCTTTGTTTTTCAAAAGTATGATGCAAAATTCTATAATTTTGAACAGTTTAGCTGAGAATAATATAATAATTAGGAAATGGATCAGCTTTGAAATGCCTTTTAACCGGTCTACTACGATAAGAGCAAATCAAAATAATAACTTACAGCGCTCGACAATGATTTTTACACGGACTGACTGCAAACTACCTTGCTGATGTAAAAAGTTTAGTTCTGTTTACTTGACATAGATGGCGGTAGCAAAAAAGGTGGTTCAAATGTTTAAATTGTGAAAAACAATAATACGTTATTTATACACTATTTGATCCATGAGCTTAAATGTTTCAAAAAACTGTCTCACACGTGTCCCTGAAAATTCCCAAAGTCCACACTTACTTTGTAATATGAAGGTGAGAAAATTGTAATGTGTACTTGTGTTTCATGTGGGTAAAATGCACCTTTGTACCTTTCAACGAAAGTGGGTGTGTATCGGAAATTAGCATTGCCTAATTTCGTATTCAGCCGGTATAGGAAATCAACAGGGTTCTTGGTGGATTCTTCTTTATCCAAATCCATTGAACCGCTTTCCTTTTCTGTTCTTTCAACTGATCTTTAACCCTGAAACTTGGTAATTTCACAAAGTTAGCGCCAAAACAAAATACTTTCGTTTTTGGTAGGGTAGCCCTATATAGTTAAAACACTATATACGAGCACAGTGGCGCAGTGGGGACTTCGTCGTTTAGCTCGGTAAATAATACCTTTTTTAAAATTAAACTTTAAAACTTGTTAAAAACCGATTATAAATTACAAATTTTAAACTACTAAAATTATTTTAGTAATTCCAACATTCTATTAAAAGCAATTTAAAAGAACAATTTTTCAAAATCGCTTAGTAGTTTTTAATAAACGGGACCCCCTTACAATCTCCTCCCATGGACTTCACCACCAAAAGCTGCGTATAAAAGCTGTTTTCCTCGGTTGTATTTCGATCGGCTCGTCGACGAGTGCGAAAAAGCTTTCACTACCTCGATCGCAACCGGCACTACGGGCTTGGGATCAGTTGGCGACGGAATGCAGCAGCTGATCAGAGTGGCGCGGACGTTGGGTGAGGAGGAACTGGGTGATTCACGGCTGACTGGATGATCGATTTGCCGCCTCCGTCTTCACAGGTCAACGCTCGAGCGGCACATGGAGTGCGCGGGGAATCGGTGCTGGAAACCGAGGAATCGCATGCCTGGCCGCCCTTTCCGAAACCCATCAGATTCTCCAGAAGACTTGCCGGGAGTTCGCCAATGCGGAACTGGCCCCCAAAGCGCGCCACCACGACCGCGAGGAGCTTTATCCGGCGGAACAGGTCCGACGGTTGGGAGAACTCGGTCTCATGTCGGTGACGGTACGAGAGGAGTATGGTCAGTTCCTATTTAAAAAATATGATATTTATTATATTTACATAACATAAGTGATGGTATAAGTTTTGAAATGCTATATAAATAGATCATACTAGTAGCAGTCATTAATAAACATTGATTTTTCAGGTGGTTCCGGACTGGATTACCAGGCCTATGCGATTGGCATGGAGGAGGTGGCTCGTGGTGACGCCGCCGTGTCCATTGTGATGGGCGTGAATAACCTTTTTTTTTTTTTTTTTTAATTTTTTTTATTATTTATTGAATCTTCCCTTTGTGTTAAGAGACTAACAATAAGTGTTCAAATCTTAATCTAACTTAATTAACTTTCACTTAGTGATAGTTTTTTTTTTTTTTTTTTTTTTTTTTTTTTCATTAATGCCCTAATAAGTTTATTGCTGGGCTGGGAGGTCGTTGCGGTGCAGCCGGCTTTGACTGCATACTCGGATTAGTTTTCTTGCGAGGGGATTTGTATGGGTGGTCAGCTTTTCGTTATACTTCGTTTTTTTCTCAGCTATTACTTCGATTACTAATTTGATTTTTAGGTCTCTGTGTATGTTTTCGTTTCGAAGGTACCACGGCGCTCCAGTGATAATTCTCAGAATTCTTGTCTGTGCTCGCTGAATAATGTCTATGTTACTTCTGGATGCGTTGCCCCACAGCTCGGAGCCATAAGTCCAGATAGGTTTTAAGACGGAGTTGTATAGAAGAGCTTTGAACTCCAGACTAAGTGGAGAGCGAGCATTTATGAGCCAGTGGAGGTTCCTTGCTTTAAGTTTAAGATGTTTCGATTTGGCTTCTATATGTTTGCGCCAAGTGAGCCGCCTGTCCAGATGAACTCCCAGATATGTTACCTCGTCGGCTTGTGGAATGCATATGTTATTCAAGACCAGTGGTGGGCATGTTTGTTTGTTTAAGGTAAAGGTAACCTGCTTGCATTTTTGAACATTTATTGAAATTCTCCAGTCGGCAAGCCATCGTTCTACAGATGTTAAGTGTCGGGATAGGAGTGCCGTGGCTTTTATTGGGCATTTCGAGCGACTGAGTATCGCGGTATCATCAGCGAACGTGGAGGTTGTTAGATTGTAGTCTATGGGGAAATCCGCCGTATACAGGGTGTATAAGATTGGACCCAGTACACTGCCTTGCGGCACTCCAGCTTCGATTGCGCAATCGCGTGAAGTGCTTGTATCGCATCTTATTGCAAACACTCTGTTATATAGGTATGACTTCAGTAGCTTATGTGTGTTTTGGGGCAACAGCTTGATTATTTTAAACAAAAGTCCATCGAGCCACACTCTGTCAAATGCCTGCGCGACGTCTAGAAAAATGGCTGTGCAGTATTCTCGATGTTCAAAAGCAGTACGAATTTCTGACGTGATTCGGTTGACCTGTTCGATGGTTCCATGTTTTTCTCTAAAGCCAAATTGATGTGTTGGAAGTGTGTTGTTTATTCTAAGATGAGGGCTAATCCGAAGGAGTAGCATTTTTTCAAACAGCTTTGAAAGACATGTTAATAAGCTTATCGGTCTATATGATGATGGCTGCGTTTTATCTTTTCCTGGCTTTGGAATCATTACTATGGTCGACTTTTTCCATTTTTGAGGGAAGTATCCAAGCTTGGCGATTGCGTTGAACAACAGGCAGATGTGAAGAATAGCACACTTTGGGAGTTCGATGAGCATTCTTGGAGTTATTAGGTCGTAGCCAGGCGATTTTCTTGGGTTCAGTTGCTCTTTGATAACCTTTGCTAGTTCACATGGTCGGAATTCAAAGGGTTCTTGAGGATCTAGATTGGCTGCTATTAAAGGAGGGAGAATAAATGTGTTGGTAGAGGGATTTGGTCGGAATACATTTTGTAAATGGTCAGCGAAAGCACTGGCTCTTTCTTCATCACTTCGAAACCAAGTGCCAGAGGGACTTCGGAGTGGCATAATTGGCGCTATTGGAGTCTTTAGGTTTCTGTGAGCTCTCCAAAGAGGGTACTTAGTGCTGGTGGGAGAGAGTTGCTCGATATATGAACGTTGGCTGTTTTTTTCCTCTTGTTTGAGAGCATTGGTAAGCCTGCGTGTGGCTATCTTAAGCATGTGCTTAGTAATTGGTGATCTATTAGACTGCCAATCCCTTCGTAGGCGTCGTTTATCTAATACCAGCCGCTCGATTTCGCGATTAGTTTTGATGTAGTTTGGTTTTGCATACGTCACTGGCGGGGTTGAAGCCTTTGCAGCCGAGACTAAAATGTTTTCAAGAGTTTCCGTTGACTTGTCTATATCCTCCTTTGAAGATAATGCCGTCGTTAGTTCTATGTGTGAACAGACATACTTTTGATACCTTGGCCAGTTTGTTCTAAAATTTGTGAGTCTATACGGTGGGTCGACGATGTGGGGGCGAGTTAGCATATTTAGAAAAACAGGTGAGTGATCTGATGATAAATCTGCTAGTGCTTCGGCGGTGACCATGTTGCGGGGGACATGTTTAGTAATTGCAAAATCGATCAGGTCTGGGATTTTTCTTGGGTCTGCTGGCCAGTATGTAGGCTTACCCGGGGATACATAGTCTAGCTTGTTTTCTGGCTTCGTAAGCGCATTGTACAATTGCTTACCCTTTGGCGACACAAGTCGAGATCCCCAATGGGTGTGCTTGGCGTTATAGTCACCCGCTGCGATGAACCTGTCACCTAGTGTGTTAAAGAATTCCATGAATTGATCCTCAGAGATTGGAAAGCGCGGTGGGCAGTAGACTGCGGCTAGAGTCGTTGAACCATTGTTGAGTTGTAAGGCTATGGACGTAGATTGTAAGTAGTTTTTGTCAAAATTGTTTAAGTGGTGGTGTTTTATGCGATTTCTGATGAGTATTCCAGTGCCTCCATGAGCTTTACCATCTGGATGATTTGTACCATAGAACAAGTATCCTGGTATATGAAAATTGTTTTTATTTGTGAGGTGCGTTTCTGATAGTAGCATTACGTCGATGTTTTTTTCGTAAATGAACTGTGTGAGCTCTTGTGTATGCCGTGAAACGCCATTTGCGTTCCACAGAGATATCCGTAGGGAAGCCATTATGGGGATTTTGAAGATACAAGAAGTTGAATCAGGATATTTTGGTTTTTCATGAGCTCTTGCAAAGTATTTTGCATGAACGTCATGAAGTCTTTCATGCTTTGCTGTAGGGATAGCATCATAGCTTCGATGCCACTTTGTTGTGTTTGTTGGATGTTTGTCGGTGTATGTTCGGAATGAGCAGTTCTTGTCGGTGGGGCGGGCACTTCTAGTCCGGATTTTAGGGCGCTAGCGAAGGAAATTGTTGGAGTAGTGTTTGGGACAGTTAGGGGTGGTTGAAGAATCGGTTGCGGTGAGTAGAAATTGACTTTGTTGTATGTATGTGCTGTGGCAATACGTTTGTTTAGGCGGCTCTTCAATTCTTTGTACACCACACAGCCTCTGTAGTTTGCAGTATGTTTTTCCCCGCAGTTACTGCATTTCTTCACAGACTTATCGTCCTTGTTTTTGGGGCAGTTTGCGGTAGTATGAGGTTCGCTACAGACAACACATACGGACTTAAGGGTGCAGTATGCCTTGGTGTGGCCGTATTCTTGGCAATTAGTACATTGAACTGGATTGATACGTTTGTGCGGCTCCTCCACGGTGATCCTCCGATGTAGCAAGTACTGTAAATTGTATATTGGGTGCACTTCGTTTTTCTTTAGTGCCTGGAGCTCTGGTTCGAGTTCTATTTTGAATAGTGGCTGCGGAACTTTGTCTTTGTTTAAAATATTAATAACTGTCTTTGCAGAAAAGTTTTTGGCCTTCAGAGCCTCAATTATCTCAGCTGGTGTCACTGTTGCTTCAATGCCCTTAAGTACTACCTGTAGCCCTTTGCAACTTTTTAATTGGTATGTGTAGTAGTTTTTACCAGCATCATTTAGGTATTTAGTCACTATACGGTGGTCTGCTTCTGTTTGGATCTGTAGTTTTATTTCATGAATATTTCCTTTTTTAAGTGGGATAATGTGGAACTTGCTGTCACCAATCAAAGCAACGAGTTTATTTACAAGTGCATTTGTACTTTGTTCTCGTATGAAAATTGGTGGAGGCCTGGTCTTTTTTGGCTCCCCTACCGTTTTTTCGTTGGGTTGTTCGGTCGCAGAATCAGCCAAGATAGCATATCGGTTTGAATTATTTACTGCAGAGTTTTCATTGCCGTTGTTGGTTCGATTGATTTTGGGTTGATTACCTGCCTTATTGTTTTGAGGGCTGAGCTTTCTCTTGATTTGGATGTAGCGATCCATGCCAGTCTGCACAGTCGAAATCGACTTCTGCTTTTGTTTTGATTCTTCTTTACGTGCATTATTGTTGTTGCAAACGGTCAGTGCTGCTGAATTATTTACAGCTGGCACAGCGATAATTAGTTGGGCCGCTGACGAAGTTGATGTTGTGGCAGTTGCCAGTGAGGTCACTGCACTCGTTATTGCAGTGTTACAGTTACCCGGGACGGTCGTTTGGCGCTGCGAGAGGAGCGGGGTAGGAGAGGCGGTCTCTTCGCTCCACGACTTGTGAGCCGAAGCAGGCAGAGAGGGAGAGCAAGAACGCGGTCTGTCGTTCGCTGAGGGCAAAAGTTTCGAGTTAGTTGAAAGTGAGGGTGCTCGATCACCGATTTGCGGTGAGACGAAAGAAAAGTATGCATTGTTGCGTTGTAAAGAGCGCCGGCGCTCGTCTTGTTCACATTGTCGCTGAGAACGTATGTCGTTTTGATTCATTGTTCTAAGTCCACATATAACAATTACCAGAACAATATGGAATAATTATTTATTTTAGTAAATAATTACTATAGTCAATAATTGTTAGTTGTGCAAACTGCACTTTACACTTTGTGTTTAACTTTCACTATACTGTTGTAGTTTTTAGAACTTGCTATTCGTAGCTTGAAAGAAACACGTCTCCACCCGAAGACTGTGGAATGTCTACTGAATAACCTGTACCTGGGTGCAGTGCAGCAGCATGGAACCGAGCAGCAGAAGCAGGATTTCCTGGTCCCGTACACCCAGGGTGAGCACATCGCATTTTACGCCTTGTCGGAACCCGGAAACGGATCGGATGCAGGAGCTGCCAGCACCACGGCCAAGCTGCAAGGGGACAGCTACCAAATAAACGGCACTAAAGCGTGGATATCAAACTCCAAGGAGGCCAGCGGGGGAATCGTCTTTGCCACGGTGGACAAGAGCCTGAAACACAAGGGAATCACTGCCTTTCTCACGCCCAAGGATGTTCCCGGACTTTCCATAGCCAAGAAGGAAAGCAAAATGGGCATGCGCGCCACTTCGACTTGCCAGCTGATGCTGGAGGACGTGCAGGTGCCGCGATCCCGAGTCCTTGGAGCTCCCGGTGATGGTTTCAAGATCGCCATGCAGTCCTTGGACTGTGGCAGGATCGGTATAGCCGCCCAGGCCACCGGTATCGCACAAGCTGCCCTGGAACTGGCCGTGGACTATTCGCAGAAGAGAGTGGCCTTCGGAAAGCAGCTGGCACGGTTGCAGCTCATCCAGCAGAAGCTGGCCGACATGGCCACGCGGGTGGAGATCTCAAGGCTGCTAACGTGGCGTGCCGCTTGGCTAATGGATAATGGGCTGCCCATCACAAAGGAGGCGGCGATGGCCAAGCTGCATGCCTCCGAAGCCGCCACTTTTTGTGCCCACCAGTGCATCCAGATCCTGGGCGGAATGGGGTACACCACTGATCTGCCTGCAGAGCTTTATTACCGCAACGCCCGCGTCACAGAGATTTACGAGGGAACCTCAGAGATCCAAAGAATTGTGATCGCCAACGCAGTGCTCCGCGAATTGGGAAGGGAGTGAAAACCGTTGTTGGTTTTTCGTAATTACTGCTGCCAAACAAATCAGAATACCTGCTTTTATACTTGTTATGAATGTAATTTAGTTTATCTATGCCAGACAAATGCATTTAATAAAGTAAATTTTAAAAAATGAAACGTGGATTAAAAAAATATTTTCATTTTTCGATTAAATAAGGTAATTTCCCTAACTAAAACTCTATATGTTATATTTAAATGTAACGGCTGGCACATAACAGCATATTCAACATTCCTACCAACAGTGAAATGTAAACTAACATAATTTTAACAGTCATAGACCGGCTACGTGAGAGAAAATATCGATGTTGCCAGTCATAGATACATAAATCGATTTTATTACAGCTGCTCCCTTGTTATTGTTTTCTCAATTTAAATAAAACTAATTTGTCGGCTAAATGACGGCCAATTTGTTAAACCTGAACGTGGACACGCTGTTTGAGCAGCACAGCGTGTCCGAGATAGACGCGGTGCACAAAAAGATCCAGTCGGTGGTAGAAAACAAGCGCGAGGAGTTGCGCACCCATGTCGGGTGAGTGATGTGGCACCTCCAGAAGATTTGCTGCTATAAACGTTCTAAATCTTTAAGGGAGCGGTACCGGGATCTTCTGCAGGCGGCTGACACCATTGCTGCGATGCAAACGTCGGCCGGCACACTTATGGAGCAAGTGCGACACGTGCAGGCCAATTGCCGCAGTCTAAACGAGCAGCAGCTCCTGGGCTTCCAGTCAACTGCCAATGCAAGTGCTAAGGATGCCGCACTGCAGGAGAGGAACGCCGGAAAAAAACTGCAGACCTACTATGGCACCATGGCTCAGATTAAGTTGCTCACTGCCCTGCCGGAACTTATCTGGACGCATTTGGACAACGATCGCTTCTACGCCGCTACTGAGTTGTTCATCTTCAGTCGCCACATCAGCACTGGATTGCAACTGGATGGCCAGAGTGCCCTGATGCAGAAACTACCGGTTGCACGCAAGCAATGGGAAATCCTGCGCCCCTTCCACGTGACCATTAAACAAGCCATACTGACCGCACTGGAGAGGGAGGAACTCCTACCCGAAATGGCTGTGGACTGCCTGCAGAGCCTTCTCTTGCTAGACAAAAGCGATCTGAGTACTGTGCTGAAATCCTTCTTGAACCTGCGCTCCTCTGCATTTCTGAACTGCCTGCAAAGCGGACCATCGGAGCCACGTCGCGTCAAGGACCGCATATTGGCTAGCTTAAACGTGCTGAATAGCACCGTGGACTTGCTGGACAAGTGTCTTTTGGGTAAGTTGCCATTAGCAGATATGCACACAACATTATTATTGAAATAATTGGTATTTTCTATCCTACAGGTGATAGCCTTCTCTTTAGCCGCCTGGAGGAATGTGCCTCTTCTACGTGTCCACCAAGCATTAACCGAATGGAGAGTAGCGAGCGACAGCTGGTTCATCTTTTACCCGAAATCATCGCCGGTTTTAAGCCACAATTTGATGTACCTCAGCTAACACCTGAGCAGTTAGGTTCTTCACTTCAACAATGGCTAGATAAAATGAACGCCTTGGCAGCGGCTCACTTGCAGCAAGTCTTTGCACTAGTCACCAACATGCAGACCATCCAGGATATTAAGTCCGCGGCCAGGACTAATGGTCGACCGGATTTCGTTCGCCTAGAACAGCAACTGCATCTAAAGCATAGCCAGTTAGACTTTTACGCCAGGAAGTACGTGCCGTTGATCAACGCCAGAGTAAGAGAGATCATCCGTAGCAGCTGGGCTTCCGCCATGAAGCAGACCTACGAACAGGTACTATTGCTTATTGAAGCCGGGCAGTCGCAACCGCCTCTACATATTTGGCGAGAGCAGAGCGATGATTTGCCTTTAAGCTTGGCGGCAGCGCTCAGCGATCAACCAAAGCGACTGGCTAATCGGACAAAGGGCTATGATGGCGCAACAATAGAACTATGCAAACGTTTTGACTCACATCTGGCGGATATCGTCCAGGAGCTGAATGTGATGTTACAAGAACAAACGACTAGGGTTGAGGACAAGGTTTCACTAATCGAGTTTCTGCGCGAAACGGCCGAGGAGCAGCTGACAGAGTATTTAACCAATTTGAAAGGTCTAGAGCTAAGGGAACGCCCTGCTCTGCTCCTGGCTTTGCGGAATAGTCTCGCCTTGGTCGAGCTATGCCCCAATTTAAAGCTGTGCTTCTGTCAGCCGTCCAGTTGGCGCCAGTGGACTGACAACTCGGCGGGAGTGGGAATCGAGCATTGGCAGCGCAATTGCGGCCTGATCGAAGATGAGATGCTATCCTTTTGGCTGCTCATCGTTGACGATGTGTTGGCCGGCCACAATTGCGAAGAGAAACTGCCGAAGGTCATTAATCATGAAGTGGTTCTCAGCGACTTTGCGGTAATTATATTAATAGAAGAAATTTATTTGCAACGTAACATAATTATATTCTTGAGTAGCTTTGGCAGACCTTGACACTGGAACAGCGCGACGAGGACCAGGAGCAGAGTGTTCAGTCAACCATTCGAATCCCCAGTCAGCCGCGACTCTCTCTGCAGACGTATCTTCATCAGCTAATTCAGGCATTGAATTTGGTTGTTCCCCAAACTCTGCCACCCAAGGTATTGCAAGCATTTATCCAGCGGCTCATGGGGAAACTGCTCTGCCACTACGAGGCATTGGCAAACGCAGAGTGCACCAAAGCCAGTCAAAATATTGCCCTGCAACTATACTTTGATCTTAAGTTCCTGGAGCGCGTGTTCGCCATTTCACGTGAGGAACGGACTCTCTACGACCAGATTCACGCCCAGCAGAACCAACTGCGTGACTACATAGATCCCTTTGACTTTGAGCTGTTTGCCGAGCACATAACCGCTCATGTTTCTCGAGCTGCAAGCCGTCTGCAGGGTGAACTGGGAGTGCTGACTCCATCGGCAGCTGTTCCCAGTCAGGGCGCAGCTGCTGCCACTTCTTTGGCCCATGAAGCAGATCCCAATGTGCTGTGTCTCAGCTCCTCCGGATCCACGTCGCTGTGGTTCCCGCTGCTGCCCATTGTGATGCCTCAAGCAGCCGGAAGAGTTACTAGCACAGAGCCGAAATCTCTGGCCCAAGAGTCAGTTGAGAAAGTGAGTATAAAGTGTGATGACATACAGAGCTGTCGGCGTTGGCTTCAAGAGCATAAGCTTTACCATTTGGTGGTTTATTTATTATTCGAAATAAATTAGGTAAAGCATAAAATCGACAGCCCTAATAGATATACAGTTTATCTTTTACCAACTTTATCAAGTTATAATGCTACGTTCCCATGTTTCTTTCCTAGGATTTCTATCGACTGCATTCCTAAGTCAATAGTTTCAACATTTACTCTGGTTGGGTAGGAATGTTATTTGATTGTTGATACTTTGTTATCATTCCTCGTATGCATGCTGCATGATATTGATTGTTTAACCAATACTTATTAAGAGTGAGCAAAATAGCCGCATTGGTCTTATTAGGTGCTTCATTTCCAAATTTGAAAACCTCTTCAAGTTGAAGCAGCAGTTCAATTAAACTAATTTGGTCCATCCAGCAATAAATAAACCAGAATGCCGCAAGACAAATTTTAATTAGGTGCAACTTTCTGCCGCCCCTTCTCAACCGCTCCTCCCTACTTCGTCCGCAAATGGTTGGCAAAAGTTTCGCTTGAAACCCAACCCGAAATTTCCAAGTGGATGGCCAGAACATCGGCAGAATGATTATGTATATATTACGGCGGTGTATACGAGTGCCTTAGATGCTAATTAATGAATCGCTGCAATTATTGAAATCAAATCGCTGGGCAAATGTTAATTTATGGCCATGGCTACTTGGCCGTTACTCGCATGTTTTGTAATTAGCTGCGATCTCCGCCGGTATAAATCGTTCTCTAATTATGTCTGCTTTCCATTTGTTGCTGTTCGCTGCTCGCTATAAATCTGAGAGTTCAGCGGCAAATTAACAGATTAATCAGACAAACTACCAATTAATAGTACTAATTAATTAATAACATTTCCCATTTTATCCCTCTATCTCAGACGGCGACAACGACGCCGACGAGGAAGTCGGGTGGCAATGGAGCCCGCAAGGGAGACAGCAGCAAATCCAAATCGAGCGCAGCTTCCTTCTTCGGGATGTCCCAGGAGTGGTTTCGCTAGAGGATTCAAATCAAGTGGCCTGTGAAGTGCATTCGAGTGGAATGCGGATGGGATGCTCTTCCATTGTTAAGCCGAGCATTCAAAATGTTTAACCTACATATATCCAAGCGTACTTGTAGTAGAAGAGGCGGGCAGCGCCCAGTAATTGTAAGAAAGTCACATACATTATAGAGATACTCGTATATACACCCTGATATCACTTTTAATTTCAACTTAACTCTAAATTTGTAATTTTTAATGCGCTTTGATGTTGCCATGGTTGCTATTTCTTGCCTCCCTTCTTGCCACCGCCTGCGGCTGCCTTTTGGTCCTGTCCTTTCTTGGCTCCACCTTTGTCACCGCCGCCTCCATCGCCGCCTTTGTTTTTATTTCCGGAGCCACCGCCGCCACCAACGCCGCCCTTTTTCTGTTGGCAAAGAAACACGGAAAGATTTCGCTTTGAGCTGGGACCGAGCAAATAACGGTTGTTTAAGGTTGCGCAGCGAAGTCAGTAAATGAAAAAAGGTTAGTTGTGCCAGGATTGCAATGGGGGGACCCTTGTTCCAAAGCGCCAGGAATTCTCTAATTACATACAGCAGCAGCTATTATCCGCATGATAAAATGTAATCTAACCATTATTTGTGGTCTACAATAACGTATTAATATAAACAGGTAGCACCAAACACCTTTGTAAAAAAATTGTATGCAAATTTTAATCGCAAAGTTAATAGTTCTAGTGCACTAAAGTTTTTTAAATAATTTGGCAATGCTTTTAAAAAGTTTTTGTTTAGAAAGTTGGTCAAAGAATTATTTTAAAATTGTGGAAAAGTAGGGATAAAGTTAAATATTGTTAAATTGCTACTTGGAAGTTTAGTGGGTACATGAGCTGAATGAGCTGGCACTAAGATGAGGATTACAAGTAGTTAGACTCACAATTAGTACGCAAGTTGCATAACACAAATATTGCTTACATTGCCGCCGCCTCCACCACCGCCACTTCCTCCTCCTCCACCGCCACCCTTATTTTTACCCATTCTATCAACTTCTCGGAAAGGCGATTATTTTATTTATTTGGTTTAGTTTGCGGTGCTTGCTACTGTTGGCTTTGGCTAGAGTAAACTTATGCCAGAGCTGGCAAATTGCAACTAATAAGCATCGCCATTGCCGCAAAGCGAAATGCATGAAATTAAATCATTTGGCCAGAAAAAGAAGGCCAAAATGAACGTTGAGAGCAAAACACAAAATGCGCAACAGTCAAAGGCGGAAGGGAAAGGCGCCAATGAATTTGGGCGTCGATGGGAGCGGGGGATGGGTTGGTTGGGAGGAGATGACCAGGGGGATTTGGCCCCGGGTAGAGGAGACCTGACTGCAATGGCCAATGCCTCTTTACTGATTTGATCACCGCCCTGGCACCTCTCTTTGCGGCCGGTAGAAATGGGAAGTGTTTCTCTTGCGGCGACCGTTGGGGATTATTTTGTAGTGCTTCTCCTCCATCGCTTTTTGGCTCTTTGCTTCCGATTGCGATTCTGATTCTGTTTCTGTTTCGGTTTCGCATTTGCATTTGCATTTGGCCATATGCGCCCATGGCCATGGCATTGACATTGGCCACCTCTCGCATTTCTGGTTTGCGGCCAATGGAAGGCAATACGTCGGTAATCCCATGGCTCACTCGCGAATCCCACGGATACGGGCAGTGCAACAAGATGCTATTTATAGATGCAACGAGAATCGATGCTGCTGATAGCCTAGGCCAAGAGAGATTTTGGCGAATTTCAGTCGGAAAGAAATGGCCCTGAAGGCGATTGAAAGCGTTAATGTATGCAGAAAGAGAAGAACGGGAAGATTGAATGAGGGAGATAAACCAGGGGACGGCAGAATTGATTATGGGTTTAGGGAAGTAATTTAATTGGAGACTATGGGCAACCTAAAAAAAGTTAATCAGCACAGATATACCATTTAATCTCCATTGCACTTTCTAATGTATGATACCTGTTTTTAATTATTTGTATAGACTTGTTTAAGGGTGTAATATAACTATATTGAATATATTTCATAAAACTTGCTGAATAAACTATGCATATGAATAACTTATTCGATTTTTTTAAGGCAGGTATATGATATGCTTGATTATATAATAATCATATATTATAATTATCTTTCAATAACTGGTATGTTTATTTATAGACCAAAAAGTAAACATTACATTAGATATTTGGGAACTACTTTTATCATTTATAAATCAGTTTATTAAATTAAATAGCATTTTTTATCAAATTACATTCGATAACTTTAAAACGAAAAACTTACCATGCTGCTTTAATTACGACGAGTCCTAATTGGACTGAAATACATTTAACAGATTTCCACCTGCCTGCGTTCCAAAGAAAACTGTCCAAGTCTGATTTTCTTCATATGCTAATTACAGTTATCAAAAAGTTTTTCTGTCGCTGCCAACGGACACTGGAAACTCAATGCATACATAATGAGACATTCTACTTTTCCTGCAGCTTTTCCTTCGGCTTTCCCGCTTTTCCCCTTACAACAGATGTTGGAAAATGGAGAGCGAGCCAGAGAATAAGTCGGAACACCCGTTGGTGTCAGCTAATTAAATTAGATGTTCTATATGGTGAGCCGTAAGTGAAACCGATATCATCCGATGAAAATGAAAGCACCACGACGACGAGGAGAACTCAACAAGTCGAAATCTGCACATGGCAACGAGCGCGGAGCCAAATTAGAAGTGAAAAGTATGAAATAAGCTCATAAAATTACGCTCACACATGCTCGGGAAAACAGATTTGGAGCAGAGGAGCTGGAAAAGGAGGAGGGAGACACGTATCCGCAGGCGAGGCTAACAAAGTCGCAGGTCCGGACATTTGCTGCAGGTGCGGCAGGCGAAACTTGCACCTGAAAGATAAACCACCTCACCTGCCGAGCTGGACGGACACTTTGAATTTAAACGAAATGGGCGGACTTTCTGGGAATGGCTAAATACATACGGAAAAGCGAGAGAGACAGTCGGGATAAGTAAGGAATTGGCTCTGTAGAAGTGCGGAACTTTAATTAAGTTTTGGTTCTCCCAGCTGACTGACATCTTGAATTACAAATGAAAAACTTGTGTGCGGCAGTGGAAGGGAAAGCGGCCAAAGGAAACGGGCCAAAAGAAGCGACACAAAAAAGATTTAAAAAAAGCGGTATAAATAAAAATAAGAGAGAATGCTTTAGTCGACTTACCCAACTATCAGATACCCGTTACTCAGCAGGTGCAATTGCCAACGCTAAATTTCATATTCACTCATATTTAATTTCAGACGGACATAGTCAGATCTACCCGACTACTGATCTTAATCAATAGTATATTTACTTTATATATACCTCTGCCTGTTACATACTTTGCAATGAATCTGGTATACACTTTTACTCTACGTTACTCGTATACGAGTAACGGGTATAAAAATGAAATGAAAGAAAAGTGAGTGAAAAACCAGGAAAAACCAGTGCATAATAACACACTGAACTGCAAGAGGTGGAGGTGCAGGAGCAAAAAGCAGTTCCTGCAACAGAATGCGAATAAGTTGCACAGCCAGCAACTCACGAAAAGAAAATAAAGAAAAGCCGATCCACTGGGCGGGAAACCCAAACAACTACCTCAGTCTGTTAGCCAGTTAGCCGCTATAAGAATACCCAACTAACTGGGACCGCGAACATCTTTCAAGTGGCCGGCCCTTAAAGTACGCGAATCCCGAAATCGAACAAGAGCAGCAGCGACAAAAGTATGTAGTTCCATTCATGGACGGCCAGAGGAAATTCTTCCGGCAGAAGGGTGTATACGGATACGGATTACCCTAAGATAAGCCCGTGCCGATTATCAAATTCGATTTCCTCCGTTTCACGTAATTTGCGCCCGGGATGACGATAGTTTCTGCTCGGAAAAATTAATTCCCCACTTCAGTTCATAACCCGATAAGATTACCACCACAAATCAAAGCCTGTCTGTGATGTCGGGTACATAAACCACCAGTACACCTTATCGAAATCCCATTAAGCCATTACAACTAAGCCCACACCGCGAGCGTGGACTTAGTTCCCAGGCACTTCGATCTTAACTGCCCAAAACAACACTATCGTAAACATACTTATAATCGAATGAAATGGAAAGCTATATAGTTGTTGAAAACCAGCTTTAATGATCCGATGAAGGAATTGTTAATACGCGTTGGAATGTTATGAAATATGAAATACAATGAAAATAAAATAAAATCTTTAATAAAATGTAAAATCAGCAGTACCCCAGATTATTGTATTTACCAAGGTAAACCATTAGAGCAACCACAAGTCTCCTGTAACCGGAACTTTATCTGCGAACGAACTTCATCATCGGCAGCCTTGCCACAGAATTGGGTTTTGGTTCACGTGCCACCGGGAACGGAAAGTTGATTTTCTCTGCCGGCTGCCATTGCTGGAAAATCAGGAAACAGATGTTTTCAAATATCTTGCAAGCGAACTTTTTCGCCGAGGTATTTAAATAACGTTTTCGCTGCACCAACTTTTTGTCAGCCGCAGCGCGGAAAAACGTCAAAATAAAGGACAAAAATGTAAGAAAAACCATTGAGAGATGGCTGAAAGAAAACCCATTCAATTTCACTGAATGGGTTGTATTTCATTTGGTGGAATTTCCCGAATTATCGTGGCTGCGTTGAATAGGGTATCATGTTGTATTCATATCAAAAGGCCGGCTAAATATATCTCCAAGTAATCCGAAGGTAAACATATTAAGAGCGCGTGTCCATATCGATAATCCATTGGTGACTAATTAAAATGTGGGAAAAAAGTCAAACTTTCCGTTCAGTCTCTGGTATCACGCATTTAAAAGTCATAAGGTATTTCCAGATTAAAGTCCAAAGGTTATTAACCAAATTTCAGTTGCCCCAAAAAAACTACGGGGATTTTTTGCATTGAGTTCCCTAAATATCTATATCTACATAAAACAGAGGCTGAAGGGCTTTGGTTTAAAAATAAATACTATCTCCTTCTCCCACAGAGAAGGGGGAAAACACAACCCGGAACGAAGATAAAACCCTGTGGCAATTAGGGATGGGGCTGTTCTCATTGACCGGCAAGTGGCCAAAAGTTAATAGCTCTTATCACGACTAAGGACACCCTTCAATTAAAGAACCCAACGCACGCTATCTGATTAGTTTCAATAAATATATGCATACATGCCAGTCGGGTGGTCAACTTTGGTCAATGCCTTTTATCTTAGGCCTAGGCCATGCTTATCACCTGCAGATAAGCTCTCGGCGATCCGTGTCTTTATAAGTAGCCCCTCCGTACGAATAGCTCCACAGATAGTGGTCGATCTTTCGGGTGTGCATTCAACCTTTATTGCAGCAAAAATGTCCAAGTTACCGTGCAGCTACAATGCGGAGAACAAGATCTGGAAGGGTATTCCGCAGAACAACCCCTTCAAGCCGGAGACCTCCCTGGGTCGCATCATCTTCAAGAACATGAGGAACTGGCCCAAGAACGTGTGTCAGGTGAGTGAAGTGGAGACCCATCTGCTCCGAGCACTTTCCTAATGTGCTGTGCTTCATCAGATTTCCGACTCCGAGGGCGTGGAGGTCACCTTCGGGCAGGCCCTCACTTGGGCTATTCGCATTGCCCAGCACCTGAAGAGCCGCGGTCTCGACCACAAGGATATCATTGGCATCTCTGCCAGGAACACCACCTACATTATGCCCACCGCCGTGGCCTGTTTCTTCCATGGCACTCCCTTCCAGTCGGCCAATCCAATTCTTGAGGAATGTACGTAACAAAACGTTTATTGACATAATATAATATAAATTAATATTATCAGGGTATATCCTTTAAAATAATATTTTATATGTTCTACTACTTTTTTAGCTACCCTTAAGCACCTGTACAACATTTCCAAGCCAAAGATTATCTTCACCGATGCCGATCACTATGACAAACTGTACTCGGCTACCAGCGCGTTCAAGCCAGAGATTATCCTTACCACCGGAACTAAGGATGGTGTCCTCAGCATTCAGGATCTGCTGCATCCAACAAAGACAGAGTTCTTCTATCAGTGAGTGTGCCGCATAGCAAAGGTCTAGAAAAACAAGGTGTGATTTATATGGTACTCCATCTATATTAGGCCAACCCCGCTGAAGGAAGGACCTTCGCAAACCGTTGCGATCCTCACCTCATCCGGAACTACTGGAATGCCCAAGGCTGTGTGCATCTCGAACGATATTCTTACACAAGAGACAGTGTAAGTTATGCTATATTAAGAACTTAATTTAGGTATATTCAAATTTATACTCAAATTACAAAACGTTTTCGAACTCTTTTTACAGTTTTGTCAATGGTTACGATACCATCTTCATTTCGGCCAGTTTGGACTGGATCACTGGATTGTGGGCCACCATCTTCAGCACGGTGAACGGTTGCACTAGGATCATCAGCAGCAAGCCCTTCGCCGCGGAATACTTTGTGTACTTAGTGAGCAAGTACAGCATCACATATGCACTGATTCCGCCAGAGCACTGCTGTTCCCTGCTGGATTGCCCCACTGCCACACCGGAGAAATTGGGCAGCCTGACGAAACTGAACTTCGGAGGTGGACGGATGACTCAGGCCACCGTGGAGAGGATCAAGAAGCTTGCTCCTAATGGAGTGCTGAACTCGTCCTACGGCATGACTGAGGTTGGATTCATAGTGTTCAACCACGGACACTTGAAGCTCACCGCTGCGGGCAACCCATTGCCCGGAATTCAGGTGAAGATCGTGGACGACGATGGTAACCAATTGGGTGTGAACCAGACCGGCGAGATCATTGTGCACAACGGCTTCAGCTGGAACGGATACTTTGCCGATCCGGAGGCCACCAAGGAGATGCAGGACGAGGAGGGCTGGTTCCACACGGGCGACATGGGCTACTTCGACGAGGACGACTACCTCTACATGACGGACCGCAAGAAGGAGGTGCTCAAGTGGAAGGGTCTGCAGATGTGGCCCGCCGAGGTGGAGGCGGTCATAGACGAGCTGCCGGAGGTGAAGCGGGTGTGCGTGATCGGAGTGTACGACGAGACCCAGGGAGATGTGCCCGGTGCCCTGGTTGTTCGGGAGGATAATGCCAATCTGACCGCCCAGCAGGTGATTGACCACGTGGCCAAGCGACTGCCCGACATCCAGAAGCAGCTGCGAGCTGGTGTCCAGTTCGCCGATGAGATTCCCCAGAACCACAATGGCAAGGCAGTTCGCCAATACGCCCGCGATCTCTTCGTCGCCTTGTCCAAGAAGAACTGAAAACTGCCGTGCTTTCGTTTGGAATAATTTATCCTTGATTAAGTTTATTAAGTTAGGCAATCCTGATTTTCGATTTCTTTCGTCTGAATTTGCCCTTCAAACACTTCTGTAAAGTCGCCCACAACGTTCAATTCTCAGAATAATGACTCTGTGCACATTTTAAATAAACAAAATGCTAAAGTATATTAAGGACTATTTTCCACACACATATAGGTACATTTTTTAGAAACTCGTAACTTGTAATCTAATTCCTCAAAGTGGTTTTTTATTTGATAAGCCACCTTCATTAATTTTGCTAAAGTCCACCTACTGTATCCTGGGTCAAGGACACGTCACAAATCTCTGCGAAATACCCACAGCCCCAATAACATTTCAAAAAACAATTGCCGATTTGATTAACGCTGCCATCCCATCAATTTGGTTATAAAAATATTGTGTGAGTTTGGGCGGGAATTTGGGCCATAACTCAACTGGAATTGTGTCGCTGTTTCTTTATGGCTAAACACTTTCACTGGGTAAACAAAGAATTGCCATTTTGCGTCAAGGGCCGTGACTCCTCCCGCGCCATCTGATAAAAAGCATTTTATTTAGTCATAAAAATCGCACGCATAGAATTGGCCAGGGGTTACCAAGGGGTGCCACCAAATCACGGTGGCCCCACAAAAAGAAGCTTTTCACGAAATTAAAGGTAAATAAAATGTTTATGAGTGGAGAGCAAAGCGCTCATATGATTTCTCATTCGATTGAATAACATTTACACACGCAGGCGAGCGCCACACGAAGGATACGCAATCTGTGCCCGGATCTCCATGCTCAATGCTCCGTGCTCCCGGCCTCTGGATCCGTGGAATCCTTGGCTGGCGGAGTTTGGATGCCAGGCACCCAAAGACGGGCAATAAATTCAAACATGTGCACATAAATTTTTATTTCGATTTGCTGAGCCGCTGTCAGTGATGTCCTGTCCCGACACTCCGCCACTCCCCCCGTTCCCCATCCGGTTTTATGAACTGTGAATATGCGCATGATGAAGTTGCCAAAGGATCTCGGCGGAAGTGAATCGTTCGGCATGCGGTTCCCTCGCTGTGCGTGTGTTTGTGGGGGCCCCGACAAATGGGGGCGCCTGCAGGAGGGGGCGTGGCAGACGTCGACGGCTTCGCAAATTATTGCATCTCAGTGGTAGCTGGTAAATCAGGCGGTGGGCAAAATGCTCGAATTATGGACACAAAGTTAAAGGTGTTGCAGCCGAATTTCGGGATAAATTTCTTAGCAATTTTAGTTTCTAGTTACTTGATTTATAACATTATCAACAATCAATACTCATTGTTTAGCTTGATTTAACTGACTATTTTATAGAGATTATGGTTGTATTATGTTGGAGAGATATATATTGAAATATTATAGTGGGATTTATTATCCTGAAAAGGGAGGGTTTTGTCCACTGTTCCGACAGTGGAAGCAGCGACACGAGGCGAAATCGAAGCCGTCAGTCAATTGACTTGTCTAAAAGGGGGGAATTGGATTGGGAATGTGGAAGACGGTGGCCAATGATCCCCCCGCTTGCATAAGTCAAATATCGAAAACGTCAGCAGCTGATTGCCGAAAGCCAGGCTGCAGCAGTTCAATCAAGCTTGAAATGCAGAAATCAAAAAATAGTTAGGTTGACAGAACAAAAAGTGCAGTTGTCCTATGCCTCTTGTGAGAATTGAACTCACGGCCCCTGGTTTACAAGACCAGTGCTCTGCCACTGAGCTAAAGAGGCTCACGTTTTGTTGGCGGCAAAAAAGCCAATTTAAGTGGCCCCCATGGGTACTCTTTCTCGTTCTGCCACCGAAAGATATCTCGGCGAAACATAAAAGAACAATAAACACGTGTGTTTAAACAGTTGTCAGCACCGATAACTGCTCGAGTTTCGAATGAGGCCGAGAGGTACGCAAGTATCCATTCATTTGGGCAATCACTCAGTTGGGTTGGCTAATTAAAACTGTGGAGATGGATCCCAATTACCACTTTCCCGAGTTGTAGCTTTCAGTTTTCTGCTTTCATCTGCCAACTGTCTGTCTGTCCGTCTGTAGTCTCGATGTATCGGTAATTGATAGACTGGTGCACTGAGGCAAATACTCGCATTCGCATTCGCATTCACACTCGCACTCGCACTCGTATTCGAATGCAGCACTCACTCTCTCGAGTCTGTTTATTTGGCAAATTGGCAAATCAATTGCCCGAACTGAATAAGCTGCCACACATCAGCAGCACCATCAGCACCTGAGATGTCGCGTTCTATCGGATATACATGTGTCTCTCGAGGCAGCAGACACCGCAAAAGTAATTGGCACAATCAACGAAATTAATTGAACGCATCGAAATCTAGTATGATCTTTGCCAAACTCATTTGCGGTGAAATTCGGGAAGCCAATGCAGATGGGTTTAGAATTGGCAACCACAAGCGAAACCACTTCAAGTTTAAATATTTGGCTGTGTTCTGCTTAAGGAAATAAAGTCAGTGTCTAGGGTTTCATATGTTAATTGGTGAATTAATTATTTACAGGTGCCCGAAAGTGCGCGGTAAAAAGAAAACAACATTTTTAAGACTTCTAGATGCCTGTAAAGGGGAATTCAAATCTCTATTGATTTCCAGGGTATACCAAGGTTATATAATCATTCCCATACTTCTCATTGCTAACTACTTTCTGCTCAAATATTTAGACATGTGCCCAACAGCCTGGCATTATTCCTTAAAGCACTCACTTAGCCTGGGGTCATAATTCATTCAAGCTGCTCAGTCTTAAGACCGAAGGCAAACACTCTCGAGTGCAGGACCCACTGAGGAAAGAAGTCGTTGAACAATTTCGCTGCCAGTTGGATCCACTTATAAAGTGCAGAAACACGTATACGCACCGTTGCGTTGGCAGAACTCCCCCTTGGGCAGATTATCTGGCAGCAACAGCAGCATACTTAACAACTATTTATCGGGTTTTTCAATTTTTTTAATGCCACTTTAAATACTTGACGCGATTATTTCCCACCGATTTTCCTTTGCATGCATACAAATACCTATCCATATACATATATATATTTATATATATATATAAACCTCGATTCTGCCCTCAGCCAGCACTTTCTGATCCCGCGAAAGCAAAGTTTCAAGTGCCAAACACACGCAAACTTTTTGCTCTGTTGCAGCAGCATGCAAGTTTGCTGCCACCGAGAGACATAAAACTTTTATAGAAGTTATTAAAAGTGCGACGAAATGAAGGGGGTGAACTGAGGGGTGGAGCAGGAGGGCTCAGATCTGGTAGCAGGTTTCAGCTCCGAAGAGCTGGCAGAAAGAGAGAGAAATGATTCATTTGCCATTCAATAAATCTTCGCTTTACTCTACTACACCAGGCAGCTGGCCGGCAGTTCTCACTTTCGCACACTCGAAGGAAAATCACTGCGAATCAGAAGAAATGAGGTCTTCAATTAAATTCCATTTCATTTAATGATTTCGTTTTTGGCAAGAAGTTAAATTCAATATAGTAATTCGATAGGTAAGTTGTATGATTCTGTTATAGCTGGAAAATCAGCCTTTGAGTAATCATTATTCAGATTAACTTAAAGTGCTGACAGCTAAAGATAACATTAAACCGAAATAATTGTAACATAATTTTATAAATTATTTTTATTTAATTAATTTCTTTACCCTTTTCTTTGAGTTCACTTGCTGAGCTCGGTTTTCGCGCTCCTGCATCGGACGGATGCTTTAAGTAATGACCATCAACGGCTGGACGCCGACGGCGCCAGTTTGTACATTGTTATCTGCTAAGGAAGGGACTGCGGGACTACAGGCCGAGTCCAAGGTGCAAGGCCCAAATTCAAATCCAAGTCCAAGCCCGGCCCCAACTCCATATCCCCCGGCCGAAAGTCGCCTGCCCTTTCCCTTCCCGCTGCCATTCATTATTCAAACGCATTAACAGAAGTTGTCCGGCTGGAGCAGGACAATTTTCGTGATATCCTTGACTTGGCCTAACTTTGTCCGAGGTGCCCAGGGCTGGGCGGGTAGGATCTGCTGCTGCTGTCCCTACTGTTCCTGCTGCTCCATGTAGTACTACGCCTGCCCTTGGTCCTGGTCGTGCAAAAAGTTTCCTTGCTGCACTCGAACAATAACAGAGCCAAGTATTTAAATGCAAATTAGCCCCAAATGATGCAATCATAATGCAAGTGGCTCCAGGACCAGACCCAATGGCTCCAGGGAAAGAGGCAGCGATGGGGATAAAACGGTTAGGAGACTGTTCCTGTACCAGGTTCGCTTTTAATTTCCACTTGCCTGGGCTCATTTAGCACAATTTGGCAGCCACTCATAATTTCCACTTCTTTTTCTTGCGCTCAAATTAATTTCCACCTCTATTTTGTTATCCTCACTGAAATCCTTGCTAGCTAGACTCGGGCTCGTTATGGGTGCGGAAGATAAATGCATTTCAACACATGTTGTTGAAAGTTAATTTCCGAAAAACGTTGCTCATTTATTGTTAAATGTGCATTTAGTTTTCTTTCCGCCCTTCGCCTCCCTACATTTTTTTCACTCTCCCACTGTGGTAATGCCTTTTTGATGGTTGGATTTGGATCCAGGCATTTCTTGCCTGATGCACTTTAAATGAGCTGAGTTGGTCAAGCCTTTGAAGTGGCCCAGTCCGGAATTATTCAAATGTTCTCTCGCATTCGCATTCGTATTCGGATTCCCACGGAATGGCCGGAGTTCAAATCTTTGGCCCACAGCTAACTATTTCCAGCTGCTGCAAAAATGGCCAAAACTTGGCAATCGAATAGCCGGCTCGACCACAAACACAATCAGCCAGCTCCCGAAATGAGCAACTTGAGAATTGAACTCGATGCCAGAACAAAGAACACACAGTCCGCACAATCCACACAATCCGCACAATCCCAGCAATCCGGGTGGGCAGGAGCAACTTTTGGTGTTATAATCTGTACCAAATTTAAGTGCTCTTGATATTGCTAATTAACACACAGCCATTCGCACATGCATGAAAGCCATTTGCGAAATTGGAAAAACAAAGACAACGGGCCACCAAAGACTTTTTGCGCTTGCTGGGTGTAATTCTGATTGGGTTGGTGTTGCTCTTGGCTGGCAGTTCATTATTTGGCCAGCTGCTACTGGATCAGATATTTCCTTGAATTGGGCTCTGCACTTGGATGTGGTCCAAGGAGCCTCACTCGCTTTTTGGTTCAGTAAGGCACTGCAACGGGGCGTATGCGTGATATGTGCGACAACAATGCAGGCCGAGAAATTTCGACGAAACTTTTCAGATATCCAGTGCATGGTGTCTTTGGGACGGAATGTGGCAATGAACGCTTGAGAACACACTTTAAAGTCCATTAGCGTTGAGTGGCCACAAAAGCAAAAGTAGCAGGCAAGGCAACTCCAGAATCCAATCAAACAATTGCAAGTCGCATTGCATATTTATTTATGTATATTCGAATGTACTACAGACGTTCATATTTAGCACAATTTATTCAATTGACAAATTTTCAGTCTGCGACATTTGTCACATGAAAATGTGAATGTCCACAAGGAGGAGGAATATTTTTGTCCATTATTTGTGTTACTCTGCTGTTGTCAAAATATTGATCTCCATATAAAGCAAAGGGAAAATCTTTTTCGCTTTTTATTGCAGCTACTTTATTGAAGTTTTGTGGCAGAATAAAAAGAGAAGCAGAAGAAGCCAAGAGATATTCCATGAAATATTGTAACTGCTGCAAATTATCGTTCTTCGTTGCTAACATAAAACTTTTACCACCACCGCCACGAGGACGACCAGCCATTCAGCCAGTCCGCCCTCCACAAAACCCTCGAATAACTCTATGCAAATGACTCAGACATTTTGCAATTGATGCTGCTCGGGGGAATGGAAATGCAAGACTGGCGAACCGGCTTAAAGTTCTTTAAAATGCGCAAAATACGCTCTTTCAATGCAATCCGACAGCATAGCTCTGCTCCTGAAGTTACCAATTAATATGGGCCATGTGGCTGGAGCATGTAATGCAATTGCTTTCAGCTTAATTCCATTGATTCGGATTGATCCTATCATTGGTCGCAGTAGAAACCATGTCGGGTATTAGCAGGAGACACGACTCGCCATTTCTCCGGAAATCTTCGATAATTTCACATAATCCACAAGCTCGCCCACTCGCACCACACACGGAATATCCTCCCAACAGACAACAAACAGAGCAGAACAATAGCCACAATGGCATTGGCAATCAGCACTTGAGATGGGATGCACTGAAGAAAAAGGGGTTCATTTTAAAACAAACTGGTTGAGCTTTTAAAAGAGAATATCTTATTTGTTTTATTTGCACTTGGAAAAAAGAATGCTTTACTAACAAGTAAATAAAAAAAGCTATAGTTAGTTGCACATAATGACCCTATCATTTAACATGCATTCATTGTGAAAACTTTAAAAAATTGCTAAGATATTGAATTGTCATCCCTTTATGAGAACTCTAAAAGCCTTTTTCGCTGTGCAGAAGAGCTTATTGTGAGTTTGTGGCTTTAGAACAATGTCTCGGTGAGTGACTGAGAAAATGAGTGGGAAACTGACTGGGGAATAGGTCATGGGGCGCTGCGGAAGGGTTCATGACGAGACATTGGCATTGGCCGACAGTTGGCTGGCTACAAAGTATGAAACACAGAAAAAGAAACTTTCGCCATTCCCAGTGCAAACACGATGCGGGGAACTTTCAACATTTACTGCTCGGTGGCTGCTGTAACAAAGTTACAAGTAGCATTTGAAACTTGTCCTGCGACTTGTCCGGGAGCATCCTATTGCCGCTGTCCCCCATTGCGTATGAGTGATTTTTATGAGCGTCTCCTCACGTCATGCGTGTTTGTTCCTTGTCTGCCCCGAGTTGTCCCTCCCCCTCCTATCTGGTGTTTATCACCGAGCCCGAGGGCAGGCACAATTATACGAACATGACAACTGCAATTTGCCAGGGGCTCAACTTTCATGCTCCTCACCTCAATGACTCCCCCGATTTAGTCTTCGATTGTTGTCTTTGGTCTGGCTTCTGTTGTGTTCGGTCAAATCAAATTAAACCATTTAATTGCATAAATTAGCCCTCGGACCAAACGAAAAATATAAAGTTTTCCCTTGAAGATGTACCAAGGTCTAACATGCTCAGTCGGACTCTGAATTGCCCGGAATTATTTTGTGGCTTGAGCTCTTATTGTCCACTCAACCGAGACTGCACCAATAAATTAAGTTGGTATTTGTAAAGGTTTTTACTAAATTCTAGCCCAGTTAATTAAAGTCCCGCCCGGAGCCGAGTGAAAAATCTGGCTTCTGACTGCAGTAATTAAGCTGTCAGAACGGATTCCGACTCGAGGAGATCTCACCTAAGTCACAACTCATAACTCATGTGGCCCTCGGGTTGAGGAGAAGAACAGAAGCAGGAGCAGGAGCCATGTGTCAAGATATTAGTCTCGAGATGTGCATATGACAAATCTGAAAAGTTTCTAGCCAAGATTTTGGCTCGCTTCGAGTCGCTCCACATTTTTCCTTTGCCAGCCGCAAAAGTTTGCGGATGCAGAATGCAAAGTAATCGAGGGCCTTAACCGGAGTTTTAGCTTTAAGTTGTTTGACTTTGACTTTCAACAAAAGGAAATCTTACCACTCGCTGTTTGCTGCTCATTTTTCCCACAGCTAATTGCGCGGTGTCCCAGAGCGGAGGAGTGGAAACGGAGCGCCGGGCTGATCCATTGGGCACACAGGGGGAGGGATAATGTCATAAATCACCATGGATATATGCATAAATTATCGCTTGAGCTCTCCCAGCGACCAGCGGCCGGCGAAGTCGATCCCCAGCAAAAGGCGGAGGCTGCGAAAGTTAAAAAACAACGCTCACGATAAACGAAGCGACATTTAAGGATTTAACGAGAAAAAATCGCTGTCACGAGGACGCATCGTTTTAATCAGTGGAAGACAGCTACTGTACCGCCCGTCCTTCGCTGTGTTCAGCACCATCCGTTGCACTGTGGACCGATTAAGCGTTTTAGTGTGTAAAATAAAACTATTATAATATAAACACAGAAAAAAATGTTTTTTTGAAGAACTAAGCTCAGAAATTTGGGATATCTCAAATTTTTAAAATAATGTTAACATGTTATTTCTACATAGATCAATAATTATAAAACATGTTAAACATCATTTAGTCAGATTTTGGGTGCCTAAGCACCCTCTGACACGTGCTCATGTCCAGCTGCCCCAGCTTCTCTTCTCCAAACGCGTTCTTTGCGTCTTCGCATCTGAAATGGTAGCAATATTTTGTCAGGCCAAAGTCAACAGCCGGCAGGCAGCAGACGCCAGGACCCGAAAGACAAAGCTCCTCCCGGCGGGACGTGGAGGAAATTTACATTGGCGCTGCAAAGTATGCAACGCATATTTTTACATCACTTCTGTTTGCCTTTCTCCCAGAGCCACAGCTCGCCGGCAGGACCAACAGAGGGATGCAGCGGAGGGAGAGGGTTTTATACAATTAAATGTATTTATTTTTCCCGGAGCTAAAGGCAGACCGAGTGCCGCAGGACTCTTGCTGGCTGAAATATGCTGGAAAAAGGTGTGGGTCAAAGGAAGTGCTGGAGGACATGCGAGGAGGCTGCGTCCTTAAATTATTATATTGATAGCTTATGGGTGGAAAAGGGCTAATCTGGTAATCAAGTTAAGAATTTATTCGGCTTAACACATTTGTGTTTGGTGCTAAGGGGACGGAGAGCTTAAGGCTTGCTAGTTATTAATAATGAAAACATCCTGTAATATAATATTAAAAACTTTAAATTTTATTTAAGGTCCTAATGGTACTCGTCACTTGATAGGTTTTGCAAAGACACAGTATGCATTGGTCCCCTTCATATGCATTTCTCGCTAAACTTTGGCAGCTTATCGATCTGAACACCGACCACATGTAGGACCTGTTGAGATGCGAAGATCCCCGTTCGGATGCAGTAATCCAGGGGCATCCTTTGGACGTACATGGCCAGGAATCCGCCGACGAAGGCGTCGCCACAACCATTGGTGTCGAAAATCTCGCCCTGCTTTACGGGTGGAACGGGGTATTCCAGAACGCGATCGTTATCCTGGAAGACGAGAACAGGACACACCGCATCCGTAATCATTACTAGTCGTGGTCGGACATTTTCCTTGGGCATTTGTTGCAGCCGAGAGCCGATCTCAAAGATATTCTTCGTCTTCCAGTCGTTGGTGTCGCTAAATGCAATGGCCTCTTCCTTATTGCAGATGATTATATCCACGTACTGCAGGATATTTCCCAGGGCTTCCTTTTGCATCTGCAGCACAAACACGGCGCTGAAGTTGAGGATCATAATTCGATTGGTCTCGCAGCACATCCTAGCCACCCGCTCCACAGCAGGTGGGCAAACGGCCAGAAAGAAGCCCGTAAAATAGAAGTACTCGGCACGATCCAAGGCGCAGATGTTATCATCCTCGTCAATCCAGTCGTCGCTGAAGAGAGAGGCAGCGCCCAAGTTGGCGACTAAGGAGCGATTTGGACCGTTGATGATCACCGCACAAGAGCCTGAGAAATGAAAACTAATGAAATGTAGGTAATCTACTCTGCAAAACTTTTTTTTATTCATAAGGAAAGGTATTTTTCTTTCACTACATTTGATCATACCTGTCGGCAGCTCTTCCTTCAGCTGGTAAAGTGTTAGCAGGCCATCGGATCTGGCCCGTTTTTCGATGCGGTCACCTAGCTTATCCTTGCCCACCGACCCTATGAACACAGCTCGAAATGGAGTCTGCACGATCCACTGGAAAATTCGCATCGAGTTCTGACAGGCTCCACCCGCCGAATAGATGACGTTCTCCATGTTCATCAACTCATCGAACAGGGCATCGTGCTTTTCATCAGCAATGATCGCTGCATTCGCTTCCAGGCCGTACTTCTCCAGGATCACATTATCCTCGACGGTGCAGGTGATGTCCAGCAGGGGGTTGCCAAAGCCCATCAGTATTCCCTCAGGTAGATCCATTCTTCGGGGCTCCTGGCAATCGCAGAAACTCCTAGAGGATGTTCGAAAGGCACCACCAGAATAATGCTGGAGTGCTGGGGAATGGATCGGAGTTCTTCGGAACAATCGGAATGATTTTATACTGAGGCCAAAAACCCGTCTGGACATTCCCAATATTAGACCCTCGCCGATTCTTGAGAACTCCTACACCTCATGGATTTTACGCCTATCTGTCGTTCATGCTGTTTTACTGTATCGAATTGTTTACTTTGATTGATGTGACGAAATTTATGAGTGGAGGAGAAAAGCTCGCCCCCTCCGACGAAATTTATTTCCCTCAGTTGCTTAAAACGTTAATTACCTGCATAAATCAATCAGAACAATTAATATTGTTGTGGCCCAATTTAATGTGCTATTAATTACGTATCCATCTTGTCGATGGAAGTATGTATAATTGCTGTGCAATTACGTTGGTGCCTGCCTTCGTGGAGAAGAAGGTGGCTTTGGGGTATTTTATTTTCATTTCTCTGCCGGAGATGAATGAATTGAATGTAAGTGGGCTTGACAAGTAGGCGATAGGGGCAGGCGGGGTGGGTGCTGGGAATGAATGCAGCCACCCAGAACGTGAATGTCCTTCCGCCGCCAAAAAAACATCAGCAGTGGAGGAGCATCCTGGGGGGTGGGGAATGAAAAACAATGGCATTCGCAGTGCTTTGCACAAGTTGCCTGGCATAAATTTTAATTTTTATGCAACACAAAAGCTGCAGAAGCAGCCCGAGCTTCCGACGCGCGTTGGACCCGTACAAAATCAGAAATAATAAATTGAGCACCGATTGATAGATACCCTCGGCTTAGAAGGTAGATGCCTCGTTTAATATTTAATATCAAATGATGTAGGAATCATATTAGTTTACATATTACTGAACTGATTAACTTTTTGGGTTATGAAAATGCATAGGGCTTTATTATAGGCCATTTAACTTCTAATTCCAAACAATTTCGGTTATTATATTAATTAAGTTAGGGAATTTTTCAAAGAAAGATAGATATCCATGTCTGAAACGACACCCCATAGCTTAGCTAAATTGTTCCGTCTTGTTATCAATATTTGTCGCCATAAAAATGCAAAATACCATCGACTCCGCGCATTAATTCCCAGTAATTTTGAATATAAATTGTGCTGTGAAAATGTGTTTTTAATTTCGCTTTCAGTTGGATCGCATGCACATAGTATAGCATACCCTTTCGGGCAGGATGAGGTGTTTGGCGTTGGCGGATGGCGGGTGGCAGTGGCGTCGTTTATCGTTCGCGAGCCCCGCGAAGTATGCAAGCGGTTTTTCACTTTGCTTCTCCTGTTGTTATTTTTGTTGGTTGCACTAGTACCAGTAGTAGTTGCTGTTGTTGTTGCCGTTCTTGTTGCTTTTGTTCGCTGGGTAAGTACTTACTTATGTGCCAGGGCATTATTCTCGGCTGTGTTCCTTTCGCCAAGCCGCTACCGCTTTTTCCTACAAGACCGGCAGTGGCAGAAGAAAAGCTTCAGCCGCAGGACCGATTGTAGATGAGATGAAGATGAGAGGGTAAATCCGAAGGTTGGGGAAGGGTAGGGAAGGGAAGGGGAAGGGGAAGGCGGATGGGGATGGGGAAACCGCAGCGGTGACGTGGCAATGCAGCTGCATAATGTGGCATGCGGTTTGCATTAAAAATGATATTGCAACACGAGCCGCACATCTGCAGCTGTGTGCAGTTAGGCGCCGCCTGCAGTCACTGACAGCCGCATGGCAATTATAATCCACACACACACACACTCACTCAGACGCACACTCATCCCCGGCTTATGGCTACACTGAGATCAATTCAATGATAAAATAGGAATTATATCAGTCGAAATAAGTTTAAATTGTGATAGCTCCACAGAACCCATTATTATATTCTTGGTATGCAGTCTTCTATTCTTACATTTGACATTATCTCGTAATATTCTCTCAGTGTATCAACAGAGAAGTGCGAGGGAATCTGGAGCCGGGCCATGTAAGCAGCAGCTGCCAGTGACATACACATCAACATGACACCCTGTCGCTTGACAAAGCTTAGCTCAGGATCTGGGAGCTGGAAGAGGGCGGGCGGAGGCACCGCAAACCCACTGACATCCCGCCCGCCCCCATTTTCCACACATCCAGGCACATTCACACGCTCGACATGTTGCTTTTTGGGGATGAGCCGGGGTGCAGGATGTCCGCTTCCTTTTTCGCCGCCTCGCACGTTGTTATCTAACAAGCTTTTTATGTGATTACCTTTTGCCTTCTGTTAGTTTTACTATAATTTGGCCTTTACGCTTAACGAGATTGTTGTGAGGTGCTCCCAGCCAAGAATAAGGAAACCGAACCGGAACGCAGGGAGGACTGAGCCAAGTTGACCAGATCCAGCACACAGGACACTCGTCTTTGTAGTGCACTCCGCTGTTGTTCCTGATACTTGGGCCAGAACAATGGCGCTGGAGTTGGAGTCATATGAATGGAGTCATGTCGATGTGAGCTTAGGTGCGTCGTCAAGTGATAATCCCGTCACAGTACCCCGCTTCCTGTACCATTTCTACAGCTCAACAAATATTTATTTGTGCGCTTAGTGAGGTTTCTTTATAAAAGATAATAAGAAACAAGAATTTGTCGGCTGGAAGGGGATCCCCGCGCCCATCCTGGATCAGCTCACCATGCGGAGGATGAGAATAATCGTGGCCAATGAGAACAGCACGACGTTGACGGAGAACCGATAGACGAACAGGCAATTACACATTTCTTCATTGTGGTTGCGGTGGTGTTTAGTGGGGGGCAGGGCGTCCTCCTATGATTCATTCTCCAAACGTCTTACTTATCACTTTGTGTAGTTTAGAGGGTTTCGGTGTGACTAGAAATTCAAATAAGCCTTAGCTTTTATTGCAAGGGAAACATAATTCTTTGATAACAGTTGATAATTTTTCTGATGACCAGGAATTAGTATCTTTGAGTTTCTCACAATAGGCTTCAATCTACTTACTATAGGCTTTTGAAGAAATCTTTCTAGTTGACTATCAAAAATTACTTAAAGATTGGATATTCGGTTATGCCCTTGTAGATAAAACCGCATTTTTCGTAACATATTTTTATCCAAACGTAGTGCTTGGGTATTTTTCCCAAGCTGTCAAACCGGGCATACCCTTTGAATATCGAAACCAGCTCAGTCTAATTTGTACCTCAACAAATCCGGATCACATAAATGTAAATACTTGCTCTTGGTTATTTAAACATATTTCGGCGTGATTATGTCCAACTACGCACCCTTCATCAAGCCATATGTGGAGTACAACGAGCACGGCTGGGGTCCTTGCGAGGTGCCCGAATTGGATGTGCCCTACCAGCCGTTCTGCAAAAGTGATCGCCTGGGCAAGATCTGCGACTGGACAGCAATGGTGCCCGAGAAGAAGTTCCCCAGTAAATACGCCTCGACCTTTGGCAACAACAGTCAGTACGCATACTTTTACGAGGACGATGACTCCACATTCCATTTGGTGGACACCACTGGGTCGAAGGCCACCAAGCCGTATCAGCGCGGACGCTATAGAACCAACATGCGCAACAATGTAAGGACCAGGGGTCGCACTGGGCGTGGCACTCCGAATATAGCAAGTCTCGGAGGATCCACAGCTGGAGGTGCCACTGCCAGTACCACAAAGTACGGAAAGGGTCGCCATACACGCAACACGCAGAATGTTGGTCGCAGATTCGGTCGCAATGCTCCCACCAGAATTCGCGAGAGCTCTGTGATGGTTCAATCGAATTGGGTTTCGATCGAGGAGATTGATTTTCCACGCCTCCTCAAGCTGGCACTTCCAAATATCAAAGAGGGTAAGGACATTGCCACCTGCGGATCGCTGGAATTTTATGATAAGTTATACGATCGAGTTAACTTACGCAACGAAAAACCATTGCAAAAGATGGCTCGTGTTGTGCACACCGTGACGACCACGGATGACCCGGTTATTCGTCGACTCTCGAGGACCATGGGCAATGTCTTCGCCACCGACGAGATCCTGTCCACCATAATGTGCTGCACTCGGTCCAATTACTCCTGGGATGTGGTAGTCGAAAAATTGGGCACTAAGGTGTTCTTAGATAAGAGATATAATGATCAATTTGATTTGCTGACCGTCAACGAGACTTCAGTAGAACCTCCGATGGAAGAGGAGGGTTCCATAAATTCGGCACATAGCTTGGCAATGGAGGCCACTCTCATTAATCACAATTTTAGCCAACAGGTAGGTTTACTTCTATTTTTGGATTTTAAATCTTATGTTATTTGTTTTAAAAAGGTACTTCGCATTGGCGACCAAGAGCAACGTTTCATGTTTGAGGAGCCCAATCCGTTCGAGGAGCCGGGAGTGGATCTTGCCTCCATTGGCTATCGCTACCGTCAGTGGGATCTGGGCAACGATGTGGTGCTGATTGCTCGCTGCAAGCACAATGCGGTTATCCAAGGACCCAATGGGGACATGCAGTTCCTCTCGATCAAGGCGCTGAATGAATGGGACTCCAAGGTGACCAATAGTGTGGAGTGGCGCCAGAAGTTGGACACCCAGCGCGGTGCAGTCTTGGCCTCCGAGTTGCGAAACAATGCTTGTAAGCTAGCTCGTTGGACTGTTGAGGCTGTATTGGCTGGCTCTGATCAGCTGAAGCTGGGCTATGTGTCCAGGATGAATCCGCGGGATCATCTGCGCCACGTGATCCTGGGCACACAGCAATTCAAGCCGCAGGAATTCGCCACCCAAATCAACCTGAACATGGACAATTCGTGGGGAGTATTGCGTTGCCTGATCGACCTTGTGATGAAGCAACCGGATGGAAAGTATCTGATCATGAAGGATCCCAACAAACCGATGATCCGTCTGTACGATGTTCCAGAGAATGCTTTCGACTCGGACCGCGATGAGGAGGAGTCCAGCGAGCCCTTGAGCAACTCCAACGATAACTAACGCCCTCACCAATTTATTCAACTAATAGTTCTCCGAGCGAGGGGATCCGTCGACGGACGAGACAAGCCGACACATGCTGACAGATGCGCAGTGAACACAAATGCAATTTAAATTGAGTTTTTGACCATACACAACATATGAACGGAGCCATCACTTGACATGTCAGTGAACAACGGACCGGGTGACCGGGTGCAGACACAGTTATTTTGAGGATAACATGGCCACATCAATCACTGCGGTTCCAAGAAATACAAAATGAAACCCGGCTAAATAAATATGCATTGTACAGAACATCCCCCGCCATTACCGACTGACAATCACAATAATTGCGGGGGAGTGAAAGTGGGGCTGAAATGGGTGAAGGGCTGTTTGGCTGACAAACCTCAGGTTCAATAAATCACCGAATACGCCATCAATCAATGCAAATTCTGTTGCTGCTGTGGTGCTTGGCGTGCGACAATTTAAGCAAAATGTTTTCGTATTCAACAGCATTTAATTAAATTCATATATGTGCTCGAATTTCATATGCACATCCTGCCTTTTTTGTTATTTGGCAATTCAATTTGGGCAGTCAGTGAGCACAAAAGTGCAGAAATTATTCCCCAACGGAAATGCAAATCGCTCAACTAAATTACCAAAATGTTTTGCGCATTTTTGTTTTTGTTTCTCCGTCCGCCAATTTCTTTTTGTTCAGCGCCAAATTGAATTTAGACCTATTCAATTTGCATGGATGGGCTTGCACTCCCCTTTTTCCCCAGACAGGATGAGCAAATGATGATGCCTGGGTGTGAAATAAGTGTGTGAAAATATTTAGGGAATTTACGCAAATGAAAATTGAAACCGATTAATTTTAATTCTCTGCCTGCGGCAAATTTGATTGATAAAGTCAGGTCCATTATGCGGCAGTGCACAGATTAACAATGCAGCACGTACATACATGTATATGTATGCCCATCAAGTATACGCACAGTTGGCCGGAAAGGCACTTGATCTTGCCAGTAAGCAGCAGTGAAACACCAAAGTGTTATTCAATTAAAACATTTTGTTTGCTAAATCAACATGTGTGCCTGTGTGTGCGCCTGCAGGACCAACTTACGGAATGACTATTGCGGACTGGTTTTTTAAAGCGTTTGCCGCAGAAAAGTTGGCTCCGGCTGGTTAGCTGCTCGAGTGGCTTCTGCTACCATGTACCACCAACTACGGACTACGGACTACCGACAACCAGCTGGCAACTACCGGCTTTAGCTACCAGCTTTAGCCTTAGCTGTAGCTGCAGTTGTAGCTGTAGCTTCGGCTTCTGGCCAGGACTGGCGTGGCATTTCAAGGTCTGCGCTTGGCTAACCACGCCGTTGAAAGGCGTTTAACAAACTGGCAGGCCGGGTTGGCTAGGGCACTTGCCAGCGGCAACAACTCCTAGCCCAACTCAAGTGGGGCCTTAACGCAAAACTTTGTACATTTTATCGCATATGCAGGGCTGCGGGCCATTCCGGGGTAACGGAGAACACAGACCGGAGAGCCCAGGACACAGGGTGTGGGTGGGGTTAGTGGGCTGAGGTATGGGTTTAGATGGCCAAGGCATTTGCATATGCAACCACAAACACCGCCCGAGTGAAAAGTTAAGCGTTGAATGAGGGCGACAAATTGCAAATTAAACTCTTTTGCATTTTCCCAGCATCACATCACATGAGGAATAGTTGTAAATAAAACAGCCACACCCGCGTCAACTTTTTCAGCTCCTGCGACCTCCAACTAAATTCAATTTCATTTCAATTTGCCTCACTCGCTTTTTTCGCTGAAATGGGGTGTATGGTTGCTGGAGCCTCAGAAGTCGTCTGAGCCGCATTAGGAAACCAAATGCGACTTTAAGTTGCCACCAAAGCATTTGGCCCCAGGCCCTCTAGCCATTTAAGCAACGGATTTGCCATCTTTGGACTTTAGTTGGGTTCACCAGGATCAGGGGACTCACGGGGGCTCCGGGTGCCAGGGGTCACGCATTTCGGGGGAGGCGGACTGAAGAGTTTTGGAATGTTTGTAAGCCAAAAGTTTTGTGTTCTTTTGGCCAGCTCGGATTTCGCCTCTGCCTTTTGGCATATTTAATTTGCCGACTTGTGCCATTTTTTCTTTTTTTGTCTTTCCTTTTTGCAGGATCCTGTCAATTTTGTGACATTTGCTTTGGGCTCCATTCACCGTTAACTTTTCAAATGCAGCTCATTTAAATATCATTTGTCTGGGTAAAAGTTTGCCACAGGAGTCAGTTAATCGAGGATGAAGCCCACGGCTATTAATATAGGTAAGGATTGAAGTTAAAAAAGAGACCCAAAGCAATGAAATATATTCCAAAATCAAAATATTACTTATATATCAAATCAGAGCTACTTTAATATTCTCTTCTTATCACAGCACGCACCTGATAGCCCTGATACTCTTTTCCAGATGAAACTTCGTGAAACTTTCTCACTCAAGTTACCACAATATAATATATTTAAATTACCCCTTCTGCATTTTAGACGGTCGACTAGACATAGACGAGTGGACATTGTTGTTAGCCACAGAATGAGAAATGTTATCAATGCCGCCAACACCTCCGCAAAAACCAGAAGCAAAAGCACCTAAAACAAATTTCAGCGTCACCCAACAAATCTGCAACAATAGTGATAATTTTTCCACTTCTTCAGCTCGTTTCGCAACGCAAAACTTTTTGTGCAAACATTTTGCCAAAGTTATTCTTTTTTTGAGCTAAAACTTTTTTGGTGGCAAGAGCGAGAATAATGTTCAAAATTATGTAGATGCAATGAGGGGTACTGGAACACGGGAATATTCACATAATTCGATGAAATGAATTGGTTGCAGTTGCAATCCCAGCTGGGAGTTAACTGACAATCCGCCCAATGATAGCATATAAAAAGTTCTCAGATGCGGCAAAATTATCGCCCCAGCCGGTCCAGGCCGGAAATCATTTTCCTCTTCCGGCCAGGCAAGGTTCAGTTGCCGATTCCCATCGCAGCTAAAAGAAAAAAAGGAATATTTTCGACGTCTCACTCGAATCCTTAGCTCCTGACCGACTGCGCCTGTGGAGCAACTTCTGTTTTACACATTTCTAATTCGTTTCCTGCCTGGGAACGAATGGCTGGCAAAAGTCTGTCTGCTGAAAGTCTGCCTGGATAGGGTCACAAATCTGCACTGAAATTCATTGAATACTTGTCAAAAATATCCCAGTAGCCAACGTAATTGGATTCTTTGTTGGCGCTGTCACCCAAGTTGGGCACATGTGCACTTTTGCACTCCTGAATAAATTTCGGCAGATTACAAATTCGATTGACTCGCATATATGCATCTTACCTTGTTCTCTGATTTAATAGTGGCATATGAATCACTGAATAATTTAAAGCTGTCCCAGAAACAGGGCCTTGATTTCAAAATTATATTCATTTGCAGGAGGGATATACTTTTACATATATTGTGTTCAGAAGGACATTCTGTTGGGATTGATTCGGCTATAATATAACCCTTGTTCTAAAGGCCCTTTAGAAAGCCCTCTTTTCAAAGTGGATTTTTCACTATGCAAATCACTGAAAAGATCAAAAACAATGTGCGATCTTTCACCTGATTATTCCAGGCAGGTCTCACTTAAATGGTAAATTCGAGAGGAAACTGTGATGTGGTTTAACTTTCACCCCGGAAGTGGGGCCAAAAGTAAATCAACAAGTTGGATAAACTTGGCTGTCAGACACCGATGGAATATTTTAAGCACGACGAGCTCTTAACTGCTTTAAGTTTTCAACATAAATATCAAGTATACGCACCGGATACCCACATACCCACACGCACGCACACGGCATAAGAATAAGGTGAATGCGAAACCAAAATCCAGCTGCCGAAGGAAAAAACATAAGAATGAAAGCAAACGAAACAGACAACAAAGTTGGTTTACTTTTGGGTTCGTTTCAGTTCTTTTGTGCGTTTCGCCACAAGCATGAAAATCGATTACCTGTTTCAAATGGAAAATATTCGTATATATATACATTTATCTTTGAGTGGGTAAGCTGATTGTCTAACTCCCCCGCTGTCCCGTTGGCCCATTGGCCCGCAGCTCGTCAGACTTTGCATAAACGAATTGTAAACACAGCAAGTGGGAGGTGGGTGGCATTGAAATTATGCCAAATGCGTTTTCCAGTTTCTAATTTCGGCATCGATCCTCGATTGCGGACGAAGGAGTCGTCCGACTCTCGGACACCAGCACACGTCGAGTGGCAATTTGCAATGAATTTGCTCAATTGCACCAGCTTGTGATTTCGCTCGTTGTCCTGGTCCTGGTCCTGGTCCTGCTGATGGTGCAACAAGAGGAGCTCCTTGTGTCCATTTGCTTGCCTGCTTTGTTTTTTATTTTATTTGCAACAAATTGGGTTTTATCATCTGCCCAATGTCGATGTTGAGGGACAGCTGATGCAGCGCCGATGACAACCATGTCCTTCTGTGCGAGCTGCCCAAGTTTCGCACAAAATTAAATTCCGTTTCGACCCTCCAGTAAACTGGCATTGTTGGATGGGCATCATCGAATTTTTCATCACCCATCCCCCCTGCCGATGTCCAAACAAAAAACAAAAAGGGAAACCGGGAGGATGAGGTCTTGGGCCCTCTTCCTTGGCCCTTGGCTCAGTTGCACATACTCAATCACAATCTGAGTGCGGTGGCAAGTGGCAAGAAAAGATCAAGTGCCACACTTGTTGGCGTCGCAAAAAGGAGACTGATTACTCGGATGGTTCCAGCAGGAAGGCAAACGTTATTGAAGGCAGAATTTTTCATCTTTAAAATGTAAACAGTCTTTTAATGGTAAAATTGTATTTAATCTACTGAATAGCGAACAAGTTTTGACCACCTATTCATGCATAAGCTCCTTGTATTTTTTATATCAATAATAATTTAATTCTTATTAATAATTGATTTATGAGTGACATTTTTATTACACAAAAGATTTACGAGACATTAAGTTCTAAAACATATGAAAAAATTGAAAATTTAATTAATTGGATCAAATATGAAATGTCAAAACGGATTTATGCATATCGTAAACTACGAAAAAACACTCAATTTCAATGAATTATACCGATTATATTATATTATTATATATATACATGCCTTATAAATTTTTTAAATTCACCGAAATAACAGAGCACATTGATTATGATTTTTGAAGATTCCCAAACACAGTAATATATTATTAAACTACCTCCAGTTAAAGATAATCTAATAATTTAAACAAGCAGGAAGAAACAACAAACATATAAAATATTATAATAAAAGGAAGGAACAAACTTATTGACCGCTGTAAAGTTTCTCTCGGGTCGCCGTATTTGCTCCTTTTGGCCATAAAATATATCTCATTTGCTGACTGCCATCTTACTAATATATCATATTTAATGTGTCTGACTTTCACGTTGTTTGTTCGTTGTGTTTTTTTGGTAGCTGCATTTTTAGTTTCTTTTCGCCCTATAGGTTTTTTGGTACTTGGTCCTTTATGCGCCACTTACTTCCGCACTTTAATGTCTCCCCATAAACTCTCCTTTATGACGCTTTCCCGCACCCAAAAACAAAATGTTTTTCGTGTCTGTGACTCCAATTTCGTGTTTTTTTTGTAGGTTGTCCTTTAATAGCTGCTCCCATTGCAGGATATGTGTATCGGTGTCGAGTGCGGTAGGCCTTTAATGAGCTGATTTGAGTTAAATTTTATGTGCTTAAGCGCATTACGAGTGAACAAACTCATTTCAAGAGTCCACCACAAATGAGGTCAACTCGCACACCCACTTCCTGTTTCGCCAGGTTTTCCCAGCAGCTTGCGTGCTCGCCACTTGACACACATTCACTTCAAGATGTTCTACACCCCCCATTTGGTCGAAAAGGAAAAAATTATCAACGTTTGCTGCTAATCAGTGCCACAGAACCTCCCTCCCTCGACGAATTTCTTGTCACTAGATCTTAACATGGCATTCGCCTAATTTGAATTTAAATACCTTCCGAACAATGGCAGCTAGAAAAAGTGTATAAATCTGCCACACACCAGCGAGCAGTAGGTCAAAGCAGGACGAAGGAGAAAATCATGCGAAAATGGGCGAACAACAAAACTGGAACTGGTCCTTGTGGGAGGTCCTGTGCGGCGCCTATCACCTGCTGGCCCTCTAAATAAGAAATTATTATGAGCTGGCAGCGGTTGTCCTCGCAGCGGTCCTTGCAGTAATCACACACACATACAGCTGCCCCCTCCCCCTTTACAACCACCCTGCTGGGATGGCATCAGCCTTGTTTAACTTCCGCCGAAATTCACTCACACAAACGTGCATGAACAGGAAACGCACACACTCACATCCATGTTGGTCAACTTTCATAAACAGCCAAAAACACGAGTCGCGGATTCTTGCAGAGAATAGACTAGGAAGTTACTGCGCATCAACAGAAGCAAGATTATAGGACTCTTCAAGAAACGAAGATACATGAAAGTCATATATGCTTTTAGACAAAGAACTAAAGACAGACTAACCAATTAATGTAATGCAATGATGCCATAAAATGCATTAACAAGTTCTTGAAAGTGTTGTATCCATGTAAAGTATGGTATTATTACTAAATTCTTATCTATTTGGTACCGATGAATCTGCTACTCCCCTTGAATACCCTAGGAGTCCCTCACCCCTTGGAAAAACTTTAGCGTGCCAAAACACGAAAAGGGAAGTTGACCGCTAGCTCCATATGGCCGCCTGTCTGTCTGTGTGAGCCGGCCACGCCTCCTGCGGGCCCCTGTTTGTGTTATTTAATGTATCCTGGATTTATTGTGCTGTTTCCTTGTAGCCTGCTGCCGTGCATTAAATGTACATAAACTTTTTGCCCATGCCTGTTTTTCTATACCTACATGTGCATGTTGTATACGAATATGTATTTTTTTTATTCGAAGTCACTGCCTCCGCTGGTTGGTTGCTGCAGCTTGTCAGGGTCTGAGTTTGGCTTCCGTTTGGTCTTGAAACCTGCTACAAAAACGAGGAGAAGAAAATGTGCACATGTGCATATCCTCTGGCTGCATTTTTGCAATTTACAGCAGGAAAAAGACGTCGCCCATCGCTGACATTATTATGCGGCGACGACGAGCAGCGGCGACTTTTGCCCTTTGGCCATCGTGTCGCATGCGTTTCCGGAAAATGCCTCCCCTTGGCCCCCAGCCCCCCGTCATCTGCAGTATTCCGCCTGCAGCTACCTAGAAGTGACACAAAGAGCCTTAAACTTTGCGCCCCACACCACCCATGGCAATGGCAAGCCATCCACCCACCGAGTGCATCTGTGTCTGATTGTGTTTTGTAATACAAAACTTTTTACACAACCGAACAATACAATGCAAACAGAGGGGTCAGGGTTCAGGGGTCCCGTGGTCGGGTTTGGGGCTGGGGGCCAGGGGTCAGGGGTCAGGAAGACAGATCGGGCCATGGCAACTGTTGTGTCATACGGGGCGGCTGATTGCTCGTGTAGCCCAGCACACTTGTTTCGCATTTACAAAGTAATAAACAAGCGGGAAAAGCCATTGAAAGGCGTGTTTTCGCCGCCAGTTTATGAAATCAATTTCCATTTCGTTTTCAAAAGGGTAGCCGGTTCATTTGGATTGCTGAAAATCTGGAAATCAATGCAAGCTATTCGAGTATTTTATTGAATAGTGGAATGGAATGGAATGATGCGGTGTGGAACGTCTGATGCCCTAACAGAAATAGCTAAGCGAATCATTCTATCCCATAAGCGGCCACATTACACGCTGCATTGAGGGGCGGCTAAATGACCGCAATGAAACACACACCTCTCCCCGCCCGAAAAGGGTTGCAAGTACACCCAAGCACACCCATTACGCCCCCCTTTCGCCGCCCCAGCATGCTTGGCTTGGCAACATTCAGAGCAATTTGTGTGTGCGAGCAAGTGTGTGCGATTCGAAGTCTGCAGGAAAGCAAAGTTTACTTTCGCTTTAAGTAGTCAGCCAGCTGAGAAGTGGGAGTGGCATGGGTGGGGATTTCTGGGGGCAGCTGCGAGGCAGCATGCCACGGCATCTCGACAAAGGCATCCCAAATGCACACACAGTTGGATGCCTGTGTGCCGGTCCAGTCCACCCACATTCCGAGCCGGGTACATTGGTTCCGGGTCCAGCAAATCAAGGAATCCTTCAGAATGACGCATGACTGGGTTAATAATGTCTTGATAAAATACGAATGAATCAAAGACCACAAGCGGAATTTATCGAAATTCTTAGCTGGAAAGTACTATTCACCAAAGATTGTTATTGAAGACTCTTAAATTGTTATTAATTTAAAAAGAAAGTTCCATGAAACATGACTCTGCATCCACTGTGCCCCAACCGTATACAGTTCGCTTGATGGGCACTTCAACTGTTTGCATTATGAGGCACGGAGCTTCCCGTCCGGCATTGGCATTGGCATCGGCAGCAGGAATCGGGAGCGGCATCAGCCGCAGACGAGCGGCCTCAGCAGTGGCTCGATCATCAGTTTGCCCCCGGGCAAATACAAGCAAATTGAGCTGGTCGCCTCGCCGCGCCTCGCACCACCCAACCACCCACTCACTACCCACAACCCAGCACCACCCAACCACCCATCACCCACCTCCCATCGAGCCATCAGCCTTCATCCTTCAGCCGAAAGCCCGACTTTTCCGACCAGCCCGCTGCCGCTTTGTGTGTGCAACTGTCAATACTGGCAATGAGTGAAATGGAATTTGTCTTGCTTGCTGGTGACGGCTTCGAGTGGCGCTCGGCAATTTGTTGCATTCGACCTGCGACCCCGATGAGTTGCCATCCCCTATTCACCACCCTTCACCATTAGCCATCAATTGTTGCCTTCTCTAGCGTTGGTAATAGCTTCGAATCACTTTCGAATCGACTAAAAACCCGCCCTTTCTTTGCCCAAATTACTGACAGTGCTCCCCGCTTGAGTTCAAAAAAAAAAAACTAGACAACTATTTACTTTCTATCAATATCGAACAGATAGTTTAATCAACTGACGATATTTGGGTGTTTATACTATTTCTTTAAAATCGTGTACAAATCATTTAAAATTTATGTATCATCGAGACTTTACTGTATCACCCGCCTGTAATTAGATGCTGCTAATTATTCGGTGGATATTTATATCTGCCATTTTTACGAATTTTCCACTTTGTGTTGTGGCTTTAGTTTTGCGGTTTTTGGCCAAACTATGTTTGAAGCACTATTATGCTGAATAAATAAATTTCAACCCTTTTCCGGCTTGCTGAGTGTGAGTAATTAAGTTTATTTTGTTGAAACGCGCGCACATGTAATTCTGGATGAATTTTAATTAAGCAGTTTGATTAGTTTAGCTGGGAATGCAGAGTGGATGGGCATTAGCCTCCATCAAAGTGATGAATAATTTGCGGAGATACCGAATCGCAACGAGATACCATTTTCCTTGACTCCGCAGGATCATTCCCATTTTTCTGAAATTTTTATGCAGCGTTATTGAAAACATCATATCGCTTTTGGACCCCCATTTGTCCGGCTGGGATACCCGCCGGAACTTGACATTGATGCGCATATCAAATCAGAGAAGTGTAAACAAAGAGCCGAAATGCACGACTTTTCGTCAATTCATTTCCATTTATTACAGCTTCAGTTTTCCGAAAGAGACAGGACGCCGAATGCGAGTGTGTGTGGAAAAAGGTAGGAAAAAGACAGTTGGAGACCAAACCGAAATCGCACGCTGAATTATTCATATTTTTGCAACGGCCAAACTTTTGTGGGGAGGCGAAAGGATCCAAGGGGGGCTTTTTTGGGGGGGCATGGCAAATCAGCTTAGCAAATGAAAAATCGAAATTGGGCAAAAGGAAGCAAGCAGGCTGGCAGAAAAGCAAAAGTTGCACTCATTTGTAACAATTTATTTGATTTCGAGCATAGAAATTTCCTCAGCCGGGTTCCCATTTGTTGGCCTTTTTTTCGCCTTCCTCCTATGATGGTGATGGTGCTCAATGCAAAAGCGTTTTTTATTCAATTTTCTGCTCACGTAATATGGACAAATTATTAGCGGGGATTTTTGATGGTAGTGTGGGTCACACAGGGCGCTTCGAGAACAGATGGTGAACCGATGGGAAATTTTTTTATTGTTTCTTCGGCCGAAAGGTGCAGCTGGCAGCGGATTTTCCAGGAAACAGAATGATTTTGTTTTGCATTTTTTATTGGGATCCGAGAAATAACAAAACGATAGGCATTTTAAAATTGATTATGCCTCCGTAGCTACAGCCACGCTAAATGAGATTTGGCCACCCTCTCATCGATGCGATTTCGCAGCCCCAAGCAAACAAATTGTTGCACAAATATTTACTATTAATTTCAATAGGCAGCGTTTGTGCCCCCAAATGAGCACGAAAATCGCCTGGAGGTAAGTTGAGTACCAGGGCGTGCCACGCCCCATCGTGAAATACCAATGAAATTTCAATGTATTAATTGACATAAATTAGCTCTGGCTATCACAGTTTAGTCAGGCCATTTGACAAGTTGCCATCTAAGGGCCTTTTATTTCACTGGAAGGCAGAGGAACTCGTTAAAATCACTTCTTCAATCCGTTCAAATGGCTAACAGAGAGGCTAACAGCATCCTTACAGCGAGCGAGAGCATCCGAGGAAGGAGCAGCGCCTGCGTTCTGATTTCTCTCAGCCGAAGGACCTCTTGCTCTTTATGATTTATTAAATTCCTGGCTGCTCTCTTTGCAAGTCCTTAATGGTGGGGTGCGGTGGCTGCAATCGTATCTGATATTGGCCTGTTGACATATATTTTCTAATTGGCATTTCCGCTGCGTTCCAGGCAGCTTGAATCTTTAGATAGCTCCCTGATCCTTTTAAAGATGTGGGCACCAACATAATAAGCGGATGTTTAAACAGTAAAGTAGAAATACATCGCTCCCATATGTATATTTGGTTAGTAATTATATACAAGTAATTGAAAATAATTGAATGGTAAACATATTCAAAAATTTAAAGATATATTTTAAGCACTAGGATTAAAATAAATGTTTTTTACATATGCTTTAAAAACTGAAAATATTTTTAATGTTTAAACAATCATATTGTTACATTTCAATGCATATTAATAACTTTGAAAATATTTATTGGTTTTTAGTAATACGTAATAAGTATTATGTGCATTGATTCTTTAGAAGTTTTGAAAATACAGCGTAATAATTTAATTCAAAGCCAACACCGAAAAGGGCGCACAATTAGTTGCCTGAGTTTCCGCAATAAAGTTGAATGAGCAATCCAAATACTTATTAAATTTGGGTCAAGTATTTAGGAGCTTTGCCCTTTAGCCATCAGAAGCCACAAAATGTGCAATTTGATGAAAATCTTTTATCGAACTATTCACCGAACAAAGCGGAAAGGATGAAAATTAGCGAGTCAAGTATTTCGACCAGGACACGTGCCAAGTTTTGGGACCAAGTGTTTTGCCATGCTAGTTTCGACTGAATGCACACGGACGGACGGCTCAACATATGGTCTAATGCACTAAGACATACGCAGGGTGTGTGTGCTCTGGCACACACACATCGTAAATCTTTGTGCATTAACAACAAAAGGGTCGGCGAAGGTTTGGGGCAAGGTTGGAGCCAATATTCTAATTAACTCATGCATAAACGAATAATAACAAACAAAAGTGCTATAAATTTCTACTTGACTTGATTGATGGCCTCTAAATTGCACACACATGTATACCCTAACGAATTGCTTGGCACTCTATGTGTGTGTGTGTGAGTGTGCCTAGGTCTGAATATGTATTGTTGGATTTGACCTTTTCACATCTGACATTTCCGCGGCAGCGTGTTCGCTTAATAGCGAACTTGGATCCAATTTAATATTCGGTTAATGAATTTGCAGTATTGTTTGCTTGCTTGCAATTTCCAGCGTAACTTAATTATACGTAAAATGCAAATAGTCTAAAATTATTTTAATATTTATCACGTATGTACATATATCAGCTTTTGTACTATTGATTGAATAAACTAGAGGAGGTTTTTGTTCACATATTTGCACCAACGCAACAAAGTATGACAGCTCCATTCGTAGAAGTGTATTCAAAACCGCTTAAATGAAGCACGGAACATTTTAAACAGGTAAGAAAATTCTTTCGGCCTTCGGTCAACACGTCCTACATTGTCTGGGCACTAAATCACGATTTATGTTGTTCTCACGTAAAGCCCATTAGAGGGACATCAAAAAATTATTACTATAGCACTTTATTTACGATTATTTGATCAAATACGGTGGCCATGTCTGAATGCCATTTGCGGCGTCCTTCGCCAAACAACAACAACCACATCTCGGGCGGGAAGTCCACCCATCCACATCCAAGTGGGCGTATAATGTTATGTGTTAAGGGTCATAAAGTTAATGCAAGCCAAACACTAGCAACAAAAGCATTTGCTCTAACGAAAACGACAGAAGAGTGAGGGATATGAGGATGTATAGATTTTCTGACACGTTTCAAAGGTGCCGGGAAAACGCAAAGTTGAAGAAAATAAAACTGGAATATGACATCATGATTTCCAGGCGCTTACGTACATTGTATTGGATTTATATACCAATTTTATGGCGAACTCTTTTCATTAACATAATTTCCAATACTAACTAATGCTCGCTGGAGCGATATGAGCATTATTATTTTATAAACATTTATTATTTATAAACAAAATTAACCGAACACCATCACGGAGATATGTATTAGATCCTGAAGACATAATTTGAAGCGACACACTGGCCAAACTGATCCGAACTAAACCAAGCTAAGGCATCAGGCATCAGGTGTATGGTTTTGGGCTACTGCAGAATGTAAACACGTTTTAATTAAAATACTAAGACAACAATAATGGCCCAGTCTCCAGTGTTCGCAGGAAGGATGTCAAAGTCAGCAGCTGGCCAGGAGCAGCAAGCTGGACTGAAGGCAGTTCAAATGAATTTGTTGTGAACTGGATATCAGTGGAGGGAGCAGCTTGCAACAAGGAACAAATCTAATCGCATTCAACGAATGGGTTTCCTATGGATTTTGTTTGCGTGTGCATGACATAAACAACCGAGAGCTGCTGGGAATGGACACTGTACTGAACCGAAAATAGGAGTACCAAGTTTATTTGGAATAGGCATTTAAAATAATAAATTGGAACTGCATTCAATCAAAGCACTCGATTTATATACGAACAGGTTTGCTTGTGTTATAATAAATGTGATTCGAAATCACAACCATTTCTCTCAGTGCCTGTACGTGTTTGAAACGTGCATGTTGGAGGCCCAGTACGTAAAGTCGGCCGTGCACGAGTGTTGGGAACTTAAACAGAGTTCCTGCCAGACAACTGCCTAATGGCTGTGGCTAATGAATGATGACAGCATTTAATGTCTCTCCCACTATTATTTCCTTGACCAGCATCATTAATAACCCGCCCGACCGAAAATGGCAGCAGTCGGACCATCAGCAACACCTTGACCAATAAAATCAAATTAAAGCCAATAGCAGAGCAATGACCCCACCCGATGGGCAGGGCAGGTCAGGCCGTCGCAGCCCACAAACGGAAGGCCAAAATGTTGACCGCAGCCCATTAAAAACTGATGCTCTTCTATGGCAGCTAGGCGAGCTAACAATGGACACATCATCGATACACCGCACGTCTGACTGGTCAGCCGGCCATTTGTAATGTATACTCGGATGCGCGGCTGTCGGCGGAGTTGCGATCTCCATCCACCAGATGCATCCTGCTTGGACCACCACGCTTACTTAATTACTCTTGCCTCGTCCACAGCAAATTAATGATGCTTAAAAGCAGCGGGGTGCTCCGTCCCTTGATAACGGAGGCCTTGATAAGCGGGAGGAGGAGGAGGAGAAGGAGGAGCAAGCGAACGTTATGGCAGACTCAGAGTGGCATTGTGCGTGCGGTGATGTGAGACCGCGGCTGACTGCATTACTCATACGCACCGTTGCACAATTAACTTGGTTAGCTTGTAATGCCGTCTGAAATCGGCAGTAAAATTATGAAAGGAGAGCTATACCAAAAATTAAAGGTGAGATTGAAGTGAGTTATGAAGCTTAAATTCTTTTCAAGAACTTAATGATGATTAATCTGTTTAAAAATAGAGGAATAAAGGTTTAACATTGTGGCGGATGGCAAAAACAAATTTTATCTGGAAAAATCTAGAAACTTAATGTTTAGCTACTCGAAACTATTAGGTTAATTGGTTCTCCCTTATCAGTTTTCCCCGCTTTTAACCCCAGCATTTAACATTCTGCTCGGGCTTTTGAATTAAATTCGCTGTGTTTGCTCTTATTACACAGAGCTTAAATGATGCAATTAAAAAATAGCAAATATTTATTTTAGATATTCCATAATTTGCCTTTTAAATGGATACTGAAATAGTTGGGTGAGCTCGGGACCCCTGGTGACCCAGAATCCGACCCCCGCAGACATTCGATAACCGGTTGGATATTGGAGCTCGGTCGCCATTATACATAGCGTCCGATGTGTTGCACTGATGTTGGCTTAGTTGCGGAGCGAGCCAAAGCCAAATGGCAAACATCGGATGCAATGGCCTGGCCAAAAGGACGACCCGGGCAAACAAAGCGCTGCAATCTACACCAGTCCACTTTGCCGTACTCCAAATGGCTTACCCGAAACGGGGGCGCTACACTAAATATAATTGTAACATTCAAGTGGCAAATCGCTGGCCGTTCCGTGATTATTATTATTTGTTGTTGCCGCATTAGAACTTTTGCAAATTGGTTTCGTTTTTACCAGCCGGCTCATATGCCAAGTATCGTGTTTTCACACACTGCATACTGGCAGTGCAGTGCCGCCTGCCCGCCCATTATAAATAATTATGCTGGACGCTGGCCGCTGGCCGGACTCCAAAAAATGTTTCGCATATTTCATTTATTTGGGGGAACACATAAATACCGAGGCACAGACCAGTCCAAACAGAAAAATGTACCATATGCAGGGCAGCCCTTAGGTTCATATGCATAGATTTACATTCGGAATGGCATCGCTCAGGGACCTTTGAGTTGATGGTTGTTATTACACGGATTTATATTGTTGGTCGTGGGGATTTTAAAATCATTCCATTTCCAAAAGGTGTAACATTCTATTGCACCACATAAAGTTAAACCAACTGCAACCGTTAAAACAGGGGCTCTTAAATTTCTGACAAGCCACTTAAAAGTAGGCAAAAGTACTCGAATGTTCAAAAGTAGTCATATTAGCTGACTCCAGACGACTAAGACCCACTGAATCCGTGGGAATCTTGGCTTAATCGGACTCTTGCAGCTTTAAGATACCTCCGGCAACCACTGAGGCATTTCCGGATGCCGATGTCACTGTCGGCATCGACTTGGGCAATGTGCACGTCCTCCAGGGCCGGCATATGCAATAAAATTGGGAATCTCTCGACTCGACATTTTTCCATTTTATGGCACACCTCGCTGACGACGGTCTCGATATTCTCGATTCCCTCGCTTTATCGAGTTTATTGCGGGTAAATGCGCTGCGAAAAAATCAACAATAAATGCACACAGATGCAGTGTATTTAAAATGTTATATATATATGTATTTATGTATGTAGCCACAAGTGGATGTACGTACGGCTGCATGAAACACGCGGACCTGATTATTTGGTAAACATGGCGAATTTACGTAACCAGGACAACTGGTAAATGACCATCGGTGGAAAGGGAAATGGGAATGGGAAAAGGCGGTCTGCTTGAAAGAATTGATTTCGCTTTACTTGCTATTCATAAATTGTGAGCTATCAATAAAGCCTTTATTTGGCTTTAATTAAAGATGGTTAATGACTTTATCTAGTATTTTCTCACCAATGGTAACAATTAAATTGATAACGATTAAACCTCCCTTTTAAATTGAAGTATCGGTACTAAACCCTTTTTGTTACCCCAAAATGCGAAATAGGCCAAGCAGTTTTTGGCAGCTTTGTACACAAGCGATCGACGGAGTGCCTGAAACTTGGGAATAGGTTTCCCCCATGAGGTCAGATAAAAGCCACGTTTCCTAGGTTTTCGTGGTGCAAAGGGGGATGGGTTCCAGTCAAAAACCATGCGGAAAAAGCCCGCTTGGCAGCCGTAATCAGTGCAGCCAATGCAAAAATTGTTCCGAAAATGAAAACTAATCTATGGGTGGGGCGTGTGAAATACCACAGGCGAAGGGGGTGTTGGGTGGGGAGCTGTTAGCCAAAGTGGGCGTGCCCGGCTTGATGGCGTTCCTTTAGGTGTTTTACACGCTGGACGTGCATAAAATTGTGCGCAACCCGACGTACGTGGCAGGAGGGAAAACCGAACGCAGAACCGGAAACGGGGATGCGGCGCCTTCGTTGGATTCCCATCACGTATCGCAATTTAAATTAACACTTTGATATTTTTTGCTAAACGTGTCGCGGTTTTTATGCGCGTTTGCAGGAAGGAGCAAATGAGAGCGAGAAAGCTTGGCTGCCAAAGGACTTTTGGCGCCGTATAATAGAGCATTTATTATTTTAATTAAGCGTTTAGTGCCGCACAGTCGGATCGTGTGAAATGTGTTCACATATTCGAGAGCCAAACCGTAATCAATCAGTCGGATTGACAGACTCGCTTATTTATGCATTCAATCAGTTTGGTACTTTCGTTTATTAAAATTATCCAATTTGTAGTCATTTCAAGCTTGCAGGATTCTCTCTGAACCATATTTCTGGCAGAATCTGTGGGTATTTTTAAGGGAGAATGAAGAATTCCTTTCCCTGGATTAGTAAGCCAAATTAGTTGCTTGTCTATTGAGTTGCACAACACCCACAAGGAACGCCGAAAATACAAAAAAGCAAGGTGCAGTGCAGCAAAATGGTCAGGATGGGGCAAAGAAATGCATAATTATGGACAAAGTTCTCATTTATTTTCGACCTGAATTAATTAAAAGTTCACTTATGCACGGAATTTGCATAAAAATTACATTTTAATTGCGCTTCATTTGCGCGGAGGACCCCAAGTCGTCTTCGTCAGTGCCTTTGGCCCTGGCGTTATGAGAAATTCCCCTACGTCTAGGGCTCCAACAAATACTCGGAAAGGAAAGGCTTGGGTGCCAAAGGAGGGCTCCAGTGCCAGAGCGTCGGAGAAGTGCACTCGAGGCAGACAAGAACACTCCGAGATCCACTACAAAGCGCACTTGCCAGTCGTAATGAAAAAACACATTTTCCTGTAATGTCTTAGCCGCGTCTGTGATGGGTGAAGTGTGTGGGGGGGATGGCACGGTTCCGCGGGAAGTAAACAAATATAAATATTTATTAGGATTCCAACATGACTTTTATTCAATCTTAGCTTTGGTGCTGCTTCCAATGCTTTTCTTTTGCCAAAAATACAATCATCCTAAGCTAGTCGATGATAGCTTAAAGGAACAGGATTTTGAAGGGAAAACTTGGAAATTAACGAAAAAAAGGGGGAAAACAAAAATTGTTAATGGAAACCTTCTATCACAGGGAGTTGTAATATTCAAATAAAGTACAAGACACAAAGAAAAATTATATTGCTAAAAGTTCAAGCACGGAGATGATCGTATTAAATTTGCACATATTCTCTTTTGCCAAATAACATTTATTTAAGAAGAATTTAGAACACATATTTTCAGTTTGCACCGATTTTGATTAAAAAACATAATTGAGTGCATTTTCAGACTACTTGTGGGTAAGTGTCGCCCTGCAAGCAGTATCATCATTTGATATTTGACATTACGAAGTGTATAAATCCACATTCATCGACATTAGTGAAAACCCCGCGCAATGACTGTGCAAATCTTGTGTGACAGCACTTTCAGACTTTCAGCTCATCGCATTAAATGTGCCCCTATTAACTTAACAAGTACCTGACAAATAAGTTAATTCCCGTACGTAAACATCAACGAACATTAACGCCTTTAGCCGCGCCACGCCCCTGCTCCCACCAAAAAATATGGTGGTGGCCCCCTGTGGCGGGTGTGAAAGAATCAACTCAGAGTTAATGGGGAAACGCCCCCTCCACACCCACGCCCATGGGGAGGGAAGGCTGGCAGACAACACCCCTCGGCATTTCATCAACTTGGTCCAATGCACAGAGAAAACGAGACAGATGGAAGCGGGAAGAAAAAAGTTGGCCAAAATATTCTCAAGTTTCGGCTGGATTTGGCTTGTTCTTGTAGCTGTTGTTGGATTTGTCCTCTTTTTTTTGCTCATTTCCGAGTACGGGCAACCTGAGGTTTGTTTTAATTTGCCGCTTTTCTATGAGGCTCGGGCCCTCCGTCATTCCAACCAGAGCATTGTCTTACCGACCGAAGCAAAACTTTTGCATTTTCTCATTTTCGGAAAATGTGCAAAGGGATTTGTTTTCATGTCTGCCACTGGTACTCGTACTGGTACTGGTTCTGGTGCTCCTGCTGTTCCTGTTTCTGGTCCTTGTGTTGTTGCCTGATATGATTTCTGGCCTTGCCACCCCCCAAATATGCGTGCGTGTGTGTGTGGAGGGGTCCTTTGAGATTATTTTTGTGATGCGGTGGCACAAAAGACAACAAGCGGAGCCCCGATCCGAATCCCCTAACCCAGACTGAAAATAAATAAAGCCGAATACATCTGTTTTGCCATAAATTGTATGAGCATCTGTATGGACTGCGTGGGAGTGAGTGCTTTTATGAACAAGCATATACGGTCCTTGAAATGATATCTTGCTTTCGGTTTGTCGTGCCACAAAGTTTTCCGTTTGCTCCTGCGGTTCCTTTTGCGATAATCTGGAATTATCTTCTGTATACTCGAATCGAGGGCTCATTACGGTTGCCGACCATGGCTTATAATAATGCTAAAGTGTGTACAACGCAAATGATTTGGATAATTAATCTAAGTTCTGTTCCGAACTAAGCCCTCGATTTTCTTATTTCGAATTTTAAGCGTTCTGCTTCTATTTCAATTCTATTTTCGGTTCAAGAACTTGAGTCCGATTTCCAGGATAACGTTGGGCGCCCTGGCAGCGATTTTCGGTACGTGTATGTATGTGGAAAGTTTCCATTGTTGTCGAACATTTCCTTGTGCGGCACCAGCAGGGAGCATTTGCCTATTAGGCCACGTTCTCGGCTTCCTGTGGTAAATTACATTGTTTTATTTGAATTACGATTTGTCCCGGCCAGAGCACATAGTCCTGGCTCATTCGCTCTCTGCTCGGCCAAACGTGGCATGTCCTAGACGTGAAAGCAGCTTTGGTGTAATTTAATTTGTCCCACTCCGAGGGAAATGCGTGTTTATGTGATTGTCTTCGGGTGCGGAGGTCCTGTAATGGGAGCCGGCACATCCTGGGAGAGCACTTGGCATCTGCTCTCGTGCTCCCCAGCCTTACGAGATTACTGCTCCCCAATTCGTCATACGAATTGCATTATTCACGCGTTCCGAAAGTCAGAGCGTGTCAAGACCCTCATTATAATTGAATAAATCAGAGCATCTCGTAAAAACTCCATCGCATTACCGCCTCGTACGTGCCCCGCTCGGGAATCAATTAACCCAAAGCCGGAGAACTTCGCAATCCCCGGGCTCAACTGGACTCGAAAATGCACTTCCGGCGCACTTCCCCCGGCTGACTCAATTGAGCTGAACTCCTTCTTGGCTCGTTTATTTTTCGCCCGTGGACATGCTAAAAAGGTTCCCCCAACAGGAAGGAAATCTCGGGCTACGTGGAATGAGGCACGTGGCGAATCCTTCGTGGCGCGAAACAAGTGTAAATACCGGGATGATGGCTTTCCCTACTTTTTTTTTTGTTTGGGCCAAGGTAATAAATGGACAAGGTTGTCATTGTCCTCGTGGCTTTGTTAACTGTCGCTTGGCTGCCCGCAAATTGTGTCCGGATAGACTCTGCTCGGGAACCCTAATCCACTCTAATGCACTCATGGAATATTAGATCTGTGTTTTCAAAGAAGGAGTTTTTAATATTAGATGTTTATTTCTTAAAAATGTAATTGTAGGAAAGCTGTCACATTAAGATATGATTTCATATTGTAGCAAGCAAGAACTTTAAAACTATTGCCTTATCACTTTTAACTTAAATAATGCAAGCGGGTAATTCAAACTTTAGGTGAAGCATTCTCAATTTTGCCAAAATATTGGCTTACAGTCATAAAAGGTGCTCAAAGGTGCTAAAAGGTGGTCATAAAAGATGCTGCGTTTTTAAAAAATTTCCCAGTTAGGAGAACAAAACTCGGCAGTCGTGCCAACACACATAATGGTCATATTATTGATCTACTAAGTTGAGAAAAACTAACAAACTCGACCAAGTTTTCTCGCCAATGACTAAAATGTAAAAAAAGTCGCTAAAAAAACTAAAATAAAAAACTAAATGGAAAACTGCAGATCAGAGGCGGGCAGGGCTGGGAATTACATGTGGAACTGGACAACTGGACACTGGGAACACATTAGCACTGCTGGATAAATCCGGTGCCAGGCAGGTGGAAAACCTGAGCTAAAAACTTGTGAGAATGGACAAAGGAGCGACACTCACGTGTGAATGTGAGTGTGTCTATCTGCTTTGTTGGAAGACATATGCTTGGCACTTAGGTGCCCTGCTTCCATGCCATTCCTTTCCTTTCGATTCCGCACTGAATTCAGGTATACCCGCCTAACTGACAACGTTTTTCCAGCTCTTGGGTAAAAGCAAACGCTTTTCCTGCATTAGTTTTTGCCCAACTCACGGCGCTTTTGCAGCTTTCTTGCTCCTTCTGCCAGCTGCCATCGTCCTGCGAACCATTTGCGGCTCACGTATGTGAATGGTTTTGTGGTAAATGTTTTTCAATTCCTTGCTCGACCAAGGATTTTGAAGCAACGCAGGGCAACGCAGCCGCCGAAAAGTACACAAATTTAGCGTTTTATTTGCACCTGCTTCGGCCGCCTCTCAATGCGCTGCTAAGGTGTGTGTAAGTGCTGGCAATTCAGCGTGGAAAGGCGGAAATGGAGCTTATTATGTGGCCCTCTAACTCGGCTTACACGCTCCTGGCCAAGATGACGTCAAAGGGTGGGGTTTCGGGCCAGTCCGATTCGCTCATTTCGCAGTTCACAGCTGGCTTTGAATCAAGATTGAATGGAATCGGAGGAAGTGCCATAGAATTCCCATAGAATTTACAGTGAATGGGGACCTCGTTTACCACATATTCTCAAGAGTCATTTGCTCCCCCGCCTATTGTGGGTGGGCTTTGATTGGGTGGGCCCGAAACCTTTTGGCCATTTGTGGCCTCTATTTATGAGCAGCATTGGAAAGGCTCCTCAGAACAGAGCACATTTAAGCTCCCGATTAGAGATGATTCCATTGCCATATGCCAAAGTACCTTTTTCCTTGTTGGGGATCCACAAGTCACTTTGACTAGTTTCCGATAAACGTTCTCCTTACTAGTGAACATATTTTAAATTCATTTATAACACATTGTTAAATTTATATTTACGGATATAGTAATAAATACTTTTATCATCACATGTCCACGAAAAAGTTCTGATTATTATCTATTCAAATAAAAGTTAATTATTTGTTTATTGCCAAAGAGTCCACCATAACACAATCGGTTGAATGCAAATGCCAGCGAAGCGAAACAATTTGTGAGAGAAAGCACATAAAAAGGTAAATAGAAAGAGTGCACATCAATGAATTCAATAAGAAATAAATTGATTCCAGTCAAAACGGAAGTGCAGCAGGTGAGTTGGCAGTGGAGCATGGAAAATGCTTTGTGCACGCCAAAAAGAAAAGCTTTAAGGCTCACCGAGCTTATTTACTTTGAATATTTTCACAATACCTCTCCTAGATGTACATATTTTTGGAAAGAACTTTTTTAAATATTTATTGCCAATCAATTGGAAAAATGTTGTTTAACTGAAAATATTATTGTCCAACTGCCCGTAGGCTTGGCTTTCAAATAAAAGAATTGGTTCGCAAAGACAAAAAGCTTGTGCAAGAATCCAAATTATGATGTGAACAATGCAGAAATGCTGCAATGAAGCTGTTTGTTGGTCGGTCAAACGGGCATTTCAGTTAAATTAAAACCTCAAACTGGATAAGAAACATGCCGCACATCCCATCTGAGTGAAAAGTTCATAAATTTTGTATGTGCGTGCTGCTAAAATACTCTGAACTTTTGTCAGGACCCTTTTGTATGGGATGGGAAGGGAAGGGAACATAATTCCTTGTTGCAAAAAGGACATGTGCTGAGTGCCCACAGCCGTTCTCAGTTGCGGCCTCGCCTGCTCAACAAATGTCACTCGGCGTTGAATGGAAACTGGTCTAAAATGGGGCTAAAACCCCGCACTCCTGCCCCACCCACAATGATATTTCAAATTTCAGCAGCAACAATGCGGCAACAACACCAGAAATGTCCACATCGACAAATGTAATTGACATTTCTTTAAGCGTTCATATGTTCACATCTAGAAAATATCCAAAAACCAGAGACAGGACAAGAACTTCGGGCTTATCCTCGTTCTGGGCACAGGCTGTGTGAATACGTGTCCACATTTGAAGAACGGGCTGGTCCTTGCATCATGTGTTATTGTGATATCCTTCGGACATGAACCTGAAACACGTAGCCAAGTCAATGCTACCTTATCTTGAGTCACATTTAAATTGTGTTGTTATTCTGACAACCCTCCTCTTCAACCGATGAAAATTGGCCTGGTAAAGTGACCGCTAGTGGCCCTAATATAAACAGGCTCTTTCCCAAACATCAAGCCATAAAATCATAAAAACGAGTACAGAGATGCGAAGGAATATAGTAGGGCCGCCATCGAAACCAAATCGAAAAAGTTTCCGCTTAGGCCTGGCATTAAAAACTTGGCAGCTTGTTAAGCCCGGCTGAAGACCAGATTGTAGTTCGCAGTGCTGGGGGCCAAATTAAATCCGCAAACTGTAGACAAAATGCAATAAAATAAATTGCAACAATATCCGCAAAAACCGAAGCCAAAGGCGAACGGGCGGAGCTAAGCGAAATAAAAGTTCCTTATAAATGATGCTGCTAACCTTAGTGCCGCATTCGGAGTGAACATAATATAAATTTTCAACGGGGCTGAGCAGGAGCCAAATGAAAGGTGACAGCTGGGATGTGGGGGAATTGGGGCAAGGAGCTATGGCTAAACAATAGTTCAGCAAAAAATAAGTTGAAAACGAGTGAGAAAAACTTAAGTGCCCGTTAAATTTCCCAGCGGACTAATGATAAAAGTTACGCGACTCCTGGCCACGCCCCTCAGCCCAACACCGCCCTCTTCACGCGCATTTTCCTACCTTTCCTGCAGCAGCATTTTTCCCGGCTTGTCGGATTTGTTTGCTCTTTAACCCTTTCCATTTGGCGAAGCCTTTTCATTGTTTTTTTAGCTCCTTTCGCCATACTTTTTGTTGTTTTTCCTGCCTCGAGTACCGGTAAATACATTGCGGCATTCAAGTTAATTTACCACAAGAAAGGAGCCAGCAAGGAGTCGCAAGGAGCAGAAGCCTGCAAGGAGCGGGAAAGCAGTCGCGGGAAAAGGCTGAAAAAACAAAATGCAATGAAAATTATGTTGAACCAGGCCAGGGATCGTAATTAGTTTACTGCCATTTAACTTGCTACATTAGTTGCAATTACGTTGTAAATATTGTTCATTTATTCCGCAGTTCATTTGAATTTTTTAAACTGTTTGCTGGGGTTTCCCGTGCCTGAATAATTACAAGAAAATCTGAAAGGGCTAATAAAGGCGTTAAGCATTTTCAATTGAATATTTGATTCAATTTTGTCCCATATTTTAAATATTCTGCTAAATTCTATCTTTCTCTGAAAGTTAACATATAAAAATGTAGTATATAAATAGAAAAATGTGAAATATTTACTAACCATGCCCTCAAATTGTAAATCTATTAAGCTGACAACTCAACTAGAAAACCCGTTTACATCCTTAAACAGATTAAACACTTATCACCAAGTGATTTTAGTGTCAAGTTCTTGGAATTTTGCCACTATGGAAATCTTGAAAAATCATTCAAGTGGCTGGAGTATTTCTCCAAAGTTAATTGATGCAAATTGTTGTTCGTTTTTTATACAATATTTAATATTTTACTTGCCATTGCTGTTGATACAGTGTGTGCGTGCGTGCCATTCGATTTGTGTTTGTTATGTGCTTTGCATAATTTAACACTTTGCCTTAAAAACAATCAAATTGTCAAGTGTCAAAAGTTCGTGTCGGCCCAGAATATTTCTCCGCTCAACTGGGCTCTGTTTGCGCTGCCATGTAAATGTAAATAAAAATGCATTAAAAATGTAGCTGTAATTTACACACTCACACTTTCCAGGGAGGTGAAAATGGCCTGAGAAGTGGGTGTGGGGTGGCGACCGTAAGTGGGTGCTTGTGTGCAATATTTTGCATTTGCCTGCCAGTTTTTCCGGTTTGCTCTGACCACAAAGTGTTGGCCATTAACCGAGCGCAGTCTGAGCCACCCGCTGGGCCATATCATGTTTATGCCGCACGCTTTAAGAATAAGAATTTTCATGAATTTAACAATGCTTAGCTGGAAAGTGTTGGATCTACCAGTTTGCAAGAATAAGAGAGATGTGTATAAACATGTATATTTAATGAACATTTGGCTCTTGATTATAAAATTGTTTTAACGAGAGTATGTCGCCATTTTGCAACTTTTCATTGGAAAAGTTTGCAGCTTGCACTCCGCATAAACGCAGTAACAGACACTTTCCCAGGGAAGCGGAAAGGCAGGCTGACGCGTGTTAATTTGAATAAATTATTAAAGCACGTGATGAGCGCGACCTTTCAACCAATTGGGGCAACTACCAGCCATCACCCACACCACCGCCCCCACCAATCCCAATTGGATGGTCGGAATCACACCTCCCCAGCCCACCCCCCCGCAAGCCAAGTGCAATTAAGCACGAAAAAACCAATCAAACTGGAAATAAATTGCGCCATAGTTGCAGCAGCCACACAGCGACCAGGGTTGCCATACGGCGCCGATTTTTGCGAATTTTTTTTGCCTAGCCAGCACTTTGTGTGCCCCTTCTGCGTGTGGGCGGTTGGGTTTTTTGCGCTCGCCGGGGGTTTCCCTTTTTATTGTGGCCGCTGGGTGAAAATTGTTTGCATTGCATTCTCTGCTGATGCATGCGAATTGAGAAATATTTGCAATTTAGCAAAATACACCCGGAAGCGGCTCCGGATTGAAGCTTGAGCTCCTTTTGCCACATTTCGCAATTTCGATTTTCGCCCCGCATTTGTATTCATATTTGTATTTGGTTTTTCCAATCGCACACGGGCCCGACTTTCCACACGCTTGCAGTGCGTGCAAAATGACGGCAATTAGGTGTATATGCTGCGATGATTTGTGTTTTTTTTTTTTAGTTGATCGCCTCACCTTTGAAAATAGCCAGAAATGCAATATCTATTGTTTCAGAGAATGGTTTTCAGCCGAGAATTGTTTAGGTTTAAAACTTTGGCTCAGAAATATTTGTAATATATAGCAATAATTTTCTTAGCCTTCTATTCTTTTGCTGGCAATTATAATTTGAGATCACTCATCTGTGACCATAGATTCGAAGGAAATCGAATGTATTCGTTGAGGTACGCAAACTCCTTCACAGCTCAGATCAATTGTCGGGTTCAGTGATGCAGGAGGAGATAGAATAAAGTATAAATACAATTTGTATGCTTGATGTAATTTCATTTCCACTTATCTTGGTATTTTCTCTGCATTTTGCTTCATGCGATTGATTTATCGCACAGAAAATAATAGGCAGCCAATGTCTGTGCATCCTGTGAAAGGACTCGCTCTCGGCCTTCCAAGCATTCAATCCCTGAGCCGGGTTCAGTTTATATTCAAATGCTTACGCTTAAATGTCAATAATACGTGAAATTGAACTGCCAATTCAATCTTCACAACTACTCCGCATCGCTCCTCCACTTCTCCAGTGAAATCATTTCCATATAAGCGTTTTCCCATCTCGTCTATTTATATATATGTATTTCTTTTCTTTTCGTTCGCAACTCTTTTTTATTTTCCATCCTGCGAGAAAAATTCTTTCTGTTCATATGTGGAAAAACTATTTGCAAAAGTCTCAAGTGTGCTCGGCTCCCGGCCAGCAGAGAGGCGAAGGTGGAGGTGTTGGTGTTGGACTTTTTAAAACGACGCCTGCAAATTGTACGCAGATCACATTACACTTGCTCCAACGGACGGCATGTGCAACTTGCCGGCTGCCTCTGTGGATTGCTTTACATTTGGCTGCACTTCCTACCCGGCATTCACTCGAAAAATTGAAAGATTTATTTCTTAGTTCTTTGCGATTACATTTCCACCGAGCTAATGTGTTCCGATCCAACGGCTACGTAGTGGCAGTTTGTCAACTGTCATTGCATCAGGCATTGAATGGGCCACGATAGCAAATGGATTGTGGATGGTCGGGACAGGGCGGGGCAGTGCGGGGCAGCGCGGGGACCTGTCGCATTTTGTTGACAACTACATTGCAAATACGGCAAAGTAATCAGTATTGTGTAAATAACCAGTTATGTGTCTGCGAGTGGAGCTGACAAAGCGAGTGGTAAGCGATATGCACTGGAGCACGAATAAATTCTTGAAAGCGTTTCCCCGATTTATCTACTCGATGCATTTGGCAAGATGCGAACGGAATCGATAATCGAATAATATGCGAATATCACTCATACGCAGTGGTGAGCGCCAACGCATGTAGCACACTTTTCAGCGCCAAATGTTTCCTCGTGCGAGCCGGAACAAATTTAATATGTGGCTAAGGTCAGCTGGTAAGCACCTTAGGGCCTAGGAATCGGAAAAACGTAAAAAGCACTTGAAACTATGCGTATAGTTTTTGCGCTCAATGGGCAGTTGTCGGACTTCTGACCGAAGGTAAACCAATGAAAAGAGGTAAAAATGTCCAAGAAAACTGAGTCAACGGGCCAGTTAAACACCGTTTTTCTCATCGGCAAGTCGGTCGCTGTTCAAAACTATTCAACAAATTAAATTGGTTGGTAATATTGAAAATATTCAAAAGGATTGATTTACTTAAGGGGCAGTTCCTAATAGTAGAACATTTCATTGCTGACTGCCTAATTTTGAATTTTTGGTGCTTTAATTTTCTCTTACATCATTTAGAAACTACAGTTCTGTAATAGAAAAATATATATTGAATAGATGTCAGAAACAAGAGACAAGTTAACCAAGTTGCTCTAACTTTTACTTCTCATGTAGTCAAGACAATTCTAATCTAATTTAACAAATGTAAATGTATTTTATCGATATTTGCATCAGTATTTTCCGAAGAACTTTTATTCTTATTTTTCTCATTCTTACCTGGTTTTTCATCGATTTTATTTTATTTAAGGCGATGGCCTAAATCATGGTCAGAACCAGCCTTGCCACGTCTCAATTTTTTCTCGTTTTAATTCCTCTGTTTTCAGTTGTCTGCTGACCATGAAAAGCTGGCCATGAAACATTTTTGCAACTAAGCATTGGACAAGGTAAAATCCGCCCAAAAGGAACAAACGGATTAACTTTTATGTGAAAGTGGGCAAAAGATAGACATGGAACCAGGAACGACTCCATCGCCTGTTTCAGCACCAGTTGCTGCGCCTGTGGCGCCATCAGCAGTGGCTGCCCCTGTCCAAGTAGTTAGTCCTGCGGCAGTGGCTCCCGTACCAGCGGTAGTGGCTCCCGCACCAGCGGCACCGATTGCAGTCACTCCAGTTGCTCCACCGCCCACCGTTGCAAGTGTGCAACCAGCAAAAGTTACTGCTCCTGCTCCAGCTCCAATTGCTGCCGCATCCGTCGCTCCTGTCGCATCTGTAGCGCCTCCAGTTGTTGCAGCCCCAACTCCGCCGGCAGCAAGTCCAGTTTCAACACCAACCGTTGCTGTTGCTCAGATTCCGGTCGCTGTTTCAGCACCAGTGGCACCTCCCGTTGTTGCAACACCCACTCCTATTGCCCCAGCTCCTATAGCTGCACCTGTGATAGCAACGCCACCTGTTGCTGCCGCAGCTCCTGCTCCGGCTGCTGTTTCACCACCCGTGGCGCCTCCAGTTGCTGCGACTCCCGTTGTTGCTCCTGTGATGGCCACACTACCTGTGGTTCCCGCTAACACCACTGTTCCCGTTGCAGCACCTGTAGCTGCTGCTCCTGTTGTTGCTCCAGTTGTTGCGCCTGCCGTTGCTCCTGCAGTTGTTCCCGTCGTCGCCGAGACTCCAGCGATCGCGTCACTACCTATTGCTGAAACTCCGGTTGCAGCCACACCGGAGTCCGTTGCTTCTCTCATCCCCGAGGTTTCAGCTCCTGTTGCCGCAGCACCAACTGTTGCTGTTCCCGAGACTACTGTCGCCGCCACTCCAATCGTGGCAACTGAGCCAGTGGTCGTTGCTCCAGCGGCTACTGAAACCCCAGTCGTTGCTCCGACTGAAACTTCACCGCCTGTGTCGGTTGCACCACCTGTGGAGACCGCAGTGGTGTCACCTGTAAGTGCTCCGACTGAGCCTCCGGTAGCTGCTGCAGCTTCAACAACTGCACCAGAAATACCAGCCGTTGCTCCAGTCGTTGCCGAGTCTCAAGTTGCAGATACTGCTGTAGCTACACCTCCTACTCCTGCCCCAGAGCCAGAAACCATTGCACCACCTGTTGTTGCAGAAACCCCAGAAGTTGCTCCAGTTGCTGTTGCTGAAATAACACAACCAGTTGTGCCTCCTGCAGCAGCAGAATCAATACCAGCTGCAGTCGTTGCCACGACTCCAGTTCCTGCAATACCAGCACCAGCAGTAACGGATCCGGAAGTCACTGCATCTGCTGTTCCCGAAGTAGCTCCAGTGATCGATCCATCACCTGTTTCTAGTGCTGTTGCTGAAACTCCTGTTGGCGTACCTCCACCTGTTGTCCCTCCTGTGGCTGACGAACCTGTACCAGCTGTGGTGGCTGCCGAAACCCCAGCTCCTGAGACAACAGCAACAGCACCAGTGACCATAACAACTTCAGATATACCAGAAGTTGCTCCTGTGATCGCCGCACCCGCTGATGCACCTGCTGAAGCTGCAGCTGTCGCTGCACCAATCGTTTCTACTCCGACAACTACCGCTTCTGTTCCCGAAACCACTGCACCACCTGCGGCTGTGCCTACGGAGCCTATAGATGCTTGTGTACCAACAGAGGCTGCCGTTGAAACGCTAGTTCAACCGCCTGTCGAAGTTACAACAGAAGTTGTAGTTGCAGACGTTGCTCCACCTGAGGCAGCTGCTGATTTAATAATAGAGCCTGTGGAACCACGAGCTCCTATTGCAGATTCAATAGAACAAGCTACTTCCGCGCCAGTTGTTGAAGCTGCAGAAACAACATCTTCGCCTGTACCAGAGACCTCATTACCGCCGCCAACCGAAGCAGTTGCCTCTCCAGAAGTGGCTGTCGCTGCAGTTACAGCTCCAGAACCCATACCCGAACCGGAACCAAGCCTAGCGACTCCTACAGAACCCATACCTGTGGAGGCACCTGTCGCAATCCAGGAACCAGTGGTTGCCGTAGAGGAGCCAGTGACAGAAACTCCATCATCGATTCCAGAAATTGCTGCTGAGATTCCTGAAGCTGTAGCCGAAAAAGTCCTGGATCCTGCCATAACTGAAGCTCTAGCCACTACTCCGGAACCAGATGCTGCCAACATCAATGACGCTGCTCCAGCTACCGAAATCACCACACCCGCTGTTGAAATCGTTACTGCTGCTGCAGAAGTATCTGATACTGCCATTGACCCTCCGGTTCCACAAGAGATCGAAGCAGCTGAAATTCCAGAGACGGAGACAAAGCCGGAGGTCATTGTTGAACAGAGCACCATCCCAATAGAGGCAGCAGTCTCGGAGGTTTCAATATCTGCAGAACCAGTGATTTCTGAAGCTCCAGCTGCCGAAGTACCAATTACGGCTGAGGACACCCCAGAAAATACTACATCTGAAGTTGTTCCAACTATTGCAGAGAAACCAGTTGAAGAGGTTCCCACTGCGGAAATTCCCGAACAATCATCGCCGCCCTCAGATTCTGTTCCCGTGGCAAAGATAACTCCTTTGCTAAGAGATCTTCAGACCACCGATGTTTCGCTATTGGCCATTGCAGCCACCCTGGATGCCATTGGAGAAAAGCTAAAGGATCAAAAGGCCAGAAATCAGCAGGTAATGGACAGACTCTGCGAAATCGAGAAAATTCTTGGCCCTCCCAAATCCAATTAGCTCAAGTTAAAAGCCTAGATTATTTAAAGGAAAGCTACTAATAAAGAGTTATTTCAACAAATTTAAAGTAGATACATGTGTAACACTTATTTCCTTTTAACACAATACGTTTTACGTTATTTAAAATGCTATAATAGGAGTAAAAGAGCCAAGCTACGGCTAGGTTGTCACAAATTGTTCCGTGCAAAATTAATGCAACCAAAACAAATCTTCCATTTCCACTTTTTGGACATATCAGCATGGCTGGTTCAAAAACCCCAGCCACAGAACCTAATTTGCAAGCGCGTCGAAAATTTTCACGTGGAAATTAGCATTCCAAAAGGGAGTGGGACATAAATACAGACGATTGTAAGCGGGGAAAATGAATGAATATTTCTCCCACTTTGTCAGCGAAAAAACGACATAAATTAGAGTTACATCTCTGCTTTTGTACCGAGAAAGCTGGCGACTTCTGATAATTGGAAATTTATCAATGAATAATTTAATTTAGTGCTCCTGCTTACGCTTCCTTAAAAGCTTAAATATAAAGACTATCCCTTCTTGATTCCATTTAAAAATGAGCCCATGAAATTTATTTTGATCTGTCCCGACGCAAAAGTCAATCGAGAGTCGTAAAAACGGTCGAAAGGGGCCAAAATGGAAACTTTTATTGCGGCAAACTGAAATTTGTGTTTATGGGGCAAGTAAGTCCGGTTGAGTCAAACACCTTCGGCGATTATTCTATTCATTTGCATTGTTTAAGCTGGTCGGCTGACTGGTTCGTAGGCCTATCTCCCAAAGTTTCCCTTTTTTTGTTGGGCTTGTATATGGGCAGAATTGGACAGAACCCAGTTACATGTTCGACAGTTCAATCTAAATCTATCGGCTACCCACACACACACAGCACCAAAAAAGCTGAGCTAAAAGCTGAATTCCCATTTGACCATTTTGTCTGGAAACAATAAAATGACCTCCCGCACACAGATACACCAGATACAACCGACAGGCAGCAACAAACGAAATCGCATAAATGTTGCAAATGGAGCAACAGAGTGAAGTTGTCATGCCGAGGATGCCGTGGCACGGTACCAAAACAACAGCCACAGCTACAGCTACCCGAAACTGGAAAAAACGAATTTTCTTTTTTAGACTTCCTGGCACTTTTGGGCGGGGGGAGGGTGTGGCTTTGGAGGGCGATAGTCGGCTATTCTCATGCGACTGGGATGAAGGTCACACCGCCTAACGGCATTAATGCCAGCACAGAACAACTAGGTCCGAGTCACAGCCAAATGTGTAATTGTTGCCTGGAGGATTTGCAGAAAGATTTTCACTGTCATTTGAACTCTGTTTAAGGCTTCATTCGCTTTTCCCTCTGCACTTACTGCCATAAATGCTATCCTCTTTGGTTAAATGAACCAAATTGAAATGGTTCTTGTTTGTGAAACAATGAGAGTGGTTTCTATTCACATCGGTTTACAATGTTCTTATATGCGAACGGTATACATATACCCGTGTTTAGGCCATATTCCATTACTATTTTTCAGGTAGTAACAATAAGTATTTGGTTTATAAGCGACCTGTTTCTCAGAACATTGGCATACTCTTAATGAACTTTTTAATTCTTACGTAAGATTTAAGAAATATACTGATTGGATATTATTTTGGGGCTACAAGCATCTTTTATTTCAACCCGAATCTTTTCGATGCAGAGATTGAACTACTTTGCATATATATTCTGATCCAAATGATCTTGATTTATTTAATCTATTGATCAACCGTCTGTTCAAATCTAAGCGAATTTATATGACCTTCTAGTTGAACCCTTAAATATCGCATTTATATGAAGTTCATCACTTGTAGTTATGTTTTCAGTGCGCTTTTCCGAGTGCAGCGATCAACACTTCAGGGCGGAGCTGCTGTCCACCGCAGGACCATTGGTCGAACATTAACTTGACTCCCTCGAGCTGAGGGGCTCCAGAGTGTGCCAAATCAATCAGTCGCCAATGCATAAATGACACAGTCAGGACCGGCATACTCCTTCTCCTACTCATATGCGACATCGTGCAGCTGTCACACACGGCCATTGCGGCTAATGCGGTCCCTTGTTACACAGTATACAGCCCCTCCAACCGACATGGTCCTCTCAACAGCAAAATTGGAATTATCCCCTTAACGACCCCCTCATCCCAACCAGAACACCGCCCATGGGTTCACATTAGCCAGACACGATGGATGTGCCGGGATGTGGACAATGATGCCTTAGTGCTTGACTGGCTATAAATTTTGAATTAATTGCCGGCTGTTGAACATTTTTCCTAGAAATTTATGTTTTTCCTGGCTGGTATGCGCATCTGCCTGGCCAGAGATTTTCAGCAGTGATTTCAGTCTGATTTTCGGTATATACTATACTTCACCTGGAGAACAGCTTATACAATAAAACAGGGTAACATAGTAAGGGATTTTTGTTATTGGCAACACTAAGCTTAATTAGGATCCAACCTCGAACAATGACCTTATTTCAGTCCCTGTCTAATCTTCGACTCCATATATCCTCCTTGTAGAAAACGTGGATGTCCTGTTTTGGATTTTAATTTGATTACCCATTGCAAGCAGAGCAGGCGTTTGTCCAATTTAATCGCATTAATTCCTGCGACCCATTTAAGACGGTTCATTCTTATCCAATTTTTTATTTGCTCCTTTGAGTAATTTTATAATTTTTCCCAGCACCCTTCCTTCAACAACTGTGATTAATGACTTGTGAGAAAAAAGTGAAAGGTGTGCAAAAGGCAGGAGAAATTCATTTCCAAGGGTCTTGCATGATTGAGTTCTATTGAGTGAACTGCAGAGCTAAGCAGAAAATTGTTCTTCATTCCAACTGGCAAGGATAATTCGCTCGATTGTTTATACCTGGGTATAGAGAAGAAATAAGAGGGGTAGAGGTAATAATAGTACATTGAAAAAGTAATCTAATCAATGTCCCTGAAACATGATTAAAATGCAAATAAAAATATTTCTGTTTCAACATCTATTATCATGTATGCTCTATTCATAGAAACTAATTTGGTTCCTGCATATGACAACACTCAATAGTCGACTAGATACAAATTTGACAGGGCAAACATTTGTTCAGTTAAGCTACTAAGCCCATATAATAGCCCTATAATGAACTCTCGACATGTCCGTGTTCCGGGCAAATGTTTTTGAGTAATTCTTTTAGTTATATTTTATGAAAAACAATTAGCTGCGGGCCTTTCAATACAACTGCATAAAGCAAAACAAAGGCGCAAATATATGTAAAAATCGTTTTAATTTGCCAATGATTGTGTGTGTGGCCGTGGGTGGTTCAATTATTTAACTACATAAACAATAAAAATATTCGCAATTGTGTATGTGGGAGGGCCGCATTAAAAAGTGAATGTGTCTTCTGCATATATGCAGCCATTGTTTTACAAGCCTTTGTGGGGTTTTCGGCATGGTGGCTGGGATTGGATGGAAATTGGGCTGGTGCTGAGGTCGGGGCTGAGGTTGGAATTGGGTTTCGGGCTGGCGCTGGGGTGGTTCCAGATCCAAAACTGTCACTGACAGCACTACGTAAGTAATTTCGCGCATATGTTACGCCCAGGGGGCGGAGTGGGAGCCGTGGGACCATCATCAGGTTCGGCTTAAAGCCGGAGTTCGGCATATTCATGGCTGCTGCACACGACAAATTGAATTTTATGCAAAAGCTTTAGTTTTTTCGCGATTTTTACTCTTCTCGAAACCGAACTCCACCCTTCAAAGTCGCGAATGTCTTTGCAGTTCGCGGCGACATCTATGTCCTGTTCGTCTGCATTATAGTTTGGTCCTTTGTTTTCCTTCCAGCCCGCAATATCCTCGGTTATCCCAGTGCTTTGCACTTTGCCATGGTATATCCGTCCAAGATGCGGTTTTCTCTGGCTGCTGCTGCTGCCCCACTTTCGTTCGTATCCGCTTTGTTTTTGCCCCTCTTTTTTGGCCAGCACTTTTTTGTAGCATTGTGCAGGCGCCTTTGGTTCGACGTTAATGAGGAATTATGTTATCGCACTGTTAAGCCGCCATAAACGGTGCTATGATTGCATCCTTTCCCTCCCACTTACCCTTTGCCACGAAATTGACTAGGCTTACAGGATAATTTAGGTCTCACTCGGGGCTTATGCATTCACTGACTAAAAATTTACATAAAATCCAAATGAGTAATTTGCCTAACTGCTCAATGCATAAAACATGCCCCATAACAATGGAGCAGTTTACCCGTGTAATTGCATTTGTTTCGTTGACAGACTTTGCAGCGTTAACATCACATGTTGGCCGGCATCTGTGCTGCTGTAAACGTGAACTCTCGCTAACAGCATCAGCTTAATTTCTCTTCCGCTGTTAGCGCATATTGCGTATACGCCACCGAGCCAAACTCTTCGGCTCACTTCGGGCCCGATTGACTTGGCCTGTTAAGGTGTCGTCAGTTGGCTTAGTTTACTTTTAGCCGGTGCCAAGCGTGGTCGCTTCTCGCTTCACAGCCGCCGAACGCAGATTAAACAGCCTCCACGGAGAGCCCCAAATGGTTAATACTGAAAGAGGATCTTGCCAAAAAATATACAGTGATCGGACATGTGTCGTAAACAAAATACAAATTAAGTGATTTTAATAAAATTGAAGCCTAAATATAAATTACAACGAAAACAAGCTATAAGTACGGAAATCAAATTATAAGAATTTTTAAAAACAAACGAATTTATCTTATATTTGGTCGAGACTTCGGATCACAATTCTAATTAAAAGAAACATTAAAAAATAATAAAATCAGCAATTAAATTAAAAATTAAAATAAATTAGTTTTTCCGATCTGCTATGACTGAAAAAATAAATCTATGCAACCCGTTGAACTAAATTGCTGTTACAAAACATTTGAAGAAGACCTACCACAAAAACGGTTTTAGGATAACCCCATAAACAATAACGAATTAATGACCCAGTTGCGAAGCTGAACGGCAATCAAAATAAACTAAATTACAAGAGATGGGAATTTCCCGCTTTCCACTCCGTCGAGCATGGTCCAAAAGTCTGAGTGTTTGAACAGCAGATGGCTCAGGCCAAAAGTAAGACGACGACCGAGACGGACAACAGTCAAAAGTCGAGGATGCGGAATGCGAATAGAAATAGGAATTGTGTTAAATCATTTACACTTCCGCTGCTGTTTTGTTTGTGCAATCAATTTGATATTATTTGTGTTATCCAAGCTCTGGCTCAAGGTCCAACCCAACTCCTTTCCATCGTTATCCTTATGGAGGGAATACGGCCCAGTCGTCCGGAACATTACATTTGTTTAACATTTGAGTTAACGCTTCATTGGGCCACCTACTCCACCGCCATTACTTATGTATGCCTGGCATTTCTCAAACTCCCGACTGCCACTCGTAGTCCGACTTCAGGCCCATCTGTTGGCAAAGACAAAACAGCATTTAAATCATTATTCTTGGCCAGACTCAGCCAACCAGCCAGCCAGCCAGTAGCCAGTCAGCCCGACCTACCTACACCTACACCTTGGCTAGCCATCGAGAATCCTTTCAATTCATCCTGCGCGTGTCCTGCATCCGTAAGTGGACTCGGTGGGCGTGTACGCCCGCCCGGACGGGATGGCCATATGTACTCCTTTTACGCCCCACTAAACACCCGCATAAATAAATTTCGTTAATGCCAAATAGTCTGGGGCGTAAAAGAAAGATGAGGTAACACAAGCAGCCGCAGTAGCTGGGAAACCGAGCAAACGACGGCAAGCTTGGTCAAATGGAATGCCCCAGCTCAGGCTTACACAACATGTGTTCGGGTTCCGAAAACCAAATTCGCCAGGATATCGCTAAAAGCTGCCATGGTTACTTTTTCATGATACCCAGATGGGTCAACTCTTGTAAAGATTACATTTGATAACTTATACTCAAAGGTTTATAGAATATTTATAAGCTAACTTTTTGTTTTCATTTAGGAATAATTTTTCATATTATATTTAAATTTTCTCAGCTTTCCTCTGTTTATGTAAAAATCATTTCTTTATGTATTTTATGCCACACGGCGAACAGATTTGCAAATGTTAGGATGAAATGGGAACACCTCGTTAGGGCAACTAATGCCAAGAGCACCCACATTACCCAAGCCATCCGAAAACTTGCACAAACATATCAAAAACAGGACGCGGCGTAAAATGCCGGCCATAAACTGGAACACGGGCCCTAGGAATCAGGGAAAGCATAAGAGCCGGTGGGGCCATAGTTGCCAGAGAATATGGGAATACAAGACCTAAAATGTAGGATGGGGCCAGCTCGACGGGCACATTGTGGGAATATTTAAAATTGGCCACGTGTTGTGTTCTTGCGCCGCTCAGCTTCCCCTACGACATTTTCAGCTTTTAGTTATTTTAGATTGCCCCGACAAGCTTACCGTGCAAGTGCAATTTGAAAATATGTTAACCCTGCGATTTTGTGCGCCGAGAAAACGCCAGCAACGCGAAGCACAAGAAGATATTGCAGCAGTTCGTGTCAAGGCGTATACGCGATATTAACAAGAGCAACAGAAGCAGTAGCATCCAACAAGAGCGGATTTGGACTCGGAATCCCCGCCGAGGCAGGGGATAAATTTACACAGGCTCCAGCTCCAGCTATAGCTTCAGCGGCCCAACGCCGCCAGACAGCCAATGTGACCCAGTTAAGGCCACAGGATTTAGCTGGCCAAGGACCGCGAACCAAGGAACCGAATCGGGAACCCGGAACGAGATACGCGGCTCGAGAATCCAGATACGCGATACGCGGAGCTCGGGGCGCGAAACACGTCCAATACCAGACTCGACACGGAGCAAGGATTATCAATTTGCTTGGCACTTTAATGGAGTTGACCAAGATGCCGCGGCGCCTGATCTTGCTGGCCCTGCTCATCTGTTTGCCGGGTAAGCTGCGTCAAATATGAAATTATTTCTTGCGATACATTTGTCGCATATTAAATGACTATCCCACCAGCTCAGTGCCTCCCCTTTTCGCTGAATATTTTTCTCATGTTTTCGGAGAAAACAATTTGATATGCGCGGCTTAAAAGCATTTTGTGGGCGAATTTAGGGCATTTGACTGCCGTACATCTTTCAGTCTTTGTGCATATTTTAGCGCAGACCGTCTGAAGAAAGGTGCGCAAGGACGTGGGGCTTTGCTCGGGAATTTTTTGCCTGACTTGTCAGGGTCAATTTAAATTATGCTGGTATTTTATGCATCGGAACTCATTCTGGGAATATGTTTAAAAATTTGTGTACCCAGTCGCAGATTTTTACATTGTATTAAAGAAGTTGTTGGCTAAAGAAGCATCCAACACAGTCTGAAAAATAATTACCTTTTTAAATAATTTTAATGAATAACTGTAGTAAAACCATTTTAATCGCTTATATCCGTTGAATGGTTTTCCCTGTTTTTTAATGGTTTTCCCAAATTGTCCACGATTTTTACCTTTTCCTTGAAAGGGAAATTAAAAACACGCTTTGACCGAGTCCTTGCGAAACAATTTTCAGCAAATAAAAACAACGAATTCAAAGGGGAGACAAGAGAGAGAAAAAGGTAATTAAAATCAAAATAGCAACATGAAAAGGCAGGAATTGCTAAACTAAAAGTTAAAACTAAAGCATAACGAAAGTGACTCTCGACATTTTCATCAATGAACCAAACTCGATCAAACGCTGCACTCCTGCGCTATCAGAATTTTGTTTTTTTTCAATAGAAAAGTTTTCGGTGTGCTGGAAAAAACTGCAGCAAGGCCGAATTTCCCTGGAAGGCGAACTATGGCGATGGGCTCCTCTGGATGCTTTAAATTGTGTTAAAAGCTCGCAACTTTGGCATCCACCCCCTTGCTTAACCTCTTTTATTGGTTTTTTTTTTTTGTTGATATTTACCTCCTCTCTCGCAAGCTGTTCGATTCTTTTGTCCATGAAAGTGATTGACGAAACGCTTGAGGAGATTCAGCCAATTGAACGGGAAATAACAACAATCTGTGTAACAAGTGGGCCAGAAGGGTGGTTGGGGTGGGCGCAAAGTGGAAGAGCGAAAAAAGTTAAAAACTTTTACTTTTGTTTAATCAAATTCAGCTGCCCAGTTGAGCATCATTGAATGCTTGTAGCAAAAAGTAAGGCAACTGAAAAGGGGCCTCCACCAGCAGCGAACCCAACTCAACTGCAGGTCCTGGCAACTCCGACCACTCGAAACTTCCCCTTTGTTGCCTTTTTGACCGTACAGCCTTGCGGTAGCGATAAGTTGCTCAAGTCTCGGGTTATTTTCCCACGAGATGCCTTTTGGTTGGCCGCCAAAGTGGCATGCCCGACTTAAACGCTTAACAACAATTATTACACAAAGTTACGGCCTGTTTTCGCCTCCCCGCCCCATCCTTCTGCTCACCATCCGTGTTGTCATCATTATGGGCCAAAACTAGACTGGCATTTTGATGAGAGTGTCCGGCCGAGAGTCCTCCTGGCATCGAGTTAACTCGAACTGGCGGCGGGGGCAGATTACGCCGCTCCATAGCTGCGGCCGGGCGCCTTGGGGTTAAGCCAATTTCCAGCATCATCATCACCATCAGCCTCGGTATTAGCCTCATCATGCCATCTAGGCAACATGCCCATCATAATTAGGAGAAGTGTCGAAATGTTGTCAGGCCGAGACGGACACAACGTAGGCGCGACGAGGACATCAGTCAGCCTGCAGGCGCTCACACTGAAAGAAATACTTGATTAAAGCCTCATTAGGTGAAGTTATATTCAGTAAAACCAAATAAAGGATGTATGTATTTTGGGCCAATTGTTTTATTCTCTTTATTCATGGATTTATTTAAACATTAATGTAGCTATAATTTTTTTTATACTTTGTGTGCACCAGATATAAATGCATAGTATTTTAAGGCCATTTTGTTTGCAGTCATTAATTAAATGGACATAATTTATAGGCAAACATATTGATACGAAAGACAGCATTTAAAACGATTGTTCAAAGAGGAAATTTAAGCGCAGCCAAAGAAGAGATTGATTGAAGTTATTATTTTAAATTTGCGAACATTTTCCGCTGCTCAGTTGCGATTTTTCGCAGTTAGTCGTTTTTGTGTTGCTGTTGTTGTTGTTATTACTGTTGCCATAACAATAACAGAAGCACACAAACAAAAACAAGCAACTTCGCAAAAATAACAGCGGCAGACAAACTTGGACTCCGGCAAACTCAACTCGCTTCCGGCCGATGAAAGTGTAGAGAGGCGTTTGATTAAAACACTTTCGACTAAAAATGCCCGCGGGACTTGGGAGCCTGCCTGCCTGCTCGGTTAATTTTAGTGTAAGGCGGCATCTCAAGTATCCGTGCAGTCCCAACAGCTTTTCCCCGTTTTCCTACCGATTTCCCCCGCTTTCCCCAGTCAATGAAATTCTGCATGATGAAGCTCATTTTATGTGTGAGAGTTTTCGTTTCCCCATCCGCTTTTCCCCCGCCCTCACCAGGCTCATTACGCAAGTTTTCCTCCGTCCTCCGTCAAGTGCTCGACTTGATTTCCCTACCCATCCCCCCATCGCTTTGTGTCTCCTCCTTATTTTTGTATTTTTATCCTTGCGCACAATTTGTTTTTCCAGTGGCGTAGGGTGCAGAGGGGGCGTGTGTTCGTGTCTGTTTTTACAACTTTTTAGTTTGCGACTTTTTCCTCTGTTTTGGCGCGCAAAGATTAAGCAAATTTTTTTAGGGCTTCGCCAGTTGTCGCGTTTTCTCCCAGCTTCGTTTTTTTTTTTTTGTCCCCAAACATCGTTAATGTCCCCATGCAGGGCTGCCCTAAATGATAATTTTTTTCGTAATAATTTCATTTTATTATTTTGTTTTCATTTTTTTTTTCTCTCTTTGCACTCGGCCTGTGCCGCGGACTTCCCAGTAATTCGCTTGTTTTATTGCACTTTTTTATGCTCTTTTGATTTGTTTCATCGCTGGCCGACACGCCCATCTTTTCGCCCACTTACTGCGGCGAATTCCTCATCCTTTTTCGAGGTCCTTGAGCCGCCAGACGGCAGCTGTTGGTTTTTATATGTTTTGCGGGCAAATGAGGTGAAGCATCTGACAGTGGTCTACGAAAGTCGAAAGAAGAAGTTCTTCATTTACTTACTGTTAATGTAAATAGCTTTATTTTAATCGGTGAGGGGAACTTAACATAAAGTGAAAAAGTTGTAGACACGTTACAAAATTAGATTTAATCGCAAACTTTGCTAATATATATTACAAAATGATAATTCTAAACAGCACATTAACTTTTCTCTATTTTAAGTACACAAATTGTTTATCTTAGGTAAATGTTTAAGGTTTAAATAACACCACCTTGACATTGTTAAGTCCAATTTGTTGGCTACTTAGACTTTCCACTCTCCCCAGAAATTTCTTGCCCACTGTGCTCGAAGGGAAATGGAATTTTTGTAACTTTATTATAATCAAGTTGGCTGCAGTGCATCATTAGTGCAGGCAATTAAAAAGTTTTTATATGCAATCGCTTTATCTTTATTGCACGTACACGAAGCATAAACATAAAACATGATAACACACACACTGCCGCACAGACAGGCTCTCACACACACACACACACACAGACAAACAGGCAGGGCACAGAAGGATGAAGGGAGAGCCACACAGAGACACGCACGACTTGGCCGGAATCATTAAAAGGACTTCCAGAGTTTTGCATCTACTTTGAGCCCGGCGAAATACGCTAAACTTGATTAGAAAATGCCGGAGTGCTCGACTCCTCTTCTCTCGGCTTTGCTCGATTCCACTCGAGATTCAATGGCGGGCGAAGAGCACTTGATGGTTCCCATTTCTTCCCGTGTATCTGTGTGATCTCTGTTCATTAGCTAATTAAGACTACGTTACACACAACACACCCCGATGTGCATTGCAAATAATGGGAGCTAAAAGAAAGCGAAGCTTTGTGGAAAAATTTGTTGCATATCCCTAGGCGCCGAAGGAACGATTGGCAAGATGTTGTGTGTGTGCAGACAAAATATGTAAACGTTTTCTCAGTATTATAAAATTAGTATGCATGAGTAAGTTTTGCTTCTCAAACCCAATACACACTACCTCGTTAATCTCGACATTCGATTTATTCACTTTCGCCAAAATGCATATTACACACTTTTTAGTTGGTAAGTAAAGTGCATAAAGTTGCATACAATTTAAGTCAAAGTCTTGGCCAATCTTTGGCTAACTTTCTTATCAACGTACTGCCAAGTATTTCCCAGAGCCCCTAGAGCTCACCCACACACTTTTACTTTCGCGTTCGGTGGCTGTATCTATCATTTGACTTTCGAAAAGTTTCGAGCGAAATTTATGGTGCCAATTTGGCAGAATTTACGCGCTGCAATGTATGGAAAGCTGCAACGAGCAATCTGCATTTGGGGTAGCCCCATAAGCTTTCGAATCGTGTGTCACAGACATATAATTTATAGTCGATGTTCGCAAATACTTTATTGCGATTTCAGGTGGGGCGCATTGGCCGTGAACCAGTTGTTCTTCTACTCCAACAATTGGCGCCTTATGAGTTGCCAAGGCTACCAAAAAGCAGTTTAGTACCAATTACCAGCTTTGGTCATGTCAGAGGAGGCTCCACGAAACTTTGCTGTAGTGGAAAACGGGCACTTCACCCCAAGTACATGCAAATCAATTCAAGTTCTTAATTAGCTAATTAATTTCACTTTCGCTGAGGCTCGACTTAAACTTTTGCCAATTTCGGTACTGAGGTAGGCAGCCGAAAAATGAAGATTAATTTATTGAACAAAAACGTCGGGGGCCGTAAATCGTTTTAATTGTCGTAACGAGTATTCCAGATAAATGGGGATCATGGCATTTGAAATATATATACCGGAGCTGGGTGACAGAGATGTTAGGAGGGAAAGGGACAGGGGACAGGGGACAGAGGACTAAGGACAATGGACAGCGGACAGAAAACAAAACACTAAGTCATTAATTTCCACTCACAACCTATTCATTTTCCTTTTTTCTCCCATTATCCAGCCATCAGAGGGCAGGCGGAGGAGGAGACATCAATATTAAACAGCAATGGAACAAATGGGCGAGCATTTCAAAGGACTCAATCAAGGCGCGAGGCATTAATTCCGGCGACAACGCAAATGGCCCAGACGCTGGACAAAGCCAGCGCATTTAGGCCAACAATGGCTGCAGCTCTGGATGCAGCGGCTCCGAATCGCTCCAGCAACAATGTGGCCATTAATAACATTAGCAACAATGGCGATCAGCGACTGAGGCTGACCGCTGCCCTCGAGGCGAATCTGATTATGAGCAATCGGAATGTCCAGGAGCAGCACAGCTATAGAATCACGCAGGACAACGCCACATCTGCAGCTTCGATTGCCCCGAATGGAACGGCATTTGGGGATGCCCCCTCAATCCCAATAGCAGCAGCTCCAGCGACAACAACAACAATGGATCCTGCCACAACGACACCAACAACAACAACGAGGCGCACAACACGCCGTCCGGTGGCAACAACAACGCTGAAGCCACCGCCAACAATAGATGATTACCAGACAATAATTAGCCAGGCGGGCACCCATGCCTATCTGCCGTGCAATGTAAGTTGAGCAACTACACTGAAAAGAAAACCATTTACCGGGCACAGAAATGTGAACAAATTAACTTAGGGGAAAGAAATTCCCTGAAGTCAGTCCAACAAAATGAATTTCTATAAACATTTTTTATTTAAGCAAATATTTATTTTTTTAGCAGCAAATTGGACAGGAAACTTAGAGAATAATACAATTTGCAAATAGAACAAGTGTAGGGTAAATATTTGTTTTTTTTAAACTGAAATAGAAAGCCAATGTTCTAAACAAAAAATCAATTATTGATGAATCTAAAGAGATGGTCTGTAATTGAATGTTTTGTATGAATTTGATGACAAAGCGTTGGTTCACAATAACATTTTTATATAAAATAAAAATTGATACTGAATTCAAAAATATTTTATTCACGACCAGATTATAACACACTTTTTACCGTGTGAATTTCCTCATGACTCTACCTTTAATTAGTCACTGGGACCTGATTAAGTTTCCCTGTTGAAATCAGAATCGAGAAATGAGAACGCTGCCAAACCAAAACGTGAGCTTACGATTCTCTGCAAAGCATAATTGTTGGAAATTTGAGGTAGAAGTGGCTGGAAAATTTCCTGAAAATTCAATCAGTCACCTCAAGCAAACTCTTTCATGCTCCTTTGTTTACCAAGCAATCCATCAGAGAGAAGTTGTTCGGCAAATTGTTGGCTGTGCCAATATTTATAATAAGCAGCTGATACTACAGCTCTTCCCGCCTTCAATCGCTTCAAAAACCAGGGGGCAATGCGGAAGTCGGAGGAACCCGACATCCCAAGGGATGTGGCATCGATTGGCCCGACTTCCGCTCCGCTTTTTTCGCCATTTTAGAGCTTTGAACTAATTTGCGCTAGCCGCTGTCGGAACTGAACGAAAACAAAACCGGAAATTTAAATTTTTAAAACTATATATATATATATTGCTGGATAGAGGGGATTTCAAAGTTTTCTTATAGACTTAAAACTAACAAATTCACGTGAAATTATAAAACAAGCTCACAAACCATTACTAAATGTAAGAGAACTTGCTTTTTCCACTGTATGAATGGTAGAAACTTATTTCAAAAACTCCAAGCTTTTGTTTGTTGCAGTAATTCCACTGATTGTATTCAGCAAACCTTTTACTTTATCCGTTTGTTTAACACTTATGTAGTAACAAATGAATTTAAAAATGTAGGGGAATTCGTGTTCCAGAGTCCTTTTTTGGGATATTCCACAGATACATATAAAATTTGCAGGAAGAGACTGAAAAGTTTTGCCTAATGATGCCAAAAAAAGAATATATAAAAACTTCTTTCTGAGAGCTATATACTACACTATATATACTACACTATATACTCGCACTACGTTGCGAAATACTGAAAAAAAAATCATAATATCCGAGCGAGGAGTAGGAGACGCTGAAGGAGACACATTTTCGTTGGGAGCTCCTCAAAAACGATGACCCAAATAGTTGTCACTATGTACGTTTATACATCCGCTAAGTACATAAGTGCACATTTATGTACGCTGAAATCGCGTGGTGTGAGGGGGGGAGGGGTCGAGTGAGCTGCCCTGGCATCCGCTAATAACTTAGTTACCCGTCGTTCCTTGGCTCTTTGCCTGCTGCATCCGCGCACTGCATCCGCACATCCGCATATCCGCGTTTCGCATTGCAAATTATAATTGGCGCTGCTGGATTCTATCGCTGCCACTGCCAGAGTTACTATTTACTGGTTACTGTTTGGACAGGAAATTACTGCCAAGGCGTGCAGCGGAACCCAAAGTTCCAGGAATAAGTATTCCGCCCAACTGACGGCTGCAGATGCCAACTTATTCTGTTCAGCTTTTTAAGTGATTGTAGTGCAAAGAAAAAGAAGCTATCTTATGATGAGGTGCCGAGTTAATTAAGGGATGCAACTGAACGGCGAGGGGAAATCAGCAAGGGGTCATATCTACCAACCTTTTGATTCGATCTCAACTTAGTTGCATTAACTTATGAAAAAAAGAAACATTTGATTAGCTAGTTGAAAACTATTCCAATTAAACTAGTCGCAAGATTTAAATTTAAATTTAGCCAGGAATTAGTTAGTTATTATTGAGAGTCTTTTTTTCAGTCTATTACATATTTTTACATCCACTGGCTACTAACGAAAATTACAATTTAGTTCCAGCTTATCCCCCCTGGAATTTTAAAAATATTGGATCCCATTTAAGCTTAAATAAGTTTGCCAACTCCCCACCGGCAAAATGCTCCCTCAACCATGAACTTTCCCCACTCGATATCGATATCGATAAAAACAATCTAGTGTAAAATATTTATCAGATAATTTGAATACGTCCACACAATCTCGGGTATCCCATATTCTCATTTTCGCTCGTGGCTGTTGGCAAAGCGCACCGCACCGAATATATATTTATATGCGCGGAATAATCTTCAAATCTGCTTAAACCTAATCAATTAATAATACATTTTGAGACCGTGGGCGTTACAAAGAAAGCAGCTGAAGGATAACGAATCGAGCGAAGGGAGGAAAGCCACAAAAAATGCTTTGCCTGCAAGCACTTGAGTATTTTTTAGCCCGAATCGACAGTCTTTCCCTTCCATCGCGCTGTCATTCTTTTCTTGCGTTTTTTTCGGCAACTCAGCGAAAAGTTTTCTCTCATTTTTGTATTTTGCTGTGTTATTCTGGTGAAGATATGAAAGCAGGCACTTTGAGGTGTATTGTTGTGTGAAAAGAAAGAGGAAGACGAGCCAGTGAAGACAGAGGAGATTCAACAAAACAAAATAAAAGAAATTATTTGCAAACAAGTTTAGACGAAAATTCGCAATGTTATGAGCAAACTTTGCTGTCTGCTCGACTGTGATGGAAAACGATGCTCACGCGGATGCTCCCAATGTGGGTGTGGTGGTATGGTGGTGATGACGACAGTCAAGGGAACATAAAAGCCATTGCGGGGAGGATATGGATATGGCACTTTCTAGACTTGGGGCCACCCGGATCTACCGATTCCAGCGGTTGATACAGTTCTGGGGCAGTTTGAGCTGCAGCTAAAACTAATTAACAATATTTAAATGGCAAACATTGGGCCATCTTGATAGCTGGCGATGGGCCATCACTTTACGGTGGAATAAAGCGCCATCTCCACAGGCGGCGAAAATTTAAATTAGCTAATGTCAGGCGGGAGGAACCTGTTCAAGCCACACAGGGATATTTGTCAGCCCCAAGGACAAAGAAGGCGGATTGGCGAATGGCGAAAGGTGGAGGTAGGGGAGACCTACTTACTCACTTGCCACGTACACGACACGAAGTCCTGACTTGGCTGCCTGCCCAGGCCCATCGGCCTCAGTGGATAAGCATCTTCACTTAATACCGAGTATAATGTCGATGCTCAGACCCGATAATAATGTCCTTAGAGCCGGGATACTCCTGGCGGAGACTGTGGCGAAATTTAATAAACTCCCACACCGCACAGTGGCTTCCATCGATGAGTTTTTCGATTCTTCAGATTTGTGGGACAATTTTGCATGTGCATGTACACACTAGGAAGTGATTAACTTAATGGATTTTTAAGGAATGCGTATTCCCTTAAGGCTGTAAGTTGAAGTAGGACCTTAAAGGACTTATTGCAAGTTGTCAGTAGAAACGAAAATTATGACACTTGGGTACTACTTTTCGCAGAATGGTTTACTCCAAGGGAATTTTTAAAGAAGTTTCCTCAAACTCTTTCTGTCAAAACCAAGTCATTTTGAAGAAACCAACTTCTACTGGTTGAGACTGATAACGTGGAACAATTTCACAATTTCACCAGAAGAGAAATGTGCGCTTTTCCTAATCATTTAGTTAACCAGAGGACTCAGGTGTCTGAGCACATCAGTCGTCTGGTTTGATTTGCCGACCAAGCGGAGATGTTCATATTCATTTAAAGAAGATGGCTTTTGACAGCACGTGCTCAACCGACAATAACAGCTCGACTGTTCAACTAGGGGTGTGGCTGGGTGTGCGAATGTGGGGCATCTGAAGCGCCACTTCCTTGGCGACATCCACAACAACAATGGCGACAACAACAAGCACATAAAACGCAAATGATTATAGTATCTAATCATGACGTTGCCGTTGTCGTCGTCGCCGGGTCCTTGGAGTTCCTCCTTGTCTGGGCCCTGACACCGACAATGTAGTTGATGACAGTGGTTCAAAGACAGTCATTTGCCTCTGTCACGACGCCTTCGTTTCGGCCAGTTACCACAATAGTTAGCCCCCCTCCGATAATCACACTGAGAGAAGGGACGGGGGCAGTTGGAGTGACAATTTGCGAGATTTCAGTTTTAGCTCGTTCAACTGGTAGGCCATTTGTGTATTGGGTTAGTGTAATTAGAGGAAGTCAGGCCAGTTACTGTCTGTATTTAAATGTTAATAAATACCTGATGGTGGGGAATGGGGGGGAAATGGTTTACGTGGCACTTCCTTATCGATGACTGGCAATTTAATGGATATTATTTTGTTTTGCTGCTCGACGATGGCTGCCCGGGCAAATTGCCACTAAATTATTATTGGCATTATTGACACAAATGAATCGTCGTTTTGTTATCGTGATTGTTTACTGCCCCGCCAGCGATCCACGTGCCCCTTTTACCAAATTCTTCGTAAAGCTTACCAAATTATATCCAGCTGAGGTAGGGCATCGCAAACAAGCCAAAGTTCTGCTGACATCATCATCATCGTCATCATCAACATCGACGCGCTGACCAAAGCCCCAGGGTCGGGGAGCTGGGATTTACTGTTTGAAGTGCTTTTGTGCGGGGATAATTGAATTAATTTTTAAAATTGAAACCCCCAATTCGAATGATTTGCCGATAATTGAAAGTAAACTTGCTGTCTCATTTGGTCAGGTCAAGCAGCTGGTGAAGAAGCCGATATCCTGGCTGCGGATGAGGGACGGGCACATCCTTACCGTAGACCAGACCACCTTCATCGCGGATCAGCGCTTTCAGTCCGTGTTCTCGCCGAATCCTGAACGTTGGTCGCTTCAGATCAAATACGTGCAGCTGAAGGACGAAGGAACCTACGAGTGCCAGGTGTCCACGGAGCCCAAGGCCAGTGCCATTGTCCATCTACGGATTGTGGGTGAGTAATCCGAAATTAGCATACTTTTTGGGGTCACTAAATGTGCTAACGTGAAATGGCATATTTATTGGCTTAAATAATAAGTTAATGCTTTAATCGAATTGGTATAACGGTCTAATTGAATCTGGCGAATCTTCAATTTTGTACTCAGCTATTATTAGACAAATAATTTTGTAAACTGCAAGCTATAGTTGTGCTGTCAGAAGGCACAGTACCACAATGCTGGCCAAACATTCCATTGTCCTTCATCCGGCAAAACCGAAGCCAAAATCAAAATTGAAACCCAAAACCCAAAATCAAATGCAACCCCTGACCACACCTATAAATCTGCAATGGCAGTGACAATAAATCAATGACCGTTGCACTTTCGAGAGCAAACTTGTGGATCCATGTGTGTGAATCCTTGCTTTCACTGCATCCGTCGCACTTTAACCCCCTCTGCCTTTGTAGAGCCGAAAACCGAATTAATTGGCGAGTCAACGCGACATGTGAAGGCCGGAAGTCAAGTGAAATTGCGTTGCATAATTAGCCAGGCTCTGGAGCCGCCGCTTTTCATTAATTGGTTTTACAATCAGAAGCAAATCTATTTGCATAATCGTCGCGGTTGGCGTACGGAAATTGAACGAATCGATCTGCCAGCGGAAGTGCCAACCACCAGCACCACCACCACAACGACAACAACAACCGCCAGCACCACGACGACGACCACCAGCACAACGCCAGCGACACCATCGACAACGGCCACAGGATCAACAGGAGGCGCCACATCCTCGGAGACGCTTAATGGCCTGGTAACCATAACACGTTCATATATTCTAGATGCCATATCCCAGAATGATGTTTCCGAACTGGGAGCCGCTGCAGGAGTGGCTGTTGCAACGGAGACGTCAACAGCTCAGCTGCTTACCGAGGTGGAGGCAACGTCTTCGACTTCTGGGACGTCGACAGGAGCAGGACTCCTTGCCTCCACCAGTGCTGCATCCGCGGCAGGAGCTGCAGCAGGCATAACTGCTGCTGCGACAGGTGACTCCGTGGCAACAACCAGCACCTGGCTGACAACAATGGAGGTTGAGGCGGCAGCAACTGCGGCCACAACAACGACAACCATGCTGCCAAGCAGCAGTTTCATTAAGCAGATAACGGTAAGTGGCTTACCGCATTCCGCCCCTCGCGTGCCGGATGCCCACCTGGCAATTTGCCCGCTGGAAAGCGTTCCCATTAAATTCCTTTTCATTACGCAAATGGGCGTGAACGCGCGGCGGGTAAAATAATTTATATTAAATTCTTATTGTCAACGTTTGTCAAATTATAATTTTTAATACGGCCCCAGCAGTCAGCGTCTGCCACACTCGATGTCGTATGACGGCTGGCTTGGCTGATGAATACAGTCGCGTGTCCTTAAAATGAAATATGCACTTCCGTTTAAACATTGAAGAAAAAAGGAAAATCCCTCAGTTTCTGGTTTCCTTAGCTATTTATTTGCTAACTTTTTTATATGATAAAGAACGACAAATTTTTAAACACAGTTGAGGTTTAAGATACGCGTTACAGTTTTCGGCATGCATTCAGTTTATCCTTGATATGTTTGTAGTTCAAAGCAATCCTGACTGTATCTCTCTTTGCCTGTTCGTCCCTGAGTGTGTCCTTATTATATCGTTGCAGACGGCTTCTCTCATCATTCCGGCCGTAGTCAAACTGGATTCCGGCAACTACACGTGCAGCCCCTCGAACAGTGCCCCCCGCACCATTGTGCTCCACGTGCTGAACGGTAAGGGGACGGGGTTTGTAATGCGGGTGATTCGGTGGGTTGTGGGCGGAAATGAGGTGGGGTCGTTGGCGCAACGGCTTCAACTGTTTGTGTGTCTGTCTGTACGGCTTAATTGAATTTTATTCGGATGCGTTTGTGTTTGGTTTGACTTTTGATTTTCGCGAAATATCCGCACAGTGAGGCAGTCAGCTCAGAAACAGGCCCGCCAATTATGAACGTAAATTGAACTTAGGCTAAACACAAAGTTTCACAGCAAATAGACGCCGAAAGCACAGCAAATTAAACAAAATTTTGTTTGTTACTGCCTTTTGCCCCTGGACAAACCACTGTTCCAGCCATTTGAGTGGTTTTTATTTTGTTTACACAATTTCCTACAATGGCAAACACAATGGCAGCGAAACGAAACGAAATGAAACCGAAACCCAAACCCAACCCAAGCCCAAACCGAAAGAGTCGGTACCAGCTAAGGAACAGTTGCAGTTTTATTGTTCTCGAATTTCGAAATCTCGAAATGGCCACAATTGCGTTATCTGCTCAATGTCCGCCAGGCAACATGGACACTGCTGAGTCCGAGGACCAAGGACGCCTGCAACAATGGCAGTGATGCTGGAGACTGCGATGACTGACCTATAAATGTCGCTACGTAATGGTTAGCTATCTATCCGATTTTTCATCTCACTCTGCTCTATTTGCCTCTCCGTTGGCTTACACGGCAAAAAAAAAACTTAGGAATAACAAGCAACGCTTGAACGGCCACCGATTGGTTGAAAATAAAAACATCAATATTATTTAACCCACGGCCATGTCATATTATTTTAATACATTTTTTTAAATTTTTTGTGCAGGATAATTAAAGAGTTTATTAAGAGGAAATAGCGAGTTATATAGTTCATGCGATAGCTCCCACCACATTCGATTGTGTTTTAATTACCTTTTAATAATAACAAACTTTTTCATTTCCGCACAACAAATCATTTTTTTGAAAAGGAAAAAATATTGTAAAGTCCAACTCGCTCGCATTAAATATAATAACACAAGGCATTCCTTTGCGACTTATTTTTAAGCCGTTGAAAAATGCGATGGACTGCTGTGCCACAAAATTTTCAACTGTGCGCTGTGGCTGCCACAAATTTCCGCTTGCATTTAAATCGTTTGTATATCTCTACCGCCGGCTGTGTTGTCCTTTCTATTCCTGATCCAGTTCCCGTTCCTGGCTGTCCACTCCGACATGTCCTCGTCCTCGTCTTTATCCTCGTCCTCGTCGGAGGTCTGTGTTTGTGTTTGACTGCTATTTGTAGCCTGTCGCTCTCCGTTTGGAGCAGGCTACTTAAAGGCACTTCAGCAGATGACAATATGATTCGACAGTGCCGGGTGTTAACCCGCACTCGTCCCAGATCCCGGCAAAACAAATGCCGAGCGATTGTGACTGATGACACCTGACGGAGGACAAGGACTCGCAGCAGGATTTTCGGGGCAGACAGGTGCGAGCTGCTGGCAGGACTGTCACGCAGCGAATAATGGCCATAAAAAACGCCGACCTGTCTGTAGAGTACTTGTGCGTAGGTCAGAAAGGGCAAACAATCGTCAAAGAATTTTGCGTCGCGAGTTTAAAAATAAATTCACAATTTAATTTGCTATGAAATGGCCGCAATGTGGGGCGATAGCAAACATCATTTATTACAGGGAATTAATGTATTTTTAATATTCGACTAATTGACGCAGATAAAAGAGAGGCTCGCAGCCCACTTGCCACGACTTTTTTCCGCCGTTAAGCTGGGTAAACGTGTAAAAGGATGTTAAAGCCGAGGATAATGAAAAACAATGCTCCAGAGATATAATGTACACGAGTGTGTGTGTGGGCGTAGGCGTGTGTGTGTGAGAGCGCCTGGCTGAGTGCCCGACAATAATGAAATTTCAGACAGAAGAGGCCCATACTTTGCGCTTTTTACATAATTTTAATAACATTTTCCACGAATCGTGTGCAAGTGCGAAAAGGTTAATAAACTTAATGTCAATTTTTGTATTGTCGCCGGCCCAGCGTTGTGTCATGACAAATGATTATTAATAACTTAATGATATTATCATTTATTTATTCAGGAATTTTTATTTTAATTGCACTCCACTCCCTCTCGCTCTCTGTGATTTATTTAATCAGCTAGGCTGGTGGTCCTAGCCCCATCCGGTGGCATAATTAATTTGCTTACTCACTCGCAGCTCGTCCCTGCGCTTTGTGAAGTGGCAATGTCAGCGTGCGGTTGGCTTTTAAATTTATTCAAGTTTAATTATTTTAAATAAGTAATTTCATACATATTCGACAAGTTGCCCACGCATTGCATAACTGATTCAGCAAACCACAGCTCGTTTTAGGCCCATTTTCTGATGACTCGCATGATTTTGTTGCCTTTGCCGTCGCTTATATAGTGGTTTTGGTAATTAATATCGGAAGGATAATGGAAAGCTACGATGCTGCGATGCCCATAATTAGTTTGCAATAGTTGTGGTTAACTTGTCGACTCTTTATTGCCATGGGAACTTTGGGAGTTCCGGATTGAAAATTGATAAGCTAATTAAACTAAAGTCAGTTTCTGCAAACTCAACCTTCAATTTATGCATAATTTGTGTTCAATATATATTGTATTACTTTCATAATGCTCGGTGCACATTTAGTTCTAATGAGTGGCGCGGGTATCAGGTGCCGGCTTTATTTGCATTGCAACTTTTAGTTCATTTCGGTGCAACGCCAGTAGCACATCAATATTTGCCATGTGCGCATTTCACGCGAATGCCACAAAAATCCATCAGCTGAATTAGCCATACACGAAATTCACGAATCACCCACGTGGGCGCAAATAAACCGCATGCATACGCACACCCACTCATGTTTGCTGTTCAATTTTTGAATAGAAATATTTAATTACAATGGGCACTTTATTTATCCAATCAAACGTATTCGAGTTTAGCCGAACGTGAGGGAAGTGTCTGGATGGATTTAATTTTTAGTCAAAAATTGATTGTGATGGCTGCGGATTGGGTGCGATTTGGGCCAGCGAAATTGGGCGGATTGCAGTGTCATTATTGAATTAGTTTCTCGCAACCATGACGGGATTTATGCTGGTGCTGGGGCAAATACCACATCGCTCTGTGCTCTCAAATAACTTGTTTCATACCATTCTGATCGGCAGGTGAATATTCCGCCTCGGCCATTAAGTCGGGCAGTGTCAGCTGGAGTGCGCTAATTGGATGTCACGGCTATTTGCACTGGCGGAATGTTTCAACGCTTCTGACACTTTTGTGGATTATTAAATTTGCACTGGCCAGGGACATCTGCCAGCCGAATGCCACCAGCAAAGCCACCACAAGGACATCGCTTCTACGCGCAGGCGACGGAGCAACAGCAGATGTGACAGGGGAAACAGGACCCAAATCAGGGGCCAGTTTCCACAGGGTCAGCAGCTCAATTAGTGCCACCAAAGTGGCCGAGGACAAGACTTGAGTTGTCCTCAGGCAATCGCCTAGTTACTTGGATTTTACGCATTAAAGGAGGCTACGACTTAAGATTTTACTCGATTTAATTACATATTAACAGAGAGAGAGCAAGGAAGATACACCCTCGCCAAGGCAATATATACAGGACTAAGCCTATAAGTTAAAGTTATATCCATACTCGATTCGTGTTTGTTTCCCATCTGAGTGTAAATTGATATTGAGATTCATGCCTATGTTCCGCCATATCGTATAGTTTCATTGAAAAGTTGCAAGAATTGTGTAAATAGAATGCACAGAATTCGCCCTTAACAGATAAGAACATTTGCATTACGTTAATCAATTGGAATCTGCCATGGTTGTATCATATATAAGTTAAATAATCATAAATGATTCATAAGGCTTGAGAGCACTAACAAATTTTCAAAGGGAATTTTATGGAATAAAATCAAAAGTGTAGTTCAGCTCATGTAGCACGATTGAATGAGTATGAAATGAATTTCAAATTTCTTTGGTTTCCTTAAGCTATAAATTGTAAATATGTATGTATACCTTATAACATCTGTATGAATACCCTTGATTTTTTAAGACTTAAAATCCATTTTTATGCATAAAGGATAACGATAAACGAATACTGAATACAAGTGTAAATAAAAGTGTGTTACTGCGTTCTACTCAAATAAATATCCCAAGCAAGCCAAAAAACTTAATGTAAACATTAGTTAGTATATAAAAGACTTACTTAAATTTTAGACGCAGCCAAGCCACAAAAACCCAATGTGAAACTAAACCAAAACTTAATCAACTAAATAAACAGAATTGTAAGGAGTTGCTCCAACGTTGCGTATACTTGATTTGCAACACAAAATTTTAAGGAAATGCAAATGAAAATTAAAATTAAATGAAAATCAATTGAAACGAAATGAAGTGTTTGCAATAATTATTAAGCCTTAAGAACTAAGTGAAATACAAGTAATAAAATAAAATTTCTTCAACGGACTCAAATCGATTACTTCTTGAAATCAGTTTAAATACCATTAAAAACTAAATCTGCATGCTACTTTTGACATGTGCTAACAACTTGGCAAACAAAAACATTTTTCAAATTAAATTCCCACTGAGCTGAAATTCTGTAAAAATGCATGCCACCTTACCTTCTTGGTCTAGTCATAGTCAACTCACATATGCAAACGTCGCTTCAGAATTTCAGACAAGTTTGTTAAATATTCATCCATGGCATAAAGTCCAGAAAAACCACGAGGGGGAGGTTGGGTGGTAAAAGAGGGACACAATTTATTCGCACTAACAACGTATTAAACTGATGCAAAACCGGGAGCCTGGCCAACCAACTGGATGTCAAAATATTTCCACCCGTGACCCAGCAGGCAACTTTGGCTGAAATGAATTCAGCAGTAATTTTCTGTGGTTATTGGGCGGGAAGAGGGCGTGGCCATACATAAGCCAACTGTGCGAGTTATATGTTGTGGATTCGAGTTATTAGTTCTCAATTCGGCAGCCGATGGCCTTTTGTGAATTTTAAACTATATTTTCCCGCATTTTATTTTAATTATTTCATTTAATGAAATTTACCTCATTTTTACTTTTTTAAGCCTAATAAATGCTATTTTATTTAATGGAATTATAGAAACCAGGTATGACTACTTATTTGATTATTCTCTTTTCAATTTGTGCGGCTATAAAACCAATTAGTCAACTAAATAGCTTAGTTTTCAAGGCAAGTGAAAAACCCATGTCCATTTGATAATATGAAATCTGGCAGCTTTAACAATGAAATGCATTTTCCAGTGCGTTTAAAGATTCTCTAAGGAAATCGGATGGTGCAAGCGGTGGGCCAGTGAAAAAATGAAAATGAAAATCGTTTGTGGCATTTGTTTCAACAAGCGTACGCAAAAGTGGTTGACGACGAGTCGAGAAAGGCAAGGCGATGTGGTGCGATGCAGGTGACGACCCCTGAGCGGTGAAATGAGCAAGAATATGGCATAAATCAGGCTGTACATGGGACGAACCCTCCTCCACATCCTGGGCTCCTTGCTGCTCCTGCTTGTCAGCCAATCATAGTTTTCACACTCTAGTTAACATCATTGTCACCGAGTTTCACCCACCCCCAGCTCCTGTACATACCGAAGTAGAGGCGGCACAAAAAATTAGTTGACGTTTGCAGTTTGTCACCATCTCTCTGCTGGCTCGTCCCTGTATTTGGTGCACAAATCCAACGAATTTCCATTGCTGCCACTGCTTCCATAGCTTCACATTGCTACCATTGCTGCCGACCACGTTCGCCACCCTTTTTCGGGCGGCATTCTGCGTTTGTCGTTTTAAAAATTTTACCAACGTTGACATTTAAGTTAATTTGCATATTGCCGCACAAAATTTGCCGGCTGGCGGTTGCCAAGGCTGATGATGATTATGACAATGAGGACAAGGAAATGGCTTGGGCCCTGAACTCCATCAATGAATGTCACAGCGCACCTATCCTTCTGCTTTCCCTTCGTGAAAGTTCTATATTTGCATTCTATTCGCTGCTCTTTTATCGTGCCGAGTCAGTTTTAAAAACTAAATGTTGGCAAATTACACCGGGAATTAACATAAAGATCCCATTGAAGGAAATTCTGGAATTACCAGCATCATCTGCATATATAGTTGGCTTCTGGGAATAGGCACTTTAGTGCGCCCAAAAATTCAATGTTCGGCAAACGTTAATTTGGGACCAAAAGAGTTTAAAATCTCAGCCATATGAGTGGCAGTAAACCACAGCATTCCGAACTACGTGCACGTTGCATATTAATCAAATCCACTCGGCAGCAGCGAGTTGTTGCAATTTAGCTGGATTCAGAACGCCATAAAATATGCCAGCAGAAACCGAAGAGTGCCCTCATCCACATCCCCACCCTCATCCGCATTCCCATCCACATCCTCATCCAACCTCTCTGTTGGCATCCGCAGGGGATCACACTTGTCTATGCGCGTTTAGCACGATGGCTGCCACAAGGCTTTATGGCTGCCTTGCCACCCAGCTCGTGGCACCCAATTTCCGGTGCTTGCGTAAATACATTATGCAGCTTACAACTACTTAACTGGCGGCAAAGTGCGGGGAACTCGCGGCATAAAGTGGCAAATTCAAGGTGCAACTTTTGTCGATACAAGCTTCTGGTCCTCCCCTTTCCCCACTCCACACTCCTAACCACCGTGCCAAGGAGACGCCCTGAAAGGATGCAATAAAAGTGCACGGAAAACTGTGAAAAAGGTGAAGATTACGCACTGAATAAGAATACGAGGCTTTCCGAAATGGGCGTTAGTGCACAGGAAAAAATTATGATCTTAATTTCCTATCTGTCCGTTCAATAAGGGAACGAAAAAACAGCCATTGAAAATATAAAAGTGGAAACATTATCAAACAGGTACGTAGTAAGATTGCATTCAGACTAGAAATATACTTTTGCTGTTTTTAAGCGTTCTACATTTGTCACTGTTTTTTGTAAACTTTTTGTTTAGTAAATACGTGGCTCAAGAGAGTCAATAAAAAACTGAGCCTTTTTTGTTTCTCTGTAAATACTTGCAGCCAAGTATGAGTGCGGTGAAAAGTTCTGAGAGAGAACTCGCACTCAACCTGAATCCAGACAGACACTTTGAGGCAGCGCCATTCACATGACAAACATGTGTGATACGCCACTTGCACCCAGCCAGCAGCCAGTGCTATCTGCATTTGCAACAACAGTTTTTCTTTGCTGCACCCTTTTCCACCCTTTTGGCAACCCTTGCCACCCACTTCGTCAACACCCCGCCCACCAGATAGCTCGTCTGTCAGCGTGGCATACTCATGAAAGTTAAGGACTTGCATAACTTCTGGCATTTATGTGCGCTTTTCACCTGCTTGCCAACAGCTTCACCTACTTTTCACACCCGCCCCCCGGGCGACCGCCCACTTTTACATGCTTCATTACGCTAATGCCGTGTTTTCAAATTATTTTACAAGCCCCCACTCGCCGGCGAGTGGCAGCCTTTCCGCCATTTGTTGCATACAAAATGGAAAAGCGGTCTGATTAGCATGTAATAAACTGGCTTGGGTGCTGCTGTGACATAGTTGCCAGCCCAGTTGCATGGTAATCTGCTTTGGGATCGATTCGGATATGTGTGGATACAGCTCAGTACACTAAGATCTGTTAAAGCTCCTCCTCGGACTGGAGGCCCATCCAATTAAATGCATAATAATTAAGATTGGATGTCATCAAATTAATGAAAGTCAAAAGCAAGTCTCTGCAGCAAAGGTGATGGCCAAGGCGGGCATATAACGACAGGTTGTTTGCTTTACATAATTATTTCAGTAAGTGTTTTGTGTGCGGCTTTGAGACCGAAGCTGTCTTGAGCCGCCAGTCGCCGGCCCTACTGAGGGACCTTTTCACTTTTCCACTTTGGTAATTCCAGCATTTAACAAGTCGGAATGCAGCATCACCAGCAGCAGACATCCCGCAGCACTCGCCTTGACATCGGGCAGGGCCAAAATCGGTTGCGAACGCCAGGATGCCATAATGCCACGATGCCAAGATGCGGGGAGATGTGGCATAGCTCATTAACAAACATTAGTTGCAAATGTTGTGAATTACTTAAGGAATTAATATTCCATGCTTCACACACAGACACACACACACAGAGGATCTCTGGGGAGGAGAGGAGGTGGCTGGAACTTAATCTCCCCGAGGGCTTCTGGCACTCTACGACGGCAGCCAAATGAGCGAGAGTCATAAGTCCTGCCGCACAAGCACCCGCACACTCACATCTACTTCTTAAATCCTGCTCAGCGTCTGCTGTGTACACTGCGGCGTATACTTAATGCAAACTAATTCATTTCCACGTACACACACACATCACTATCCACTCACACTCACACCAGCACTCCCAATCGGTTATCATCGTCTTCATCATTAGAACGATGCTTGTCTGCTGCGCTAGTTAATGATAGTTGACCTCCCCGTAAGCATATTGAATTAATGAAAGCTCTTTGTCTGTTGACCAAGATATATTCACCGGCTTGCCCCAGTCGCCCACTCGCATCCCAATCTCCCATGAGCGAGGGTTTCCATCTTTGTCTTGCCCTTATAAATTGACTTGAAGCCATCTAATCATCAACCGCATTGTTGTCATTTGGAGATGAGCAGCAGTGTTAAGTGATTAATAATTTTGAGCTATTTTGGATTAACTATTTAAGATTTTCTAAGCTATCATGAGTATTGGTACTGAATCCTAATCCTAAATCCTATCCTAAATTTGTATGCAAATAATATATAAATTCTTAATTTTGTTTTATACAATTTTATTGTATTTTAGGCTGCAGTCCGTGAAACACTCTTATTCATCCATTTCACGCCATTTTTATCACAATAAATAATTATTTTTGTTCTTTGCGGGTTGGTGTTACCGGTATGCAATGCAAAGCCAATCCGATTAAGAGCGCACATAGTTTGTTCGGCATTCATTTGGTTCAATAGGTATTTTATAGTTTTTATAGAAAATAACTAATTCAAACGAGTTTTCTGCTATTTGTCTCACAATTTCGCAATTACAAATGACCCGTTTTTATGTTTTACAAGCATGTTATTTATATAATTGAAACTATCCATTAACAGTTTAATTTTTACCTAATTTTTATTAAATATTAAACATGTGTTGGATGTACTTTTTGTTTTGTGCCAGTCGCTACTGTCTAGTTCTCTGCTGAATGTTTGTTGCAGGGTCCTTTTCACACTTGGACCAACATTCCTTTTAGGTTCCTCTGCCTTATCGCATTACTTACTAGAAGTGGCAAATGCTTCATGCCGAAAACGTTCCATATTGGTCTTAAGCGGCTTTTGGGCCATTCCTCTACTGGCCTTACCAATTCAACTTCCATGCAGCATTTTTAACTCCCCAATTTTTCAAAACGAACTGGTCGCAAATGCAGCTTTCGCATAAACAAAGCACGCACAACAAATTAAAACGATTCATATGAGTGTGTGTGTTTTTGCCAAGCACAAACGGCAAACTCTTTCACTGCCAAATGGGATTGTGGAAAATAGGAAACTGGAATATTTTGTGCGTGTCTTGAATATTCTATGGCTGTTAATTACGTTGTTCTGGCCCCCAAACTTCAGCGATATCTTTGTCCATGGTGCAAGCATTTGAATATTTCTACGATTTATTTGGCTTTGGTAGGAAAATTAGCAAAAACTGAAAAAAGGGGCAACGATAAGAGGTGTGGCTGAGTATGAAAAATAACTTGCTCCTTTTTATGGGCAAAATATTGAAATATCAGAGGGCGGGGGAAGGACTCACTCGCACCGACAGCGGCAAGGCAAAGGATGCGATACCCTTGGCTGGCCGGACTCAAAGGATTCATCAGCGGCAACAGCTGCCGGGGCTGCCGAAAATGTTAGCATTTTGCGATGATGTATCGCTGGCATCATTATAACAGCTGCCAAAAAGTGCACAGTAAGTTAATTTGGATAATTCTAATTCCATGGCTTGTGCTTAGGAAGTCATCAATTTTCATTCTGTTTCAAAAATAAAATATTTTTATAATATCAACTCTAATAAGCATAGCATTCAAATCCATCACGAAGTCTCTTGATTGTTGTTTTTTATATTGAACATGTGATTTTTTCCTGTGCATCACCCTCTCATTGCCCCCGCCCATGAAACCCAGATTGGGCTTCAAAATTTGGATGCGTTTTCACCCGAGCCCTGATGGGCCCTTGTGCGTGCCTCGGGTACTTGTTGTTATATTTATCACAGAAATGTACTTTATCTTTGCCGGTGCTCAATGCGCGAAGCGTAGAACCGGAGAGCCAGAGATTTGGCGGCAGGATCGGTGGCGGGAGTCCCGTAACCCTATACCCTTGGGCCAGGACATTCGTCAACAGCTGTTGTGGAGGAGAGTTCCCCGGTTCTGCCGGTAATATTGCCTTGCCCATCTGCCTGCCAACGGATGTTGCGCAGATTTCCATGCGAACTAAATTATATAAAAATACCGCCACACACTGTTATATGATTAAACTTGCATTATAAGCCCGCATCGGACCAAAGTTGTGTCGTAAAAATCGGCCAACATGTGTTTGATTTTCACTTTTAAAGGGCGAAAGACTGTTGCCATTGTTTGTATGTATTTTTAATGTTTAAATACATGGATGGCAATAAAAAATGTTATTTTACGATACGAGCCTTTAAAGGTTAAATATAAGCAAACTTCGGCTTATGTATTTCAAATTCATCACGATATGATCTGGCTCTAGTTCCCCAGAATTTGCAATTGCCTTCGTCAATTTGCCCCCCACACTTTTCATTTTCACCCGGCCTGCTGATTTCAAGTCTCATGTATGCAAATGCCTTCAGTCTCCAGGATATTGATTCAAATGCAATATTCTGTGCGCGGTATAACTCACTCATTTGCATAAGTTCATTACTGTCCGAAGCTGACCTGGCCTGTATTTGACCGGCTGTTGATGGGTGGGCGCTGGTCTGGACTTATTCCCCTCCTGTCATTGATGGCGCCGTGAAATATGCGAAGTGGGTGGTCCATTTAGGAATCCATTATAGCTTTAAGTTCGCACAGATAACTTGCAACGAAGGAATTTTAACGTAAATTCTAAAAGACCTCAGATTCGGAAGCATTTAAATCGTTTGCTCGTTTAAGATTAAATTAAACGTATATATGACTTTAAAAGTCATAATTAATAGGAAAAACCTTGTTGCTGTGCTCAGCTTCTTATTCCTGGTTTATTGTTCTCCACATTTATGTTTATTTATAAACCGACTGGAAAGTTTAAACAAAAGTCTTTCAAAGCTGATTACCCACTTTGGAATCTCAGAAATGATGTGTGCATGCAGCACAGCCCTTAGTCCTGTTCTAAATCTCATATAACAAATGCACTATTTTATAAACTTATTTTTCCCCTTTCAATTTTCGTTGCCATGGCAAGAAGCGTTTGTGCTCGCAACTGTGCTGCCTGCTTATTGTTTAAGGAAGACAGCCAATATGGTTGGACTTTTCTTTTTTTGCTGCCGCAAACATAATTTTCATTTCTTGTTTGCTCTAGTATCCTTTTTTCTCTGTTTCTCCATAGCAAATAAACCAAGGCTATTTACTTTTTTTATATTGCTTAAATAATTTTAAATGTAAATGGATAAAAAGAAAATTTATAATTTCAATATTGCCTTTCGAATTAACACTTCCAAAAAAGATGACCGCCCGAACAGGGACTTGAACCCTGGACCCTTGGATTAAAAGTCCAATGCTCTACCGACTGAGCTATCCGGGCAGGTGAAAGTCGTCCGCCAAAAAACATTACTAATACGACTGCAGGTTGAGCCATTTTAGATCTATGGTCGTTAAACAAAGAACACAATTAGTTTATATTTTTTTATGCCATATTAATACATGTTTACATACTTTTTTGTATTTTACTAAGTGTGCGGTTTTATACATTTTTTGTTTAATAATTACCTTGCAATCGAACCCAGATTGCATGCGAATTTCATTGAAAATTAGTTGCGTAAATTTATTTTACATCGAATGCACACCCGATGGGTAAGAAAGGCATATTTAATATGAGACATGACAATATTGTCTTGGCCTTTGCCCACAGAGTGACTGTTCTGTTCCATTCAGCTCCGTTCGGTTTTATTCCATTCACCATTGTGCAGTATTCAGTATTCTGTTGCCACTGCCACTGTCATTGCGTTGTTACCCGACTCCTCCGCCGGCAGACATCATTATTTCTCGAGTGGTTGTTGCGCTGATAAACTCGCACTAGAGCGTGGCATTTTCGCAATACCAATTCCAGGCCAGGACCCGTTTCAGTTAGGACAGCAGCATCATCGTCTTTTGGCGTCTTTATCCTTTATGCAAAGGAGCGGGGAGGAAACAGCCAAATCGAGTAAATAAAAACACAGAAGGCTTCTTCACGGCCCGGGATGGCAATAAAAAAAATGCTTACAATTTATTGATTTCATATTAGTAGACTCTCGCAGCGCACACACATCATGATCGGGGAAAGTCCCATGGAGTTCTGTGCATAAATTTTCATCAGCCTAAAAGCGTGCAACTAAGTCTCTCGCTTTCTTTCCCACGCAATTTAGATGTTGACGCACCACTTTTTTCTCTGTATTTTTTTTTTTTTTGTTAATGCCTTGATTTCGGATTGTCTGCACCACTCCACCGCCCAAATGTGGGTCAGCTTTTTTTTTCCATTTCACTTCGGGTTGGATTGCTAATTTGGGCCCAGAATTTTGGGGCCAAAGAACTTGCTAATTGAATTAAATTGTTTCCTAATTTTTGTCGAGTTTCGATTTCTTTAAGTTCAGATTTCGTTATAATGTTATGCTAAATATGAAGGTGGAAAAGTTTCCAATTCCTTGAATTGTAATACTGTAATGCTGTTAGGCAATTTTAAAAATTAGTAAACATAAGATGGGAAATTTACTAGTTTTTAAGCTTTTAAATTTCATGACTATAGGGCCATTGTCTGTTTTTCGATGTCATAGTGTTAAATATTGATTGAATATTTATTTATGAGAGTTTCGATAGGAGAAATATCGACCGGCTATGTTTACCGCCCTTCATACACCGAATTAAAATTTTATTTTAAACTAAATCCCACCAAATTAGTTGTTTCCGGCTGTTGCTCCATTGGGAATTATCTGATAATACCACATCGCAAACAAACATGCAGTGGCACACAGTCTCACTCGTTGGCTAGCGCCATATTCCGCAAACAATTCATCATTTATGCCAAATATTGTGTTGCCTGTACAAATTATAAACCGAACTACTGAATGCCGATTTGATAAGCTGATTTATGCTTCATGTTTAGTCTGCGGCTGCCCCGGTTCCATTGATTTGCACTCTCGGTTGACAGGGAAATCATTAGGCTAATGTGATTGAGGGGCAAGTGGAGTGGCACGGAGTGGATGAAAATGGCAAATGTAAACACAAATATTGCAATTGCCAAACAAAATCGAGCTGGGCACATAAATTAAACGGGAAATCGGTAATCCCACCGAATCCCGGCTACAGCTGAAATTCCCCGATATGCGGCAATAACAAATGCGGAGCAATTATGGCCGCATTAGGCATATGCCCAAGTGGTCATCCTCTCCATTGGCGTGTGTGGTGTTTTTGGAGTGCATCGCAAGGATTTGCATAAATCCCACCACATTTATTCAATAAGCAAACCACACAGAACAGAGCACAAGCACTTGACTCGGCTGGAAGACCACTTAATAAACCACTCGGACGGGTTAAAAGAGTCTCTCCCCAAATGCTGATTGCCCGCACAGTTGGCATTGATTTACGGGTGGACTAGACCCAGGAACTCAGTTCCATCTTCCCTTCCACTTGCTAGTCCCAATCGCAGTCCCAATCCCATTCCCGGCCCCAATTCCAATCGGGTATGCAAATCGAATACAACTAAATGTAAACACATACAACTGCATTTCAAGATGGCAACCTTCGTTGGTTGTTCCATTTCTATTTTCCGATTTGATTTCACAAGGGTTCAAATGCCTCGATTTCTGGGCTGGAGAGGATTTGGGGGGGATTTCGGACGACTGGATGTCTGGCAGACATTCTCAGGAAACTTTTTCCTGAACGGCTTAACTTTTTTGCACGTGTAGTTGGCCAGCAGGAGCTTTTAGAAGTGGTGGTCGCTGTACGGGGACGAGGACCCACTTTTAGTTAAATTTGCAAAAAAAAAAGAACACATTTTTTATTCTTGGCAATCCCCTGAAATGTTTTCTTTGCCCAGAAGTTTCCTAATTTACCAGTGACTCGAGATTGAACCAAGCAATCGGCTTAAGCCTAATGAATCACTCTGTTTCTGCATCTTTCAAAACAATTTCAAGATGAGCTGTCCTAGTCAAGGTCCCAGTAGAACAATAACTCAGCACCCACATCAAGGAACATGATCGACTGTCCAGCGACATGTAAATGAGATGGAAAACCTTGACGGCAGTTCAACCAGGTAGATTAACACCAACCGTTAACGCCCATTTTTCAGGCAGCAGACAACAATGGGCCATAAACGCATTAAGGTAATGGCAAACAAAACGGAGCTAACACTACAGGCAAGAGATGGATCGCGTCCACGAAGTCACACCTGCGATCTGGCTAGCCACAACATGTTCGAGCTCAAACCGCACTTCGAACCTCGTTTGTCATCTGCGCAGGCGCCACCACACGCATGCGATCAGTGATGCTTAACTGGCCACTTTTCGTTCAAATATACACAGCCCTTGTAAAATAGCTTAAGATCACTACAGATCGGAGAAATTATAATTTCTTCTATTTAAAAGTTAAGTAAATTTACCTACCTTAAAATTGCAACTATTAAATGCCTATTTTATTACAAATATTATTTTTTATATATACCTTCCTCGTATTTATTGTTTTATATTAATAAATCATTTATTGTGTCAAAGAGTAATTCATAGTTGTAGCTGATCTTCTTTCCAGAGCCAACTAACAAGTGTGAAACTATCGGCGTCTTCCAACATGTTCGACTTCGAGCCTCGGCGGCTGCATTTCTTCGGCTCGATTCCAGGCCCATCGCGAAGACGCTAAAATGGGTCAGGCTATAAAAGCTGAAGTTCAAGGCGATCGCCGTTTCAGACAACTTTAGCAGCCGTCACAGCAACATCTCCATTTAAAGCCAGTAACCATCAGCTGTAGTGCCCAGTTAAATCCGAACACTCTCGAATCGAAGTTAACGAAAGAAAGTTGCCATCGATCCGACTGTCTCAGAAAGAGAGAGCAATTTTCGTGTGCAAAGTTTTTGGGTGAATTTTTAAGTGAATTGTGTGCTTGACAATCGCGTGCTGAAATCTGCACTTTTTCTAGTGCGACCAGCCAAACTAACTCAGCTGCAGCTGTAATTAAAATTTAAATTGCTTCGAGCTCGACAAACTAACAGACTGCAGATAAATAGACAGGTAAGAGGAATGCTTCAATGGGAACAGGATATTGGAGTCAATTTAGTGGCATTGAAGGGGCATTAATTCAATGACCGAAATAAATGTTTTTTATGCTCAAATTTATCCAATCACATTATTTATTAAGCTAGATATATGCAGAGAAAACACTTATTTATTTTAGTTGACAAAGATTGTTTTCATTCAAATTTTATTTGTTTTATATTTCAAGTCATGGCCAAAATCATGTATATCTATTGTTAGACGGTAAAAAAACCACATTCTTCTGAAATTTCCACCACTTGGTGTATCTTAAAAAGATTATTTTTAATATTGATAGAAATTATAAAAATACTATAAATCAATTTAAAAACAGAAAACGGCTAATTCTCAACGCAAATACTGCAGTGCGTTCAACTAGAATTTCGTAGTAGAAAGTTATTGACAATTGATCGACTGCCACTATTTGGCCTCGAGTCGTGTCGTGCGTTTGTTTGTCGAACAAATTGGGGCTATATGGCAAGAGCCAAATATTTGGGTCAGGCCAAAAAGAAATAACAGAACTCGGGGCATAAATCCAGAAATGAAAAAGGCAACAACCGGGCAGTAGCGGAAAGAGAGGAGATTTTCTGTCAAACGAGTTAACAACTTTGCATGAAAAAGCAAACAGAAAACCCATCGACTGGACGGAGGGGCATGAACATGTCAAAGCGTTCGAAACCAGGGGGTTCTCATTCGAGACGGGAGGGGCCTTCCATTTCGTTGACGAGGTGCGATGAGGTGCGACGGGCACACACACACGCACATGGAGATGTGCATTCAGTCAAGTTCTTTTCAAGCCAAACAACCAACACATCGTGCACCGATGATGGCCGCCCACTGACCCAAATGGGCGCCTGTTGACTGCCGCTCCAAAGAATTTTGGTTTTGAGTGCTCAGGAGACGGCAGCCGCCACACACCCCACTTTCAGGTGGAGAGGCCTTGCGGCCGTTTTGTCTGTGGCCTTGATTCGATGTGGGTATCCGACTTCGCTCCGTCTCTGTCTCAAAATCGGAATACCTCTCTCCGCTGTGGATCGCCCAATTAACGCCTGTCTTTCGGCCAAGTCTTTGGCCAACTCCCATAGAAAATATATTTATTTAATTGCCTGCAAAAAGGTTAAAATTGTCTGCTGTTTGTTTACCCATTCGCCTGTGTGCACTCCTAGACTCTTTGCCTTTTTCTGCCTTGAAGCAAATATTTTTCGTTTTATTTTTTGTAACTTTCATTCATTGACCGTCGTTGGTTGCTTTTGGCATTTTGCGGTTGTCGTTGTCAGGCTGAGCGAGGTGAAAGTTTTTCTTTGAAGCTGTTAAGTCGTGTTTAATACAGTTTATGTTTGGTCCGTTCGGATACGAGCGAAACTGATTCGGTTTTCAATTCCATGCAGGCTGGATAATTTGTTTTGCTTAGGAAAACTGCACTACCATTTGTGGATTAAACAAAGCGAAGCTCAACAATGGCAGTTGCAATTTGTCCATCAAATGCAGCTGACTGATAACCATAATGGCTGTGGAAATTGCAAGTGCAATTGGTTCTGCTTTCGTGCGGCCTTAAGTTGTTTGTCATTTTGCCCACTGCCGCCGACTGGGTTTCGGGGTCAGTAAAAGTATCCAGAAGAAGTTTTCTCTGCAAAAAGTGGACCGTTGTGTAGTTCATCCCGCCCTGGGATTGCATCACGGCTTAGGGTCTTACTCAATAATCAATCGACACCGTTCGCATAAAAATGCAGCACAGTAACTGCGCATTTTGGCCAATTGACAGCTGGTTAGCGGTTTTCTGTCAGGGATTGCTGACCACCGCGTCAGTGGAAACGAAAGACTTAAGGCACAAACTCGCTAGAAAGCCGCTGGGCATTCCAATTAAGGTTAAGCACTCGACGGCAAGCAATTGCCTAGCTTTAAACACTTAATTAAATTTTTATTTTGTGTTATTTTTCTTGGTCAATAAACCTTGGCTTGATTCTGGCCGAAAAGAAAGTGAAATGTGAATTTTTCGAGGCTGCCTGAGTTTCTCTCAGCCGGAAACCTGTCCGTGACCGTTCAGAAGCCCGGCTGAGCCCCGCAGAATGACTCAGGGCCCTCCAATCCAGCCGATCCACTCCCAGAAACCCAAGACGACGACGAAGAGCTTGCTTGCTCACTTACCGCAAATCACGAACGTTTTGCCGCTTTCTCATCATCATCATCATCTTTGACTTTGACCAAGGAGCCAGTGGAGCGTGCTTTGGCACGAGACCGCAAACGAAAATGAAAATAAATATCTGGGAGACGAGCACATAAATTACAATGATATTTCTCGGCAAAGAACTTGGTTATTGTTACACCCCCGCCTCCGTGACTCGAAAAATTGTTTCTCTTTCTGGCCGTTTGCGGTTTCCACACTTTCTAATTTGCGACTTTTGACCAACGGCAAGTGTAATTGCTGCTCTCGTTTTATATTGTTATTGAAATAGTTATATTGCCCGTTGTTTGTGAAGATGTTTAATTGCCGTTTTAAGCCAGGCCATGAAAGTAAGAGTTGCGTGCAAAGTTTCCAATTAGAGTTGCGTGTTTTCTTTTTAACAAGAGAGAAAGAAGGCGGCCGAAGATAACGAGGGAACTAGCCAGATTGCCAGTAGAATTATGTCATAAACGACCAGAGTGGCGATATCGATGTGACTAATTTGTCCATCACAATTTCCACGGCTAATTTCCCACAATCAATAAAATTTCTCTGCCACACATTCCAGCTATTAATTACCATTATCTTAGCCACTAATCGCTGATTCACGTTCAAAGCCACAGTCTCCCGCTCCAACAGCTTTCTAAATTTACATGGCCACCATAATTTCCACGGAACTGGGTCGCATTGTGTCACAAGCCATCAAAACTCGACTCTTCGGAGCCGTGAGATGGAGTTGCCCGATTAATCAATGGCCGCACAATTTACATTTCCACGCTGACCCATTCTGGAGAGCCTGTTCTCGGCCAGCAATTAAATGGAAATCAATGCAATCTCCCAGCCATGGGCATTCCTCAGCCTCGTTGGCTTTATTAATTGTAACGGGAACCTGT